>NC_088359.1:23230000-23885000 GCF_036884655.1 Musa acuminata AAA Group | reverse complement strand
GGTATATAATTACTGAAACAAGTGGAATATTTGTATATTTTCATTGAATAATATATAGATTGAAGTCAGTCTAACATCACTGGTTATCGCTTTCACACTGTTCATTTTAAGTCAGCTTGATGAGATAATATCTAGATTACATATGTTTTGATTTTTTAAATTATTAAATTCATAGATAATGTTTAACGGAACTGATGTTTGATTAGGGGTTTCCATTATGGACTTTGAGGTGATAGGACAGAGGCTTCAGTCCTAGCTCCATTCTGCAAAATAACTTTTTTACTTCATGCTTTCTTGAATGGCATATGAAGTTAATTTAGAATCTGTGATATAAATCAAGAAATGGAAAAAAGAAGAGTAAGAAACTTACATTTTTGACTTTTTGGGATTGGTTACATGCATCTCTTCAGCCATCTGATCCCATCAAGGATGAAATCCAAAAGCTGCCATATTCCTCCATGTGCACAGATGGTTCCATTTGTTCATTTTCTCTTATTTTCTCCTGGAGTCTTCTTTGATCTTTTGTCTTTCTCATGTCATGTTGATTAAATTGGCTGGTTCTGTAATTGGTGTATACTGTATAGTATTGAATGATCATCTCTCTGACATGTCTCATGTTTGAACTAAAGCTACCTAAAATAATTCATTGATTCACTTTATTTCAATTGGTATTACCCATGAATTTGGAATGGTCTTTTTCTATTGTAAACCAACCACTTACCAATATTTTCATCATCCTACCTGCACTGGCTTTTAATAATCATTGCTTTCTAACCACTACAAACATTTTAAATTATCAAACATAAGCCATTTCCTTTTATCATGTGAATTAGCACTTGATTTTTAATAAATGCAGCTTCCTAACTACTGCAAATCAAGCATTTGTCCTTTTATCATGTTCAACTATCTTCTTTAATATGCCCCATCTTGCTGCATGATCATTCCAATATAGGGAAGCTTTTTTTCACTTCTTGAAGTTTTGTCAACCGTTTACTTTAACTATTCATTCAGTTCTTGTCTTAGTGATATCAGAAGTTGAACTCCACATGTGCAATATATTTCAGTTTAGATACTTAAGTTTCTTTAAGTGTGTATACAATGCCAAACAACAGCATTCTCATGGCAAAATTGATGGAAATAAGAATGAAGTTTTCTACAGCTACTGCATTACGAGTAAAAATACTATACTTAAAAATGTTAACTTCTGTTATCTTAATTTTGACCATATTATGAAGTGATATATAAACAGAACAACCAAATCCTGTATATTCTAGCATATAAATCAGCTTCTTATTCTTTTGTTGTCTTCCTTTTAAGAATTACTACATAGTTTTTAGTTCTTACCTTACGTGTTATTCATACAAAACAACAGGAATAGACCTTCTATGTCCCAGTTGTTCATGGTATTGAGATGTATCTTTTGCCATTTAGCTCCATCCATGTTATGTCTATATTTGAGCTTTGTGCATCATAAGTTTGAGTTGAATGGTCGACGTTATATCTGTCCATGTTATATCCTTTCAGTTCCTGTGTTTGTTTCGCAATGGTTGATGGTCTAAGGGTATTTATGAATGCATTTTGAAGACCAAAGGGCACCCATCCTTATTATTTGCAATTTTTGGGGTTATAAAGCAGGATATAGAATAAATTGTCACAGAAAACTATGATTGTTAACAACTTAATATCGAGCATACCAAACTTGAGCTTCTTGACAAAGAAAGAAGTTATTTCTTAGAGAGTCGCTAGAAAGATGCATGAAAAGTTTACATTAATTTCCTAGGATGAGTTATTGAATTTTCCTTTTTTTGTTACGAACTTGTGGAGGTAACACTCCTTCCGGTCTTGCTTTTCTTAACCTCAATCATGCCTCTAATAATGCACATTTTTATATATTTAGCATCTTAAAAATTGGTTGTGTTTCTTGGAATTTCCATTTTTCTCATCAAGATAAATGAGAGCGCAATGACAGATCTTATGTAGTAGCTTATCGTCCTTGATTCTTTTTTTCATCACTTTGGGGATTGGATGGAACCAGGGATTTGAATCTCAAATCATATTGTCCGGCACGGGCGGTACATATCAGTCCGTCAATTGATCGGCACGTGGACCGCCCACTACCGGACAGTATCAATTGGTGGACAAGACAAAGAGCATGATGGTGAGGAAGACGAGGCTACGACGCTCGTTGGACAGAGAAGGCATGACGGAGAAGAGAGTTGGACGTGGCGGGACACGAAGAAGCGCTCCGTCGAGCGGAACACGATAGGGGGAGGGTCCTCGCTTCGTCGGGCAGAGCACTGTAGGGGGTGAGTCCTTGCTCCGTTGGGCGAAACACGGTAGGAGGCGGAGGGATCTTGGCCGTTGTGGTCAAGGAGGTCGCGGTCGACTGCGAAGGAAGGGATCCTGGCCGAGGTTGGACTGCTGCTTCCCCTTCTTGCTCTCATCGTCATCTTGGTCTTCTTCCTTACGGTCGCTATTGGCGGTAGTGGCGGGGGAGTGAGAGATGAGCTCGCCCTAGGTTGGATCCTCACTAGATTCGGCTGTTGCGGGAGCATTGCGGAGTGCCTCGCGGGGGATGAGTTCAAGTTGGGGACGGAGGCGACTCGTCGCATCCTCACCCGCTTTGCCATCACCCCCTTTCTGTCTCTCGAGATGGAAAGGGGGTGATGGTTTCTTCTTCTTTTAAGAAGAAACCATCCTCACCCGCTCTGCTGGATGGTTTCTTCTTCTTTTAAGAAGAAACTATCCTCGCCCACATGCAAGATGGTTTCTTCTTAAAAGAAGCGTGTACCGCTCGGTGCACCCTAGTGTATTACTCAGTATGCTGTATCGAACAAAGCTCGGTACATCGATACGGTACGAAATTAAAAACCTCAGATAGAACAATTTGAAATGCTAGATATAGCATGTTTTTGTATCATTTTGAAAGATCTTTTCTTGTTTGTAATCCTAACACAACCCTTTTTTTTTTGTCTGGTGAAATTTTGGAAAGCCAAGATCCATTCAAAACTTCAGGCTGCTTTTGACAGTGATTCATTGCAGGGGTAACACTAAAAACCTACTATAGGTCAAGAAGATTTGACCAAGTTCTTTTTCCAAGTTGTATGTGGAATATGCAGGGAAGGATTCTCATCTTTATTTGCATTCTTTAATTTCATGGAATTTTTGACATAGGCGACGCTTTAGTTCGGTGTGGAATTTTTTATTTTGCAAAGGTATGCGATAAAGATGATATTGGATCACAAGAACTTGCTATTGCTATCAATAGTTAATATCTTTATCGGCTAGATTAGTCAACACAAGTAGGGAGAAAATTGGGGCATAACTCCCACCGAAATGCTTGGCTGTGGTGCAGGTAAGAAACTTTTTGACTATGTTTGTAATAATGTGAGGTAATCGGTGAATACATGATTCTTATTATTATTTTCATCACAACGTATTTAGTGAGTAGGAGTTGGCAGGCATCCGCATTCGATGATGGTTTTGTCTTTTCCGTTGTTGCCTTCTTCCCTTTTATGCGCAGCTGTTCCTTGTGTTTCAACTTTTTAACAAGAAACAACTCGTTTGTCTTCGGCTTCTTCAAAACACCACTGTTTCTATTTTGATGCACTGAATTGGCTATCCTGGTTGTGGTAGGAGTCTCGGAAGCTTGGCAATCGAGGGAGGAGACCGGTGATCATACTCAAAAGACTCACAAACTTGTGTATTTTAAGAAAACAACAATGTTGAAAACACAACAAAGCTTGGGCAGGTGATGCATTTGGCCTGGGATATTCTTCATCCAGATAAGACTCAGAATGCATACTAATAAATTACACCTGCATTATCTGCTTGTTTCTGACTTCCAAAATTATAGTTGACTCAGTAGTACTCTCAACTGCTATTCTCCATTTGATGTTTGGTCAATGCTGCCAAGACCAGATCTGTCTACATAAGTCTGGTATATGCTTGTTTACTCATTTGTCGTTCGACTACTGTGCATGTACATACATGTATATTATCTACTTCCATTTAAATTGAGCATCATTTACATCTATTTAGGTCAAGTATCCCTCGAGAAGGAAGAAAGGAAGAAAGAAAAATACCTGTCACAACCTATGGATGTTGACTCGCTTGGGACCTAACCAGACTGAATTATTGAGCAGGGGCTCTGAGGCTCTGATTGATCAGTGGAGGATATTGGAAAAAGATTTATACAGCTCATATCAATATTCTAGATTGTGTCTTAATAGAAGATATCAATAACTTGTTATGTCGATTATGATTCCTTTCACCGATGCATTAAAAATCTTCTGAGAGATGATAAGACCCTAAGGAATGATCGTTTCGAGGGGATCGGCCTCCTAGGGTTTGTCATAACAAACTAAAATAATATTTGATTGATTGTTTGATTTAAAGAAAGGATTACATTACTATTTATAAAGTTTCACCTAGAGTCCATTAGGATTAGAACTCTTAATAATAAATAAATATTAAATAAATTTTTATTCGATTCTAATTGAATTAAATAGACTCAATAAATGTTTTTCAAAGCTCATAAAATAAAATAAAAGAGTCCTAATAGGAGATGATAAGAGTGTCATGGTTATCGGGTCGAAATGCTTAGGATTATTTTTTTCTTTGAATGCGATGATTCCTGACTTGTGTCTTTTTAGTCGAGTCAACTCTAGCGTAGGTTTTTCAAGCGATTGAGTTGTCACCTCTTGAAGACTACCTTATATCTACGTGTCACTTTATTATTCCCTTACTTTTTCCAAAGATTTGTCGAGTAGGATCGACACATCAAGATGTCGATTGCCATGTATAGTATTATTTATATGACGACACTACAACATGCTCGGGTAGATTGGAACTATCACGGAAGGTTTCTGAGAAGGGAGAAACTCTCAAGGTATAAGCTTCAACATCAATTTGTTGACTAAAAGGAGATTGTACGTAGGGATTGACTTTCTTGGCTTCATTTATTTTTCGTTTGATTTCCCCTCTTTAATCCTCGAATCATCGATCCATTGCTTTTAGTTGTTCTTGAATAGTTGGGGGGTGCAAAATAGTGCTAGGTTGTACTTTATAATTAAGACTAATTATGGTTAGATTTCTTTAATATCTCGATCTTTAAATTTAAAAAAAATTATATTTAAATATCTATCGTATGAAAGTAAAATATTTAATCTAATTTATCCTGTTAGTTTTACCGACAAAAGATATGGCATGTGATAGCATGTATAATAATATTATAAAAACGATAGATAAAAAATTATTTTAATATTTTAAATATATATATATATATATATTTGTATGCTTTAATTAAAAATTCTTAGTCGACTGTTGTGGTGATGAAGGATGACAACACTATTGAGGGTCACAGGTGATTGTTGTGATGATGATCGATAATAACAATATGGTGGTCAGTCTTGTCGATGTCGATCTGAACATCGACGATTGATGTGGCAACCACGACCGTGATGATGATTTGATGATGATGGTGGTGGATCTTGAGGTATCCTTGGAGACGGGCAGGTGAAATCCTAGAGGTGGAGCTTGAGGGACTTCTGCAGCTTCTTGCAGGGGGAGAAGGGAGAGCGACGATGGTAGGTGAAGTAAAGGGAGAGAAGGAAAAGGACGAGAACGATGGTGGTTTTACAGCTGCATCGACGGATGGTGAGGCATTTGCGTTGGCATCGCATTGCTCTGTATCTTTGTCGACAAGATGTAAGGCTTTTACCTCACCCCCCGTTGATGCAAATGTCATGTGATGCCGATGCAGAATGATGTAGAGCGACCATCGTCCTCGTCCTCCTCTCCATTTGCCTCACCTCCAGTTATCGCTCTCCCTCCTCTTCATCCTTTCAAACCCGCACCCCCCCCCCCCGCCCCCCCCCCCCCCCCCCCCCCAAGAAGCCACATAAGTCCCTCAAGCAACACCTCTAAGACTCCACCCTAGGATATTCGCAAGATCCACCACCACCATCATCAAACCGTCATCGCTACTATGATCACCGCCCTCGCCTTGATCTCCGATGTTTAGATCGACATCAATAGAACCAACTACTACATCGGTTCTCGTTAACAATCACTACAACAATCACCCGTGACGCTCATGGCACGATCGTCTGTCACCACCATAATAATCGACTAAGTTTTAAATATGATATAAAAATAAAATTAAGATATTAAAATTATTTTTTTACCCATTATTTTTAGATTATTCCCTCATGTGCTGTATCATTCATCGATAAAATCAATAATATTAGGGTCAATAGAATTACTTTCATAATTATAAAAATTTTAACATAATTTTTTAAATCTAAAAATCAAAATACTAAAAATATTTAACTAATTAAGGTAGCTAATATATAATTAGCACTTTGAATCACCGCAGAGGTGTCCCAATGTCGAGGCGATATTAGCATCTCAACACCAAGGCGACACCAACAGTCTCGAGCATCGGGAACAATGGATTTCTTGATCCCACGGCAGAGATCAAACTTTGAGTCAACATCTATAATATGGTCTACTACATGAGAGCCAGAAAGCCTACCTTAGTTTGGGTGTGAGATTGAGCGAGATAATTCAGTAAATGATTTCGCAAAACTAAATTAGGATCATGGTTGAAAAACCTTGCGGATGCTGAGGATTTGAAAGGTTCAAAAAAGGTTTAAAATGTCAAACCTAAAGATTTTTGTCAAGGGTTCTTCAGAGTATTAAGTGGGGGAGAGTTAAATAATAAGACCCGTTTCGTAAGATCCTCGAGCATTTCTCAAATATGAGGACTCATCTGATCCATCTAACATCACAGTCGTGACATCATGCGATGCTAACCACACGACCCACTCCGTCCGACATATGATAAATGACTGAAGATGACATATCTATAGGCAACCAATGTCTACTCTGTCTTATGTTTCGGCTACGTCACTTGCCTTTGCTCATAAATAAAAAAGAAAAAAAAAAAAAAGGTAGAAAGCTGTTCACTTTGGAGTTGCATGCGTCCACAGCTGGAAGACTAAGTACTTGTGTAACGGGATCATTGGAAAAAAAAAAGCATAGCATAGCATAGCATAGCGCTTGGAGGAACTTTGAATCATTAACCATTTAGAGAGAATCACATACGGCTGTAGAAGAAATCAAGGTCCACGAGCCTCTCTCCTGGTGGCATCGTGAAGAATGTCGATGTCGACACCATCAGGCGGTAGTTGGACATACCGTACCACTGATCCCCTGATAAAGCAATTCCTCACGGACAACTGCAATTTAAGAAACCAGCGGAGAGATAAAGAGTGACTTTAATATAAAACAATGATCACAGAAGTGAACAACTTTTTTTATTTGGGAGCCACGCAATTTTACCACACAGAAAATAAAGCGGCGAAGGTTGTGGAGTAAAAAACAAAGAAGAAGCTATAACAAAGGCCAAGTTTGAACATTTACTTTTTCTGTTGATCAAAAGCCATATACAGCACTAAGCTTTAATGCCCTATTTAACAACAGAGAGATCTGATCAATAGAGAGACTGAAATTCATGCCAAAGAATTTGGATCCCCCATTTCAACAAAAGCCATCTGGGATTTTTTTTTTTTTTTTTTGAGTCTATTTAGGATTCTCTAATGTTTTACTTAGACAAGAATTAATTAGCAATCTCAAGAATTACAGCTGATAAAGAAGGATTACAGCTGGCCAAATGAATTCCAATTCAGAATTCCTAATTCATGTCCAATGATAATAAATTCTCTTTCAACTGGATTCTTGCACATGATCTAGAACACGAGTACAACATGCTTTACTCACAGAAATAGCACCTAAACGTTTAAATTTCCCAGATACAAGGTCTCAAGGAATAAATAAATACAATTCAAATGCAGACATGATCACTAATCAAAGTATCTCTAAACTTTGTCTAAACTAGCAATACTTAACCAAGCTTTTTTTATTAACTATATATAGTGAAAAGTGAAAACAAGAACCAAGCCAGTAATTTTGCATTTAAAAATATAACATGCAAGACTATATATACACAGGTAAATGCAGTTAAATTGGGCATTGACCTTTGGCCATAACAATCCATATCTGTGACCCTACAATATGGCTTGGGCGACATATTCGATGGAATCCTTGGAATGCAAAAGGAATAAGAGACAAAAGCAACCGTTTGTAAAATGTTCCCTAGAAAACTGAAACTCATGTCACCATCTGATGAAACAGATGCACAAACTGATCCGAAAGGAAAGGAAGAACGAAGGTGAAAACACAGAAAAATATTGCAATCTATTTGAACTCAGATGCCTCCTCACAAGTAATATGAGGTTCTCACAAAAACCAAACAGATACAGGTTAATAATCGATCCACAACAAGTTAGCAGGCTAAAGAAGGATAAAAGTGTTGAATTAAACTATACCTTGAAAAGTAAATTAACAGAAAGTGGACAATGGACATAGTGGTGGGTATTGTAAACCTTTGAATATATTTGAAAAGATCATTTTGGTGGAAGGAAATATAAAAGGAAACTTTTCATATAGCAAAATATTGCATAACTATATTAAATAGAAATGCACCATGGGAGAAATATTAAGGATTAAAAATAAAGAATAGGTGAAGATGAAGGAAAAAAATGAGAAGGGTGTAAAGGTTGATGGAAAATGAAGTTCCTACTTCAGCATGATGCTAAAATAATTCTATCATACAGGTACATCATTACTTTGAGGTAATTGCATTCATCTCTGTGTAACCTCAATCAATCTGATTCTGTCTAGAATAACATCATTACAATGGCAGCACTGATACACAGAACATCAATCGAATCAACCTAAAACATAATTTCAACATGGAACCAAACAATGGTTCTGAAATCAACCATGGAACTACATCAGACCTAAATCAGCCATCGGTTAGTTTCTATAGCACTCGTCAACCTAAAACCAAGTTGAGTCCTAAGACCTAATTAAATCTAAGTTTGCAGAACATCAGATATGATCACTTTTTGAAGAGGGTAGATTGACTTCTGTCATCAACTTTAATTATTATTAACAAGTCAATATGGCTTAAATTAGATACTTTAGTTGGCTATAACAAGATTTCCCACAAGAGATATTTATGCAGTCTCACATAAACGGATGGGATGTTCATTACCTGGAAGCAAAGATTGTTGAAGCAAAATCAAGGTTTTATTTCACTGCAGGCTCTTTTCTCCCTTCTGTTACACTTCTTCGCTCAATGTCTCTACTATTCTCTTACCTCTACAAATTTTTTTTTCTCCGCTGCAGCTATTAATTAAATAGCAGCTTATAAAGTGATGTAAGTTTTAAAGAGATCCTTAACTAAGATCAGGGCAACCTAGGATCACAAGTTTGCACTAATTTTGTCATCAGCCAATCTGGTTAATCTTTATGGAACTCCTTTCTCTTTTCTCTATTATTGGTCTCCAGCATTCACTTTTACAAGAGAATATTTTATTTTATTTTTCCTAATTGAAAAGTTTTGATATTAACATGAAAAAGATTGAATACAAAGGTTTATAGAAAAAACACGACAATGGAGAAATCCTTCAGCAGAGGCAGATGGAAGTCAACATCAATCAAGTTTGACAATCACTATATATCATTTGTGTGCTTATCTCCATTTGTTTTGCTTAACATTGCATTCATAAGTTTGGAAGTTATGAGATGTCCCATCATGCCTTTGCAAATAGGCATACTGCAACTTTTATTTTGGTCAACCCAATTCAACCACCCTCTCTCTCATGCTCTGATACCAACATATCTTTCCACCTTCTGATCTAATTGGTTTGACATCAGTGTGACTTCAACGAGTGCAAGTTTTATTTTCTCTTTGGAATTGTATATTAGCTAGCCCTCTGAATTAAAAGGAGGAAGAAATTTAGCATGACCAGTATAAACGTAGTCAAGTATACCTCTTTAATGAAACTATTAGCCTACTACATCTTACTTGAGAATCAATCTTTTAACAATTAGGTGTCCCTTTCTCTCTTTCAAAATGGTTAAAAATACAGTTGTTGACCAAATATGCAAGAGAGTTGGTTAGGAAATTTGGAAAAGTACAAAAAGAAAATTACAAGCACATCATGTTTCCAAATCTTACTAAATTAACAATTTACGAACACTAACGAGAATTAAAAAGAAAATGGATTCTAATAACCAAGACAGACCGTTAAATCCATAAACCCTAAACCCATACGCTAGCAGCCTCAACCCACGAGTCAAGATCAAAGATGCATATGCATGAAATGAACGAAGTTGGGGAAAAGGAAACAAGAAGAAAGAGATGGCGGCGGCAGTACCATGTGAGGGTATTTGTCCTGGTCTACGACCCGGATGTTCTCGAGCTTGATGTTGAGGTACTGGTCGACGGAGTGGAGGATCCCTCTGATGGCGAGATCGTTCTTCAGTTCAACCGTCACTTCTTTCCCCACCAACTCCTTGAAGTAGGAGAAGAAGAGCTGCAACAAAACCGAAACCAAACAAATCCACATCAAAAGCAGGTAGAAAGTTCGAAGCAGAGATCGCCATGTCAAGGAACAAAAAAGGATCAGATTGCGAGAGGGAGAGCAAGGATTCGAGAATACCATCTTCGCAACCAAGGGATTTAGGGCGCGGTGTCGCGACGTCGAGGGGAAAAAAGGGAGATTTAGGTCGCATAAATGAAATAGAGCCGGATTTGCGTCTTGTCGGATCGGGTCGACCCAATTGCGGGTAACGGGTGTCTCATGCGAATTACTAATTACCCAATCCGAATCCGACCGCATCTGCTATTATAATCTGTAACGACAGGATGTCATTAGTGTTTGTTCCAATCGACTTTCATTATAAACAAGAAACAATAGCTTTTTACATAGTTATGTCCTAATTAGCAATGACAACAAATATATCTGATTGACTTAAACCAAGTTCAGATGTCCTTTCATTCGTTCTAGACTTTGCTTTGCATCTCATTTTTGGAAACTCGATTGACCAATTCTTAAATGATTCTTTTGACGATGTCAAACTCACTGAAAGCAGCTTCCACATTTAATTTATTATCGACGATAAAATATGGGCAACACATACTCTTTTTTGAACTCTGAGGAATTAAACTAAACATTTTGGACACCGATCAAAACTTAAAATCCCTAAACCACCAAATTTAACTATTTTTTAGCTTAATTATTATACCAATTAATTATTTGATAGTATAGGTGCTGAAAACACTCGAGGACTTATTGCCATGCGATATCGATCAAGGTGTCAAGTTGATCACGATCGATAGAGCTAATCTCAACTATAATTGAAATACATGGTTTTACGGAAAATATAAATGTATACATCGTTTTACAAAAAAAACACACGAATTTTATAATTATAGTAGGTAGGTAGCATCATCAAATTAGTTTGTGATTTTTTTTTTCTCAGACTTGATCTGGCTAAGCTGTATGATTATGAAGATAATCATATTTAACTCCATAACTTGATAGCTTGTTGGTTATCAATTGGTTAATGTAGCCTGCACAAATATATCACCATCGTCTACATTTCCGAGCAACCAAATTCTTTGGCAGAAGCAAACCTCAGGACAGAATCCACAATCTTTGTTCGAAGACAACTCAGCCATGGCAATCAAGGCCAGAATGTTGATGAAAACCACAGTAGCAGATCTCTGTAATAAACAACAGTGTCGATCAGATTTTACAGACAGAAGATGAACTGCTAGCCACGTGTGAATATATTGAAATCCAACCTCGGGACGGATGGGAGTAAGGAACCTGATGCTTTAGAACATACTGCAGCATTTCTTTTACTAGGCACTGTCGTCGGAAATGGTTGATATCGAGTCTCTGTGTGGCCGGTGCTTTCTTTTTCTGAGCTTGGGCAAAGTAAGAATCCAGGAAGGAACTTCACAGCCAGATGCTGCCATCACATTGGCTATGTTCCTCAAAAAAGGTTTATCCTCTTCAGTGAAGAATGTTACAGCTTCTCCAGGTCTTCCAGCCCGTCCAGATCGACCTGAAGATTGAGAAAGAAGATACTATAAACTTAGAACAATAGGAGAAACTAGGTAGAAGATCACAAGACATAAGGTTGCGAAAAGAACTTTAGAATCTGGATAGACAAATTTTAGAACTGCATAAGATTGGGAAAAGAAAAGCTTTAGAATCTGGATAGGCAATCACAAGGCATGAAGCCTGAATGTGCATCTGAATAAAGATCATTAACAGTAGAAACTAGGTCGAAGATGGAAAGTTATTGAATTTTGGGCATGGTACCATCTTTTTAAGGTTCATAAACTTCTCATCCGATCATGAATTCATAATTGCTTATTGGTAAGACTTCACTATTCATCTGTTTATTCTCATCTAGATAACATCCAATCCTAATCCAAAGTTCTGAATCTGCATTGCCTTTTGTCTTAGGATGCATTCCCAACCTGAGTTTGCATGACCTGGTATGTTAGTCCCAAACCTTACCTCTTAGCTTTGACCCTCCCTCTCTGAAGGATGATGGTTGATTATTAGCAACAATAAAAAATATTACTCTTCATATTATAGAACTCAATTTCGCCAAGACCGGCCTATACAGGCCAGTATTTACTGGTCTGAGCATCAACCTAGTCCTCCCTACCCCAGAAGATTAGTACCACAATATATTCCAGCATACCATATGTCAGTATGCTGGCATGGATTCGATCCATGCTGGTCCATTTAGAGAAGCCAGATAAATCTTCAAGCATGAAGTCAAAACAATTTGCTGATTACAAAAAGGTTATGCTACAACTAGCAAGGAAAAAGTTTAGTTGCATACCAATTCTATGAATATATGCTGCAGCTGATTCAGGAAAATCATAGTTGATCACACAGTTGATCCTCTTAAAATCCATACCCCGAGAAACAACATCAGTTGCTATCAGAACCCATGTCTTGCCTGATCTGAAGTTATCAACTGCATCTTCTCGCTATAACAATAAAACAAAAATTATGATCAGGGAAATGATGTGTATGAAGGACAATTGTCAATGTTAAATTAAAAGTACGATGACTGTTCAACCAAAATCTGAGGGTTGCACTAATCAATTTTTCAAAAGTTCTGAAGAAAAGATCTGCAAAAGTCAATTAGCCAGTTTTCTTAACAATCAACTGCACAAATGCTAACCTGCTGCTGGGAAAGGTCTGCATGAATAACATCAACTTTTATGTCGTCAAATGCTAATTCCTTGTAAAGTTCCTTCGCTCTTTCTTTGCTTTGAACAAACACTAGTACTGGAGGATTCAGACTCTATTGGTAAAAATTACAGAGATGTTAGTCAAACCTTAGATAGTAATCCAGCAGAAAAAAAAAAAAGAACTCTGAATCAAGCAAAGAAGCCCAAGCGCATCATACTATTTTTGACTAACCTCAGTGAAGTTCAGTGAACCAAAGTTTAAATGAATTACAGTTTGAGAAAAAGAGAGTGCTCGATGTTTTAAAAATTGTTAGATAAATCTAAATTGCCACTAATAACAATATTATAGGAAGCCTCGAACCACTGTTTAAACAATTTCAATTGTATTAGTGCATTACACTGACATATTTATATTCGTAATATAGAAAGGATATCCGTCATTAAAAAGGAATAAGATATCATGCCTGTTCTGCTTGACACAGGCATATTTGATTGACAGAGACAATTAATCATGTGGATTTAATGGGCTAGAAATATAAAGATATCAGTTGTACCTCTGAAAAGCTTTGATGAATAGCAAGCAATTTCCCTTTTTCGCTACCAGCAAAAACAAGCTTTTGCTTAATCATCTCGGAGGCAGAATTTCTGTCAAAAGTTGTTCTGTTAGAGACGTATCATCTGACCAAGCAACTGTGAAGTTCATAGTGTAAATACTATTCTGCATGCCATACTTTCTACCAATGATGATTCGAACTGCATCAACCATAACAGTGCTTGCAAGTTTTTCAACAGTTTCAGGCAAAGTCGCACTGAACAGTGTACGTACTACAGTAGTTCTTGAACAGGCTTTGACCACAGAATCAATTTGTTCTACAAAACCTAGCTCAAAAAGCTTATCAGCTTCATCCAAGACAAGATATTTCACCCTGCACAAAGCAAATATTAAATGAGATATGCATGACCATTAATAAAAATTCTTGCACTTTATACTCCACTTCTTACATTAAAAAATGCAGAATGCCATGGAGACAAACTCAATATGACAACATATTTCTGTGTTTATAATGTCTATAATACTTCCATGTGCCTTTTCTAATCCCTGTAAGATAACGACTTCACAAACTCGAATTTGCACATTGTGATTAAAAAAGAAATGGTCTAAATTCCTGTAATTTGTATAGAGAAAATAAATCAGTTGTGATTGCTATTCTGAAAAAAACACCATTTTCCTGCTCCAATCCGCAATCTGACATCCTGCACCTGTTCAAGTTTTCTAGCACAACAGAGTTGGCTGATCATAACAACATTCAATAGAGATCTTAATGCATTTATACATGCTATTGTATTCTCACAACGGTCCTATTCAATTACTCTAACCTCCCAATACATTTTCTTTTAACCAAGCATAAAGTACAACACTATTTGCTATGAGTACCAACTAATTTTGTACCACATCGGCTCAATTCTAGCATGAAACAGAGAAGCATAATTCTGCTTCCCATGCATATAAGTGCATCCATGGCACATATACTGGTGCATGCTACTACATGGTGGCATGAGCATGGTTGATGCATTCTAACACAACACCATAGAGGTCACTGGCATGGCGGTGGGCCTACATCATGTAAGCACATAAAAAAGAGAAAGAATAATGCATATACAGACAAATGAGAAGCCATTAAGAATAAACATATAAGAATATCCTCATGTTCAAAGAGGTGAGGAGGTTGGCATGATGACAAAACATATAATTACATTAAAATTTCTCACCATCAAAATCTGGTTGTGATCTGAGCTTCATAATCAATTTTAATAGGCTCAGAAGAAGAGCAGACTCTAATTTATGTGATTTGAAACACAACAAACCAAGAGATCTATGCATATCTTTTATGTTCCAATTTTTGATATTTGCTAGTTCATAGCATAAGAAGTGTGGAATGAATTCACTATAAACAGGACATAAAAAGTTTTTTAGTTCATACCGACTCAAGTCAAACTTCCTTTTGCGAATAGCAAAGTCCAACCGGAAAGGAGTGGATATGATTATATCACACAGCATTTTTTCAAAATCACCACATCTGGAGAGCTCCTTAGTCATTAACTTGATGTAAAATTTTCTCCCCTTAGCCAGCCTCTTGCACTCTCTAGCAGTTTGAGCAGCTAATTCTCTAGTAGGGCAGAGAACAACAGCTTTTACACCATTCTTTAACCCTGGCTAATAACAGTAATAAAAACTTAAACTAATGCAAAGTAAAAGACTGACAAGATGTAGTCCATGTATAACAATGATACCTTAATCTTCATGAGCATTGGACATAAAAATGCCAATGTCTTGCCAGAGCCAGTTGGTGCACATGCAAAGCAGTCCCTCTTCTGAAATATGTAAAACCATGAAATGTTAGTCCTGAACTATTCAGATAAAGATAATATTGTAACAGCATAGAGAAATTAGTCCAGCAGTAAATGGGTAAATTTTCTAAAGTTAAATATAAGATAGACAAAGAGAGAGATGGGGGGAACGAAAGAGAGAGAGAAACAAAATTTAGGGCATACAGAAAGGAGTACTGGAATAGCCTGCCTCTGAATAGGTGTAGGCTCTCGAAAACCAAGTTCAGTTAAGTTATGCAAAATATATGGTTTGCAGTTATACCTGCACACAAAATAAAAAATTCAAGAACTTAGCAATTCGGCAAGAAAACTGCAACTGTATAAAAGGATGAACTAAAAAATAAAAAATGCTGGAAATGTGATTTGTTCTATTTGACAACATATAGTCACATAATTATTACTATGAAGTTGTACATTTCAGCGCTATAGGTACCCATATGTAAGGAATTTACATGAGCACAAGATACCAAAGACAGAAGAGGCCAGATAATCCCCAAAACAATGAAAAATGACAGTATGATATAGCACGTCCTTATTATAGATATTATATTGTTCTTAGTTATTATTCCTTACAATATTACTTCTATAGGTACAGAAACATCTTGGATAAACGCATCAATTATGGAACCCTATGCAATAAACTCTGGAAGAAAATAAAATGTCTAAATACTGATGATGCAAAAAAGAAGAAAAAACATTACTTGTTTGATAAGCCATCTAACACGATGACATTGTCATTCAGCCTCAACTCTGGAGGTTACCTAAATGAAGAATCAATCTCTATCATCAACTAGCAATAGTGATTAGCAGCAGCTGAAATGACATTGTCTCTTTTCTTTGCTTGTTTTGACAGAACTATTAAAGGTAAAACTAAGAACCATCATGTCTCTTTCTTTTGTTTCAAGAAGCTACTAAGATACAAATTCTGCAGTAAGGATGTGGGGATTAAACATCTGAAGATATTGTTCAGCATATTGGTTCAATGGCAGCAAATATTTTATGCAGTAACTGATGGTCATGATAGTCTAGGATCATCATATGTCTTTAATCCTAAAGCTTAAATAAAGGCAGGACAAAAAGATAACGATTGTGAACCTCCTTAATCAAAGAATAAACAGGAAATGTAGCTGCTGCCTGCATTGCACAAATATAGGACACCACAGAGCTTGCCACATGCGATCAGCTCAAGGTCTGGACATGTATTATGATATTGAGATAATATAAACTAAGGATTTAAATTCAGCAGTAACATGTGCACAATGGCAGCGATGCTCAGGGGCGTGAGTGCATACAGAATATGCTATGCACTGATGCCACTGCACAGGCCAGCATGAGAACATTCAGCATGTACCACCAAAACATTTGTGCCAAAAGCCAAGCAACAGTGTGCTGCAAGTTGATCTCTAAACAAGGATTCTCCATATATGGGATCTCACCTTGAGCTTAGCTCCACAAAACTCTCGAGCGGGGGAGGAACACCGTGTCCTGAAACATGAATTCCATACTTCTTACGCAGAATAGAAGCTTTCTGAAGCAGGAAACAAAAATTTTAAGGTATAGAAACAAAAAAGAATCATTCAACAAAAAATAACAAAACTAGACCAAAACCACCTCAATCTCCTTTTCCACTTCCTTCTTCTTCTCAGCAGAAGTAGCCTCCAAAGCATTTCTTTCTAGAATAGACGACAAAGACTCGGAACTCTTGAACACACTGAACCCCTCCACAGCATCTGTTACACCAAATCCCAAACAAGGCGAAAAAACGATTATGACATGCGAACAAAGCTCGCATCACACTAAAGCAACAACTTTTACTGTGCGTGTACGTAAGCCAGAGATGCAACCAGAAGAGTCCTTATCCTTGCGCTTCCGCTTCTTCTCCTTCTTGTTCGCCTTCACCTCCGGCAAGGCTTCCAGCGCTGCATCCGCTAGGTCCCCGAGATCATCCGGTTCTTTCTTCAACTGCTGCAGCAAAGAACAAAGATTCAAGCATTAAAGTCAATCCAAAACAGGGAATTGGGTCACAAACCAACACAAAATCGGTTGTCATGCTTGCCTGGAATCGGGCAATCTCCCGGGCGAACCGCTTTCGGTCGACCCGGACGCCGGAGAAGAGCAGCCCCGACGCCTTCTCCATGAACGTTTACGCTGTCTTGATCTTGCTCGTCGCCACGGAGAGGAACCACAGCAAAACCCTAGCGGAGTGCGCCTACTCGATGAAATAAAAAGAGCTGATGCATATTTACGTACCCACCCCTCCCTTCTAACATATTTATACTTTGAAACTTGATATGCGGAATTCAATTCCTTTACCATTATGTTTAAACTTTTGCCTCCGTTACGACAACGACACATTCTCACTTTTAGTCCCATACTTAACCTTAGTCGATACATACGAATCGATGTTATTATGTCTACGATATTTTTACTTTTTTACTTTGTTTTTTGATCTTTAATTTAATCATATTTTTATTTTATTTTATTTCTTATTATCTGATGAGATTTGATAGGTAGGTCTACAAATACATCATTCAAATCCTTCGGCTGTTGGTATACTGTACTGCTGGCATACAGCTGCAGATTTACAGAAACACCAGCAAAAGGACGAGGCTGAGACCCAGATCTTTAACTTGTATCAACAAGACAAAGAAAAAAAGACTGAGCAAAGATCAAGAGAGGTACTCACCAAATATTTTTAGCTCAGAATCAGCAACAATTTGAAGAAAAGAGTTATAAGTCACATGCTGAAGCTCAAAGACCTCGAATCTCGACACAACATCAAAACACCTGGTGATCGAAAGTGAAACAGATTTGTTTTAGGTCATACATGAAATGCCATTGCCAAGAGTTCGTTCAAAGTTCAGATAAAATGTTTCTGTGGCAATGAAAAGGGAAAATAAAACATCACATGTACTAATAACTTTAACTGCTGCTGTTGCTCGATTGCCTTAGGGACAACACAAAATCTAACTTTTTGACAGTAAACTGTGCTTCTGCAAAACAGTATGCTACAGCTTGCCTACCATATAATGCTGCAGTATTCTTCATCTGTTTGTACCTTCTTAACTTTAACCGACGAAAATTTCCCCTCTATATTCTTCGGAACCATCTCTCCAGGAATCTTCGGGGATGTGAAACTAAAGTCTGATGGCGACAGGATACCGCTGTATAATGGACAAAGTGACTAGAAAAAAAAAATGAAAGACTATAATACTAAATGTTAGAAATCCGGGACCCTACTTGATTGTCAATTTGTCATCCAATTAGTTTTCAACAAGTCTTTCGAAGCTCATATGATCGTGAAGATGACCTTTTATCAAGTTTGTTTATTTTGATTTTGTTGGTGTTGATTACTTACCCACGAAGGTAACATTCAGAGTGATACTTTGTTTGTACTTTTGTAAGAAAGAGAGACTTGAAAAAGTGCACATTTGACTTGGTGCAAGATAGTCATATTAACACGTGAGGATTGAATGTAGAGTCACTAGTAGAGATCTTCAATTGAACTGGTTCAGTAGAATGTAGATTGAAAATTTGAGCTCTCTTTTCAAGGCTAAATCACTAGTGTGAGTTGCCAAGTTGTCTCTTGTTTTTAATCGTTAGAGCAATATTAGTGGTTTTGACATGCTTGATTAGAGGTGTCAAATATACCTGAAGGTATAGGACCCGCCTATAATGGGGTGGAGATGGAGACGAGGATGAGGGACATTTTCGCACATATATGGGGCCGGGACGGATAGAGTACTCCCTCATTTTCGCACAATATATGGGGCGAGGACGGGTAAAGTACTCCCTCACCTGTTTACCCATCCCCTCCCCGTTAATAATATGGGCCTAGACGTTGGGCCTTGACGCTTGGTCCGCCTGATTCAAATCAGACTGAATTAGCCTTGGTTGAGTTGATTTCGAACTATTTAGTTCATTTAAATCAAATAAAATAATATCAATATTCAACTATTTTTTTATGATTGATTATTCTTTGATAAAACCCAACTATTTTTTTTATGGATTATGTAGTCCAGATCAATGATTATTTGCATGGGCATACCGAAAGCTGAAACTTACACGAAGATTAGATCAGCTATCTAATAAGAAATTTACACGAAGCCATCTTAGCAGTAGGAAGACAGTTCATAAAATTTTTGGATCCCTTATTGCCAAAAGAAGTTGGAGCGAAGGTGTCAGCTAGCTTAGCTAGTAAAGACCTTGATAGTTTATCGCAAGGTCCGGGGCTCGAATCCCATCTTCATCACTTACCCTTATCTTTATGCAAAACAAAAAACAAAAGCTGATGCCAACTTTATGGGTGATTGGAGCCAACTTTATGGATGATAGATCTCAAGAAAAAAACTGATGCAAACCAAGATTTGTGCAAGGTCATAGTTTATTCCCAATGAGTCATGTACGGTTAGTTACATTCTTTTTATCATTAGTTGTGATAAAAGGGAAATAAACAATCCTCACTACAACAAGCAGCAAGCCTTTATCCCATGAGCTCGACACTTGGGTGTCCCTGTCACATGCGATAGACCTTTCTTCCAAGATGGGCTCCTGTGCTACCGTGGGTCCGTCTTCCTCCCGTGCACCATCGTGTGCTCCTTCTCCCTCTTAAACTGTAAGGTGGCTTCATTCGACACCAAGCCATGGCTTGGCTTGCTATGGCAATCAAGTTTTTCTTTTTTTCTGATGGCTTTTTGTGGCAATCTCTTCTTCTCTCAGCATGGTTGTTTACAACCTTGCATGTGGCAGCATGTCAAACTCTCTCTCTTTTTTTTTTCATCTATAATATAATAAAAAATCCGATCAAGATCTTACAAATATATACATCCTTACCACATCATCTAAGATCCAAATCAAACACTCAATATATATTTCTCAAAGAACTCTAAATCAAGATATATGAATAATGCCTAAAGTATCAAATCATGAATCGTTAAAAGAATTTCAGGGACAACTCATATATTTTCAAGGTGAAGATTAGATGATTGATAGATGATCTACCTGTTTTGAGGATTGATAAAAAAATTTAAGAAGTCAAGAACATACTTAAGATTAATCTTTGGGATTTTTACAAATTAGTCCTTCATAAAACTTATAATTATATGTAGATCCTTAAGACATTTTATCTTTGTAACTTGAAAAGGAACCATCTATCCTAAGAATAAAGGATGAGAAGGATCAAACAATGGTTTGCAAACATAAATGAGTCTGTGAACAAGAACTTTGAAGGATGTAACATAATAGAGGAAACAAACAAAGATCAGAATAGGGGGAAACATACGATCGAAGAACATAAATGTGTTTCAGGGTATTTTTTATTAGCAAAACCAAGTAAAAATCGGACACAACAGATTAACAAATCCCATGCACGTTAAACCCAAATAAGGAACAAGTGAACCCAGAACTACACACAAGAACTGTAAAAGAAGAAATCAGGGAAAGGTGAAAGTAAAGCTAACCTAGAAACATTCTTACCCCATCATACCCCGCCATATGCTCGATTCATTATCGCAAATAAAAGATGCAGACAAAGAAGGAGAGAGGAAAAGAGAGATACCCCCACGGGTTGTTCCTGCGATCCGTTGAAGCGACCGCTTGCGAGGGTTGGATTCGGCTTCTTATAGAGGTTGGATAGGGTCGGCGTCGAGTTAATTGACTCCTTATATTCTAAACTTAGTTTATGATCCATGATGAGGTTTTACGTATCCATCGTTTCAAAATTCAGTAATAGCTTTTTTTTTTCTCCTTTAAAATTTTAGTATATCTCTTTAAATATATAGATCTTGGTAAATTTTTAAAAAATGTCCCTAAGGTTTATAATTTCTCAAATAACGCTCCAAGTTTGAAAATTTCCAATAGAGCACCCCAAGTTTGAAATATTTCAAAATAATCATCCTATCCTCATCAACCATTGCCCTTCGTGCAACCCATGGTTGCACCATCGCTTGTTGATCACCCCCCTTCATCGTGTCGACCACTCCCTTTCACTAGACCCACCTAGTGATGGAGGCACAATGGCCCTTGTTGCATCTCGTTGGATCGACAATGGAGCGGTCCTCATAGCCCTTACATGAGCAAGGGTGTAAGCGATACTGTGTGACACTTCTATGACCAATGATAACCCTTGTCTCCCTCATGCGAGCATAAGCACAGGCAACAATGTCACCCTCACGCGAGAAAGGATGTAGGTGACACTGCATGACACCTTCATGGCCAACGATGACGATGAGGGCCAAGGGTCCAATAAGGTTCGACAAGAGCCACATAACCTCATCGTTGGCACAATCTCCTCGCAACCCCTCCTTGCCCTCGCCATCGATCACGGGTGAGGAAGGGGGGCAATTCACCCTCGTGACTAGCGACGATGGTGAAGGTCGACTCGCGAGGCGACTAAGCACAAGGTGAAGGAGGGCCACCGATGGGGTGAAAAGCATGAGAATTAGGATAAGAATTTTTAAAATGGCAAGAGAACATACATTGATGCTTTGTGAGAATTTTTCAAACTTGGGATAGTTATACGAGAAACTCTAAAATTTAGGGGTTTTTTTTCGAAAATTCATCCTAGATCTCGTGTGTGTGTGTATATATATTAAATCCTTCATGTATGTCATTTGCTGATTCTTAGTAAGCATTCGTACTCAAAGAGTTAAATGCCTCCTGCATCACCTCTGTTGCAAGGAGAGGGACCAAGGAGAAGGGCGATTTCCCTATGTTCCCTGCTTTTGTTGGGACGTGAATGCAAATCCTTGCAAATGTTTTCTTCCTCGAGAACAAAAACCATTTCGCATCAGGTGAACCGTTTCTGCAGATGGCTCAGGTGTCTGAAGATGGTGAAAGGAAGACAGTCATAGCTTGTTCACATTTCAAGTGAATTATTGAGAAGAAGTGGGAAGAGGTGAGGTTGTCTTCTTGTCTTACTACCATGGACTCGAGGATGCCACCCACCCTTCTTGTCGTAAGCAAAAATAATGACTGTTCTTCTTTGGTGTTAGCTCTATTCGTATAATCATAATGTGTCGAAGCTCCCCATGCTTGATATTGGTAGGAAGTTAATTTGGCTAACCATTAGAGAAGATAAAGATGAGAAACCCAAAGAGTTATACAGTGTGACAAGCCGAGTGAAGAGATCCTACATAGGAGGGGCTCTGAAGACATAGAAGCTAATTCAATCGTACAAGGCAAGAGGTGTAGGTACTAAGAGCAATCCAAAACAAAGACAGAAAACTGTATTAGTTCACTCTTGGAAATCAATAAAATCAACTGTAGTTATAAACATGTTGGACAAAAATAAGAGTGACGTTAGATAAACTGGACTCACAAGCGGACTCCAGTTTTAACTCTCTAAACTCAACAACATATTAAGCTCGAGCTGAGCTTTCATACCTCTAGCTAAGTGACAAAAGGCAGGTTTGGGTGTGCTCTGCTTATGTTAGTTTCCTTCTCCAGCTTGTTTGTCTATGTGCTTTCACAAGACATAAACATATTAGCAAAAAAGGATGATGCTAAATCCAGCAGACAGAGATTTCCTACCAATTAAAATAGCACCGATGAACCAGAACTTCATTGTTGCTCAAGAGGTTGATTCTTTTCTAATAACCCTTTGTTCCTCCATATTTCTTGATTTCCTACACAGTGCTTCCGCACAGATCAGGGAGTCACCATCAAAAACATTTGTCACCGGGCAGAAATGCACACCAGGAAAACACAAACGGAGCGCAGCACTGCAATCCTACTTTCTGCAAGACATGCCCAATTCGTGTACTACCAAATTGGTCGTCTTTAATCACCCCAATGGCAGCAATTCAGCTCACATAAAAAGAAAATAGATTAAAAAGGCAATTAGTAGCAATGCACAACATCCAGAAATGTAGAAAGAGGGCATCCATATAGATTATTACACAATTACATGCTGCAGATTTATTCTTTAAATATCCATCGAAGAGGGATGACCTGAAAGAACCGATCTTGGTGAAGGAAAAGGTCAGTCACAACTACCAAATCTACCTAGATAACATCGTGAAGCAACGGAGTAGCTAATCGGTACCGGAGGATCCGTCGACTGGTGGCCGTGGAAGCCTTCCGATCATCACCTGCTCCCGAGTCGGACTCGTCGTGCACCCACCCCACCGACTTCTGGGCCTCGAGGACGAACTGCGAGATCCCTGAACCACCACGAGGGAGCACTTTAATCTCAATTGAGACCGTTCGAATCCCCCAAAAGCAGAAGTTAAGAGAAGGATCACGAAAAGGGAGACCCCCACCGTCTCTGACGGACTTGCGCTTCTCCCGGACCTCGTGGATGGTGGCAGAGAGCTTCCAGTAGAGGGGACGGCCGACGTAGAAGGCGGCGAGGAGGAAGAGAAAAGCGACGGCGAGGCGGAGCCAAACCCTAGCGGCGCAGGCCATGTGCGATGACGTGCGGAGTCCGTAAGGGAGTTCGACGAGCTCGCTCCTCTTGCAAACGACCGACTCAGTGGATTGAACCGTTGCATTTCGCCTCCTCTATTTTGGAATATATTTAACGTTTGCCCTATACGCCTAAACCCGGTCCGGCCTGGCCCATTTTTTGGCCGGTCCAATAATTAATGATAATAAAGTCTTATTTTGTGAAAATTAGATGAAATATGATCGAGATTGCCTACTAACTCCAATAATAATCCCAACAAACTCAATTTTAGATATATGAAGGTAGACATCGGATCCTGGACCCGATGTTTGAGCCTGATGAGAACCCGAATCCTGTAAGAAAAAGCGGAGGCTCGAGCTCACAAATTGACCGGTCGATGTTCGAAGCTGGACCCGGTTCGGGATTCTGGTTCGAGATTGTTGACGCAGTTGTCGGAAATGTTTAGGATCTGTTCTTTGCACTTGCCTTTATCGTTGTTGTAATTTGCTGGTTCGGTATTGTTTGATCTGTTGATTTTTTGGGATTCATTTCTAGTTTTATCAGTTCTTAAAGGGGAGTCTAATAATGAAAAAGGGTGCCAGCAATAAAGGACATATAAATGATTCAATATAAAGCATCTAAAGCAGTTGCATCTTCAATTTATTCCACTTCACAATTGACTACAGTTTACCCACAAGCATATTCCAATGAAGTTCCTGCACCAACCTACCTCAACTGACTAGGAATATGAAAGATCTAATGCTTATTTTTCTCTAATATGTGCCAGGAACAGAATCAGTCAGCAGCAAGAGCTCATGGGATCCATTTGACTGTGGTTGCAGTCATATCCTGACAGTGTAACTCAAACTAGGTGCTTATGGGATGTACCATCTCAGCTTTTACAGATCTGACTTGAGAAAAATAGACAAAGACATGAATAACCTGTTCGATCAGCCTCAATTGTTCAACCCCCCTAAGGCCTTCTAGAAGTTTCTCAACCATGCTGAGAATTCTCTAAGAAACCATGTAGTGTACATAACTGAATTAAAACCACAACCTAAGAGGTCCAAAAATTTCAGTAGAAAATTGCAATTAGTATCACAATCTGAACAATACTTCCAAGTAAAACCAGATGGACACCACATAGATGAAAAGACAACTTTTAGTAACATTTCAGCAAGCTTTCAAAATCCAATGCTATGGATACCATGTTTCTATTCTATGACTATCTTTAGTTGGGACTTTCAATTCATAAATACTTGCCCAGATCTAAGGTGTTAAAGAAAGGCTGAGATGATTCTTCACTCCAGAAAAAATTAGTTTTAAACCATGATATTTTTTCCCCACTGAACAAAAATATCCTGGACTTGCTTGTCACTCAAAGAACTATGGTTCAAACGCACCACTAATTCTGATGCAGAAAAGACAGGAGGCTCGAAGACAATTCTGAGTTTTGATCCACTTCAATTTTGGTATGAATTCAGTTGAGATCTAACAATTATCATTTAAAGTAACTGGACCGACAGAATAGAAGGAATATGGCTAAAATGAGTGGGCATTTTCTTTTGAAGGCAACCAAACCTGCCCTATTAACAACTATAGAACCGTGACCACTACATCTTTCATAAGCAAAACTAACAATTTCACAAAGAAAATTATTATCATATTTCCCACCAAGCTACTGCCATCCTAATGTCTTATTACAAACTTTTGTTGCAGGACTTCTCTAAAGACAATTGATACTCACAGCAATTGCTTCATTCGATGCTCTAAATTGATTGGCAAATCTTTAACCTACCACTTTCTTTTTCTATCAATACAAATGAAAATATAATGCTTTCATGACAGATTCATTCACGATCCGACATAATGGGATATCTTAACTTCGTTGAGCCCTAACTACTAGCCTCAAATGTATAAATTGAGATTTACAATAGTACACCTATTACAGTCTCATAATTCAATCGTAGCCTTAACTTACTTTCAATGTAGGACTAAATTGGGATTTTATAATCTCCTCACTTAAGAGTTTGATGTCCTCATCAAGTCCTAGTATAGTCCAGATCAAATCATAATATGATGCATGTGAGGCATGACTCGATTGTGGCTCCACGCCGTGACGTGTACTTTGACCTCGTTCACAAACAATCTTTTCCTATTCATGCCCCTTATCATACGCCAATACTAGGTCGGTTATGATACCGACCTAATGGGATAACTGGTCTATTAATTTTATTATGCCTGAATCACTAACCAAAGATGCTTAAGCTGAAATTAACAATAGTAGTACACACATCAGATCCTTATAAATCAATCCAACTTTCAATATATTACTATACCAGGGTTATGCTAAACAACTGTTGCATAAAAAGTAACTAATATCCATTAATTGACTCATTTTTCCTTTAAAGAGTTATCTTGTTTGTGGCTCTCCGAAGAGCAACCAAAATGGAGCACCAAAAATGACTTTACATGTAAGATCAAGAGCTTCCGATTTAGATGCTTGCCCCACTATTTAATACCAATAACTTAACTTTTATTCTCTTCACATGATTTAGCATGAGCTCCCAACAATTTGTTCCCAATCGTTGCCCTTAGAGATGGTCTAGTTCCCATGTTGCTCGGATTACATGAATGATACAAGAGATTCAATAGAGGTTCCATGACTCCATGAATGACAAAACATCCATATCAAGCTTCACAATATAGTTTTGTCTCCATACATGTAAAATAATGGGCTTTTATAATCTTGAGTTGTTAAGCATAAGAGGATATACATAATTCATGCACCAATAAGACAAGCATGCAATCTCTGTAATTTCCTGAACATTTTAAGCTTGTTTCATGATGCAGCATGACATGAACCCCTCCCTCAAATCTGAACATAGATAAATGGTGGTCAATAATCAATAGCAAAGAGATAGATCATATTCTGTAGGGTCAGATTCAATTCGAACATATATAAAATCGGTGAGATATCAAGATTCTCATCCGTTATCATGTTTTCACACTAAGCTCATTTAGCACAATTATTTTCTAGACTGGTGTCTTCATTACCATTCTGGACTAGGAGTAATACCAGTCACAGTTCTCTTATATCCAGGAGTAGAATTGTCAATTGATCTACCCAACAATCATAATAGTCAGTGTTTACTCACAATCAGTAACCCTACCATCTTCCTTCCATAATGCAGAACAGAAAGCTATCAAAAACCATGATGAGCAAAATTTCTAGGAAAGAATTGAATGAGAAGTCACCACATATATGTTTCTCCAACATAAATGGAATCAGAGCATCAATGTTACTGAAACATAAGACTTCTTTTATAAATTCAAGCCAGACAACTTATGGAAGCAAAAATGGAGATCATCACAAAGAGGCATACTTCTACAGGATCAAAGATTGGCTGGTAAATTCAGAAAAATTCTACATGCAATTGGATTTTCATTGTACAATAACATATTTCGAATATTCAGATTACAACCAACAGTGTTAAGAAAGATTCTTAACGTAAGTGGTGGATGCATATAAGAATTTTTGGGTCATGTAATTTACATCGACAACTAACCAAAGGGTACCATGCTCATTGAAGTCTCTCTAAATAGGTTCAGATTCGCCTACAGACTCATAGTAGAGAGGGAAAATAAGAAAGTATGACTGACGAGTCTATAAATCTCTTAGCAATAAGCTCCCCGTTACAGAAGCAGAGGATTATGAATCCGAGCACACAAGCAATAAGAGAATCCATGGATTATTCATATCCTAACTCATTCCTCCTCCCATCCAAATATCTTTGAGGCATCAACCCAGCTCCTTCTAATTGTCCGGAATATAAAGCTATGATCCATCAGTAATTCCCCACAATCTATTCGAAATCAAAAGTTGTAGAAACAAACATCATCGCTTACTAAAGTGATATTAAGAGAAAATATACACTAAGAGAAGACTAATTAAGAACCCTGGATACTAAATTGACCCTGATTCAAATGTGATAAGGACCATATCATCATTCTCCTAGCTTCCTCTGCTCCAAGCATAACTACTCAGACCTAGCAAGGACATATGAGGATGACACACTGACAGTGGCAATGGAAATAGAAGAACATCTAAAATAAGCCTAAACGAAGTCCTAATAATCTACACCCACTGCAGATGATAAATAGAGTAAACATGGAGTGAGAGAAGCACCATATCACTCCTCACCAGTAGGGAAAAGCGTTAGTACCTTTCTCTCACCATTGCCTCCCCTTTTGGCAGGCTCCAAATCATCCACTAAGGTTGTGGGCGGAAAACCCATGCCCGGCGGCGCCGCCGGTCCTACCATCTGATGCATCCCCGAATGGGGCACGGCCCGATTCGGGAAGGCGTGGTCGAACCCTCCCCCGCCTGTTGGTGATCCGTAATGCCCCAAATGCCGCTGATGGTAGTACTGCTGCTGCTGCATGGCGGCCGTGATCTGCTGATGGTGCTGCAGAGCGGCCACCGGCATATACGGAAGGAAGGGCTCGGGGCCTGCGACGGACCCGCGGCTGAGGAAATGGTGGGGCACCGGGGTGCTCGCGAAGAGCTGGTCTGTGGCGGCGTCGGCGGCGGAGATTGGCCCCCCGCCGACTCCACCGCCGGAGCCGCTGAGGCCCTGCATGCGCTTGAGGTAGAGGCGGTACTTCTGGAGGTGGCTGGCGACGTTCTCGCGGGTGAGTCCATCGACGCTCATCAGCTGCATTATGGTCTTGGGGACGGCGTTCTTGATGCCGAGGTGGGCGACGGCGTCCACGAAGCGCTTGTGGAGCTGCGGCGTCCACACGAGGCGGGGCCGCTTGAGGGTCCGCGCCGGCTCGTCGCCCCCGGCGGCGGCGGAGTTGAGGTCGGAGGACTCAGGATCGGAGTGCGGCGGGGGGCGGGAGGAGGCGGGAGGGTGGTGGAGGGAGAGGCCAGGGTTCTGGTTGGCGCCGGCAGGGGCTGCAGCGGCGGCGACCGGGATATCGAAAGCGATGGCGAGATCGGGGGTGATGAGGGTCTGCGACAGCGGCATGAGCTCCTCCGGCGAAGGCAGCTGCTCCTCCCAGCGCGCGAACCAGTTCGAACTCTCTTCCTCTTCCCTCATCTCTCCTGTTAACAAAAAGAGGATGGATTGTGGAAAATTTCGTAGAAGTAGACACGATCTCTCCTCTTCGCTTTCTATTACCACTACTACTGCTATTGATCAAAAGCGCGCTGATGATTGATTGGAATTGAAGACAAGGGAATCAGGAAGGAACAGAAAAGTGGGAGACAGAAGGTGAGATGGGTTGAGCGAGAAGGAGAGAAGGGGGGTTCGAGGTTGATCTTTCTCCTTTGCATCTGGTGTTTTCTTGGAGATGCTCTCTCTCTCTCTCTCTCTCTCTCTCGTAGTCTCCAGGATGTTAACTGTTAGGTACGGGTGGGAAAGTGGGTACGTCCCTGTTAAGTAAAATTATAGCGCCAATTCTCATTTGCTTTAATGCTCATTTTTTATTTACTTTCGTCGAGAATCCTTAATTTTTAAAATAGTAAAAACAATCAATCAACCGCTCTTTTTTATCTTTTCTCTAAAAAAGAAAAAATAATTTTTAAGAATTTAAATGATCATTTTATGGTATATTCGACATATGAATAGGTCTTTTAATGTTAATTAAATTTCATAAATGCTCCCACGTTCATAAAATAAAAAAATTCTCATTTTTGAGATTTTTACATACATACGCCTTTTGTGGGATATTTAGTAATGTGAATATGATGAATTTTTTCAATTTCAACTAAATTTCCCAAAATTTGATGAATTCATGAACCAATTTAAAATATTTATACTTTTAATTAATTTAAAAATAGTTATAAATATTTGATTAAAATTGTTATAATTTAGGCGCAATTATACTATTTTTTAGTCCTATTAAAAATAATGTGACTACGACTAAAAAAATATAACTCAATAGAAAAATAGTGTAAATTATATTTATTTTAATCAATAATATTAAAATTTTATGAAAATTAAAAATGTATATTGAAGTCATATTTTTAGTAATTAAAATACATTATTTTGATTGAGGAAGCTCTTAAAAAGTTGAACTTTTGATATTTATGTTTTTTTGATATATTTAAGATGAAATTTTAAGGTTGTCATCGTATCATTATTTTGTCATAATTTTTTTTTTATAATATTTTTTTTTATTAAAGTAATATTATTTCAGACCGTTTCAAGCTTTGAGTTGGTTCAATACAATGGTTTGGTTCAATGTAATAAATTATGAATGCAAAAGAACTAATTCTACTAATTTGATACAAGTAAAAAAAGAAACATATATTTTCATTTCTAGAATATGCAAAGCAAGTAGCGAAGACATTAAGTCAACAATTAAGTCAGCCAATGCCAAAATAGCGCTTGAACTGAAACATTAAGGGCCCACCACCATATGGATGGTGAATTCTCGGAGTTGACGTACGGCTACAGCTTTGCCACGTGGTCTAGCATCTCTCGAAATGCTTGGTATTTGATGGAAATCTTATAAATAAAGGCCTAATAAATTTTGATATAAATTATTTGGAATCAACTTTCACCAAGCTTTCATAGCTCAGATGGTTAGAGCACCCGTTTAGTAAGCGGGAGGTCTTGAGTTCGAATCTCAATGAAAGCAATTGTGTTCATTTTTAAATTTACGTTTCACATTGAATATTTTTAGAAAAGTATACATTTTTATTTTTACTAATCGAACTATCATTTATCAAAATTATCATAATTGGGTCGACGACTAAATCAATTATTTTAATTTTTAAACTTTTGTAGTTTTACGTTTATCATATAGTTCCTTTAGGAAAATTACAAATTAGTATTTTTACTAATTGAAATTTCATAATAGTCGAGGCATACTTGCCTTGTGTATATATATATATATATATATATACTTCGTCCCGTGACATCACAACGTATTTGATATTCTCGACTCTCTTAGGACAGGATACCAAATTGAGAGGGCGAGAGATGGCGAGAACCTCCTCCTCTCGGTCAACGACCGGAACCCTAACCCTGACGATCGAAGAGCCGTCCCATTCTTCTGTGGTTCCTTCCTCTTCTCAGCAATCGCAGCCGCCGGAAACCCTAGTTCTCCGCCTCAAGCGGCCCAAGAAGGTCTCCTGGAAGGAAGGAACGGTCGACAACGAGTTCCTCAATCGCAAGAGTTCCAAGAAGTGCTGCATCTTCCACAAGCAGAAGCCCTTCGACGAGGACGATAGCGACGAGGAGGACTGCGGTGATAAGCCCGCCGGCGACTCGGCTGGACCAAGCCGTTGCTGCTCCCACGGTCATGACCACTGATGACTTCCTTCCTCCTGCATCGTATGTGTGCTTTTGCCCCTGTTTATCTCGAATTTTTCGAACGATGAGGATCGCATCATTTGTATTCTTTCATATGATGTTAAATATCTCCGTTTGATTGGTATCATCAATAAGGGCTTTTCATACATGTATAAGAATAAAAATTAGAGCTTGGCGATGAAGCCTAACGCAATTGATAAAAAGATGTGGACCTTGGTATTCTGGCATGTTGATGGAATTTAAATCTTTGGCATGTGGGTTAATCCTCCATCTTTATAGTGTTCCTTGTCTCTTTGTAAAACCTAGGTATGATTTTAATTGATCAATACCAAAACTATTTAAGTTGAAACATACTTGTGATTGATTTAAAGCATAGTGCCTTGTGAAATTTCTTTATCTCAGTTCAATACTTTCATAAAAAAATATCTTCTGGGCAAAGGATGATTTGATCTAGTTAATGCATGTCTATGAATTCGTATACTAGATAAACTATGTTGGGTGATAAATTTACATAAAGTATATTTCATAGATATTATTGTAGTATGTCAATAATTTTTAAGGGGGCTCAGTTGTGGCATTGCACGTAACAAACTTTCATTCTAGTCATGGTTTACTTTAGGATCAATTTACATATAGTTTCATAGATATAATTGTAGTATGTCAATAGTTTTTAAGGGAGCTTAGTTGTAGCATTGCACGTAACAAACTTTCATTCTAGTCTTGGTTTAACTGGTTGTCCAAACAATAATTTATTGAAGAACAATGTGGAATAGAGATTATTTGGAAATTTATTCATTTCATTTTTCTGGAAAGATGATTCATCTATTGACTAGCATAATTAAGTTTGATGCTTATAATGGTGAGTATCCCTCTCTCGGTCATATTTTTTTATGAGTCCAGAGAGGAAGACCTTATACATCACCTCCACATCTTGCCTTCAAGAGATGGGTTTTCTGGATTAAGTTAGAATTATTGAGAAGATAAGAAACATAGGCGACATATTCTTGGATGCTTTGCTCTGCTTTCCTTTTCTTTCTTGGTAGATTGAACCGTTCTAAACTAGTTTTCGATGCTGCAAAACTTTTAAGGTTTCTATAGTTGTATTTATGCATCAAAATTGTTAACATCAGGAATAATTTATGTACTATTTTCTGTTTCCCATATTTATGTTCTAGCAGTGCTGTAAACAGCTTACGGCTTGCACATTGTGGTGAAGGTTGTGGATTGTGGACACCATGAGCCAGAAACGAACCACTTGCCCCAACTTATTAAGTATACCAACAATAGCTTGTGACAGGATCACAGAAATATTGTTTATCATGTAAAGGTTATATTTGCTGGAATATCAAGATGGCTGTTGTCGTAACCATGTGTCGAGGAATTAGATGTATGCATGTGCTTGTAAATAACTCTCATGTTGATTAGTTTTGTTGCTCCGATTAAAAAAGAATAGCTGCAGCATAGAACCTTTTGACGAGTTGGACAAGATTAATAAAAATAAATTGTGCAGTTCTGATCTCTATTGGATTGGAACTCTGTATGTCTTACTGACTGGTTCATTGTGAAAAATTGCAGATGAGCTTTACAGATGGATGACTTTACAACTGCATTGATGAGATGCCCCATTCCGAGCTACAATCTATCGTTGGTGAAATATGTTTTTTTTTTTTTTTTTGTGTGTGTGGAAGAATCAATACAGTGTTCTAAATATATACTTCAAACCTTGAATTATTTGTTTTGCAGTACATGCTAAGTTGAAATGGCACCATTAGTTAAGCATCCCTTTTAACGTGTGAAGCATTTTTACCTCCTCCTGTCATGTTGATTGATTTTTAGATTTTCTTTAATAAATAGATGGATGGTCTTTTATTTATAGAATGTTATATGTTGACCCCTTTTTTTGTTTTTTGTTATTTTGTTTTCTAAGTGAAGATATTTTGATGCTGGTAGTAAATAGTCGTATCAATTTTCCCCTTGTAATTAAACCATCGCAAACATATGGCTGACATTGTGACTGCATTTATGCTAACCTTCTACAGGTATGCAAGTATGCTAAAACATTTATCAGATGTAGCGGGCTAAGATAAGTATGCACTAACACTCGTGGATAGGACCAACAAGAAAGAATACCGTCTGTGGAACACAAGCCATAAGATCTGCACGCTCTTATGGCTTCTTCGGACCAAGAAAGAATACAATAAATAACAAAAATACCATTAGGAAAAGAACATGCGCTGAGGTTATGTTTGTTTCATATGCTTTTGGTTTACGGTATTTTCCAGTTCAAACTCTTTTGTTCATTTGTCTCCGTAATGCAAGTATACGATCAATCATTAACAACGCTGACCCAATAATGTGGAAGGAAGGTCATGTCATTAACCCACACTTTTTTCTTACTTAATAGCTCTGTTACCTTTTTATTTTTTTGTTAAAAGTGAAAACTGCAATCTATTGATTAAATATCGTTAAACAAAGAGTAGGCAGATCTCTAATAAGATCATATACAAAAGCAAAGTACGATATTTTGACACTTTTAATGTTAAAAGGGATGGTTTTCTTTTTTTGACTAACAAGAGACTTTCTAATACTAAAGAATATTTTTTGAAGAATAGGTACGGGGAGATCAGGTCCTGTTGCCTAACCCCATGACTACTACGAAACCAATAAAATATTTTATCATTGATAAGATTGAAAATTTTGAGAAAGGAAACACCGTGATCCATTCTATAAACCTAGAGAGGAAATTCATCCTCGTAAGAATTTCTGTGATGGTATTTTAGTCAATACGATCCAAAAAAAAAAATCTCAAATTAAGTTTCCAAATGATTATAGGAGATTTGCCCTTCGAATTGGTCATATAATTGGTGATGAGGAGATTTTCATGAGAGTGATTATTGTATCAATTGAGAATATACATTATTAAATGTATGATTATCAATGATCGAAATCTACTAAAGAATCTTTCGGTTGTAAAGGAGATATTTCCAAAAACTAATCATGATTATCATATGGTTCATCTATTAAAAAATCTTATGATTAATATACAAGATAAAATTATTATAAAATTATTTTAGATCGTTGCTAGAGCTCATTGTACAAGTTTAACGAATAAATATAAAAGTTAAGAAAAAATTCATATGAATATTTGAAATTAAGAAGGATAAATAAACTATTATATTTTTTTCTGACTACCAATACATTATATTCATAACAAATAGATCGAAAAATAAACTTGTTAGGAATGAGTCCGTAAGCATATAACGAGGAAGTAGAGCACTAAGAGTAAAGAAGAGCAGTGAGAGTAAAGAAGGACTATTTACAATAAATATAAATTGCAAGAAGTAAAAGCAAACCAAGTTTATAGTCATTCGATCGTTGTGACCTACATCCACTCCCGATTCCTCTTTTATTGAGGCCGCCGGCATCCACTAGCAATCTTCCTTTAATAGGTGAAGATTAACCTCCTTCTTACAACTATATTCTCCTTTTTCAGGCTCAGGAGAGAACCTTGACACCCCTTTTTTACAAAACTTCCCTCACACTCTCCCTTGTAATGGTCTCTAAACTTTAGGAGGAGGGACTCTATACTTTACAAGGGTTTTCAACTCTAGAAACATAGAGTTTTTGTTCACTTTTCTTGCTTCTCTATGCAGGAATAGCTAGGGTATTTATAGACCCTAAGTGACTTTAAAAATGGAGCCAAAATTCAAATCCCCTGAAATTTCAGGGTACAAGCGGTACCACCGCCTACAGTCTAACACTGGGCGGTACCACAGTCAAGTCTGGCAGTACCATCGCCTGACACAGTCTCCGAGACTGTGTCATGACGGTTTCACCTGTTTAGTCACTGTTTGAGCCTTTCTCTTAGCCCAACATAGTCCAAACTTGGGCTCAACTATCCCATAATTGGGTTGGCCTAATTCTAACCCCAATTATGTGCTAATTATGAATTTTAAGATATTTACTAAGCTAAATAAAGTCTGTTAGTCTATGTTTCTTCCGGCGATCTTCCGACGAACTTCCGATGATCTCTTAGCAATATTCCAACGGACTCCCGGCAAGCTCCTAGACTTCACGATGATCTTCTTATAGAGTTTCGATGAGCTTCTTTGGCAAGCTCTTGGACTTCTCAGTCAATTCCGGCAAAAATTCTAACGAACGTCTGGACTTCCAACGATCGTCCAAACTTCCGACGAACTCTCGAACTCCCAATAAAATCGCATTCTTGACTCCGGAACTTCATTTTGCTTTATGCCTTACTATCATAGTTAATCCTGTATACATAAAATATACTTCGATCTAGACAATTATTACTAAACATGGATCATGTTATCCGGCATGTCATTGGTCCATCGACATTTCGTCCGATTCGTCAGCGCATCGTCCTCTCTTACGGCCTATTACCTAATCGGCCAATTTACCTTTGTAACTCCGGTATCCTTGGCGCAATATCCGCTCTTCTTGGCCCGATGCCCGAAACCATGGCCCGAAGCCTTCTGTCGATATGTCGACCGATCCTCCGATGCGATATCCAATCTTTTGACGTGTTTTTCTCCAGCCTAATATGATTCTTCCTGCTTTAATTATCTCTCCCTGATCTTGTGTCACTCAAAACGCAGATTAAATCATAAATACTATCAATTGGTTTCATCATCAAAATCCAAGATTCAATAATCTCTCCTTTTTTTATGATGATAATTAATTGATGACGGAGTTATCCTTAACTCCCCTGTCAATATGTCATATTGATAGAACTCTTGGATTCAAAAATCCAAGCAACATGTTATTATAAACTTATGCATAACACCATACTTCTCCCCCTTTGTCATCAACAAAAAAGGAGAAGTGCAACTTTCAAATGTTTAAGATATAATGTCAAACATTACATTTATCATCATGCAATTTGTAAGCTAGATAATTTAGCAAGTGTTACATCATATTAGAACATGCAAGCTAGCAGATTTTATATCACTTTACAATATGTATAATCACCAAATCATTATTAATTTTGCATGATTGTAAATTTTGCAAGTTTGTATTTTTGCTTCTTAAGGTAGGCAAGCTAGTAATTTTTAGTGATGTTCAAGATAGCAAGCACTTTCTTCTCTTTTGAGAAGTGTGATTTTTTGCTTCCTTTACAAAAGTGAAAGCTAGCAAAATTTTACATCATTTTACAACATGCAAGATAACAATTTGGCAAGTATTACTTCATTTTACATCATTTTACAACATGCAAGATAAAAATTTTACATCATTTTACAACATACAAGATAACAATTTGGCAAGATAACATGCAAGATAACAACATGCAACATACAAAAGTGAAAGCTAGCAAGTTTTTAAAAAATAATGTAAGATAACAAGCTAGCAAGATACAATGTTTTACATGAAGCAAGCAAACAGGTTTTGCATTATGCAAGCTAGTGAGTTTTTTTTTTAACTTTTTTACACCTTTTGATATATGCAAGATAGCATATTTTTGCATCTACTTGAAATGTGCAAGCTAGCATTTTTTACGTTTCTAGCAATTCTTTATCATGTAAGCTAGTAATATTTCTCTCCCTTTGTCATTGTCAAGAAGAAGAGAAGAATACAAAGTTGTAATTCTTTTCCCTTTACATCAATTTCTAAACTATGACAAAGGTAAATTATCATTCTTATGTTTATGCATCATTAAAACATGCACAATTTCAAAACCTTACATTTTATTTTTCATGCATAATAAAAAAATAAATCATCACTATGGGCATATCATACATGATACTAACATTGGTGTTCAAAACCTTCATCATTACTCCCATGCAAAATAATAAAGCAATCATGATACTAAATATTAAATCAATATTTTTAAGCATTTATCACTTCATGATTGTTGGTACCAAACATTTATCATTAAATCAACATTTTGATCATTTATTTTCTCTTTAGCAATTATCAAAAAGAAATATACGAGAAAAAATGATATAATATCTTAATTGATGCATAAGAAATCTCTAGTTATAAATATCAAAAAATCAAGATAAAGTTTATTCAAATTCAAATCATCAAATCAAAATCATTTTCAAGAGATTCATCAAAAGAAAATTCATTAATCTCCCATTTTTAGAAAAATGGTAAGAAGAAACATAGGAGTTCAAAAACAAGATCTTAATTCGTAGAGAAATCTCATGTATCAAATATAGAGAAATCAAGATGATAATTTATATAAAAAATATCACAAGTTATAATAAAGAGAAAATTCATCATTTATTTTCAAATCATTCAACTTATTAAATCAACAAAGTCACTTTTAAGAGATTCATAAAAATGATATAAATAGATTCATCAAAATCAATAAGATAGAGAAAAAAAAATTCAAAAAAAAAAATATTTTCCTCGTTTTAGTTATTTCAATTTAAGTGATTGATTTTATATAAGCATGCTCAAGTTTTTCGTATGAAAATCATACATCATGGTTTAAAATCGAAAGAGTAAATCTTATCATTAAAATCATCAAGATCAATAAACCATAATTTACCCAAAAATCATCATTACTTCAAATCATCATGCATAATTTAAATATAAAATCGACAAGCATGATACTTATATTATTTCATATAAGCATACCTTTTTTTTTATACCATATCAAAAAAATACATCATTTTTAAATCCAAAAAAGTAACTTTCAATACAAACCGATAAGCCATAAATCACAAAAATCATCATGCATAATTTTAAAATATAAACTTATTAAGCATGATCATTATGCATCATTACTTTGGACATGATACCATTAAACATAGAGCATCTTTAATTAAAATCGAGAAACAATATGGAAATCAACATGATATACATTAATGATTCTTAAAATCATATATAGGATTATCATTAGATTTAAATCTAACATTTTATTTCTTTATCATAAAACATATAATTTTCATTATCATTTTCAAAATTACTAGTATGATCCCAACTTTTTAGCATTTTCATTACATTATTAAACATACAATTTTTAAGAAAAATAATTAAACTAAATTAAAAATAACTCATGAAAAACATAATGTAATTTTGAAATAAACTAAGGGGATTTTGATTACCTTGTCGTCAAAAGTCGTTAAAGCGTAGTTTGCCATCTCACCTTTGTTGATTTTCTCCTCATCTTCGGATGAGCTCGATTTGTCTCAAAGTGGTTCCTCTTCTTGCGTTCATAGCAAGTAGTTGCATTCTTTTTGTTCTTCAATTTTTGTTTCATGAACTTTTTAAATTTCATAATGAGGAGTTCAAGTTCACTATCACTTGAGCTTATGCTCGAGTGATCTTTGATTGTTCTTAGTCCGAAATCCTTCCTGATATTTGGAAGGTTGTTCTTAAGTTCGTTTTGTGCCACATGTGTCATAAAACTCATTTCGTAGGTTATTAAAGACCCAATTAGTTCTTCGATTAGAAAATGGTTCAAATCTTTTGATTCTTGTATTGTCGTTACTTTTGAATCCCAATTTATAGAAAGTGATCGTAAAACTTTATTAATAATTTTAAAATTTAAAAAATATTTGCTAAGTACTTTTAAACCATTGATGACATCCGTCAAATGGGTGTACATGTCAACAATGGTTTCACTCGGCTTTATTCGAAATAGTTCAAAATCATGCATTAAAAGATTGACTTTAGAATCTTTAACCCTAATAGTGCCTTCATATGTGATTTTGAGAGTATGCCATGTATCGAAAGTCATTTCACAAGTAGAAACCCGATTAAACTCAATTTTATCCTAAGCTCAAAATAACGCATTAATAGCCTTTGCATTTAAAGAGAAAGTGTTCTTCTCCAACTCATTCCAATCGTTCACCGGAAGAGAAGACTTTTGAAAATCAAATTCGATTATATTCCATAAATCGAGATTCAATGAAAGCAAGAAAACTCTCATTCGAGTTTTCCAATATATGTAGTCCATCCCATTGAACATAGGAGGACGAATGAGAGAGTGACCATTTTGAAAGTCGAAAAGAGCCATTTCTCTTAGGTGTTAAACCAAATAAGAAATACATGGCTTTGATACCAACTATTAGAAACGAGTCGGCACTAAGAGGAGGGTGAATTAGTAAAGCGGATAAAAACGTTAGTTTGAAAAATCTTCATACATTTAAAATCGATTAGAAATATGTTTAACTTAAAAACACTTACATAAGCATGTAATGAGAAAGTAGAGCAGTGAGAGTAAAGAAGGGTAGTTTACAGTAAATGTAAATTACAAGAAGTAAAAGCAAACCGAGTTTATAGTGGTTCGGTCGTCGTGACCTACATCCACTCCTGATTCCTCTTCCGTCGAGGCCACCGGCATCTACTAACGATCTTCCTTTAATAGGTGAAGATCAACCTCCTTCTCATAACTCTATTCTCCTTTTGCAAGCTCAGGAGAGAACCTTTATACCCTCTTTTTTACAAAACTTCCCTCACACTCTCCCTTAGAATGGTCTCTAAACTTTAGGAGGAGGGACTCTATACTTTACAAGGGTTTTCAACTCTAAAAACACAGAGTTTTTGTTCACTTTTCTTGCTTTTCCATACATGAATAGCTAGGGTATTTATAGACCCCAAATGACTTCAAAAATGGAGCTAAAATTCAAATCCCCCAAAATTTCAGGGTACGAGCGGTACCACCACCTGCACTGGGCGGTACCATCGCTTGCTATTTGACACTGGGTGGTACCACCACCTAGAAGATTGTGTCTAGGTGGTACCACTGCCCAGACTGTGTTGGGAAATCATTGGGGCGACATCATATGCGCAGCGGAAGAACAAGAAAACAAAATCCCCGATTCCCAAAAAGATGTTCGTCGTCGTGCGAAGATTGGTGCGGCAAAATCCGCAAAACACAAAACTGCGTATAGAGATTGTGTTACCTAGGGAGATCGTATGTCCCTAGGTAACACAAAACTGCGTATAGAGATTGTGTTACCTAGGGAGATGAGGTGGAGAGGGAGAGGAGAATAGGAAAGGCAAGCAAAGACTCTAGCCTATGAGGCTGTGAATCCCTCCTATTTATAGAGATCCCGTGTCAAACCCTAATGGGTCCTTCCCTAGTGGGTATTGGATCTGCATCCAATAAGACAAGGGCTCCGTCGGATATCTCATATCCGAACCTCTACTCATCGCAATGCCTACCATATGTATGTGACCCTCTAGGCCCAATATCGAGCTGGCCGTGAGTCATACCTGTCAGAACTCCTTCTGACTGAGTGAATTATTATCTCTGTAATAATTCACTTGACTCATCGACTACGGACGTACTAGGCCACTACGCCGTAGTCCCCAGACGATACAGGGGAATCCAATCCATTGGACCTGTCTGTCCTCAGTTACCATGTACCTATAGTCCCTCATCCATCTAATATCCCAGAGACCGTATATCGAGCATGGTGCTGTCAGACCCATACGGTTTCTACTCGAGTCTTGCTCTAATCGGATTCTCCCGGAGAACTCTTTCTCTCTCAACCCGAATGACCCTGGTCAGGGATTTGTCTGAGCAAGAACACATAGGATATTCCTCTCATGACGCCGAGAGTGGATGATCCTCTATTGACACTCAATAGCCCTCGTAAGGTCGACTACCACTCCCAATGACCAGGTGTACTAGATCTGGGGACAGCCAAACCTATAAGTCTGGTATCAAAGAGTGGAGCACTCATACAGGACATCCTTGGTGTCTCAAGTCTAAGGACCAGATACACCACTAGGACTACAGAATCGCTGTCTGACAATAAGGCATCATCAACCATCCAGCATTCCGTAAGCGGATCAATCAGTGAACTCATTCTCCAATGAGCACCTGTACTGTATCCCTAGTGTCCCTACACGAGCAGCTATGAGACCAGCTGCATCCATCATATGGACGGGTATACAGCACACCAGTCTATCTGGTTATCACGATGTCCCTCTCGAGTAACCTATGACCGGGATTATTTAGGATATGTGTTAAAGGTGAACCGAACTCATTATCGTGATCTCATCACGATCTGATTCCCATTGCACAAATCCAAGGACATCATAATATATGTATGCATTTATGCAATAGTTATAAAGTGATATACGCCAAAATATAACAAGCAAAAATATTATGTATCAAGTCACACGTGCCATCACTCACGTGATTGGCTTGCTGGGCACCTATGACTAGCAATCTCCCACTTGACCTAAAGCCAATCACCTATGTGTCTGATCCCCATCAGACTCCTGTGACGCTCAAAGACAATCTGAGACAACGACTTTGTTAGTGGATCTGCAATGTTATCTTCGGATGGAACTCTTTCCACTGCTACATCTCCTCGGGTTACGATCTCTCTGATAAGTTGGAACCTCCTCAGAACACTTCTGATGAGACCCGGGTTCCCTTATTTGAGTAATCACCCCATAGTTGTCGCAATAAGGGAAGTCGACTTGTCACTATCTGTATCAACTCCCAAATCTGTGATGAACTTCTTCACCCAGACTCCCTCCTTTGCTGCATCTAATGCAGCAATGTACTCCGCCTCTGTGGTCGAGTCAGCAGTGGTATCTTGCTTGGAACTCTTCCAGCACACTGCTCCTCCATTCAAGGTGTACATATACCCTGAATTCGACTTGCTATCATCGACATCAGACTAAAAACTTGAGTCAGTGAAGCCTTCAACCTTAAGGCTATTACCTCCATATACTAGTAAAAGATCCTTAGTCCTTCTCAAGTACTTAAGGATACACTTTACTGCTTTCTAGTGCTCCAAGCCTGGATCCGCCTGATACCTGCTCGTGACACTCAGAGCATGCGCTATATCAGGCCTAGTACATAGCATGACATACATGATAGACCCTATTGCTGAGGCATAAGGTATCATATTCATGTTCGCCCTTTCTTCTGGAATTTTCCATGTCAAACCTTTTGACAATGGTTTCTATGTACCTGGACTGGGACAAGCCAAGCATTCTCTTGGATCTATCTCTATAGATTCTAATCCCCAAGATATAGGATGCTTCCCCTAAGTCCTTTATGGAGAAGTGTCTAGATAACCAAGTCTTTACTGTGGATAGCATTCCTACGTCATTCCCAATGATGAGGATGTCATCCACATATATCACCAAAAAGGTGATAGCGCTCCCACTTACCTTCCTGTACACACAAGGCTCATCTTTGTTCTCAACGAAGTCATAAGATCTGATTGCCTCATCAAATCTTATGTTCCAACTTCGGGAAGCTTGCTTTAGTCCATAAATGGATCTAAGCAACCTACACACCTTATCTGGGCAGTTCTTGGACACGAATCCCTCAGGTTGCATCATATACACCTCCTCCTCGAGGTTCCCGTTGAGGAATGCGTTTTTCACATCCATCTGCCAGATCTCATAATCATAGTGTGCTGCAATAGCCAATAGAATTCTGATGGATTTTAGCATTGCTACGGGTGAGAAGGTTTCGTCATAGTCAACACCTTGCCTTTGACGATACCCCTTAGCCACTAGCCTTGCTTTATAGGTCTCTACCTTTCCATCTACTCCGATCTTTTTCTTAAAGATCCACTTGCAACCGATGGGTACAATACCTTCGGGCGCATCAACTAGGTTCCAAACCTTATTGGAGTACATAGAATCCATCTCAGAATTCATGGCTTCTTGCCACTTCCCGGAGTCTATACTCATAATAGCCTCCTCATAGGTCTGAGGATCAATATCCTCTACATCCTCTGCTCTAATATATCCCACATATCTCTCAGGAGGATGGGATACTCTATCAGACCTGCGTAAAGTTGATACTTGTGTATTAGGTTCCTGAACAGACTCGGGCTGTAGAGTGGTGCTTGAGCTTGGTTCTCCAACCTCGCTCAATTCTATCATTCTCCCACTATCTCCGTCAAGAATATGTTCCTTCTCAAGGAACACTGCTCTCTTAGCTACAAAGACCTTTTGGTCCTTGAGATGATAGAAATAATACCCACAAGTTTCCTTGGGGTATCCCACAAATTTGCATCGCTCTGTCCTTGATTCTAACTTATCGGGGTTGTATCTTTTAACGTGGGCTGGGCAGCCCCAAATCTTAACAACCTTAAGATCAGGCTTCTTCCCTTTCCATATCTCATATGGTGTAGACACTACCGACTTAGTTGGAACTCTGTTCAGAAGGTAAGCTACGGTTTCTAGGGCATATCCCCAGAATGAGATGGGTAGGTCAGCGAAACTCATCATGGACCGTACCATATCTAATAAAGTACGATTTCTCCTTTCAGAGACACCATTGAGTTGAGGTGTGTAAGGAGGTGTCCATTGGGATAATATCCCATGGTCCTTGAGGAACTGAGTAAACTCTGTACTTAAGTATTCACATCCTCGATCTGATTGAAGAGTTTTGATACTCTTTCCAGTCTGGTTCTCCACCTCATTCTTATACTCTCTGAATTTCTCAAAAGCCTCGGACTTATACTTCATTAAGTACACATATCCATACCTTGAGAAATCATCAGTAAATGTAATGAAGTAGGAGTAACCTCCAATGGCATGAGTTGACATGGGTCCACATACATCACTATGTATGAGTTCCAACAACTCAGTGGCTCTCTCTCTAGTTCTACTAAATGGAGATTTGGTCAGTTTTCCACGAATGCAAGGCTCACAAGTTGCATATGACACATAGTCGAATGGATCTAGATATCCATCATTTAGCAACTTTTGAATCCTTCTTTCATGGATGTGACCTAGCCTACAATGCCACAGGTATGCACTGTTCAACTCATCTCGTTTCCTTTTGGACACATTTACATTCATGATATGTGGAGTGGTGTCTAACATAAATAAACCATTATGCAATGTTCCTTTCGTGATGATCTTATCATCTAATAATATCGAACAACCATTGTTCTCAAAAACAAATTTATATCCATTAACTGTTAAACATGAAATGGAGATAATGTTTTTAATAATAGAAGGAACAAAATAACATGCATCTAATGCAATAAAAGCTCCACTAGGCAGATGTAGGGCGACCTCGCCAACAGCTAATACAGCAACTTTTGCTCCATTACCCATCTTGAGGTCCATCTCGCCTCTCTCTAGTCTCCTAGGCCTTGCCAGAACTTGCAACGAATTGCATATATGATAAGCACTACCGGTATCCAATACCCATGTGTTATCATAAGAGTCTGACAAATAGAGACTGATCATGAATGTACCTGAAGCTTCATCAAGCTTTTGTTTCGCCCTTTCTGCAAGGTACTCTTTGTAGTTTCTCTTCCAGTGCCCATCTTTACCACAGTGGAAGCACTGGCCCTTGTCCTTTATTGGGTCTTTCTTAGCAACCTTTGCTTTACCTTGTTTGCCCTTGCCCTTTCCCTTTTTAAGGGACCTTTCTGCTTTCCTTTTCTTTCTGGTCTCACTAGTGTAGAGAACTGGCTTCTCTTTCTTAATCGTACTCTCTGCCTCCCTCAACATATTGAGGAGCTCTGAGAGAGTCACCTCAAGCTTGTTCATATTAAAATTCATTATGAACTGTGAAAAGGAATCTGGTAGGGACTGAAGCACAATGTCCACACACAAGTTATCCTCTAGGACCATTCCTAGACCTGTGAGTTTCTCTATCCACTCAATCATCTTTAGGACATGGTTCTGAACCGGTGTCCCCTCAGTCATCCTAGCGCGGAAAAGGCTCTTGGATATCTCATATCGTTGAGTCCTTCCCTGTTCCTCAAACAATTTGCGGACATGTAGGAGAATGGATCTAGCATCCATCTTTTCATGTTGTCTCTGTAACTCTGGAGTCATAGAGCCCAACATATAGCACTGAGCAAGAGTGGAGTCATCAATGTACTTCACGTAGCGAGCGATCTCATCCTCGCTTGCCCCTTCTTCGGGCGTAGGCATCACTGTATCAAGGACGTACACGATTTTCTCTGCTGTGAAAACAATTCTCAAGTTACGGAGCCAATCCGTATAATTTGGACCAGTGAGGTGGTTGACATCAAGTATGCCACGTAAGGGATTTGAAAGCGACATTTTCTGAAAATAAAGATATAGCAGAAATGAATAACATGCAGATTTTACAAGAAATAAACTATCAAGATATGGACTTCTATCTTAATATGCTCTCACTATTTTACTATCACGCGACACCCTCAGCACGTAAAACGGAAGTCTCCGGCAGACTTCTAGTGGGGATAAGGATCCAATCAGCGTCTTAGTGTAACCTCGAGAGACTCGACCAATCACACTAAGCCTAAAAGGTAGGCAACTCTTGCCGATCACAACTCCTTGTGATTCTCGTCCTGTTCGGCCTCCGAATCACCATGGCCTCGAGGGACTCGACCAACCATGATGCTCGGTTAAGTCAACACCTTCGTTACAAGATGAGTCTGATTTGATGATATACCCTCGAGGGACTCGACCAAGCATACCATGCCCTCAGGTCACCGGTGACATCTCTATGTCGTAAGCAAGATAGCGAATCGCGATATAGGTGAGTCTCGAGGGACTCGACCAACTCAACCTACACCGGGATTCGGTTCCTACTCATAACGATGGAAGGCCACGTGGGTCAATCTAATTGCCTCACGTTTACCGACTTAATATTATCGAGAGATGTTTCTATAATTTGGTCTCCTAATATGAAATGTCACACATATACATATTTAATATATATCTACATCGCATGCAAATATATATACATATCTAGTATGTGTATAAGCAATCACACCAGATGATCATGGACCACAACCTAATATGATTAGGCCCGAGTCAGTAGACCTAATCACTCACATCAAGATCTATGTGTGCAACGGTGCATCTCCATGCCCTGTGATCGTCCATCTCGTCCTCGTCGGTTTCGTCGACATCTTGATGCATCTCCATGCATCACGATCGTCCGTCTCGTGGGTCCCGCTATCGCATCCACGCTCCTGCTGCACCTCCTCATATGATTACAACTTAATCATAGGCACGCAGGCCCGACAATAAACGAGAAATATAATGGAGGTTCGTAGACCTCAATAATAATAATCACAAGTACACACATCACACGGTCCATGATCATCCGTCCACACATCATACATCACATGTATAAATAATCATCATGTAGGACTACTAGATAATAATAAAAATAATAATCAACTAAACCTTTTAATTAATTAATATTTTCTGAAATCAGGGATATGTAGGGAATTTCTCAATTCCTAAGGGTATTTTCGTAATTTGGACAAAAGACAGAAACTAGAATTTCTCAAATTTCGAGGGGCAAAATTGTCTTTTTCTTAGAAAACCCTAATGCCCTTTCCTCCTTTCGCTGCTGCCGCCGCCGCCACCCTGCCGGCGGCGGCCTGTGCGGCGGGGCGAGGGCACTGCCCTCGCCTGCAGGCGGCATGCTCGTTGGCGGCGCTGCCGCTGCAGGTGGGCTCCCCTTTCGGGCGTCGCTGCCTCCGCAGGCGGTGCTGTCCCGCCGGGCGGCCGCCCCTGTGGGGGGGTTTTGTTAGAACCCTTACAGATTCTAAACTTGGGGTTGATCTCTTTAGGGGATCGGCCTCCTTGGAACTCTATAGGGGTTCCTCCCTCCAAGTTGCTGCTCAAAGGCTGCAGAAAAGATTCATCTATTGCTTATGAAAAGAGAAGGAATACATGGCTATTTATAGGGCTTCTAAACCCTAACTCCTAATAGGACTCTTACTTAAGACTCTTACTTCTAACCAACTCCTAATAGGACTCCTACTCAAGACTCCTATTCCCTTACAACTCCTAATTCTTCTCTAAGAAAAAACCTCCTACATGAATGCCCCTCACAATTAGGACTCTCCTAGCTAGAGTCCTAACAGAATGTCCCTCTCAATTAGGACTCTCCTAGCTAGAGTCCTAACATTTTTACATGAATGTCCCTCTCAATTAGGACTCTCCAAGCTAGAGTCCTAACAGACCCGCCCTCTTCAAATCAGCCTTGTCCTCGAGGCTGATGATTCATGAATTCTGGGAATTTGATCTTCAAGTTGTCATAGTTCTCCCAAGTGGCATCTTCTTTTGGTAGGTTCGCCCACTGTATTAGCACTTCATTAGTGGGTCGTCGTCGTCGAGTCACGATCCGTCGATCAATAATGGCACTTGGTTGGGTCTGGAGTTCTCTTTGGGTAGTCATATTTGGTGGGTGGCTTTGGGATGTCTCCAAGCACCTGTTTAAAACTTCCGGTTGGCTATTGGTTTGTGGGTGATATGTCGTACTCCTTTTCAATTTAGTACCCTGCATATAGAATAACTTTGTCCAAAATCTGCTATTGAAGATGCAAGTAGAATTTGTCACAAGCACAATGCGTCCCTTATAGTGTAATTCTTTTGAGTCCCAATTGTAATGAGCCATGGGGTTTGGTGCTTCCTCCAATTTTTTTATAATCTTACTAGTATCTGAATCTTCCTGCCATTCCATCTTAATATCCTCAAGGAAGTCGCTGGTCAGAAGTGAAACGGTCGAAACTTCAACTTGCTCGGGTAGTTGCGAAAGCGCATCTGCAAGAACATTCTCTTTCCCCTTTTTGTAAGTTATTTCAAAATCAAATCCAAGAAGTTTTGTTACCCATTTTTGCTGCTCGGGGGAAGATATCTTCTGCTCCAAGAGATATTTTAGGCTTTTATGGTCGGTCTTGATTTGAAAGTATCGCCTGATCAAGTACAATCTCCACCTCGTTGCTACGCGCACAATGGCGAGCATCTCCTTATCATATGTTGACATATTTTGATCGGAGGGAGATAATGCCTTGCTAGTGTATGCGAGTGGTCGACCATCTTGCATGAGAATAGCTCCAATTCTGACTCCAGATGTGTCTGCCTCAATAATGAAGGGTCGGTTGAAATCTGGTAGTGTTAGCACCGGCGTCGTCGTCATGGCTGCCTTAAGTTTGTCGAAGGCAGCGGAGGCTCTGTCCAACCATTGGAAGACATCTTTTTCTAGTAAGGAAGTAAGTGGTGCACTGATCTTTCCATAGTTTTTCACGAACTTGCGGTAGTAGCCTGTTAAACCCAGAAAGCCATGTAGCAATTTTATGTTTCTCGAGGTCGGCCAGTTTTGCATTGCTCCAATTTTGAAGGGGTCCACTGCCACACCTTCCTCTGATATGATATGCCCAAGATATTCCACCTTTTGTTGAAGAAAGCAAAAATTCGTGGTTGTTGTGTGTTCAAAAGGTGGTTTTCCGTATGTCTTCTTCGCATGCTCGTATTTGATGATACCTGGATCAAAGGTCCAGCTTTGTAAAGATTTGTGCTCCCTTTCATCTAGCAATTCATCTACTATTGGAATAAAGTATTTGTCCTTGATGATTATGCCATTGAGAGCTCGGTAATCAACACATATTCGCCTTGTTCCGTCCTTCTTGCGTACAAGTAGCACCGGCGAAGAGTAGAGGTTGCAACTTGGCCGAATAACTCCTGTTTCGAGCATCTCTTTTATAATCCTTTCTATTTCATCCTTCTAGAGATGTGGATACTGATATGGCTGAGCATTTGCTGAAGATTTGCCTGGAAGAATCATTATACAATGATCATGCCGACAGGTAAGAGGTAGGTTGCGCGGTTCGTCAAATATATTTGAAAATTCAGCAAGCAAAGGAAGTAGATTTGGATCTTCAAATTCTGTTGGCTCTCCCTTAGTTTGTTGCTCAAGTTGTACCAAAAAGCCGCTGCATGCTTTATGCAAAACATTCTCCATTTGTTGTGTGCAAATCGTTGTTATGTCGCCCCCACGTTTCCCGTGCAATGTCACCTGTTTCTCCTTACTGTAAAATTTCATAATTAGTTTCATAAAATTCCAAGAAATATCACCTAATGTCGTCAACCATTTAATTCTAAGCATGGCCTCATGATTGTTAAGAGGGAGAAGGAAGAAATCTGCAATTATCTCTTGGTCCTGCAGCAATAGTTTCTCCTGCAAGCGCCTATGATCACAATTCAAAATCCGTCCGTCGGTGACCTTAACATCAAACCTGCAGCGATTCTCGATAGGTAATGATATCCGAACAGCAAGCTTACTATTTAGGAAGTTAGTAGTACTGCCCATGTCGATGAGAACAGTGATTGGTTGTTGTTTGAGAAGGCCTCCAATTTTCATCGTTTGCGGGTTTGAGTAGCTAGCTAGTGTATGTACCGTAACTTCGGTCGGTTGTGGCTCTTCTTCTGCATCTTCTTCTTCATGTTCAAGGCTCTCTTTTGGATGTTCAATGACCTCTTCTTCTATCGGTTCAATCATAAGAAGTCCCCCTTTACTACAGCGATGCTCACGGCTCGTCACAATGCCAACATAACCCCTTCGCATATCGCTCCCGAAGCTCTTCTCTTGTTAACCTCTTTAGTGTAGGGACTTGGTCGACAGTAGGGGGGGCTAAGGGCTTCAATATTACTGGTTGAGGAGAGACCCTAGTCCTCCGAGCTTCATGGTTCAATTGCTCCTCTTGATGTCGTGCGAAAGAGATGGCTGCCATAAGCGTATACGGTTGTCGCGCTTTAACTTCTCCTCGGATCTCCGGCTTCAAGCCCTCAATGAAGGTCCACAATAGCTGTTTTTGAGACCAATCATGAGTTTGATTAGATAACCTTTCAAACCTGGTTTGGTACTCTTGAATGGTGGAGGTTTGTTGGATCTTTGCTAGTTGTTCGTCAATATTCTCGTAATCGGTTGGTCTGAAGCGAATCAGCAGTCCTTCTTTGAATTGTCGCCATGAAAGGACTCCATAAGTATGTTCAAACCAGTCAAACCACTGTATAGCATCCCCTTCAAGATGTATAGCTGCAATTTTCACCATAGATACATCCGCGGTTTTGTGGTACCGAAAATATCGCTCTGCGCGCGAGATCCAACCAATCGGGTCTCCTTCTTCCCATCTAGGGAAGTCCACTCTCATGCATGGATAGTTGAGGTTGGTCATAGAGCTTCCCCTCTCTTGGAAGTCATATCTTTGGGGTTGGTGTGATTGGGCAAAGCTCTCTCCTTGATGTGATTTCTTCGGGCTTAGTGGTCGGCCCAATCTGAGTTCGGTAAAGAGCATCCGAATCTTATCCTCCATTCGCGCCTCCAAGGTTTCGAATTTAGCATTGATTACCTCCTTAGATGCCATAATATATGCCTCCAAATCTATGATGTTAAGATCTCTCTTTTGTTGTTAGGTTAAAGGCATGTATAGGTTGAGAGAAGTGATGGTCAAAAGGGTTGGTGGATTGGTGGATGTAGGCTACGATTTAGGCTTGTTTTGTGGCAGTTTTGGGTGCAGTTTGAGGGTGTGGTTTAGTAGAGTTTTAGGGCTGTGGTTGAAAGTTTTGGATCTGTGGTAGATGGTAGCAAAGGTTTGACAGAAATCCGTGGAAGTTGCAGCAAGTATGTGCTGTCTTGTAAGAGTAGAATTGTCGTCGAAGAAACAACGGTTTCTCGACGTAATTTCCACCAAAAACTTGAGAGAATTGAGGAGGGAATTGATAGCAAAATCACAGTTTATATGACAGCAAGGATATCTAATTTAATCAAGAAAATTTCGGCAGTATAACAGCAAGGAAATTGGTGCAAGTTGCAATTGCAGAATTATCGTCGAAAAATTTCAGCGGGTTACGATGAAAATTTGTAGCAACATAAAATCATTTTTAGAGATAAATTTCTTAATAAATCAATCTTAGATGGATGCCAAGATGATCTATGAAGTGTATAAGAAATTTCATTCAAAAAAGATTGCAAATAGATGGGTTAAGGCAACGATATGCAGCTGAAATTTTCTGCAGCATAGATTTTCAAGTGCAGCAGATTGGACATAAAAGATCAGTAGTTTATATTGAGAATTTTTCGATGAAACAAAAGGGAAATCTACTGTTAGGAAGTGTCAAAGATGTCATAAAAATTTCGTAGAAATTTGGATAGAAAAAGCACAGTAGCAAGATCAAACAGATGGTGCTACGCGGCTTGAATTCTGCAATTCAAGTGCAGCAGATTGGACATAAAAGATCAGTAATTTATATTGAGAATTTTTTGATGAAACTAAAGGGAAATCCACTGTTAAGAAGTGTCAAATTTGTCATAAAAATTTTGTAGAAATTTGGATAGAAAAAGCACAGTAGCAAGATCAAACAGATGGTGCTATGCGGCTGGAATTCTGCAATGTATCTTTCGTCGTAGAGATGAAAACTTTGTGACGAAAAGTTTATGCAGCAATATAGGAACGATTTTTTTTTTTTTTTGGATTTTTGAATAAGGATAACTAAATTGCAGCAGCAGTAAGGTAGGAAACCAGAACCTGTTGCAATTCACGGGGAGATCAAAGGATGATCCGTGGTGGTGGAGATGAGACGAAATTCGGTGACGATCTTTTAAGCAATTGTGGGAATTGCTTTGGATGGTTGTAGAGAGTTGATGGATGGCTGTGGAAGGGCAGCGAGACACCAAGAATGCTGCTCTGATACCAGGTGTTAGAACCCTTGCAGATTCTAAACTTGGGGTTGATCTCTTTAGGGGATCGGCCTCCTTGGAACTCTATAGGGGTTCCTCCCTCCAAGTTGCTGCTCAAAGGCTGCAGAAAAGATTCATCTATTGCTTATGAAAAGAGAAGGAATACATGGCTATTTATAGGGCTTCTAAACCCTAACTCCTAATAGGACTCCTACTTAAGACTCTTACTTCTAACCAACTCCTAATAGGACTCCTACTCAAGACTCCTATTCCCTTACAACTCCTAATTCTTCTCTAAGAAAAAACCTCCTACATGAATGCCCCTCACAATTAGGACTCTCCTAGCTAGAGTCCTAACAGAATGTCCCTCTCAATTAGGACTCTCCTAGCTAGAGTCCTAACATTTTTACATGAATGTCCCTCTCAATTAGGACTCTCCAAGCTAGAGTCCTAACAGGTTTTCGCCCGCGGGAGCAGCGGCGGTAGGTGCCGCTGCCCTACGGCGCCTCTGCCCGTGGGCTGCCAGCCCCGCCAGCAGCAAGCCTGCTGCAAGCAGACCGCCGGCCGGCTGCTGCAGACGCAGCCCCTGTGCTGCCCGCCTTCGGCTGCGCTTCACGCACGCAGATCGAGGGCAGCAACTGTTGCTGCCCTTTCTCGCTTTTGCGTCAACGATTTTGACGTCAAAATTCTTCCTAAACACAACACACGCAGTTCAAAACCAATCATTCGCACGAACAACCTGGCTCTGATACCACTGTTGGGAAATCATTGGGGCGACATCATATGCGCAGCGGAAGAACAAGAAAACAAAATCCCCGATTCCCAAAAAGATGTTCGTCGTCGTGCGAAGATTGGTGCGCAAAAATCCGCAAAACACAAAACTGCGTATAGAGATTGTGTTACCTAGGGAGATCGTATGTCCCTGTTTCCTTGCAGATCCTTAGGAGAGGGTGAAGGAGGTCAAGCGTCCTCCTCTCTAGCGGTGATCCACACAGCAGGGTTACGACGACGCTCCTCAAAACTCCAGGCCTACTCTGAGGTGGAGAGGGAGAGGAGAATAGGAAAGGCAAGCAAAGACTCTAGCCTATGAGGCTGTGAATCCCTCCTATTTATAGAGATCCCGTGTCAAACCCTAATGGGTCCTTCCCTAGTGGGTATTGGATCTGCATCCAATAAAACAAGGGCTCCGTCGGATATCTCATATCCGAACCTCTACTCATCGCAATGCCTACCATATGTGTGTGACCCTCTAGGCCCAATATCGAGCTGGCCGTGAGTCATACCTGTCAGAACTCCTTCTGACTGAGTGAATTATTATCTCTGTAATAATTCACTTGACTCGTCGACTACGGACGTACTAGGCCACTACGCCGTAGTCCCCAGACGATACAGGGGAATCCAATCCATTGGACCTGTCTGTCCTCAGTTACCATGTACCTATAGTCCCTCATTCATCTAATATCCCAGAGACCGTATATCGAGCATGGTGCTGTCAGACCCATACGGTTTCTACTCGAGTCTTGCTCTAATCGGATTCTCCCGGAGAACTCTTTCTCTCTCAACCCGAATGACCTTGGCCAGGGATTTGTCTGAGCAAGAACACATAGGATATTCCACTCATGACGCCGAGAGTGGATGATCCTCTATTGACACTCAATAGCCCTCGTAAGGTCGACTACCACTCCCAATAACCAGGTGTACTAGATCTGGGGACAGCCAAACCTATAAGTCTGGTATCAAAGAGTGGAGCACTCATACAGGACATCATTGGTGTCTCAAGTCTAAGGACCAGATACACCACTAGGACTACGGAATCGCTGTCTGACAATAAGGCATCATCAACCATCCAGCATTCCGTAAGCGGATCAATCAGTGAACTCATTCTCCAATGAGCACCTATACTGTATCCCTAGTGTCCCTACACGAGCAGCTATGAGACCAGCTGCATCCATCATATGGACGAGTATATAGCACACCAGTCTATCCGGTTATCACGATGTCCCTCTCGAGTAACCTATGACCGGGATTATTTAGGATATGTGTTAAAGGTGAACCGATCTCATTATCGTGATCTCATCACGATCCGATTCCCATTGCACAAATCCAAGGACATCACAATATATGTATGCATTTATGCAATAGTTATAAAGTGATATACGCCAAAATATAACAAGCAAAAAGATTATGTATCAAGTCACACGTGCCATCACTCACGTGATTGGCTTGCTGGGCACCTATGACTAGCAGACTGGCGGTACCACCGCCTGACATAGTCTCGGAGATTGTGCCACGATGGTTTCACCTATTTGATCACTGTTTGGACCTTTCTCTTGGCACAACACAACCCAAACTTGGGCATAACTATCGCCTAATTGAGTTGACCCAATTCTAATCTCAATTATGTGCTAAATATGAATTTTAAGATATTTGCTAAGCTAAACAAAATCTGTAAGTCTAGGTTTCTTCCGACGAGCTTCCGATAATCTTCCAGCGAACTTCCGATGATCTCTCGGTAATGTTCCAGTGGACTCCCGATAAGCTTCTAGACTTCATGACTATCTTCTTAGAGAGTTCTGATGAGCTTCTTTGGTAAGCTCCTGGACTTCTCGATAAATTCCGGTAGAATTTGCGATGAACGTTCGGACTTCCGACGAACTCTCGAACTCCCAATGAAATCGTGTTCTTGGCTTCGGGACTTCATTTTGCTTTACACTTTGCTATCGTAGTTAATCTTGCACACATAAAACATACTTCGATCTAGACAATTATTACTAAGCATGAATCATGTTGTCTGGCATGTCATTGGTCCATTGACGTTTCGTCCGATTCTTCGACGCATCGTCCTCTCTTGCGGCCTATTGCCTAATCGGCCAGTTGACCTCTGCAACTCTGGTATCCTTGGCGTAATATTCACTCTTCTTGGCCCGATGCCCGAAACCATAACCCGAAGCCTTTTGTCGATACGTTGACCGATCCTCCGGCACGACGTCCAATCTTCTTACGTATTTTTCTTCGGCCCAACATGATTCTTCTTGCTTTAGTTGTCTTTCTCTAATCGAAACTTCATGCGTCACTCAAAATGTAGATTAAATCATAAATACTATCAATTGGTTTCATCATCAAAATTCGAGATTCAACAAAACCGATGATTACTTCAAGCATTGTCTCGATGAAAGGATAATTACCTTTAAAAGTTACTAAAGATTAAAAAAAAATTGATAATTACATTAAGGATCATATCACGGGAAAGGAAACATAATAAAAATATCAAAAGGCTAGATATATGTTAGGGATGACAACTATGTAAGACAATAAGTTTCGTTCATGACCTTAAAAACGATTAATCATATTTATGGATTTTAAGATGTAAACAATTATAAAGGGAAAAAAATACATTTAATGTAAAACAAATAGATGAAGAGATTAAGTAGTGATATTGATTTAGCTCTGACGATACAAAGGACATTGATAGTTTATTAAAATCAAATGTTGGACCATATACTGTTTTGTTTGTGTAGTAGTCATGATGAATTCTTTAAGTTAATAATTCATAAGTTTTTTACATGAGATACAAAATGAGAAAAATGCTCACCAGAATGGATATTATCATGATCGATAAATACTATAGAAATCGTAATAAGATTCAAACTATTGGAAGGAGTCTTAATTATATTCAAACTTTTGAAAAGGTGAATTCTTAGTAAACTATATTTATTATCATAAATATACTGTGTCTATAGGAAGAGGCACAGTGTTAGTGGATTCTGTAGACATGGTTGATAAATAAATTTTTCAAAATTTTATATGAGAGGGTGTATAAGAATTTGGAGCTTGATTTTGAGTTTCTATTTAATTTTTTTTAATATGATAAAAAAAATTTTAATTTTGTTTCATAAACATAGGTAGCGAATGTTGAACTATATAAATATAAATAATTTTGTCAATTTTCTGATATATGTTGGACTCTGAATTATTGTTGTTGGCTTCTCCATCTTCACCCTCCATAACAATTAAGTGAGTCTTGTAGATATTTTGAATTAGCGGTGGAGAAACGAGGAAGGTGAGTGTGCTATTTCTTTCCATCACTCTCTCTCTCTCGTTTGCTCCTCATCGATGAAGTGGACCTCTTGCAAGCAAGAACAGAAGCACCAAAGACCCTTGATTGATAACACGTGCCATCTGATACATTTGATTATAAGCTTGAAAGGACACAAATGATTTTTAGACCTTACTCACGAGTATTACCCTCACAAATGATTTTAATCTACATATGAGATACGACGTACACAACATGCTTGAAAGGTACCAAACACATCCATCCTATGACCAGTTTTAAGTCTGTTTATTCACAGGAATACAAATGAGTTAATTTTGAAAGCTCTCAAAGATTTGTTTATTGTATTTTTGGGAGGAAACTCAAATGTCTATCTAACCACAGTTAATCAATATATTATCATTTTATTTTTCACAAAAACTATGCCTCCTATCCTTAACTCGAGAAAAGTCATGTCAAAATCCAAAGCTCATTGTATTAGACTAACAGACTAACCATAAGGAAATCCAAAGCCCATTGTATTTGACTAATAGACTAACTACAAGAAAATTAGAAGTATTAAAAAGATCATTGGTTGAATATATATACACATATATCTCCAACAACTTTAGACCACTGGTTTTACCACTGTCCAAAGGGTAAGACTTCAACGGTCGAAAGCCGATCGCTTCCACCTTGTTTCAAATACAGCAGCTCCCCTCAGATCTCTCCTCCCCACCTACGCCGCCGCATCCTCCCCATGGAAGCCCTCCACTCCGCCGTGAACGGCCACGTGGCGGTGCTGCCCTACCCCGGCCGCGGTCACATCAACCCCATGCTCCGCCTCGCCCGCCGCCTCGCCGCCCGCGGCTTCCTCGTTACCGTCGTCCTCACCGAGGAGTGGCTCTCCCTCCTCTCCGACTCCCTCCCCCAGCCGCTCCCCGCGGCCGTCCGCCTCCGCACCATCCCGGACGTGGTCCCCTCGGAGCGGGGCCGCGGGGCGGACTTCGCCTCCTTCATCCGGTCGGTGCTCGTCCGGATGGGCGGCCCCGTGGCCGCCCTTCTCGCAGAGCTCGACCCTTCCCCGGACGCCATCATCGCCGACTCGATGCTGCCCTGGGCGCCGCTGATCGCGCATCGCATGGGTGTCCCGGTGGCGGCGTTCTTTCCCCAGGCTGCGAACGTGTTCTTGGCCTTCCAAGAGCTCAAAACCCTCGCCGCCGGTCTGTCGCAGCCATCGGAGCTCTGCCAAACGGGCACCGACACCACTCGTACGCAATGCTAAAACTCAGACCCGATAACCCGGAAACCTTCGTCCAAACCCGATCCGAGTTCTACTAACGGATCCTAAAAACTCGTTTGAAGCAGGTAATGGAGACGGGTTTCTCGACCGTTTACCGAAAGCAGCCTCCGGGCACCTCGGCGACTTCATCACCCATTCCGCCGGGGAAGGCATGCTCAAGGCCTTCATGGACGGCATCGCTTGGTTCAGCTCCGCTCGGTGCCTCCTCTTCAACTCCTTCGACCAGCTCGAGCGCCGCGCCTTCGACAAGCTGCTGAGGGCCAATCTCTCGGTCCCCTTCTACCCGGTCGGCCCCTTCGTGCCCGACGCGGCCGACGACGAGGAGGCGGCCACCGCCCCCTGCTGCAAATGGTTGGACTCCCAACCAAAGAGCTCGGTGTTGTACGTCTCGATGAGCAGCTTCCTCCCCGTCTCGGGCGAGGAGATCAAGGAGATTGCCGTGGGGCTTCAGATGAGTGGGCATCACTTCCTATGGGCCGTGCGAGACGCGACGAACACCGTCCGTGAGCTGATCGGCGAGAAGGGGATGGTCGTGCCGTGGTGCGACCAGCCGAGGATGCTGCGCCATCCTTCCGTGGGGGGCTTCTTGACGCACTGCGGCTGGAACTCGACGTTGGAAGCCATTGATGCAGGCGTGCCCATGCTGACATTTCCACTGATGTGGGATCAGTACCCGAACAGCAAGCTGGTCGTGGAAGACTGGAAGATCGGACTGCGGTTGGGGGACGAGGAAAAGGATGGGGTTGGGAGGGAAGAGGTGGCGAGGGCGGTGCAGAGGTTGATGGACTTGGACGCGGCGGAGAGCAAGGAGCTGAGGAGAAGGGCGATGGAGCTCAAGGAGAGGTCTCATGCGGCACTGAGAGAGAAGGGGTCGTCTACCATGAACCTGGACGCTTTCGTCGACCACCTGCTAGAGAAAGCAGACTGAAGCTTATATTCTTAGAGTTTCTCCTAATAACGACGACCATCTGTTTGTACTAATGGCCCCCTCGGGCTAGTATTCTGCTCTATCACCAAATCATATGTTATCAGATCCTAGTGAAAAAGCCTTTTGTGCAAAGATGATTGCTTCTCGAGTTGGCCGATGATACATATTCTTGATATCATAATTGATATATCCTAAAACTTAATCATGAACATGCAAAGGTCCACAAACAAAAACAACAACAAGAACACACGTACACAACTACTTGTAAGGTTTTGATGGAGAAAACACAAAAGTCATTGACAGAACATAAATGGTTATCCATAGTTTTAGTAGCCTATATACGTGCCATCTAACTGTAGAGATGGATGAATACTACAGTTTTACCAGTCTATCTAATTAGGTTATTTCACTGCGAGCATCCCAGAAATAAAAATTTCACACTTAATTTGGTACCCTCAAGCTTTTTTAGCCTTCTCTGCACGCTGCGGGAAGATAATCCTGAAGAACCAGCCAGCAACAATAGCGCCGATGAATGGGCATATCCAGTAGACGTAAAATTGCTCCCACGTATTATGGCGATTGTTGATATATGCCCAGCCAAATGCCTGTAAATATTTAGAGGGATCATGAGCTACCAAGAATACTCGATTCTATATCTATATCAAATTGTAGCATCAAATGAGATGATGGGAAAAAAAAAAAAAGCTGATAAAAGAGAGGTAACGAAGTAGTATAAAATTGGAATAATGACGTAAACTACCAATCCAATTGTCTTTTGAGTTGGTCTATTAGAATGACAAATCGCACATGCTATCGAGATATCCTAGTTCTTACCAAAAAAAAAAGTGTGAACCACCCTAATTTTACATCAAAAGGGCTTTTACAACCACGACAATAATTAAAAGGAAGATCCGAGGGAAGCATAAGAGAAAAGCCTGTGAACTTATATACATGCACGATTACATGCATCGGCGAGAGCAGAGCATCATAGTAACAAAATAATAGCTTCATTTAGAATTTCTGCTGAAACCATAATAGTAAGGCTAATGTAGCTGTTGATGGATATGATTTTTTGTTACTTCAAAACTGTACAAGCACAGTGCTGATGTCCAGCCACAATTGCTGTGCTGACATAAGAATGTCTGACCAGCCATAACATCTTAATTGGTATTCAATTTAGCATCTAGGTCCATTTCCTCCACTCTCCACTTGATTGGAATTCATGAATACAATTGGATCGGTATTCATGTGCATAACAAGCACTATGCTCCAGAAGTATGAGATTGCATAAGCTTGAATAAGCATAGCTTTTAAGTATTATCTCCTATATTCTGATCATAACCCTCGATGATCTGGGAGGACAGTAATATTTAGCTCTGAATTTGGATCAATCATAGAACTAATCGGTAGGTAAACTGCAGGTATATAGTAGGTTCCTATAAATTCAAAACAACAAGTTAACAAATAATGCAAATCTAACACAAGATGGGATGGAGCGGTAGCCAAAAACCATTATGATTCCTTAGAACTCATAGTAGAACTGACAAAATAAATAACACAAGAGGCTTGGTGTTATGGTAAAGTTGCTGGTTTGCTACCTCAGACAAGGCTTGTTGAGACTTGAAAATAAACTCCCTAATTGGATGGGTTAACTTTGCTCAGAGTCAGCCTGACCCTCTCTAGACCATAATCCATATGGAGGGGAGTCTCATGCCTTTGACCATCCTTTTTGATAAAGGTTAAAAGGGTGGTTGAAAAGAAATAATGTAAGAAAGCAAAAAAAAGAGGAAATTATGAAAAACTACATGCCATGAAAATATTTGTTTATGATATTTCTTCCTACATGTTTATTTTCTCCAACCAATACTCACTTTCTTTATGGACCTTATCAGGAGTTTAATCCTGACTAAATGCAGCATTAAGTAAGCTACATTTGCAGAACAGAACATCCACTTCTAGGAGATCTGTAATCCCATGAATTCACACATAAACATCATCTAGCACTTTAAAAATTCATAATGGATCGATGACCCCCACTCTAATCTAAAATGTCTATATTAATACATTGTCTAAACTTGAACTCTACGCAACCAAATATTGAGCTCAAAACTACACCTGAACCGAACCAAAGATGCATCAATTTTGTTTTGTTGCAAACAACCATGTAGCCGTAGTTCATTGGTGTTGAAACTTGTTAGGTTGCAAATTTATCTTTATGATTTGGTGATGAATTCCATTCCCAGGCCTCCAGGAGGCATATTACTTTTCGTCAAATTAAGGCCATTACAATGATCTTTGATGATGTTGCAACAGTTGATCTCGCACTTGAGGTTAACAGAATCATCCTGACTCTCCTGACCATGGTAAGAAAATACAGTAACTAGAAGAGTAAGAAATAGGTTGTCAAATTAGTAGAAATCAAAAGCCAATTGTGAACTAGGAAGAAATAGAAATAATAGTTATATTATCTATCACATATCTCGATTTTTGAACATATAAAGAAAAATCATCTCGACTGTAAGCTTATCTATCTTATATATGAGAATCCTTCTTTGCCGAAAAAGTGTTCACTTTACCAAATTGTTCCAAAGAGACGTCTCTTTTGTACTGTGTCAAACAGTTTCAAAAAAATTGAAACTATATTACTCAAGCTAACATGCTTTTACGATGGTTTGTGATATCTGCAACGGATTCTATAGGAGATCCCTCTTTCTATTGAAGAGGTTCAATGTTTGATGTATTTCCTAACTAATTGAAACATGGAAGTCTCTTGCGTATTCTTCCCCTAGCAATAATCCAGGGCGGCAATGAGCAAGAGATGAGTAGGCATCGATGATGGTGGTGATGATGATAATGATGGGGCAACATATAGAGAAACGAAGAGAATAAGATGGAGGCAGCTCACATTAGCTGGATTCATGGCCGGTCCAGTGTAACCAGCGCCCGCTACAACCATCGCAACCGTGGAGACGGCGACCATCCACGTCTTCACGACCGGGCTGCGAGGGCCCCTGATGATGATCCAGAGCACGGCCAAGGTGATGATGAAGGTCAGCACACCTTCCGCCAAGGCCCCCGTGTGAAGATCCACCTTCAACGAAGGCCCGCCCAACATGCGCTTGTGCTGGGGAGGCATGACTTCCATGATCGCCAAAGCCCCAGCCACCGCCCCAGCCGCCTGCGATCAGGAACAAATCGAAGGACGGCCAATGATCGATCGAGTTAAGGACGAAGATGTAACACTACCTGGGCGGGGAAGCGGAGCGCCATGGAGAGGAGGTTGTCGGACCCCAATCCGGCAGCATAGAACGCGGCCGTGGCAGTGGGATTAAAGCTGGCGCCGCCGATGGCGGCGGTGATGAGGCCGAAGACGAAGACGAGGGCGAAGATGAGGGTGGTGGTGACAAAGAGCGAGAAGGCGACGCCCTGGATCTGGAGGGCGGCCGTCACGAGGGAGGTGGCGGCGCGCACGGTAGAGACGCAGAAGACCCATAGGAACGTGATCAACCCGTCCGCCGCGGCGGCCCTTATAGCACCCATCACGGCCCTTGTTTCGTATGGCTATTCTCTTTGTAGAACGATGGAAACCCTATAAATAAAAAGAAGGGTTCGTTCGGTGCTTCTCCTCCTCCTCCTCGAATTCACCGGGGAAGAAGAGTCCTCAGGATGGGTGGGTGCGAGGGTGGGTGAGGTGTGCCCCTGCTCTATCTCCAACCAAATCATCAACGATTTCGGCGGTGGATGATGGATGAGATGAAACGATGACACCATATCCAACGGCTCAGGGAGCACGAGTTGGAGGAACACCAAAAGTATCCTTTTACATCGCATTTCCGGCGTCTTCGATCTGGCGAATTTTTCCGCATATGGTCGTTGTCCTGTGACGGGCGACTCAAGTTCCGTTTCAACGGTAGCCAATCCAAAACGAATCGGGTCAACGATTTCACGGTTTGGACTCGAATTGAAACCGGATCATATGATTCGATTCGGGCTCGATGATTTTAAACAGGATAAATAAAAAAATATAAGTAAATTATATGATGTAGTGGTTAGTATTTTATATAGGATGATTTTAGAACTGAAATCGGAATCGCTTGTAATTGATTCAGTCTCAGTTCCTAATTTTACAAAATCAAAATCGATGATTACAAAATTCTGATCACCTTTTGGTCTCAACTCGATTTTGATATATTATGTTGATCATTAAAAATATCTTAAGTGAATAATATAAAAGATTAAGGGTGAATTTTCAAAACTAACATTTTTATAAATGAAGAAAAGCTGAGCACTCCGTGGAAAATTCGAAAACGAGAACTGATCTATGATAAAATCAAACAATATTTAAATTCTCTCTCCCTTACACACACATAAATATATAGTTATATCAATATATATACATCGATAAGACCAATTGGTCGATGCAATATATATATATCACACAAATAAGCTTGTTCTGCCATTTCTCCGACCATCTCGACATCGGAACTCGAACACCGCAAGATCATGTCGTCCGGCATAGGAGCTAAGCACGGGCTTTCTTGGTGGCGAGCTCGGCGACATGGAACTGAGCCGTGTACTTGTGCGCCGCGACGTCCGCCTCCTCGCGCGGCGGCTCGTTCAGGAAGGCCGAATTGCTCCTTGTCCACCTGCGTACCAATCACCGGGAGTTACAACTTCTGTGCAAAGGACGCCTTAGCATGACAGCAAACCAAGAAGAAGGCGGGCGTACCAGTCGCCGGTGTTGGTGGGATTGTCCGGCAACGGCTCCGCCGCGGGCTCGGTGTTCTGGAGTTGGTGCCACAACAGAGACCTCCTCAGGTCTAACTCATCCGTCTCCTGAACTCATCAAACCACGTTACCGTACTGTTCGATCAAGAAGGACGACAGCAAAGAAGAGATGATGGAGATGGGGGGCCAAGGAACGAACCTGATGCCGTTTTGGAGAATTCGGAGCTGATCGCGACTCGTACGGGCCTTTTTCTCCTTCGACTCGCCCGTGAGAACTCCGGTAGATCTCGATCTCTTCTTTCGTCAGTGATCTGTTCCTCCTGTGTCGAACTGTACACACAAGGACTTGCACTCAGTAATCCATCAAGTCGAGATGAGAGCTAAACTAAGATAGAAGCTTAATGAATGACCAAGATCAGTACCTGTTTCCGGATCCAAAACGGGTGACGACCATCCTGCCATGAGAGAACCCATCTCTGCCTACTACTTGTTTCTCTTCGGCCACAAACAAACACACCTGTGAGCACAGGTTGAAGTTTCCCATCCTTATATATATATCCACAGTGTGCATGAAGCACATAACATTTGATCAAACCAGCGTCATAAAAATAATATAAAAATGATAACTATGTCTATCCTCAGGCAGGTAGGAAGACATAATCCACTGATTTCATAACATACTCATATCTCAAATAATAATACTAATAAATCTTCGATTTCAGACTAATAGTTGTGCAGTCTAAACAGTATACCAGAGTCAAAATCCATCGACAAGGAGGATTGAAGCAGCCCACTGTATCTTTGTATTAAAAGATGCCTTAGTTTGTAGTTAATCTAATCAGTGCCAAGTCAACCTGACAACCAATCCTTATCGACTCAAAGTATATCCGACTCTGTAGCAAATCTAAAGCTACAAAAGTCAACTTGACTCGAGCACCACTTGGACTGTGGACATCCATATCTAGGGTTCCTGAGACTTCCATCACTTGCACTTATGGTCTATTCCAGGATATCTCTTCCTGACACTTACTTTGCTGACAAGCCACACATAGGAAATCCTAATCTAACAATTATATATATATATATATTTATATATATATCACAAGAGTAGAACATAGGATCTAATAATGTGTTATTTGTTCATCAAATTTATTATTTTCAATATGAAACCAATTCGGATTTAACCTAGTCCTATGTTCAAGCTGAACTTCTCTCTTAATCCCTACAAAAACTGTCGGGATATTTTTAATAATACCCCTCCAAAGTTAGTATAAGTCGGATAAGTCAAATGTATATGTTTAAGATGTTTTGTGACATACTTATGAATCCCCTTTTATAGTGGACATTTCAAATTGTATATTACACGGTCCGTGAGATCATGAGGGGTGTTGATTGTAACCATCACTATCTTACATCGAGTTCAAGATTACATAGCCTTATGACATGTGGCACCAATCGAATACTATATCGACCAAGTAGTTCTACCATGTCAATTATGTGGAGCCTAGGTGTTGATCTCACGGGGCTAACATGTTAGGTACATAATGTCGACACGTTTGTCACATCATTTTTTTTTTCCATAACAAAAGTCTACGACACTAATTTCGAATCTTATAATTCCAAGATAAAACAGTGTAAAATGAATCTACAAATAGTTTCTCTTAGAGAACATGAGATTGTAATATAAATGGCAAAGCTCATTAAAACTGCATATAGATCCGTGTGTTGCACATATAATAAGCATTCGGGAAATCTGAAAACAAAGAATCCTTTTTAATGAGAAACAAATTTGATTTATAAAGTATTATTCATGGATTTTTTTTCATATGATATTCCCTTCCCATGAATTCTTCCTTACTCTTCTCGTAAAAGAAGAATTTTTATGAATTTTTAGTATGTGATAATCACTTAGGGATTTGATTTCATATGAATATCTTGATCCTTTTCATAAATCCCTTCTCATTGTTAAAAGTTAAAAAATTGAAGTGTGATTTAATGAAGCTAACTTATTATTTTGAATTTGACTTGGTACAAATCATTTCATAAATTTGGTTCTTAATAGATTCCTTCTTTACCCTTCTCCCTCTTCTTCTTATTTTTTGATGGCAAAGGAAGAAAGAAACTTAACTTGCACATCTAAAGAAGAACCAAAAAGCCCTTGAGTAAAATTGTTAGCTCATCCAAAAAGTTATCATGTAAAGTTTTTGCTTACCTTCATTTATAGTTTGGATAAATTAGTATGAAACTTACCTGAACTTTTACCATAATTGCATTGTTGAATTATTCCTTTTATTAATGATAAAGGGAGAGAAATATGGTAAATTGATGATAAATTGAATGTTTGTGACAAATGACAAATATATAAAATGTATCTTATCGTAAATGCTTGTATGTTTTACGAATGCTTAAAATATAATTGGAATAATCAAATACATCGCAACACATCGCAAATGCTTGAAACATATCAAAACGTATTTCATATATATTATAGATACTTGAAATGTTTTATGAATGCTTGATAAATATCTTTCATTATGATAAGATATCATGAGCTCAACTTACTATTTACAATCGATATCTTGTCATGTATTGATGAATTATTATCTTTTATCCAGAATTGTCATCTTGCTAAAATTCATATTTGAAATTCGTATCATATTTGAAAATGATGATTATCTATCATCATTAACTTGAAAATAGATGTCATGCCTTGATATCATTTTTTGATAAATACATGGTATTGTATTGGTAAATCATGATAAGTATCATGATGTGCATATTAATAAGTTTAGATGAATATAACTTATCGGTTTGATGCTTGAATTCAAAGGCCTTGAATTCAAGAGTATCTTTTCTCAAGTAATGACATATAGATAGGGGGAGTTAAGGTTAACTTCGTCATCAATTGATTATCATCATAAAAAAGGGGGAGATTGTTGAATCTCATATTTTGATGATGAAATCAATTGGTAAATTATTTGATCTAATCTATATGTTAAGAAAAGTGTGCAGGATTAACTACGATAGCAGTAAGGCATAAAGTAGATGTTGGGTCGGAGTTAAGATCGAGACTTCGTTGGGAGTTCGAGAGTTCGTCAAAAGTCTAGACATTAGTCGAAAGTTCTGCCAGAATTGACCGAGAAGTCCAGGAGCTTACCAAATAAGCTCGTCAGAACTTGTCAAGAAGATCGTCGTAAAGTCCAGGAGCTTATTGGGAGTACGTTGGAATATTACCGAAAGATCATCGAAAGATCGCCAGAAGAACAATCGACATTACGGATAGAGTATGCTTGCTTAAATATCTTAAATATCATAGTTAGACCTTAAGTTGAGTTAAGATTGGGAGGTAATCCCACTAACAAGGCTGAATTGAGCCCTTAACAAGGCTGAATTGGGCCAATTGAACAGCCCATTCAGCACTTGAAGTCATAACCGGCGGTGGCACCGCCTAAGACTCGGTCTCCCAAGTGCACTGGGCGGTGGTACCGCCTAGACTAGGTGATGGTACCGTCGATAGTTAATGTTGTCAGGCGGTAGTACCGCCTTGTCAAGTAATCATACAACTAGAGCTCGGTCTCCGAGCTCTATCAAGCGGTGGTACCGCCCAGTGTTAGTCTGCAAGTGGTAGTATCGCCTAATAATGGCAATGGTATCGTAAGTACCCTAAAATATGGAGATGTGATACTTTTTGGCTCCAATTCTGAAGCCATTGGGGCCTATAAATACCCCACACTTTTCTGCATAAAAGGGCATGAAAGTGTGAACAATATTATGAAATCTTAGGGTGTTAAAAGTGTTGTAAAAGAGAAAAGAGTCATCCTCCTCCCTTTCTAGAGTTATAATCATTTAAGTGAGGTGTGAGGCTTGTAAAGGTTATCTCCTAAACCCGTGAAAAGGAGAAAGCACCGTAAAAGAGGTGGTTAGTCTTCGCCTATTAAAGGAAGACCATTAGTGGACACCGGTGACATTGACGGAGGAGGAATCATAAATAGATGTATGTCACAATGATCGAACCATTATAAATTCTGGTTTACATTTCTATTATTGTTATTTACTTTGCAATTGCTTCACTTCTATCTTACTTTGGTTTTCACTATCCTTACGAATAAACATGCTTTCAAACAATCTTTCGAGATCGATTTTTTCATCATACGAAGTTTTTAAACTGACGTTTTTATCCACTGTACTAATTCACCCTCCTCCCCCTCTTAGTGCCGACTCGATCCTAACAAAGGTTAACAGGTACAATAATTGCTTTGCTTGTCCTTTGTCTACCATAGGTGCATCAAAATTTGGAATTATCATATTCACGTTAGATAACTTGTTTAGTAATACATCAAAAGGGAAACTATTGAAATGTTTTTCATAATTGCCTGGTGGAAAAATATACCATTCCTGAATTTTGTATAACCAAAGAAAGGAAACTGAAATAAGCTGAGTCATCACAAATGAACTGAAAAATAAAATATGAATCCTTTCCCTCGTGTGTTGAGCCAAAAGATGTATTGTCAAAAGAATGAAATCAAGAAATTTTGAGAAATTGGGGTTAGAAATACAAAGCAAGTGTAATTTGTCAGAATATCAAGAAATTTTCACCGAAATCCAAAAGTCAAAGTCCAGCAAGAGGCAACAAAGAATCAAACACTTTGTGGCAAGACTAAACATTGTTATATACTTATATTTCAAGTGGTTCAATGTATTATGGTAACCATGGTAAGCTTCTTCTTCTCCTCATATACCAACATATGATATGTATGATAAGGCAACTTTGAGTACTACAACATAGAAACTAATTCAAGAACAAGAGAAGATTAAATTCTTCATGTGATGACATATAAGTTCATTTAAGAATTGAAATCTACAACACATGTAGAATGAGCCTCGAGGGACTGGAAATCCCAGGATTTCTCAGAAAATAATAAGTAGGGACAAAAATTTAGAGTTAGATTTTTTTATTATGTCAAGTAATAATTAAATTATGTTTGTCTTAAGCATGGATTTGAAATATTCATGAAGACTATAAGATTTGGATGGTGGGATTTAAAAGAGGGAATCTTGAGGGTATTTGACTCAAGAGCCTATGATATTCCCATAAGAAACAGTTGCTAGGAATTGAATGAGGGTGGAATTTGCATGATTCTAATTTTTGGTAAAAGGTTCTGCGAGGAAGTTCTTAGACTAAAATTGCAGAATTTGTAGAAAAACACCATGAAATTATGATACTAAGTGGAGCTTTAGTTATCTATATTAAGATTCAACCCTGTATATTATGTGCAAATAGTCGTTTGTCCAAGTACATGATCAAATTTCAAATCTTAACATTTGCATGGCATAAGAATCATCACACTTCTTTAAACATTTTATCAAACAGTTGTTGTGACCCACTCACACGAATCCTAATTTCACCAGATTCCATACGACTAAGAAAAAAAGAAATGCACCAATGCCCTTCCAATCCTTTAGAATATACATCAGCAGATGAAAGTGAACATCTTGGACAAGAGAAACGAACCCCTCTCCCGAATTCCAAGTTATCCACCCATCACCAGCTAAATGCTGTGCTGCTGACAAGCATGTCTTGTAGGCATTCACACAAACACCAAGCAAGCAAGCAAGCAACATAGTGCCCATCAAACTCAAACGGCATCAAAAGACTCAAGTTGGTCGGAATAAGAATCGCATGGTTATTACCTTTTGATCGAGCAAGAACAGCATTTGAGCATCACTTTAGCTGGCAACAACAGAAGCATTTGATGTGAATGAATCGAGTCGGAGTTACCCTGCAACAAAAGCATTTCATCGACCGAGAGTTGCTAATTTCTTGGCAAAGAGTAGTTTGTGTCGAATGATTCCTCGCATGCAAATCCTCTCGAGCTCACACATCTCCTCAAATGTCCCAATCTATTGAACCCAAACGCTAATTTCAAATCCGATTAAACAATATTTAATCCGACTAAAATATATCAAATAAATCCAAATATCATCACATGTCATCAGTACCTGCTAAAGTATCTTGTCAATTTAAATTTGTTTAGCTTATTTATAACACTCATTAATCCATATTATTCTTGCGAGTTAGAGAATTAATAGTAAATGCATCAAAACTACGAAATCAAATGCTAAGATGCTATTTTGTATCTTACTAAACTCTTTTTTCTATATTCTTGTGACATTCTTATAGTTTTATATGATTATACTAAAAAGAAATAAGTCCATTTACGGGATTTATGTAAATATGAAAAAGCTTTGCAAGAATGAATCTATTTTCGACCTCTATTAACTGAAATAAATATGATTAACAAAAGAAATATAGGATGAGGGGTTAATTATCTTTTGTATGTGGACCCAATTAGTGTCACGATCTTTATACCTAAGAGATTCTCATAATTTTAAAATAAAATAAATAGTTTATTTATCTTAACGTCATTAACTGCATTAATGAAAAACATAGTACATGGCATGATGTATTAGATCAATATGAAAGTGATAGATAAAGAGATAATTTTAATATTTTTTTTGTTTCAAATGATTTTATGGTAAAAAATAATTTTAATAAATAATCTCATTTATTTTAACATCATTGATCAAAAACATAATACATGACATCATTGGATCGACTTAAAAATGATGAACAAATAGATAATTTTAACATTCTTTTTATTTTTAATAATTTTATCGATAAAAAATTTTAGCATCCTATGTAATAAAAACGATATTGAAATTATTTATTTATCTATCATTTTTAGATTCAATGACCTAACGTATTGTATTTTTTATTAATGTAACTGAATGTTATGATAAATAAGATTATTTATTTTATTTTTAAAATTATAAAATTTTTAATATAAATATTTAAAGTATAGAGATCGTGACTAATAGGATCAACTGCAGACGGCCCGAACTCGAGTCTGCTCACGTCCTCTTCAAATTTCTCTGCATCCGTCTATATATTGAAGAAAGAGGAAGATTAGGTGGCCGGTGATAAGGCTATTCGTTGTGGGAAGCGGCCTTATCGAAACCCCTCTCTCTCCCCCACTTATCTCCTACTTCGCCGCTCTTCCTTCGGTCGTCGCGCACCCTAAGGCGGCTTCGGAGCAAACAAAGCCGTCGACGATGGCCGCCACCAGTACCACCACAGCCACCATCGGCGTGTCTTCCCTGTACCGGACTCCGTCCTTGGATCTCTCCGCCCGGAGGGTCTTCCCCTGCCTGTCCGATAAACCCCATTCCTGCAGCGGCCTCCTCAAGGTCTCCGCCGCGGACGCCACCAAGCGCTTCGGTTCCTTGTGCCTCGGCGCCGACCGCAGGGGCTCGAGGGCTCGTTGCCCTATGTTTGTTACCTCCGCAGTTGCCTCTCCCAACTCGGTCCTTAGCGAGGAGGCGTTCCAGGGCTTCCGTGGCCTCTCGAAATCGTCTCTCGAGGAAGGCGAAGAGGAGGGTTACGACGCCGACACGTACGAGTCCGAGGAGGAGGAAGAGGGGCCTTTCTCTGCCACTGCCGGTCACGATGAGAACGAGGTGGCCATTGCTAGCCTGGATTTGCCGCAGCAGCTCGTCAGTTCCCTCGAGAAGCGAGGGATTACTCACCTTTTCCCTATTCAGGTGTGGCCAAAATCGTCGCTTTCTTTCTTCTTCTTGCCCTTCCTCTTGTTCTTCATTCTTTTTCTCTCTCGCCAATCGAGCTGCTTTCATAGCGGACCGGTACATTATTGTAATACACATTGTTTTCTTTTCCTAGAGGGCCGTGTTGCTTCCTGCTCTTGAAGGCCGAGACCTTATTGCACGTGCAAAGACCGGTACCGGAAAGACACTGGCGTTCGGAATTCCCATAATTAAACGACTTAGCGAGGCCGACTTGGGGCGGAAGACGTCAAGGTTCTAATTTTTCTCCTAAAAATCTCATTATCATTGTTACCGTGTAACCTTGTATGGCTTTCTCTCTGTATTCAGTATGCATTTTCACTTCTTTATTCAGGCAATCAGGACGTCTTCCTCGGGTTCTGGTTCTTGCACCTACCAGGGAGTTGGCGAAGCAAGTCGAGAAGGAAATTGATGAGTCAGCACCTTATCTTAGCACCGTATGTGTTTATGGAGGAGTTTCTTACAACGTTCAGAAGAGTGCACTTTCTCGTGGTGTTGATGTGGTCGTGGGAACTCCAGGTCGAATAATCGACCTCATTAATGACAATAGCCTTCGGCTTGGAGAGGTCGAGTACTTGGTTCTTGATGAAGCTGATCGGATGCTGGCTGTTGGGTTTGAAGAAGATGTAGAATTGATATTGGAAAAGCTGCCATCAAAGCGTCAAAGTATGCTATTTTCTGCAACTATGCCTGATTGGGTGAAGAAGTTGGCTAGGAGACACCTAAATGATCCTCTTATAGTTGACTTGGTATGTCCATGTTGGTTTTTGATTTTTATTACCCTACTGGGTTCCTTCATGATTGAAAATGATTTCTGCTGATTTGCTTCATACCTCAAATGCACAAAGAAAAGGTAATACAATTGTGTCTGGTACAGGCATAACACCCAGAGAACAATCACAGTAGACACATTTGAGATTATTTATCGTTAGTTATTAATTGTTTTATAAGTTCCATGACATGGATCAAACATAACATGAAGCTGATGACAGTTACCATTATATTTGTTTGTTAATTATTAATCATAATGAGATTTTTCTCAGTCTGCAATTAATTTAGATACGAGCAACTGCATGGCTTCTGCAAAGAGATTGACGTTAGTGGCTCTCCTATTGTTCTTCAGGAACATCATTTTAGATTACTTGTGCAGTATCAACTATATAAGTCTAAAATCCATCTTGCAATTGGTTATGAACTCAGTCATCTACTTGACAATAAGTGGAACTGAGAATTTTAGTTTCACTAGCATGCCTTGTGGTTTCATTTTGGCTGCTTGATTCAATACACACTTGGCTCTTACCAATTTAAGCCATGCATCATATGTGCCATATTTCATGGAACTGTACTTCCAATACCTGAGATTCTTGGGTGAACTTGTTCTTATAACATGATGGAGGCTTAATTGCAAATATATGCTGATGAACAAACAATTGGCTATTGATGATTCTAAAGATGTTTTAAGGTTTTAAATTATTGTAAAATAATCTTCGTATCAATTGATATATAATGTGTCTATTCTATTCTTATACGATTAACGATAGCTGTAATATTCTGCTATAGTTATAACGTAATTGTAAAATATGAAGTTGCAGACATTTTTATGTATGTTTTAGACTTGTGAAACTGTGCAGTATGCAATTATGCATCAATTTACAAGTTACTTTTATTATTTTTTCGCAATGATTATGCCTCATGTAAATAATATTTTTTAAGTTTGTTTTTTATCTAGGTTGGTGACCAAGATGAGAAGCTAGCAGAAGGAATTAAACTTTATGCCGTACCAACAACTTCAACTTCAAAGCGTACAATCCTTAGTGACCTAATCACGGTATGGATGACATTTACTTTGAAGAGTGATCATTTTCTCAATTATGTTTTGCCCTTCTTCTTGCTTCGCAAGCTCAACTTTTGTAGACAACATAAGTTGCCTATCCTGAGACTCAAGTGACTAACACAATACATCTTTTGGGGACATCTAAAGGGATGGAGTCATTGCATAAATTTTTATTGATTTGTCTGGATAAGGTCTCTTTTGCATGCCAATTCATTTATAAAGGCTATTATGATTTGAATATAGATCTCCTTCAATGAATGCAATACGGAAATTTTGTGGAATGATTTTCCAAAACAATAACCTACGAACTACTGATCCATGCTGGTGTGTGGATGCACGTGCGATTTCAGATGGTCCCCATTTAATCTGCTTCTGTTTGTTTTTAAATAACTTGTTTATAAATTGGTCCTCTTCTTGCAGCTATTATGGTTCTTTTTTTGACATTTATCTGCTGTTAAGAGGCACATCTTTCTTGTAACAGAACCATTCAGTTGTGTTTGTGGCTGAGTATATCATACATGCACTTTTTATTTGCAGGTATATGCTAAGGGTGGGAAGACCATTGTTTTCACTCAGACAAAGCGGGATGCCGATGAAGTATCTATGGCCTTAACTAACAGTATAGCATCTGAGGCACTACATGGGGATATATCTCAACATCAGCGAGAAAGAACCTTGAATGGTTTTCGTCAAGGGAAATTTACTGTTCTTGTTGCAACTGATGTTGCCGCTCGTGGACTTGATATACCTAATGTTGATCTGGTACTTTTATTATGATTGCTTATGTGTGTACATTAGTTTTCAGTATTAATTAATATTTTATGGTATTGTTGCTGTTTCCTACTTTCAAATGCAAGTTCCTTGTGAGTAGTCATTTTTGTATAATTTAAAATCGGTTAATACTCTTCAGCAAGTTGTCAGATGCTTTACATATTTGCTCCTTTTTTTTTTCAGATTATTCATTATGAACTGCCAAATGATCCAGAGACTTTTGTTCATCGTTCTGGTCGTACTGGACGTGCCGGAAAAGAGGGCACTGCCATCTTGATGTTCACTAGTAGCCAGAGGAGAACAGTTAAATCTCTTGAACGTGATGTAGGATGCAGGTTTGAGTTTACAAGCCCCCCAGCGATGCAAGAGGTACTGGAGTCATCAGCAGAGCAAGTAGTTGCTACTTTGCAGGGTGTTCACTTTGAGTCGATACAGTATTTCCTCCCAGCTGCTCAAAGATTGATTGATGAACTAGGAACACAAGCCCTGGCTGCGGCATTGGCACATTTAAGTGGATTTTCTCAACCTCCTTCGTCTCATTCTCTTATCAGTCATGAGCAGGTGAAAAAATGTGGAGGCTTATTTAATATATTTGGATCACAATTACTGCATATTACAATAGAATATTCGAGAATATATGATTATTAGTGCTAGTTTAAGAAAGAGAGACTAGACCTGATCTGTTTGCATCGAATGTGATTTGCCTTGTTCCTGCTTAACTTATATGTACTAAATGACTAGACAATGATGGGTAAATTTTTACTCTATGTGGGCAAACCAGCTGGCATATTTGCATAAGTTCCTCAGTCTTTAGAAACCTGTCCTCTTCTTTAGTTTCTGTTAGCATGCTTTTCAGATATATTTTGAACTTGACTTTGTGCCTTGTGTAGGGATGGGTCACATTACAATTAACACGTGAATCAGGACACTCGAGAGGGTTCTTTTCTGCAAGATCTGTTACTGGGTTTCTTTCTGATGTTTTTCCTGCTGCTGCTGATGAAGTGGGCAAAATATATATGATTGCAGATGAAAGGGTTTGTATTCTTCAAGAGCATTTATGTAGTTATTTTTCTTCCAAATACATTTCTTATAGTTCTTTGTCTCTTGTATCTTTAATTTAAGATTGTTCATGTAGCAGTTGAATTTTCTTGGCCAAGGTTCACTGTATCACATCAATTGTGATATATCTATCTTCTGCATATGTTTTACTCAATTGTGCTTTTTATTTACTCTACATATCATTTTCATGTAGTTTCTTGGTCATTTATTGTATGTTTCTGGTTAATAAGTCAATTTTCCTGCTTCATGACCGGTTGGCTGATTATCTCTCTGTTCTGTGAGTGTTGATGAAGGTTAAGGGACTGAAATGCAAGCTTGAACTTTATTTCAGTAACATTTTTTAAGCTTATGAGGAAATTCAAAATGTTCATATGGACGGTTAGTTTCTTGCTTTTATACTTCATTGAAGGAATTGATGACAATAGAACAATGTAAAAGGCTCAGGGCCAGTTTTGTTTGATAAAGTAAATGGTTCCATGTCAGATTGAATGGAAATACATGTGTAGTAGCTAACATGTGAGGAAATGGTCTTTCAAGTTTTGCATGTATATAACAAAATTTCAAAGCTATTTTGTATCTCTTTTTGAACTCAAGTTTCATAATGCCTTGAATGTACATAATAGGCATTGAGATTGTTTGAGAATGTATATTGTAAAAGTTAGCAGTTTACAAATATTTCAAACACTGTTTGTGAATACAACATCTATGTAATCTTCAATATTGCTGATTTTTTCAGGTTCAAGGTGCAGTTTTTGATCTACCTGATGACATTGCCAAAGAGCTACTGAATAAGCAATTGCCTCCAGGAAATTCTATATCAAAGATCACCAAGGTGGTCCTCTAGCACTATTCCTTTTTGATTGCTTTTCTACATTTTGAAATTCAACTTTTAGAATGGTGGCTGCTCCATGTTTGGTGGAACTATATTAAAATCTGTATTTACCTGCATACTATATTTTGGGAATATAATATTTATGGAATAACTAAGAAGCCGATAAAAGTTGTATTGTGGATTACCTTTTGGTTCATATGAAGATTATATCTGCTTGTTGTCTTGTGGTATTCCCAGCTTCCTCTGTGCAGCTGTGCTGCTACTGGGAAGTCTGGTTGCTGTATTCATAGACATTGAAGAAGGTAATAAGTTCTATTTGGTTGGTCTCAACCAGTGAAATTTGGTGCTTGCATTATTGCCATTTTTAAGATTTTTTTTTTAATACTTGATATATGCCATTTGCTCTTGGCTTGACATGTTTGATTGTAGTCATTGATTGAATCAACACATTTTTATTTAAATGATTATATAACACTTTTTGCATGCTTTTGCTGTTCTACTATTTTAGCTTCCTACACTGCAAGATGATGGTCCTCCTGTTGACAATTATGGCCGGTTTTCAAACCGGGACTGGGGTTCCAGAGGTGGTGGTTCTGGGGAACGAAGTCAGAGGGTTTCCAGAAATTGGGGTGGCAGGAACTCTGACAGTGGTGATGGCTTTCGACGTGGTGGCCAGGTCTACAGAACTGATAATAGCTGGTCTAAGTCACCCAGAGGGAGTGAGGATGACTGGCTAATCGGCGGCAGGAGATCCCACCATTCATCCTCGCAGGGTAGCCGGGAAAGGTATCATTGATCCACTATGATAGCCAGAAGATCTTTAGTAATAGATTATTGTTGATGCACTATAGATAATTGCAAAAACTTTCAAGGAGATGCTTTTTTGACAATGGTTATCGAAAATATGGTCTGAGCTAGGATATGCAATTTTCTTCACATGCAAATCCATGATTGTTCCTAACTGTTGGCTTCAGAATTCAATTTTTATATAGGCATTTTTGAATTTAACATTTGTATGCCAAAATTTTTGTGACTACTGATGGCTAACTTGCTCATACAAATGTTGGTGTAACCCCTTGTTATACATGGGCTTTCAGTGCCATAACAAAATGGGTAAATTTCTCTTTTTGAAGGATTTCTGCTGTTAATATGTTTATCTTTAGCTTCCTCCACGAGAACCATGTACTCTTGATATAACAGATTCTCATCAGTTCCCTTGATAAACCTGTGTCATTTATAACTGGTTTTTACAAGCCAAATACATGAAAAGTTAATGGAGTTATATTTCTTCATTCTTAGTTAATTATTTCCTAATTTTCTCCTAAGTTTTTGTGTCTTTATGCTTTCATGAACCAAAGCCACTGAAGCAACCAATTGTAAACTACCTAATTTTCACTTTAGAACAACCTGGTAGATGATTTGTATCAGCGAACTGCCAGTATAGTGTTTGCTTAGTACACTTGGCCTACTGGTCTGAAACATGTAAATCTCGTAAAATGATTTATCATTCATGAATTTCTTCTGCTGCTTAGATACTGTGAAAGCAGCATTCCAGTGTTTGTTCTCCAAAATAAGGAATCTATATCTATCTGTTTGATAGTCATGGTTATTTGTGAAATATTCTGAGATTGCACTTCTATGATGTCAACAGAGGCTTCGGAGGTGCATGCTTTAATTGTGGTAGATCTGGTCATCGCGCTTCGGAATGTCCTAACAAATAGTCAGTTTGATGGAAATTCCTGCTCGAATTTGTAGACATGCTCCAGCTCCAGATGTGATATCATGAAGAACTAATGATGAGACTGCTTGGAAGTGGATCAGACCATGCAAATGTGTGAGCATGATGAGCCCTGATCGGGAGGAGTTTTCACTGAGTTTCTTACATGAAGTTATTTAAAAGCATATCATTAGGTTGCTTTGAGAGTTTAGATTAGTTTCAAAGTCACTCGAGAGAATTGTGATGGTGGTGGTGGTGGAGTGCCTGCACAACGTGTGCTGGTTGCTGTATTCAATGCTTTTTGACTCATTATGTTTGTTGTATTTACTTGGTATGTTTTCCCTTGAAGGTTGACAAGATTAAGATTTTGATACGAGTGTGGTAATTTGTGGAGATACACTGGATTTTGTCTGAGTTCATCATGAAATAATGCAACCACAGATTTGAAGATTCTTTGGTCACGCTTTTTTTAATTTTCTGCTGCTTCATTAAAACTAAAGGTTTTGATAGAGTTTTTCTAATATGAAATTTGTTTTATTTGTAAACATGCAATTGTAGCTTGAATGTTAGTTTTTTGATGTTGAAATTCTAATAGTTTTATATTCATAAATTTAGATGATTTCTCTATGGATTTCTACCCTCTTCAATGATCTAATTTTTAGAATATCTTTTGTATTGGAGGTTTCGACTTATGCACGAGGATTTTAGTGTATTAGTGGGATTCATGTATGTTTGAGATAATCCTTATGCTCATGTATATCCAATGTTCATGTATATTCGTGTTTTATAATTTTGTTCATAGTATAGAGAGAATTTATAATAGGTTTGATAATCTCATTTTAATTATTTTTTATGATAATTTTAGGTTTATAAATATAAATTGTATGTAATCATCGTACAAAACCAAAATTATCGAGAAATAGATCCTTTAGATAGTCATTTTGGGGATATTCTGGTTCGTGCATAGTGTAAGCTAGCACAACATCTTGGAACTACTTGGGTGGCACATGGTTAGATGGGTTTAGGATAGTGTCTAAAGTTGGTTCTTCGTTTTGTTCCATAGTAATATAATTTAGACACTTGTGGAGATTTTTTATGGTGGATCACCTTGGACCTTTTGTCGTATGATCGTTTAGAGCTTGCAAAGTCTATATTTGTAATTTATATTGTCAAGTGTTTGCTAAAACGACTACTTGTGGATCCCAAGTTAAACACTTTCTTTAACCTGTCTTTTCTTTTGTAAGTTTTCAAGGCACCATAAGAGGTTTCAGGGATGTTAACCCTTTGTGAATGGACATGCAAGGGTACCCTACGACTAGGCAAAACCAACTAAATATATAAAAGATGATACTAGAGTTGGACAAGCACACTCAGAAACACTTAGTATGTAAACGTGGAGACCTAACGGGCAATGTCGAGGGCAGCACGCATGACCATTTGGTGGAAACAGACATAGAGACCTAGGGAAAGGAGTCACTTGGAAGAGCGAGCATCCGAGATTGGCATTCAAAGGAATGATCAACCTTTCATGCGAGAGGTGCCATGAGGACAAGTGAGCTGGGAAGAACGTATGGTGTATAAAGGTTAGAATGGTTGAATTCGAACTACTCAACGTTGGCAACCAAACTTGATAGTGCTCAATGTGAGTGGGGCGTTTGGTAAAGGATGAGACCGTACAAAGTGGGATGGGTTACTCAATGATCGAAAGAGTTATGTAACGCTAATAGAGAAGAGGTGAATTGCTAACTCAAATAATTTAGTACTTATGCAAAGGCTTGTATACGGATTATGGATTGATCATGACCATCCCAAGGCGATCAACACTTGATACTATAGAGCATTGAAACTTTCTCTTTGGAATAAGAAGGATGTAGGAGGCTGAAGTGTGCAGTGAGTTCAATATATTACCAGGACTTGAGGGGTGCAATAGGGCTTGTATTGACAAAGAGTAGCAATCTAGTAAGTGCATTTGCGGGGGCAAAATAATGCATAATTTATTCAACAAGATGGAGTAGTCCAAGGGGATGATGATCACTACCATCAACTCAATGCAAACCGAGGAGCGAAACAAGGGTGGAACTTAGTGAAGTGCTCAAGTCGCATGAAGAGAGTTAGCAAAGAAGACATAACCTAGAACGAAGGCACGAAGGTTTTATTGGACAAATGTTAAGGATATCAACTCTTGTAAAAACAAGATCGAGGTCATGTCATTTTATGGGTTCCTCATTTTGATGGAGTGGACTCAACTTGCATGACGTTAAAGTTAAAGGAAGCTTTGAGGCACATGCACTTTATCTTGACACATTTGACAAAGGAATTAATGTGACTCAACTTATGGATGTGAAGTTGGGGTTAGAAGGCCTTGACACGATATAAGAGGATACGAAGGTAGATACTCTTGAAGAATATGCCATAGTGCTGTCATTCAAGTTGTTGCGAATAAAGTGATGTGTAGTAGAGATTATGTTAAGGGCAGAGGCCTATGATCCAAACAATAGTACACCATCTTCAGTGAAGTCAGTGGACTTCAGGATTTGCTAGGCGACAAAGTGTCATAGAGCTATGCTTCATCCAAGGGTGACCCAAGAGCAAGTGGACGAAGGTCGATTGCCAAATGAGCGAATACAATCAGAGGTGGTGGAGGCCTTATAATGTGTTGGCAGATGCTACAGATAGAGAAATTACAATCTGATTTCATCCCACAAAGATCATAATGCAATAGAGATATCACTAGAAGGCGACATGGTGTAGTAGATTATAGAAGAACAGTTTGAAACAATGCAACAAACATGGGAGAAGTCCCCCGAGAGACTTGATCATACAGAGGTATGATCCGGAGCTACTAGGAGCTTCATTTCAGTGAACAACATGATGACAAGAAAGGCTATAAATTCAAGAAGTGAATGCTATGATACTGCAGAGGTGGGTCTTCTGTGCATGTATTAAATTTTATATTAGATGAAAGCCTTAGTCATCAACATATGGGGGCTGTGTACCACCAAGGGGCAATTTTGAATGCAAGTATTAGGGAGTCCCCATGGGAGGGGGAGGCTTGATCATACAGAGGTATGATCGGAGCAGCTACAGAGTTGGGATGCTCCATAGCTTCTATTCACTTAAGGGAGCCTGACAAGTCAAAGGCAAAGCAGAGTAAGTGAATGTTACTATCACAAAAGCAAAGAAAACAAAATCGACGTTAGCCTTGCAAAATGATGGCGGAGGCCATATATGGGAGTTGCAATCTATCTTTCCATCGATCAAAAGGAACTACCCAGAGAACACAAAGGTGTTGAAGCAAGTGGTTGAAAGGGGTGGAGAAGCGATGTCATGTCCAAATGGACTCAACTATCCAAAACTTGCCGGAAAATATGCTAGTCGGCATCTCGCAACGGAAAACAACACCAGATTTCTCAAAGTTAAGAATTAAGTCGTTGTGCGACAATTGATACGTGAGAAAATTACAAAACCAAAAAACTACATGTATCATGTTAGAACTATTACCTAGGGAGATCGCATAACCTTGAAATTTCTAAATCCGATGGAATATATGAAAAAGTACTTGCGTATTCCTCTCTAGCGGTGATCCACATGACGGATGCGGCGATGAGGCTTCTCATTTCATTGCGAGATCTCCCACTCCATGCACACCACAAGGCTACCGGAGCCAAGGAGGAGAGGAGGCTCAGGAGAATAGGAGAGACAATGCTTTAGCCTATGAATCATGAAGTTCCTCTTATTTATAGAGGTACAAGCAGCTTAACCCTTAATGAATCCTATCCTCTTTAGATCTCTATTCAATTATGTAATTGGATCTCTATCCAACTATCTAGTTGGATCTCATCCACTTATCTAATTGGATCTTATTCAATTATCCAATTGTATCTTATCTACAGGATCCAAACCTGCACGAATATCTCATACCCGCACCTCTACTCGTCACAATATCCACCATATATGTGTGACATTCTAGGCCCGATACCAAGCTAGTCGATCTTATCAAAACTCCTTCTGATATAGTAAATTATTATTTCCATAATAATTCACTTGACTCATCGACTATGTACTAGTCAAACGTGTCATACAAGCCAATCACGTGAATGATGGTACGTGTGACTTGACTCGCAGTCTTTATGCTTATTATATTTTGATATTTTATCACTTTATATTGATTGTTGCATATACATATATATATACATATATATACATATATATTCATACATATACATATATATATATACATACATATACATATACATATACATATACATGTACATGTACATGTATACATATACATATATACATATATATATATACATATATATATATATATATATATATATATATACATATATATACATATATATATATATACATATATATATATATGTATATATATATATGTATATATATACATATATATATATATATGTATATATATATATGTATATATGTATATATATACATATATATATATATATACATATATATATATATATACATATATATATATATATATATATATGTATATACATATATATATATATGTATATATATACATATATACATATATATACATACATATATATATATATATACATACATATATATATATATACATATATATATATATATATACATATATATTGTGATGTCCTTGGATCTGTGCATGAGAATCAGATCGTGATGAGATCACGATAATGAGACCGATTCACCTTTAAACATAGACCATAAATAATCCTGATCATAGGTTACTCGAGAAGGATATCGAGATAACTAGATAGACTAGTGTGTTATATGCCCGTTAATATGATGGATGCAGCTGGTCTTATAGCTGCTCGTGTGGGGACACTAGGGATACAGTACAGGTGCTCATTGGAGAACGAGTTCATTGATTGATCCACTTATGAAATGTTGGATGGTTGATGATGCCTTATTATCAGACAGCGATTTCATAGTCCCAATGGTGTATCTGGTCCTTAGACTTAAGATATCAAGGATGTCCTGTATGAGTACTCAACTCTTTGATACCAGACTTATAGGTCTGGAGGTTCCAGATCTAGCACAGTCGGTCATCGGGAATGGTAGACAACCTTACGAGGACTATTGAGTGTCGATAGACGATCATCCGCTCTCAGTGTCATGAGAGGAATATCCCATGTGTTCTTGCTCAGACAAATCCCTAGCTAGGATCATTCGGATTGAGAGAGAAATAGTTCTATAGGAGAATCCGATTTGAGCGAGACTTGAGTACAAACCGTATGGGTATGACAGCGGAATATATGGTCTATAGGATATTAGATGGATGAGAGACTATAGGTATACGATAATTGATGACAGATAGGTCCAATGAATTAGATTTCACTGTATCATCTAGGGACTACGACGTAGTAGCCTAGTTCGTCCGTAGTCGATGAGTCGAGTGAATTATTATGAAAATAATAATTCACTGAGTCAGAAGGAGTTCTTATAGGTATGACTCACGCCCAACTCGATATTGGGTATAGAGAGTCACACACATATGGTAGGTGTTACGATGAGTAGAGGTTCAGATATGAGATATCCGCCGGAGCCCCTATCTTATTGGTTATCCAATAAGCTCTTGAATTATTGGATCCTATGGATGAGATCCAATAAAAGCTAATATGAGATTATTGGATAGAGATCCATTAATTTAAGAGGCTTGGGTAGTTAGATGAAGATCCAATATCCAATAGGGTAGTATCTATTAGGGTTAAGTTGACAGGGGACCTCTATAAATAGGAGGGAACCAATGGTTCATAGGCAAGAGCCTCTTTGAGTTGTCATCTCCTATTCTCCTCCTCAGATAACAAGCCTTGAGTTTTGAGGAGCATCATTGCAGCCCTACTGTGTGAATCACCGCTAAAGAGGAGGACGCTGGATCTTCTTCACCCTCTCCTACGGATCTACAGAGATTCAAGGATATATGATCTCCTTAGGAACCATAATATTTAATATACACAATTTTAAGTTTTACGGATTTTGCGCATTAATCTTCGCACGACGATAAACACATATTTAGGAAATTTGAGGATTTTATTTTATGTTCTTCCGTTGTATATGTGATATCACCCCCTAGATTTCCCAACAGTAATATCAGAGCCAGGTCGTTCATGCGATAGATTAGTTTTGAACTGCGTGTATTATGTTTTTAAGAAGCTTTGATGTCAAAATTATTGACGCAAAAGCGAGAAAGGTCAGCAACTATTGTTGCCCTCGTAGATGGCAGCATTGCCATCTGCGTGCAGTAAACTTGCGGTTGACGGTCGGTAGCCCGCTGGCATTGCGCCCACATGTAGAGGCACCGCTGGGGCAACGGTACTTGTGGGCACTACCCCCACAAGGGGCGCCAGCCTGACGGATGTTGGCGCTGCCTACGGGGTTAGCAACGCCTATGGGCACTACCCCGATAAGGAGCAATCACCCGCGGAGGTGACAGTGCCCGTAGTAGAGGGCCACCGCTGGTAGGGTGGTTACTGATAATTTCACCTTTAATGAAGTAGGAGTAACCATCTATGGCCTGAGTTGACATGGGACCACATACATCACTATGTAATAGTTCTAACAACTCAGTGGCTCTCTCTCCAATTCTACTAAATGAAGAGTTTGTTAGTTTTCCATGAAGGCAAGGCTCGTAAGTTGCATATGACTCAAAGCCGAATAGATCTAGGTATCCATTCTTCAACAACTTTTGAATCATTCCCTCATGGATATGACGTAGTCTACAATGTCATAGGTATGTATTGTTCACCTCACCTCGCTTCCTCTTGGACATGCTTACATTCATGATATATAGAGTATTGTTTAGCATCAACAAACTATTATGCAATGTCTCTCTAGTAATGATCTTATCATCCTTAATAATTGAACAACTATTGTTCTTAAAAACTACTTTATAATTATCAATGTCAAACATAAAATGAAAATTTTTTATAATATAATAAATAAAATAATATAAATATAATACAATAGTAGCTCCACCAAGTAGATATAAAGTGACATCGCCGATAGCAACAGCAGCAACACTTGCTCCATTGCCCATCTTGAGATCTATCTCGCCTCTTGTCAATCTCCTAGGCTTTGTCAGAATCTATAATGAATTACAAATATGATAAGCACCATCAGTATCCAATACCCATGCATTATCACAAAAATCTAACAATTGGAGATTGATCATGAATATACCTGAAGCTTCTCCAAGCTTCTATTTCATTTTTTTTTGTAAGGTACTCCTTGTAGTTTCTCTTCCAATGCCCATTTGTGTCATTCTTGGTAACCTTTGCCTTACCCTGTTTATCCTTGCCCTTACCCTTCTTAAGGGACTTCTTTGCCTTCCATTTCTTTCTGGTCTCAGCACAGAGAATAAACTTCTCTTTCTTGATGGTGCTCTCAGTCTCCCTCAACATATTGAGGAGCTCAGGGAGAGTCACTACAAGTTTGTTCATATTAAAATTTATGATCAACTATTAAAAGGAATCTGGTATAGACTAAAGCATAAGACCTATACACAAGTTATCCTCTAGGACAATTCTTGGGCCTATGAGTTTTTCTATACACTCAATCATATTTAGGATATGATTCTGAACTGGTGTCCCCTCAATCATCCTAGTGCGGAAGAGACTCTTGGATATCTCATATAATTGAGTCATTTCCTATTCCTCAAAAAATTTACAAACATGTAGGAGAATGGATCTGGCATCCACTTTTCACGCGCTCTCTATAATTCAGGAGTCATGGAGCCCAAGATATAACATTGAGTAAGAATGAAGTCATTTATGTACTTCACGTAGCGAGCGATCCCATCCTCGCTTGCCCCTTCCTTGGGCATAGGCATTACTATATCAAGGACGTACATGATTTTTCTCTGCTATGAGAATGATTCTTGGTTATGGAGCTAATCCATATAATTTGGACTAGTGAGGCGGTTGACATCTATTGGGAAATCTAGGGGGGCGACATCATATGCACAACGGAAGAACATTAAAAATAAAATCCTAAATTTCCCAAAAGATGTGTTCGTCGTTGTGCGAAGATTGGTGTGCAAAATTTGTGAAACTTAAAACTGCGTATATGAAAGATTGTGTTACCTAAGGAGATCGTATATCTTTGAATCCCTATAGATCTCTAGGAGAAGGTGAAGGAGGTCAAGTGTCCTCCTCTCTAGCGGTGATCCATACAATAGGGCTGCGACGATGCTCCTCAAAACTCCAAGCTTGCTATTTGACGAGGAGAATAGGAGAGGTAACCCAAAAAGGCTCTAGCCTATGAACCATTGGTTCCCTCTTATTTATAGAGGTTTCTTGTCAACTTAACCCTAATGGATCCTGCCCTATTGGGTATTGGATCTTCATTCAACTACCCAAACCTCTTAGATTAGTGGATCTCTATCTAATAATCTCTCATTGGCTCTTATTAGATCTCATCCATAGGATCCAATAATTCAAGGGCTTATTGGATATCCAATAAGATAGGGGCTCTGACGGATATCTCATATCCGAATCTCTACTCATCGTAATGCCTACCATATGTATGTGACCCTCTAGGCCCAATATTGAGCTGGCTGTAAGTTATACTTGTCAGAACTCCTTCTGGCTCAGTAAATTATTATTTCCATAATAATTCACTCAACTCATCGACTACAGACGTACTAGGCCACTACACAGCAGTCCCCAGATGATATAGGAGAATCCAATCCATTGGATATGTCTGTCTTCAGTTACCGTATACCTATAGTCCCTCATCTATCTAATATCCCAAAGATCGTATATCGAGCATGGTGCTGTTAGACCCATACGGTTTCTACTCAAGTCTCGCTATAATCGGATTCTTCCAGAGAACTCTTTCTCTCTCAATCCAAATGATCATGGCTAGAGATTTATTTGAGCAAGAATACATGAGATATTCCTCTCATGACACTGATAGTGGATAATCCTCTATTAACACTCAATAGCCCTCGTAAAGTTGGCTACCACTCTTGATGATCGGCTATGCTAGCCCTCGTATAAGTTCGGTATCAAAGAGTGGAGTACTCATACAAGACATTCTTGATGTCTCAAGTCTAAGGATCAGATACACCACTAGGACTACAGAATCATTGTCTGACAATAAAATATCATCAATCATCCAACATTCCGTAAGTAGATCAATCAGTGAACTCATTCTCCAATAAGCACCTATATTATATCCCTAGTATCCCCACACGAGCTGCTATAAGACCAGCTACATCCATCATATGGACAGGTATACAATACATTAGTATGTCCGGTTATCTCAATATCCCTCTCGAGTAACCTATAACCGAGATTATTTAGGATTTGTGTTTAAAAGCAAATCGATCTCATTATCGTGATCAAACCACGATCCGATTCTCATTTTATAGATCCATGGACATCACAATATATTCAAGCAACATGTATTATAAAGCGATAAAATACCAAATAATAATAATAAGCAAAAAGACTATGTCAAGTCACACATGTCATCACTCACGTGATTGGCTTGCAGGGCACCTATGACTAGTAACATCAAGTATGCCACATAAGGGATTTGAAAACGACATGTTTCTAACAAACAGGAGATGTAGCATAAATAAATAATATATAGATTTTACAAAAAAAATAATAATCAAGATATGAACTTTTATCTTGACGTGCTCCCACTATTTTTCTAGCGAGTCATGTGACATTCTCAGTACGTGAAACGGAAGTCTCCGGTAGACTTCTAGTGGGGATCGGGATCCAATCGACGTCTTAGTGTAATCTCGAGAGACTCAACCAATCACACTAAGCCCAAACAAGTAGATAACTTTTGCTGATCACAACTCCTTATGATTCTCCTCCTGTTCGACCTCCGAACCACCATGGCCTCGAGGGACTCGACCAACCATAAGGTTCGGTTAAGTCATCACCGTCGTTAAAAGATGAGTCTAATTCGATGATGCCCTCAAGGGACTCGACCAAGTATACCACGTCCTCAAGTCACCGGTGACATCTCTATGTTGTAAGCAAGATATCAAATCGTGATATAGGTAAGCCTCGAGGGACTCAACCTACATCGAGAATCAATTTCTCCCTATAACTATGGAAGGCCGCGTGGGTCAATCTAATTGTCTTACATTTATTGACTTAATGTTATCGAGAGAGAGAATTTTGATTCGATCTCCTATGACGTGTCATACATATACATATTTAGTGATCATGGACCATAGCCTAATGTGATCAAGCCTGAGCTAGTGGGCCCAATCACTCACATCACGATCTATATGTGCATCGACACATCTTCATGCCCTATGATCATCCATCTTGTTCTTGTCAGTTCCATCAACATCTCGACGAATCTCCATGCATCGCGATCGTCCATCTTGGCCTCGTGGGTCCCACTATTGCCTCCACGCTCCTGTTATGCCTCCTCATGTAATTATAACATAATCACAAGCACGCAGGCCTGACAATAATTGAAAAAAATAGACTTGTAGACCTTTAATAATAATAATAATAATAATAATAATCACATCACATACATACATTGCATCACATGGTCCATTATCATCTGTCCACATCATACATCACATGTACATATCACATTATAGGACTACTAGATAAATAATAATAGTTAATTAAACTTTTTAATCAACTAATAATATTTTTTTTTGAAATTCGAGATATATAGGGAATTTTTTGAATTGTGAAGGGTATTTAGGTAATTTAGATAGAAAGGATAGACCTCAAAATTTCTGAAATTCAGAAGGGCAAAACTATTTTTTGTCCAAAAACCTAATTCGCTTCTCCGCCCGTGGGCGACGTTGCCCTCGTAGGTGTGCCCCTGCGGGCGACACCACACCTACGGGCGAGAATCGGTGTGGGCGACTCACCCGCAAGCATCGCCATTATTGCTGCCCTTTCTCAGATGGCCAAGGCTGCAAGCAGCCTTTGGCCATACTGCAAGGGCAACAAGGGCAGCAATAGTTACTACCCTTTCTCGCCTTTGTGTCAATGATTTTGACGTCTAAAAGCCTTTCTAAAACACAACACACGCAATTTAAGATTCACTTTCCGCATGAACAACCTAGCTCTAATACTACTGTAGGGAAATCTAGGGGCGACATCACACACATAGCGGAAGAATAAAAAGAAAAATCCTAGATTTTCATAAAAAGGTTTCATCGTCATACGAAGATTGGTATGCAAAACCCGTGAAAATGAAAACCACGTATGAGATAGTTATGTTACCTAGGGAGATCGTATATCCTTGAAATCCTACAGATCTGTGAGAGAGGATGAAGGAGGTTAACTATCCTCATCTTTAGCGGTGATCCACACGATAGGAGCTGCGAGGACGCTTCTCGAATCACTACCCAAATCTCTATATGCCCCAAATAGGGGATGTTTGCTAAGGAGGAGAAGGGGAGAGGAGAATAGGAGGTGACAACCAAAAAGGCCTAGCCTATGGCCCTTTGGTTCTCTCATATTTATAGAAGTCATCTATCAATTGGGAAGATCGCCTCATTCAACTACCCAAGCCTCTTGGATTAGTAGATCTCTACTCAATAATTTCTCACTAACTCTTATTGGATCTCATTTATAGGATTCAATAATTTAGGGGCTTATTGTATATCCAATAAGATAAGGGTTCCAACAGATATTTTATATTCGAACCTCTCCTCATTACAACGCTTACCATATGTGTGTGATCCTCTATGCCCAATATTTAGCTGGCCGTGAGTCATATATATTAGAACTCCTTTTGGCTCAATGAATTATTATCTCTATAATAATTCATTAGACTCATCGACTACAAACGTACTAGGCCATTACGCCATAGCCCCCAAATGATACAGGAGAATCTAATCCTTTAGACCTATATGTCATTAGTTACCATGTACCTATAGTCCCTCATTTATCTAATATCTCAAAAACTGTATTCTAGGCATAGTGCTATCAAGCCCATATGGTTTTTATTGAATCTCGAATTTTGATGATGAAACCAATTAATATGTGTTTATGTTTTATTCTGCGTGACGCAGGATGCTTCAATCAGGATGAGATAATTATAGTAGGAAAATCATGTTGTGTCGGAGGAACATGTCAGAAGATTGGACGTTGGGCCGGTGGATCGGTCGACGTATCGACAGAAGGCTTCGGGCCATGGATTCAGGCATCGGGCCAAGAAGAGCGGGTATTGCGCCAAGGATATCGGAGTTGCGGAGTCAACTAGCCGATTGGGCAATAGGTCGCAAGAGAGGACGATGTGTCAAAGAATCGGACGTAGCATCGAGGGACCAATGACATGCCGGACAACTTTATTAATTGCTTAGGAGTAATTGTCTAGATCAAACTTTTGTTTTACATGTGTAAGATTAATTACGATAGCTTGAAGACATAAAGCAAGTCTCCCAGAGTCAAGTTTGATGGGTGTTCGAGAGTCCGAAGATTCGTCGGAGATACTGCCAGAACTAACCGAGAAGAAATCGGGGACTTGTCAGAGTTTTCGGAAGTCCACCGAAGAGATCATCGGAGGTTCGCGGAGATCACCGAGAAGGCTCGGCTACTCGCTGAACTTGCCCCAAGATGGGGAGTCTACTGGAAGAAATCCGAGGGTGTATCAGAAGTCCGCTGGAAGATCGCCGGAAAACTCATCGGAAGGAGACTTGACGTTTGCCGGTTGAAAACTTGCTTAGGACTATGTTTTCAGTTATGTAGTTTGCATGTAATTAGGGTTGGATTAAGGGATAATATATATCTTGGTTAGGGGCCAATTGGGCCCGATATTACCTAGTTTGGGCCAGATTTGAAGCTTATCTAGTGACCCGTAGGACTGGGCGTGGCACCGCCCAAAACCCGAGGATCGGGCGGTGGTACCATCGGACTGGGCGGTGGCACCACCCAGCACCTGAGAGGTCTGGCAGTGGCACCGTTGGACTGGGCAGTGGCACTGCCAGTACACTATCAGTGTCAGACATTGACAGGCGGTGGCACCGCCAGTACACTGTCAGTGTCAGACACTGATAGGCGGTGGTACCGCTAGTACACTGTCAGTGTCTGACACTGACAGGTGGTGGCATCGCCAGCATTGGGAACCCAAGAGAATTCAAAATTTGGAGCCCAAATTTAAATCCTCTTGGGGCCTATAAATACCCCTCAATTCTTAGTAAAGAATACAACCTTTTGAGAAGCAATAAATTGAGATAAAAGCCTTAGCAAAGTCTTTAGAAAGTCTTGTTTTCAATTGCTTGAGTGTTCACCTCCTTCTTTCTCGTTGAAAATTTATAAGAGTGTGAACCACTATAAAAGGTTGTAAGAGGGGTATTTGTCCTTCCCCTTCAAAGTGATTTGCTAGTGGAAGTTGGGAGCCTCTTCGAAGAAGGCTTCGCAAGTGGATGTAGGTCATTTTGACCGAACTACTTTAAATTGGTGTGTTCCTTGAATGTGTAAGTTCTTACTTTCCTAAAATTGTTATTTACACTACTGCTAGCTTTCGGTTTTCATCTACTCAAGTTACTATCGAAACAAAATCTCCTCGTATTTACAAATTCATTTTTAAACTTACAAGTTTTAATCCGCTACACTAATTCACCCCGCCCCTCTTAGTGCCACTCCGATCCTAACAATTGGTATCAGAGCCATGGTTTTCTACTTTGGTTTAACACCCAAATAGAAATGGCTCTTTATGGCTTTCAAGAGGGTCGTCCTCCCTTTTTCAATGGAACGAACTACACTTATTGGAAAACTCGAATGAGAGTTTTCTTACTTTCATTAAATCTTGAGCTTTGGAATATTGTTGAAAATGGATTTCAAAAATCTTCTCTTTCGATTAGCGAACGGGATGAATCGGAGAAGAAAGTTTTTGCTTTAAACGCAAAGGCTATGAATGTCTTATATTGTGCACTTGATAAAAATGAATTTAATCGCGTTTCGATTTGTGATTCGATTTTTGATATTTGGAGAACTCTTGAGGTCACTCATGAAGGAACTAGCCGAGTGAAAGAGTCCAAAATCAACATTCTTGTGCACTCTTACGAACTTTTCCGAATGAAACCAAGTGAGTCCATCGGAGACATGTACACCCGTTTCACGGATGTCATCAATGGACTCAAAACTCTTGGTAAAAGTTTTTCTAACTTTGAACTAATAACTAAAATCTTAAGATCCCTTCTAAAAAGTTGGGATAAAAAAATTACAGCAATTCAAGAGGCCAAGGACCTTAAAATATTTCCACTCGAAGAACTAATTGGGTCTTTAATGACCTACGAAATGAATAATGTGACAAAAAGGGAACTCGAGAACAACCTTCCAAAGGACAGGAAGGATTTGGGACATAGAACGCATGAAGACCACTCGAGCATAAGCTCAAGTGACGGTGAACTTAAACTACAAATGAAACAAAAATTAAAAAGCAAAAAGAATGGAACTATTTGCTTTGAACATAAGAAGAATAAAAATTTAGATGAATTGAGCTCCTCCGAAGATGAGGAGAAAATCAAGAAAGGCAAGGTGGCAAACTACGCCTCAACGGCATTCAATGATAAGGTAATCGAACCCCCCTTAATTTATTTTGAAATTACTTGATGTTTTCCATGATGTATTTTATTTTTTTTAAAATAATTATTTTTCTTGAAAATTACATGTTTTATGTTAATGGAATAAAATGTTAGATTTAAATCTAATGATCATATGTATGTTTTTCTTAAGAAGAAAGAAATATGTATCTTGATGATTTCTGATTTTGATTGATGTCTTAATGAAAATATTAAGAAGTTTAATATCATGCTTAATGATGATGCATGGCTTTTGTATGGAAAACTAAGTATGAAAAGATAGATTCACTTAAAAAAAAAAATGCATGACTACAACAAATAACAAAATGATTTTGGTTGAAAATACCTTATGCTCAATGAAACCATGATTGATAAATATTCTTTATGTTTAATGATTTCTTTGCCTTGTATGTCCTATCATGATGAATATTTTGAAAATAAATGAAATCATGCTTATCATTCTAGTATTTTTGAAAATAATCATGAAAATTATATGTTTATGATAAATAAAATAATTTTGATTAAAAATGCCTTATGAAATATAATATCATGCCTAATAAATTTATTTTTTTTGAAACTATGCATGATGATGTTGAGTTTTGGGTAATTTATAGTTTATTGATTTTGATGATTTCCATAATGATCTATTATGATTTATGGATCATCGATTTATACCGTGATAAAAGTGGCTTTAAAAATAATGCATGTTTTGATTTGAGATAAATGAAATAGGCATGCTTGACGATTGATGATTGTATACTTTAAAAATGACGATTGACGATTGACAATTAACGATTCACGATAATAAGAGTGGCTATTACACATAAATGAAATAGTGTTATGCTTGACGATTGTATACTTAATGATGCATAAAGTTATAATAAAAATATTAAAATTTTGATACCATGATTTGATGACTTTATGCATGAGATTTTAAAGTAATACATAATGATTTATGTAATTTATTAGTCTTGATGGTTTTATGACAAAATTCATTTTTTGATCCTAAACGATGATGCATGTTTGAAAAGCATGTTAACATGAAATCAATCACTTAAAATGAAACACTTAAAAAAAAAAGGGAGAAAATCTATTATCAATAAAATCATGAATATACTTATGTTATGAATTTTGTGAACCATAAAAATGATTTTGATAATTTGAATTTGAAATGAGTTTTATCAAAATCATGATCTTGATTTTTTGGAATAACATGAGATTTCCTTTGATGATCATTTTGATTATTTAAAAGGAGATTTATCGAAATGATTCATGGAATTTTAGATTCATGACTTGATCCTTCGTTTGTTTATGAGACGGTTGAAATCTTTGTACCTTTGAATTCTTCCATTCTCCTTTCAATTTTTGAATTCATGCATGTTATACCCAAGAAATGTTGATTTAACAAATTGAATGATTTGAAAATGAATGATAATTTTTCTTGAATGTAACTTGTGATATTCTTTATGAATCATCATCTTGATTTCTCGATATTCGATTCATGAAATTTTATTGTGAATCAAGATCTTGTTATTTGAACTCCCATATTTTTTCTTATTGTTTACTAAAGAAGAAAATTTTCGAAATGAATCATGATTTTTTTTGGAATTATAATTTTATGATAATTATAAATTATCATAAAGAATTTCAAAAATCATGATTCATAAAGAATTGAGAGATTAAAAAATCTATCTATATTTTTCTTTTTATGAATCTCTTGAAAATGATTTTGATTTGATGATTTGAATTTGAATAAGACTTATCTTGATTTTTTGAAATTTATAACTTAAGACTTCTTTTGTAAGAATCAAGGTACTATAATATTTGATCTCCTACATTTCTTTTTGACATTTATAAAAATAAAGGAGATCTGTTGAAATAAATCATGTCTTTTGGTATTCAAATAGTCTTATCTTTGATGATATGATTTCTTTGTATCTATGATACAAATGCCTTGATACGATTGAATCACTATTATAAAAGAAAAAGTAAATTGTTAGCTTGCTAATTGCAAAAATATATGCTAACTTGAATGATAAAATATGAGATTGTCTATAGTGCAAATTTATTGTTATCATGATGTGTAGATTGAAATAATGATTAGAATATTGATGTAATTGTAAATGATGATTTGGTATTATACATAAAATACTCTTGATATTATTTTGATTTATACAAATGAAAAGTTTTGAACATGCATGGTAGGATATAATTTGACAAAATTGATACCATCAAACATTTATGATTTGCAATAATGCATGCAATTGCTTTTTATTGTAATGATATATGCATATAATGTGTATCATGAATGCTCTAAATGATGAATGCTTGGTATCATGATCAAAATATTAATAAATGCTATGATTTATTACCAAAATGATGTATCATATATGATATGCCCATAGTGATTAATTTATTTGTATAATTCATGAACTAAGGATACAAATGTAAAGTTTTGAAGTTGTGCATATTTTAATTTGAAAACATAATGATGCACAAATAAGATTGATACTTACCTTTGTCATGATTTAGAAATTGATGTAAAGGGTCTTCCCTTCTTTTTGACAATGACAAAGGTGGAGATAGCTAGCTTGCTAGCTTGCACAAGACAAGAGAAGCAAAAATTACAAATGTACATATCGCAAAAAGGGGCAAAACTTATTAGTTTGCTCAACTCAAAAGCAAGAAATGCTATCTTGTAATCTCAAGCAAAAGTGCTATCTTGCAAATCTCAAAGAAGTAATATGTGCCAAATTACATATTTTGAAAATAGGCAAAATAGTTTATCTTGCACATCTTTTTGCTAACTTTTTATGTGTAAAAGTTAATAACTTGCATACTATAAATTTGCATACCAAATGTGCAATCTTGCCTATCTCAAGAAGCAAAACATGCTAACTTGCACATCTAACAAACTTACGTATTTCAAGAAGTAAGGGATGCTTTCTTGAACATCTCAAAACTGCTAGCTTGCATGTTCTAAAAGTGTTATAAAATTTGCTAGCTTGTATGTTGTAGTAATTGCTATCATACTACCTTGCATATCGATGATAATAGCAAAATTGCATGATGATAAAACTAGGAGATTATATTAATTATGCAATGTGTTGAACTTGTATATTTCAAAAACTTGCAACTTGCACATTTCAATAGGAAGCAAGAATCATGAGCTTACACATGAAAGCTATCTTGTATTTGCTTTCGAAATTTTTGCTAGTTTGCATGTAGCAAAACTTGCATATCATAAAAATTGCTAACTTGTAGTCTAAAGAGAAGCAAACACAAACATGCTAAACTTGCACATCTTTAATTGCTAGATTGCATGATGATAAATTTTGATACTATGTTTTTCATGTAATAAGTTGAATTCATATCTCTCAAACACATAGAAAGTGACACTTCTCCTTTTTGTTGATGACAAAGGGGGAGAAGTATGATCATGTTATACATGATGAATATTTGCAATGACTTGAATTCGGCTTGATATCAAGGTTCTATCAATATGGTACATTGATAGGAGGAGTTTGTTTAAACTCCGGGAGTTAAGGTTAACTCCGTCGTCGATTGGTTGTCATCATCAAAAAGGGGGAGATTGTTGAATCTCGGATTTTAATGATGAAACCAATCAATATGTGTTTATGTTTTAATCTGCATGACGTAGGATGCTTCGATCAGGATGAGACAATTATAGTAGGAAAATCATGTTGTGCCGGAGGAACATGTCAGAAGATTGGACGTCGGGCCGGTGGATCGGTCGACATATCGATAGAAGGCTTCGGGCCAAGAAGAGCAGGTATTGCGCCAAGGATATCGGAGTTGCGGAGTCAACTAGCCGATTGGGCAATAGGCCGCAAGAGAGAGTGATACACCGAAGAATTGGACGAAGCGTCAAGGGACCAATGACATGCCGGACAACTTGATTAATTGCTTAGGAGTAATGCCTAGATCGAACTTTTGTTTTACATATGCAGGATTAACTACGATAGCTTGAAGATATAAAGCAAGTCTATCGGAGTCAAGTTCGATGGGTGTTCGAGAGTCCGAAGATTCGTCGGAGATACTGCTGGAACCAACCGAGAAGAAATCGGGGACTTGTCAGTGTTTTCGAAAGTCCGCCAAAGAGATCATTAGAGGTTTGCGGAGATCACTTAGAAGGCTCGGTTACTCACTAACTCGCCACAAGATCGGGAGCCTATTGGGAGTCTACCGGAAGAAATCTGAGGGTGTATCGGAAGTCCGCCGAAAGATCGTCGGAAAGCTTGCCGGAAGGAGACTCGACGTTTGCCGATTGAAAACTTGCTTAGGACTATATTTTTAATTATGTAGTTTGTATGTAATTAGGGTTAGGATTAAGGGATAATCCTATATCCTAGTTAGGGGCCAACTGGGCCCGATATTACCTAGTTTGGGCCAGATTTGAAGTCCATATAATGACCCGTAGGACCGGGCAGTAGAACCGTCAGACTGGGCGGTGGCACTGCCCAAAATCCGAGGATCGAGCGGTGGTACCGCCGAACTGGGCAGTGGCACCGCCTAGCACCCGAGAGGTCCGACGGTTGTACCGCCGGATTGGGCGGTGGCATCGCTAGTACACTGCCAGTGTCAGACACTGACAGGTGGTGGCACCGCTAGTACACTGTTAGTGTCAGACACTGACAGGCGGTGGCACCGCCAACATTGGGAACCCAAGAGAATTCAAAATTTGGAGCCTAAATTTGAATCCTCTTGGGGCCTATAAATACCCCTCAATTCTCAACAGAGAATACAACCTTTTGAGAAGCAATAGATTAAGATAAAAGCTTTAGCAAAGCCTTTAGCAAGTCTTGTTTTCAATTGCTTGAATGTTCACCTCCTTCTTTCTCATTGAAAATTTGTAAGAGTGTGAACCACTGTAAAAGGTTGTAAGAGGAGTATTTGTCCTTTCCCTTTAAAGTGATTTGCTAGTGGAAGTTGGGAGCCTCTTCGAAGAAGGCTTCGCAAGTGGATGTTGATCATTTTGACCGAACCATTTTAATTTGGTGTGTTCCTTGAATGTGTTAGTTCTTACTTTCCTGAAATTGTTATTTATACTACTGCTAGCTTTCGGTTTTCATCTACTCAAGTTACTATCAAAATGAAATCTCCTCATATTTACGAATTCATTTTTAAACTTACAAGTTTTAATCTGCTGCACTAATTCACCCCCCCCCCTAGTTTTTACTCGAGTCTCGCTCTAATCAGATTCACCTAGAGAACTATCTCTCTCAATCTGAATGACCCTGGTTAGGGATTTATCTGATTGAAAACACATGGGATATTTCTCTTATGACACCGAGAGTAGATGATCATCTATCGATACTTAATAGCCCTCGTAAAGTTGGCTGCCACTCCCGATAACCAGTTATACTATATCTGAAACTTTCAAATATACAAGTTTGGTATCAAAGACTAGAGTACTCATATAGGACATCTTTTGTGTCTTAAGTCTAAGGACCAGATACACCATTAAGATAACAGAATCATTGTTTGACAATAAGATATTATCAATCATCCAACATCCCATGAGTGGATCAATCAGTGTACTTCTCCAATGAGCATTTGCATTGTATCCCTAGTGTCCCCACTTGAGCAACTATGAGACCAACCGCCTCCATCATATGGATGGGTATACAATAAACACACTAGTCTATTCGATCATCTTGATGTCTCTCTTGAGTGATCTATGATCAGGATTATTTATGATCTATGTTTAAAGGTGAATCGGTTTCATTATCGTGATCTCATCATGATCCAATTCTTATTGCACAGATCTATGTACATCACAATATATATATATATATATATATATATATATATATATATATATATATATATATATATATATATATATATATATATATATATATATATATATATATATATATATATATGCATCAAGCAATATAAAGTAAGAAAATATAATAATAATAATAATAAATAAAAATAATGCATACCATGTCACACATACCATCACTCATGTAATTGGCTTATAGGGCACCTATGACTAGCAGCATCTATTGATCGTAAAAAAAGAGACACTGATGTGAGGCGACAGATAATAAAGCCATGAGCATAGTTGTGCTATAGTATTGTAGAGGCGAGACTTCCATAGAGTCATCAATCCTTTGCTCTTATGGAGGGAGAGTACTTGGTCATAAAATGGATTAAGGAGGTGAAGAATACAGAGACAAGCTTTAAGTATTTAAACAAGGCTAAAGGACAAAGGCTAGAGAACTTCGTAAGACCACTGTCAACGAGCTTCTTATCAAAATAGCTAAAAGTGGAGGACTTCGGGTCGATGCAATAGTGCTTGACCAAGAAATGAAGTAGGTGGAAGAGATAATAGAGAAGATGATACAATTCCAAAGGCGACCAAAACTATTAGACACTTGCTCCAAGTTAGGATGAAATTTTGCTAGTTTTGAGTAACACTTATTACATTCCAGAAGTTTGATGATAATAAGAATGTGAATCGTAGTAGCTAACTCAATGCAAGGAGTGTAAACACTTATAGTGACTTAGAAGTATGAGCAAAGAGCAGGTGAAGGTTATTAACTAGTTCGATGCACGAAGCATAACCCTCGAAGAGGTAGACAAAGTTGAGTAACCTTTGCCTTTTAACTCTTAAGAGAATGAGTGAAACTAAGTACCTCGATTCTCTTATTTATCTAATAGAGGAGCTCTATATAGGTTATCAAATACCCTTTGAAGAAATTTAGTAGAAAACAACGGTTGTCAAATCCTTACCAATGGTGATTGGTACTATTGAGAGTAGACTGTTTGCTTCATTTCCCAATATAATGTCAATCGAAAGCCTAAGTAATTCAAACTTACTTGGAGGTGATAACTAAGCAGAAGAGGAATTGATGGATAAATTTTACGGAGGAAAGAGCCTAAATACTTAAAAGCCTACGAGATAATGCTTATTAAAGCTCTAATAAGCATCCACCCAATTCAAGCAACATGAGACGTTTAATAGAATGATACATAATAAGAAATATCATTTTCTTTATTTAAAGGATTTACAAAAATCAACAAAGATTAACATAACTCAGTCGACCCCACACTAGAGTTAGAGTCATTTGCGAGTTGAACCAGCGTGGTGGATCAAAGTTTGACTGCTCAACAATAGCAACAAAGTGCAGTTGGGAGCCAAGAGGCACATTCCAATTTGAGTAAAAGATTGAAGATTCAATTAGGAGATGTAGCTTTCATAAAGGTTTTGACGAGGATATCGAAGGAATAAGTGAGAGAGAATGTCATAGATAAAGCTATAGACAAGGTGTTCGATATAATGCTCGTGTACCTCCATGTTTTTTTATTTTGTTCATGCTTTGTATAGTATGTAGAGGGCTTATAATAGGTTTGACAGCCCTATTTTAATTGGCTTTTATAGTCGTTTTAGACTTGTAAACACATGTTGTGTGCAATTATTGTGTAGAGGCAAAACTCCCCAAAAATAAATTATTCAAGTAACCATTTTCAAGATTTTCTAGGTCCACAGAGTGGCGTAGAGTGTCAACTAGTATAGCATCTAAGAGCTACCCGCGTGGCATATGGCTAGATGAGCCTTTGGGGGTAGTGTCTAGGGTCAGTTTACTATCTTATTCCGTAGTAGTGTCATGTGGGCACTTATTGTAATTTTTTGTCACGATGGATTATCTTAGACCCTTTATCGCAAGATCGTTTAGAGCTTACAATGTCTATATTTATAATTTGCATTACATATCAAGTATTTACTGAAATAACTTCTTGTGGATTCTGAGTTAAATATTTTTTCTAACCCGTTTTTCTTTTGTAGATCCTTAAGATACCATAAAAAGTCTCGGGGAGGTTAACCTTTTGCGAATGAACATGCAAAGGTGATGCATGACTGGAGCAAAATTAGCTAAATCTGTAATAGATCGATAATGAAAAATCTTCTTGAGGTAGCTCCGATATGAGCAACTGAGGGGGCTTTGCACAAACGCGTCTGGTGTCTTCTTGATCTCCATACATATTCTCCAAAAGAAGACCATATAATAGCAATAGTCTTCGTCCATGTTTTAGGAGGGGAGTAAATGAGCCAGGGAGAAGCAACCCCCCGTTTCATCAAAATACTATGATGATGAGTTCTAAGATATAGCACGAACACGAAAGAGTAAGATCAGAAAGAAAGAAATGAATCAAAATGTAGTTCAAAGTTTTCAAGCCTGATATGACTTGAAGAAATGTCCACACATGATGCAATGCATCTGTTCTTTGATGGCAATAGAACATACACACTTTTTTGTCTGAGTCATCCTCATAAACAGCTCTGTACAAAAATAAGTACAACCAAACAGCAGATGAAATTTGATTAAGCATGTAATTCTGTTTCGTTCAAACAAGAAATCTCCACATTTGATGATGCAATGCATAAGTCCTTTTTGGCAATAGAACAAACATCTTATTTTGAGCCATCCTTGTAAATTACACAGCTTTCCATAAACTTGACAAGTACATCCAAACAGTATATAAAATTAGATTTAAGCACTGACTGCAAGTAATTCTGTATCATTCTGACTGGAAAAAAACAGTAGTGAAAAAAGAAAACCAACAATGGACCCTCATCACAGTATAAACAGCTCTCTCAATCTGTGGTTGTACATTTAAATAAGGGATTAATTTTTATATATGTTGATATCCAGCATCCATATTGAATAATAGAGATGATACGGAACAGAGTTTATCAAGCAAATGAACCTGAGATTAGATCGGCTCATCCTTTGAAAACCCAAAGCCATTTAGCCAGAGAATCCTTCTATGTAGAAGAATCCCTTCATATTCATCATCTTGATACTACTACTCCAAGCAATTTACCAACCTTAGCTGTGCTGAACTTCTGAAACCAAACCTCTACATAGTTAATCAAACAAACCATACCTCGCTTGCCAGCTAGGCCTGATCTCCTTTTCATGTAATAAAGATAGCTGGATAGGAGATAACAACAAACAGCTTCATGCTAGATTTTCTTACGAGGACTTCTGTTTTGTTGAGATATACATCCTATACCAGAGGCTACTTGTGCTGTAACTTTTATGGAAACACCTATGAGTATCAATACACAAGGGTTAGATGATCAATCCGGAAACTCTGAGTCCCTTAGAGATCTGCAAGATTAAGTATCACAGAAGTGTTAAAATTCACTTCTCATGAGTAATTCTACTAATGGATTATGAAATACAAATGATTATGGGAATTCAAAAGCGACCATGACATATAGGACCACCATAATAATAAAAAAGGATTATCAAATGTACTGTTGTGCAAACTTAGGCAAACAACCAAAAATATTAAGAACACATGCCTAGAAGATCTCATGGTTACATTGGTACATACACCAAACTAGCTCTTTGTGGTAGCTTCTGAAAAAACACTTATATACTGCTAATTATGAAAGTTTAGTTTTGATGTAATGACATCTTGTTTGAGAACCAATTTTGATTATTACGGATCACCTAGATTGGAACATAAGACAGAACAAAGTTTGCTGCCTAACTAGGTATAAAATCCAAAAAAAAAAAGAACATCTTTCATGTGCACCTTCTAACTATGCAGGTTGTTGATCATTCCCTTCAAGCGCCTAGCTTTCTGTTCCTGCTGTTTGTCAATCTGCAAGGTTGCTACCTCTTTCTCAAGTGCAGCCTTTTCTCTACGCAGTTTCTTTGTTTCTACCTCCATTGCTTTTGTCAACGTATCAATTTTCCTTGAGAGCATCTGCATAAATTTCCTCTTTCAGTAATTTCTGATGCAGATTCAGGTAAAACAAGTTCAATAGAAAATAGTCTGCCAAAGAAATATAGCAAACCTCAAGAAGGGCATACCTCTGTAGAATTATCCTTGTCCTTCAAACATTGATCCTTCTCATGCAATGATTTCCTTAAAGTGAGTACCTCTTTCTGCAGAATATCATAAAATAAGACTGAAACATAATCATCCCTAACATCATCCATGGCATGTGATGGCTTGCCACTGCTGAGCTCCTCCATCAATGCACCAGTAGCAGAAAGCTGTTCGATATCCTTTTCCAAAGAATCATGGACATAAGTGTCTTCAGATGACTTTGATCTGTAATCATCTACATCAATCACCCTGCCTCCATCAAAAGATTTAGATGCTCCCTTGGCATGCTTTAGCAGTGTGCTGGAAGGACTAGAAATTGTTGAAGATTTCCCAATTGGAGCAAATGGTTTTCGTGATCCTGTTCCACCTGATAGGGAACCTGAAGAAGTCTCAGACCCATTAATTGAACGGCTTCGACCCAAACCGATTGGACTGCTTCGTATGTCATATCGAATCCCTGATCGAAGTGATGATCTTAGTCCATCCTCTACAACCTTCAATCGGAGCTGCAGCCTTTCCTGAAAATTAACACAGATATAAGAAAAATGTTACTCATCAATCATATACATATCCCTTCACGACAAAAGACACCAGAGTGACTTGGGATGGAAGCATACTTTAAGTTGAGCCTCAGCCTTGGCAGCACGTTCTGCTATGGACAGCTTGTCACGGAGTTGTTGCATCTCTCCCTAAAGGAAACCACTAAATAAAACTGATAATTTAACATGTCAAAGACCAAGCTAGTTCACATAATCAAGATTTGCTTAATACCATAAGGACACGTCGCTCCTCAAGCCACTGTTTGACTGGTATAACTTTGTCATTGGCATCCTTCCACTCATTTGCCATTACAAGAGCAGCTCGATTTTCTGCAACCATCGCACGAGATAAAGTCCTCTCAAGAGTTTTTTTCTCCCCCTGGAAATAGAAGAAACAGCATGACATCCTTAGGTTTAGTTCATTTTGTTTGCCAGGCAACGGAACCTTGAGTTCCTTTGATGTTAACAACATGAATGAGTTAATTTAAGAATGATAAATTGCATCCCAACCTTCAACTCATTAACTTGGCGCTGATAATCACGCACAGCGTTTGCAGCTGCAGCCCCAGAAAGAAGAGCCTCTTCCAGTTCACGAACAGTCTGCCCCAGCTTCTCAACCTCTGCAACCTTCTGACGGTGCATTCTATCCAATATCTTATACTCTTCCTGCCATGTCATGACTGTCAGGTTTTATAACGTGAAAGAATAAATTATAGATTTTCCCTCTTCATTTCCATAATTGAAAGAGAAGCGGGGCAGCAGAAAAAGAAGAAAGAAAGCATTCACCTGATTTATTTCATTCTGTTTCATGAGCTCCTGGTTCTTGTTCTGTAGGTCATCGACGAGAGCAGCCTTGATCTTGGCAATCTGAACCTCTCTTTCTGCATCTAACAGAGCTGCTTCCTTGGTTTTTGTAAGTCTCTCTAAGGCCCTACTATCATCCTGCAGCTTGGAGATCTAAAAATTTTCATAGTAAAAGTCACAAGCTAATTTGATACCGTAACAGAAAGGGGAGAACATTTTTCAAGATACAACTAATGCTCCATGCTGAAAAGCACACCTCTTGCCTCAGGAGCTTAATTTCAGCTTCGAGTGGGAAAAGTATATCCTCTAAAGTAGGTAGCTCTTCATCCTTCTGAGCAGCATGAACTCGTCGAAGAGTGGCTTCGGCAGCAAATTGTGCTGCTAATGCTTCTTTCTTCTCTTCTGTGATCCTTTTGATCTCTAAATTCTGGGGGTTGAAATTAGATAATTAGATGAAATCTACAACCTTTTTGGTCACATCATCTGGATTAGGATGAAAGCAAAAAAGGCAAGAAAATTGGGAGCTTATTAGTGAAATACTACATCGAGCAGACCTTGTTTTCAAGAGCAACTTCTGATGCCTGGAACTTCTCCACCATCTTCTGAAGCTCTTCAGAAACCTATTATTGATAGTAAGTAAAAAAATTTAATTCTGCAGTCATTAGCAACATATAACAGATACTGCAATTTGCAGTCTGTGATACTACCTCAGTGAGAGCCTTGTCCTTTGCACGTTCCATCAGTCTTAGGCCTTTGATCTCACTATAAGTTTCAAATAGCGCACGGTCCTTGTCTGTAATGGAAGAAGAAAAATATGTCTTCATTTTGAGCAGCACAAATAACTAAAATAAAATACAATCAAATGAACATAAAAGTTGAATCTTTTCTTGATCGTTATAGGACTGACATTTGTGCAGTGGTTTGTGAAAAGCCAGATCCTTCTCATCAGACATGAGAATACAATTCAAGGTGACCAACGCTATATTTTGGTGCACAAGACTTAAAACTGGTTCAGCGGATCATGAGAGCAGTTTTCTTTCTTCTCCAGCAGTACCAGTACAGGTGATCAAGGCTATAACTTTTGGTCTTCATCCTCAGAATTCTATTTGTCTCTTCACACCAGAAATGGCACTAGATTTAGGCATTGCTTAAATATCATCGTCCTTTATCCTTGAAGGAATCCTTCTAAAACCGTTGCTCATGACATTTGATAATTTACTAGTAGAGTTTTGCATTAGCTAATCAAGCAAAAAAAGAAAAAGAAAATCCAGTTTTATGAAGGCAATGATGGCATTATGAATTGGTCTCTATTTTGTCAGACCTAATGCATGCAGCCAATATTCATATATATGAATGTGCCTTTTGTTTTCTTTTCGTAAGGAAAGGTGGAAGATTCACCCTCTTTTCATCTGTGGCATGGAGTAGTGGGAAGAAAGAAAAGAAGAGCATGAGTTGCAGAGAAAGAGGATGATGTCCTAGAAACAACAATCACACCTTTGACCATGTTGTGAAGGCGATTGAGTTCGATCTTGACGGGATCGGAACCATGCAACAGACTGAGGAAATCGTCTTCGTCAAGGCTGGATTTTTTGGAGGGCTTCTTCTTGGCCGCCGACCTCATCATCTCGGCCGGCAGACCCAACGCCATATGCGAAGGGGAGGAGTCCACGGCGTCCTCCGACGATCCACACGCCAACCCTGCCGCCACACCACAATCCTCTTCGCCGCCGGTCTCCCCCATGATTCGGAATTGGCGTGGTGGGCGATCCGGCCGGAATTGGAACGGATGACAGAATCAGAATAAGATAGAGGAGGAAGGACTACCAATTAACCGGCGCCAGCGAATGGATACTTCGATGTATTCTATGTCTATGCCGTAACCGACACAAATGGGTTCGTCCCCCCTGAGACGAAGAAGAAGAAGAAGCGGAGCAGCGGAAGGGACTCGAATTGATTGAAGAGAGTGTAAGTTTTGAGTGTATCTTTTTTCTAATAATATAATTATATAATAATCCTAATAATATTTATTAATAAGAATAATAAAGGTTTTACATATCTATCCTTCAAATTTCAGAAATAATATATTTGTCCTTTAAATAGTATTATATAATATAGAATTAAATATCTAAAATACTCTATTAATTTCATTAATTAGTTGATCTTTTACATTTTCTATGTTTTGAAGGGAAATTAGTGTCAAATTTAGTTTGAACATATCAGATGTTGGAGGGATGCACATATAACATAATTCTGCTCGATAACATATCAATTCCATCCCCAAAATAAAAAGAAAAAGATCACCATCTCCCACCGACGCCGCGTGTCATGGTTGGCTGGTCCATGCCGGTAGTTATTATTAATTATGTCATAATTCATTAATTTATTTATTGCAGTAATCATTGCTACTCACTTTAAGTGAAGGTGGCCGAGGGACCCACCCATTGGGCCACGGAGTCAACGATGAGCTGTCTACGTACCGTCCGTATATCGACATCGCATCATCCGCCTCCGACGTGCGGCGGAGCGAACGGTGGTGATGTGGGAGGCACCAACAAAACTTTTCTTTTCCCTTTAATCTGAATTTATTATATAGTTAAGGTAAATAGATTTAAGAATTGATATATATTACGAGGAGAAGACGGGATCTGCAGCACGCATCACATCCTAATTAAATACACACAGAAGGGGGTGGAGATAATAATTGAGACAGGCAAGCAAGTGATGAATGCAAAGCGGCAGTACTTCTTCGCGCCAATGCATGCGTGGGCATCGTTGTCACTCCTCGCTGTCGATGCCTGCTTGCTTCAGCTCCGCTCAGCTGCAGATGGGTTGGTGGTGTGGATTCCGACCCTCTTCTTCCCCACCCATCTCTCACCTCTGGCTTTTGAGCTGTACCCAAGCTGTGCCATTCATTATATTATTACTGCAGGCCATGGGAGAGAGGAAAGGGAAGCCCATCCATGAAACAAGGAATAGGTCGAGCAGGTGCATGCAACACACGGGGTCCCTCGTCTTCGTCCCCACAGTTTTAAGGGCAGGAGGAGACAGCGGTCGGTGAGAGGTCTCCTTCACCTAAATGTTAAAGTTCGATCCATCTTTTCTCTTTTCTCTTTTCTAATATATGTGCCGCAAGTGCCTGATTATTGTTCATGTCGCAAACTCTTGGAAACGTAACTTTTCTATTTCACCTTTGTTTTTTTTTTTTTCTCTCTTCTTGAATAACTCTATCGCAAAAGTTCTTGGGAACATCGGGGATTTCATAATACCACGAGCTCTTGGGAACATCTCCCTTTTTCCTCTTCTTGAATATCTAAGTCGTAGTCTCTCAGCAACACCACTAGCAACACTAATATTATCTTTTTTTAATATAGATTTTATATATATAAAAAAAAATATATATATATATATATATATATATATATATATATATATATCCTCATGTTATACGATATCATGAATATGTACTTTATATTTTTATAATATTGATATAATGTTTATATTATATATGTGACCCACGAATATATACTTTTAATGCGAGAGCTGATCATAGCTTGTCAATACAAAAACTATTAACATAAAATTGTAAGTTATTATGCAGAATAAATTTAATATCATAATTTGAAATCAAATATTCATAAATCAAAGAATAGTTGTGCACACGTCACTAAAAATATCTTTATCTGATTTGTAGAACATATTTCCTAGTTTAACTCGTAAAACATAACAATATTAATCTATAAAGAAAACTAGACTAGTATTCTTCTCTTCTTATATTCTTTACAAGACCACTTAAGATGCAATAGGGACTAGAGGGAGATGTAAATAAATCTATAATCATATATCTTATTATGTTATCACATATATTATATATTATTGAGTCTATAAGTAAGAGTAAATGATCTAAGATAAGTAATTAGGAGAGTCTCTCTCGTTAAATAGACTTTTTTTTATTAATCGATAAATATAATCAATATCTTATCTAATTAAATAAGATCACATAATTTAACATTCTCGATTTATTAATTAATAATATATAAATAATATAAAAATAAAAAAATAAAATTTTATTAATTTTTTTTATCTAATTATATTTTAAAAAATTAAAAAAAATAATACATGACCATAATTTAAAATAAAGCTAATAAATCTAATAAGTATAATAATATTCTATTAAGTTCGATTATTAATCCGAGTTAGTGGTTGCACACCATCAATGTCATACTTCCTTCTTTGTATTACAACATTATTAGTCATTCATAATATATTTCATAATAATTTATATAATTTATATTATTAATAAAATTTTATTATCATATTCAACTATAATATGCATACACATAAATATAAATAAGATAATAAAAATAAATAATTTTAATTAAATAAAATAATAATAATATTTACTTAAAGATGCATCTAACATATATTTTAGAATACCACGAGCTCTTGAAAACATTCTTTTCCTCTTCACCTCTTTCCTCTTTTTAAATATTTGTGTCATAATCTCTCGAGAACACCCAAGAAACATTAACATTTTTTTATTTAATATATATTCATAAAATAAAAAGAATTTATCGTTTGTTATAAGATCATTTAGTGTTTACAAAAATTTATTTTTATATTTTATAGTATTGGTATAGTGTTTATATGTGTAACTCCTTAGTGTATACTTCAGCACGTGAGTGACAGTGATAGTTTGCCCATACAAAAAAAAAAAAAAACTTCTTCAACGCTAAAAGTCAAACAATGACCTTATTTCTCTTTTTTTAAATATTTGTGTCATAAATTTTCAAAAACAACAAAGGTTTTATAATAGCTTTAGAAATGATTGAAACACCAGAAGGAGCATGAATGTCATCTTTTATCAAATACAGATTTACAAAATATAGAGGATATTGGGATTTGTCGAAGAAAAAAAAGACTTTTATCTTTTTAATAAATTTAAATCATAATCAAGTATATTATTTAATAATTATTTTTTTTTTAGGATTGTCGGAGAATTTAATAAGGAAAACCACAAAGTATAGGTTTACCTTTGCCCGTTTTTTACTATTTAGACTTCAAAATTATGATCTTATCTTTGTTTTTTATTTTTTTAATTATAAATCTAGCCTTAGCCTTGTATTTATTGTTTTTGTGTGTTACTCTCTATGGTATGTTGGGCTGATAATCTAAGAGTTCAGCCCATAGTGGACTTTAACAGCCCATAACCCACCTCCCTTTTAATCTAACCTTAGATCTAATAAGGGGGTGTGGTGGCTACAAATAATTGAGAGAAATGCTATAGCAATAAGATAGAAAACTGTAGCAATAGAGATATAAAACTGTAGCAGAATTTAAAAAAGAGGAGAAAATAATAAAAAAATAAGAGAAGAAAAAGGAAGACAATAAGGACAACGCAAATAATTGGATGATTAGCTTGAATAGAAATAATTGGATGATATGAAAATCAAGAATGGAAGATCTGTTATATTATAAAGATTTGTATAAACCTTTATAGAGAAATAGTGCAAAGCTCATAACTATGACATATGATAAGTGGAAGATGTTGGACCGAAAAACAGTCAGGTTTATTCGACAATGGCTCGATGATAGTGTCTTTCACCATGTTTCTACTGAAAGTTCTGCATATTCTCTTTAGAAAAAGTTGAAAAGTCTTTATGAAAGAAAAATAACTGGCAACAAAATTTCTTGATCAAAATACTTGTAAACCTAAAATATAAAGAGGGTGCTTATATTGTTGAGTATTTGAATGAATTGCAGAGTATTACTAACCAGTTATACTTTATGAAAATATCTCTTGACGATGAGTTGTAGGTATTGTTACTTCTCAGTTCTTTGTCAGAAAGTTGGGAGACACTAGTGGTTTCCCTTAGTAATTCTGCGTCAGTGGTGTTGTCACCATGAGTCAAGTAACAAGCAATTTGTTGAATGAGGATTGAGAAAAAGAATTCAGCAACATCTCAGAATGATGCACAAGCACTTATCTCATAGAACAAAGGAATGTCAAAGTCCCAAGATAGAAATAGTTCACGCATATGTAGAAGTAAGTCAAGATCAAGAAAAAATATTGTTTGCTATAACTATGGTGAGAAAGGGCATTATAAGAACCAATGAAAGCACCCTAAGAAGAGTAAGAAAAAAAAAAAAGTAGAGTCTAAAGAGTCAAAAGAATACTACAACTACAATGCATGGTGGTGATTATTTGATTTTATCTCATTTTGATTATATATTTTTTATATTAGGATCTTGAGTGAGTGATTAACACAGGTGTTTCTTATCATGCTACATCACAGAGGGAGTTTTTTGCTACCTACAGGTTTGGAAATTTTAGGGTTGTAGGCAACTATGGCACGGTAGACACCATTGGCATGGGTGATATCCACATAAAGATCAACCTTGGCTGCAAGTTAGTTCTTAAAGATGTGAGGCATATGATTGACTTAAGGCTACATTTAATTTCAATTAGAAGACTAGACTATGATAGCAGATTTCACAAAGGGCAATGAAAGCTCAATAAGGGTTCTCTTGTTATAGCTAGTGGAAAGAAATGTCACACCTTATATAGGTTGCAGGCCAAAGCTTATATGAGCAAATGCTATAAAGAAAGACTTTATGATGGAGTTGTGATATAGGCGACTGGGATATATGAGCGAGAAGGGGCTGCAAGCTCTTTCCAAGGTATTATTAGACCTTAAAGGTATATATTTGAACCATTGTATTTATTGTTTGGCTGGTAAACAACATATAGTTTCATTTGCTAGTTTTGCTTTGTCTAGAAAAATGCATGTCTTAGACCATGTTTATACAGATGTATGTGGTCCTTTAAGGATAAAAACTCATGATGGATCTGTTAATGTTCCTAGTATCAGTGGTGCGCTTTATTTTGGTAATTTTATAAATGATTTTTTAGGAAAGTTTGGACCTATGCTATAAAGATCAAAGATCAGGTTATTACTATCTTCAAAGAGTTTCATGCCAGAGTTGAAAGGGAGATAAAAAGGTAATTGAAATGCATAAGATCAGATAATGATAATGAGTACATAGGATTGTTTAATAATTATTGCAAGTCACATGACAACCAACATGAGATGATAGTTTTTGGTACACCTCAGCAAAATGCTATTACAGATAGGATGAACTGCACCATTATAGAAAAGATTAGATATATGCTTTCACAGGCCAAGCTACCCAAAAAGTATTTGGATGAGACTTTAAGGACTATAGTTGATGTGATCAATTTGTCACCATGCACAACCTTACATGATGATGTTGTAGAGCATATATGGTTAGGGGAAAATATTTTCTATATGCATTTGAGAGTGTTTGATTGTGCATTTGCACATGTTCCTAACAATGAGAGGTCCAAGTTAGATGGTAAGATAAAAGAACGTTTTTTTCTTGGCTACTCACATGATCAATTTGGTTATAAGCTTTAGGATCCAGAAAAGCAAAAGGTGTTTAGAAGTAGAGATGTGGTCTACTTTGAGGATCAAACCTTTGACGATTTGAAGAACAAGACGTCAGCCAAGACTTATGTAGAAAGATTCAGGGTGATAAGGGAGATATGCAGGAAGATGGATATGCAGGAAGATGGCATAGAGCCTGATGTTGATCTATTTGTAAGACATGTTGAGCAAGAAGAAGTTGGGGAGCAACTTCAGAACCTCAATTGAGAAGATCTTTTAGACAATATCAATCTTTCAGAAGATATTCTATAGATGAGTATGTGATGCTTACTGATGCAGGTGAACTAGAGAGTTACTATGAAGTAGTTAAAAATGAGCAAAAAAAGAAGTTAATTGTTATGCAGGAAGATATAGACGCTCTACAGAAGAACCACACATATGATTTGGTGCAACTACCAAAGGAAATAAAAGCCTTGAAGAACAAGTGAGTTTTTAGATTGAAGACTCAAGAATATTGTTCTCAACCAAAGTATAAAGCTAGATTGATTGTGAAAGACATTGGTCAAAGAAATGTATTGACTTTGAAGAGATTTTTTCTCCTATTATTAAAATATCTTCTATTCATGTTGCTTTTGGTATTGCTGCTAGCCTGGACTTGGAGGAGGAAATTTATATGAAGCAACCAGAAGGCTTCAAAGTCAAAGGTAAAGAAAACTTTGTCTGCAAGTTGAAGAAGAGCTTGTATTGGCTAAAGTAAGCTCCAAGATAGTGGTATGGAAAGTTTAATTCATTTATAACTGAAAATGAATATAAAAGAACGACTTCGGATCATTATGGTGATGATTTTATTATTCTCTTACTTTATGTTGATGATATACTTATCTTTGGGAAAGATATGTTTACAATTGACAAGTTAAAGAAGAAACTGAGTAAAGGATATGGGCCAGCAAAGCAAATACTAGCATACAAATTTTTCATGATAGAAAAAGCAAGAAGATTTGGTTGTTATAGGAGAAATACATCGAGAATGTATTGAAAATGTTCAGTATGAGCAATGCAAAGCTAGTTGGTTCTCCTCTTGTAGGTCACTTCAAGTTGTGCTTAGAACAAAGTCTATCAAGTGACGAAGAGAATGAGAAAATACAAAATGTTCCTTATGCTTCAACAGTTGAAAGTTTAATATACGTGATAGTATATACGAGGCCGAACATCGCATATGCAGTAAGTGTTACTAGCATATTTCTTGCAAATCCAAGCAAAGTGCGAGCAGCAATGAAGTGGATCTTTCGATATCTTAAATGAGGCTCTAAGGTTTGTTTAAGCTTTGGAGGTAGATCACCTGTGTTGACAGGTTACACAGATGCAAATATGGTAAGAGATATAGATACAAGAAAATTCACATCAGGTTTTGTACTTACTTTTGCAGGGAGAGATGTGTCATGACAATCCATATTGCAAAGATGTTTTGCTCTCTACACCATAGAGGTAGAATATATTGTTGTTTTAGAGGTTTGCAAAGAAATATTATAGATGAAAAAATTCTTATAAGAATTGGTGCTGAAACAGGAAAACTATGTGGTGAATTATGACAGATAGAGTGTCATCTATTTGTGTAAAAACCTAACTTTTTATTCCAAGTCAGAGCATATAGATATCAGATACTACTGGATTCGAAATATACTTAAAGAGAAGCAGTTGTAACTTCAGAAAAATTTATACATATGATAATGGAGCTGACATATTAACAAAGACCTTACCAAAAGAAAGACAGGATATATACCGACAGTTGGTCAGCATGGTTTCACGTTGAGGAGTCATAAGATAACCTCTCTTATGGGCTGAAAGGAGAGGTTGTTGGGCTGACAACCCACGAGTTCAGCCCATAGCTCACCTTTTTTTTAATCTAACCCTAGATCTAATAAGGGGGGTGTGGTGACTATGAAAAATTAGAAGAAATACTACAGTAACAAAGAAGAAAACTACAACAGTAACTTGATTCAAAAAAGAGGAGAAAAGGATAGAAAAATAACAGAAGGAAAGGGAAGAAGACAAGGACAACGTAGAGAGACTATTCTCAATCATCTAGACAATGTTCTCATCTCAGGTTAGATCAGATCTATGATAGATTCTTGTTGTGATTACTTGGGGAGAATTTGGATATTGTGCACAGTGATGTAATCTTTATATCCCAGTAATTCTCTTGAGATTGTTGCTTGGGTTTTGGATAAAAGACTTTGAGATTTGTATATTCATTATTCTTATAGTGGATTATCTCTGGTTTACCCCGTAATTTTTACTTTTCACGTTGGAGGGGTTTTCTACGTAAATCTTGGTGTCCTATTTGATTATGATTTTTATTTAATTCCATTATGTGTTACGACATTTGTTCATGTACAAAAATTTATTTTTCTTTATATCTCATAAGTGTATCCGTAAGCGTTTCAACTCTTTTATTTTTTTATTATCATTAAACAACTTTTGATTAATCATAATACCTAATGAATACTTATTTTTTTCAAAACATTATAATACTGATCTATATTGCTTTCTAACCTTTCTTTTAAGCTACACCTCTCGATTGCTCACATTTTCCTTTTATTTGTTCTATTAGTTTTTGAGTATTTTTTTAATTACCCACTAACTCGAAGAATTTATATTTTAATTATATCTTGAATAATTTTCTCCACAAGCGCTAACACAATACACAATACGAAGAAAATACACTTAAGACAGTGATCATATTTTATTTTATAATACTTTACTTATCTCCATTCTAATTAGAGGTTAAAAATTATTATCCCTATTATAATAAAAATTGATTAGAAAGACATACCGAGCCATCGATCAACTAGCTTACAATTTTTTTTTTTTCTATCTAATGTACTTATTCTGTAATTATAGACTTATCAACATAAACATCATTGAAGATAATTTAAGTTTATCAAACACAACCTTTTTCTAAAACATTTAAATAGTCTCTTATGTTCTTGTAATAATCTATTGGAATATGCATCTAAGGTTTCTTCCTCGGCTACTTGGTTAGAGAGTAGAGACTAAGAAATGATTTACCGATACGTTGAATGCTAGAGAATGTGTTTTATGTAAATAAATTTTCTATTAACCAAATATTCTCCTAAGCTTACAAGGCTGTCGACGATGAACTATTAGATGATATGCCTTCAAATCATTCAGCTCCTATTTTATATCCAAGCTCAAAGAATGCTCTAAAAATTTTGTGAATAAATGGATTGATATATTTATTATTACTTAATTTCTATCACAATGAAGTATTCTATAATTTGTCCAAAAATAAGTGTCATGATCTACTTGCCATTTTTTTTTCTTATTACTTGAATGGAGATATTCTTTTGAAAAGTAAATAAATAATTGGTATCTAATGAGTGAAGAGAATTTGATTTTTTTTTTCTTTACCATTTAAATTTTATTGATAGTTAATTTTTTTAGGGTAGCCAATCATGAGCTTATGGGTTTATTGCTTAAATTTTTTTTTGTCTTTTATTTACTAATTGTTTTAATAAAAATTAATTTTTTATTACCCGAAAGAAAAAGAAAAGAAAATAATAGAAGTCACACAAAATATATAATTATTGTGAAGACCACAAAGACGACTTGTAGGCATAGGACAGCGTACAAAGTGCTTTTGGGTTTTTTTTTTTATTTTATTTTTTTAGTATTTTTTACTTATTAATTATTTGAGTCAAAATTAGATTTTTGTACTCCGACAAGGAGAAAACAAAAGAAAGATAATAGGAAGAAAATATATATATATATATATATATATATATAATTAATGTGACGAACATTTTTAAGCAATCGAGATTATACGGTCGATCAAAAAAATGACGATATAAGTTTCATCAATCAAATGCTACCGTGACGGATCAAATCAGATGTATCCATACATACCATCATCATATTAATGGTTGGGTAAATCAATTTCTTGGGTTGAAAGCACACGTCTATTTGGTAATTGCCCCCTCTCCGCTCTTTCTGGCTCGGTTCGGTTTAAAGTCAAACCTGACTCGATTGGATCGAGATGGACAACACGACGTATCTAAACCGGTCCGAGTCGAATTATTTTATTTACCTGTTAATTGTACATCACGGTGAAATCACTTATTCAATATAGAGTAATCATGCGGCCGTCACGTGGGCGAGCCCAGACGCTGGGTGGCCGAGGCGGTCGATTGGCCGAAATCGACTTTGATCGAGCTCGAGATGGATCGAATTAATTGATTGATCCGGTTCAACCCAGCCAGATGACTTGTTCCCCACTCCCCCTATATCTCTCTCTCCCCCCCCTCAACGCCGCCGAACCCTACTCCGAGCGGATCGATCGGCGATCCTCCTCCTGCGCGTGCAAAGACGGTCGGTGCTGCGCCTCCCGACGGTGCCTCTCTCTCTCTCTCTCTCTCTCTCTCTCTCTCTCTCTCTCTCTCTCTCTCTCTCTCTCTCTCTTAAAGCAGTGGATTCAAGGCTAGAGTAAGATGCAGCCAGCCCCCCTCCCCCGTATCCTTCTCCTCCTCCCCCATCTCCTTCCTCTCAGGCGCTGCTCTATGCTTCTTCCCAGCAGGGACGTCGTCCCCTGTCGCCGCCCTTTGCTTCTTCCGGCAGAGCCGCCGCCTCCCTTTGCTTCTTCCGGCAGAGCCGCCGCCTCCCGACAGCTACCCTCCCCCTCTCCCTCCACCCCGCCCCACCCCCCTCTCTCTCTCTGCTCTTCCTCCGACAGCCCTCCCTCCATCTGCCCCCGATGGCGTTCCTTTGTCTGCTTCTTTCAATCACCGACCGCCCCCTATCTCGCTTCCTTTAATAATAATATTAATTATTGTTAATAATAGTCAACTTTTGTTAATTATTCTTGGACAATCCTTATGTTGATATTCTTCGGCTTTGTTCTTTTTGTTGTTAGATTTGAACGATGCACTACTTTCATGCCTTATAAATGGTTGAATGAATGAAATTCGAAATTTTAGCGGTGATATATTGAATATAAAATGATATGAAGTTCATGTATTTTGTCTAATTTTTATCTTAATCTCTCTCTCTCTCTCTCTCTCTCTCTCTCTCTCTCTCTCTCTTTAATTATGTTTTTTTTAATAATTTGTATATTGACAAGGGTCTCATTGCACTTGGGCAAGTAAGCGCCTAGTGCCTCAGGCTTTTGGAACCTTGGCGCCTAGCACCACAATACTGTTGTTGAGTATGCTATATATAATATTATGTGGAGTTTTTGTGCGTTACCTAAGTCTTCATTCGTGATTGACTCTTAAAGAGTCCTTTTATTTCTTGCAGCAAATGCAAAGAAAGTTTAAAACACTGGTTAGGAAAAGCATCGTTCTTTACATCGGCCATTAGATGGTTATGCAATGGCCAAAAGTAGGGATAGAACAGAAGATTTCAAGGATGCTATCCGTACTACTGCTCCATCTCTTGGGTATAATGAGGTAGGTCAATAGTTCCAAAACATCTCGGGTTCATGCTTTCTGTTAATGCATTGGAGTTCACAGCTTTAGTTTATATATTAATGGAATATTTTCTCCTTATAACACGTTGGAAATGGTTGCTTCTTGGTAATTATGCACACATCATCTTAGACTCAAATACTGTTTCAGCAACACTGTTTTTTCAAGTGATTCTGTTTCAGAGTTTTATACTTCGTTGCATTTGGAATAATTTTAGATAAATCAATAGCTGTTATAATAATATTAGGTGCTTATATAATCACATGAGATTTAGGAAGCACCTCATTTTTGACAAATCTGCTTTTGATTGCTTATTGTATTTGGCAGTCTAAATTGGCTGCAGTCTTGGCATCTTTCATCTTGCATAAGCCCGTAGAGAAATCTCCTTTCACAAAAGCGGCACTCAAGACGGTATGTGAAACTGCTGAGTCTCTTTCCTTGTTTGCTTTCTGCTCTGAGATGTTTGTTAATCGTTACATATGAAACCTTTATGATCGATGGAAACTTTGACATTTTTCTTGTTTTTAGCTTGAAAGTATTTCAGAACTGGAATGCTTTATCATTAAGCATCGGAAAGATTATGTGGATATGCACCGAATCACTGAACAAGAGAGAGACAACATTGAACATGAAGTGAGTTATCGTGACTTCATTTTCTATCCATTTTTACCAGCTGTGACCATTTTAGCTTTCTTCATAATTAAAATGACATATTTTATCTATAAAAGAAGGGCATAAGGGAGAAATAAACTGAGAAGGATGCATCACAATTTGTTGTTAATGCTCATGAGTCTGGAAAATAATTCTTCTTCAATTGTGGACCGCTTTGCTGAATAGGTTTTTTTTCATCGGAACAGTCTTCTCAAGGCCACTGTTAAATTAGCTCATTTCTCTTTTATTATTTTCTATTCTCTGTGTATTTGTGGTGCATGCACTATGTTTTGTGCTTATTGTAATATTTTCTTTTTCTTGATAAGTTTTTCCTTTCCAGGTTGTTATTTTTGTAAAATCTTGCAGGGACCAGATAAATATCCTTCAGAATATGATATGCACCGAAGAGAAGAGTACAAACACAAAATCGTGGCTTCACCGAAGGGATGATAATATCAATGCAGATGTAGTGGCTCACAAGCATGGTGTGGTATGAACTATGAACTTACTGTTGTTTGGATAGAATACTTATGTAGTGGTGTGATATGAAAAGAGTGTCTAGGATTGTGGCTTATTGTCTCTATTCTTCTGTTCCTCTATTTTCTAATCTAGTACTCAATTTTACCTATTTGCATCCCTATTCTGTGCTATTTCTGTTATCCATGTGCTCACTTTTTATGGTTAAAATTATTGTTGTTGCCGACACTTATGTAACCTGATCTTGTATAATAATGCAGAAAAGCTCATCTTGGTTCCATAGGCTTTATCATCTAGGTCCACCATTTATTTTCATCCAACACTTTGATTTTCTGAACTTTCCCACATTAGTGTGGTCTCTCTCTTACATTATCTGAAATGATAGAACAATGAAGAAAATGAAGCTATAAAATTGTTCTTAAAAATATGTGACAGTATCTAATCTTTATTAATGTCTTATTGAGCTATTGTAGCTAAATATCTCTTGATTTGTTACTGACAACTGACTCAAAGGTTATTTTATTAAGGATCTTTAAGGTACTTATATTTTATTTTTATTTCTGAAAAACTTGAGCAACTCATAATGATATAGTATGACTTTACGATCCAAAGCTTTCATGTCAATTTATTTTGAGAAACTTTTTTGTACCAGATTCTGATTTCTTTTCTGTGAGGCAGGGCTATCTTAACATTCGTTATGTTCTTTTGTCATATTCTCTAAATCATGATAATCTTTCCCTAATCATCATCCTTGCTGCAGGTTTTAATTCTCAGTGAGCGGCTCCATTCTGTCAGTGTTCAGTTTGACCGGCTCAGATCTATACGTTCTCAGGAGGCTCTCAACAGAGCTATGCCAAGAAGGAAGATTAACAGAGTTATCCACTCAACTTCTTCAGAACAACTGTCTGAACCCTCTGCATCCTCTCTTCCTGAGCTTGGAGGACAGGAGCCAACCTCAAGGGCCTCGAGAGTGCAAGATCAACTTATGGATGACGAAACACGAGCTCTTCAAGTAACCAATCTATATGCAGAAGCAACACTAATTTTACTGTACCAGTAGCTCTGGGGGGTGCCCTGAAACATGTTTTGGTATATGTTAATTCTATTTTAATCTTCATTGATCAGGTGGAATTGAGCAGCCTCCTTGATGCTGTACAAGAAGCAGAGACTAAGACGGTAGAGATATCAGTATTGAGTCATCTCATGTCAACTCATGTTCTACAACAGGCAGAACAGATTGAACATTTGTATGAACAGGTCTGTATACATTTTATATATGGTTAGACTTTTCAATATGCTTTTGACTCTGACGGTTAGCTAGCAATTAGGATGACTGCCTATATACTTTTATCAGTTCTGGTACTTGTTTCAACTGGATGTGTGTTTTACATGTGTTGATCCTGGAAAGAAAAAAAAACTGCTTCCTGTGAGCTTCTTATTTTTAAATTTTATCATGGTTTCGCATGATAACTGCTGTGTATATTTCCTGATTTTGTTTGGTTGTCAAGACACATGTCATTTAGCATGTAGCATGACAAAATTTTGTTGAACGCCAGCCATAAGTTTGTTATTTCGAAAGCTGGAGTAAATATAAATGCACTACTGTCTGTCAGCCATATAAGCAATGTTAAATAGCATTGTTTGGGTAGCCATGCTGAAGGTAACCTTTGGGTAGCCATGCTGAATATTCACTTCAGCTGATCAACCTCATGCGGATGGTCAGATTACCTACTTCATGAGGAATTGTATAGCACTGAAGCTTTGTGGAGCTTCTTGGTGCAAGTTGTAGAAAACTGGAAGCAATTTCTCAGATTGGCCAACTAATTATGGGATTGGAGCCAATTGGATGAATTGGATAGTGGGTTCTTGGAGACTAAACTGATTCACATTAAATTATGTCTCGTGGTTGTTGATATCAAATGGTTGCTAGATGTTTAATGCCACCGGCATCATTCACCTAAGAATGACCATATGAGAGAGGATGAGCAGCTCATCCTTGGGAGAGATATCACTGGCTTGTTTTTTTAACCCATAAAACTGGCAAAATCTTGGACAAAATCTTAAAATTGCCAGTGCTTTTTAGCAACATGAGTACAATATGATGACATACATACATACAAGCAGAGTTTTTTCCCGATGATAGAGATACACACTGCAACCTTGTCATCATCACAGTCAATTGTTCTTGCATACTTGTATATCTTGTTTTTTGATTCTGTTGTTCCATCCATTCAAAGTCAACTCTGACCCTTTTTGTCTCTGGTTCTTAGGCAGTTGAAGCTACAAACAATGTGGAGCAAGGTAACAAGGAACTGTCTCAGGCCATCAAGCGCAACGGCAGCAGCAGAACTTTTCTTCTTCTTTTCTTATTTGTCCTCACGTTCTCCATTCTCTTTCTGGACTGGTACAGCTGAGACATACGAGTGTTCTATCTTTGTTCCATTTCTTATGGTGGTAAAGCGGCTTCTGAAATTGAAGAGATCTCTAATGTAATTAGACGAGATGAGACAAGTGACGTTGACAGTGTGAAAGGTAAAATGAAACTTAAAACTATCTTATTAAAAATTATAAATAAACAGTTAGTTGTATGTTTCTGGCTCGTTTAAAAACATTGTTTTGTACAAAACTCAATAGCGAATAAAAGAAGAAGAAGATGATATTTATGGCTCGTCATTGTTGTTGAAATTTATGCCCTTTTTTTTTTCAACCCTTTAGTTAACTGCCCTTCTCTCTCAAAGTTCTTCCAAAAAGGAAGACTCATGGTGTTAAATCGCCTCGCCATAGTCATAGGTCTTCATCCAATTTATTGAGACAAAGCTGCTGGAACTTCTGCTGCATTTACTACTTCTTCTTTGTGCTTTGGATGCATTAAGAAGGCTCTTATGCTTTAGGGTATAAGAACACCTGGAAACATGCCGCAGGTTCTATTAAACTGAAATGCATTGGATTTTTGATGGATGGAGAATTTTCCAAGAAAGTTAGCATATGAACATTTTTGGTTGCATTCATGTAGTCATCTCAGTTCCTAAATCCCCTGTTTTCTGTATCTTTTTCTTTTTCTCTTTCCTTTCATTTTACATTCTCAGAGAAAGCTCGGGTTTGTGGTTTTAGATACTACTTGCCCTACATGGAGAAGCATCTGGTAATAGCTCATCTAAACCTTGATATGTGAAAAGGCCCACGAAATTAGAGAACTAAATTAAACTTGTTTTGTCTCTCCCATTCGGTGATCAGAGAGATAATGCAATACATTAAACTTGGATTTGAAACTGTAGGTTCCATGCCAGGCTCCACCACTGCAATTCCTTACCATTTTGAGATTGGACATGTTCTCCAGCCTTACTTGGAAGTGAAATGCTATACAGAATCCAAACAAATCAACAAGTACTATTTTTTAGTCATAATGAACTACTCAGTTCCTATCCACAATGAACTTCCTAACTGATCTCTACTCGTCGATCAGACATATGCATACAGCAGCTACTGAAGGGCTGAAACTAGAAATCTACACGATGGTGTGACTGATACAGGTTACCGTAAGCAAAACCAGTAAGAAGGTCCAAGTAACAGTTAGACAGAGTGCATTGCTGACAGTGCCTGTTGGGTTGTTTGAACCAAATACAGAATTGGAGCCGGCGGGGTTGTTCGCATTCAGCACAGATGAACCTGAACCTGAACCTGGGGTTGAACCTGAGCTGCTGGATGCAGGATTGTAACTAGGAATAGAACTGCACATTAAATGAAGATGCATCGATCATGGTGAGCCAGGATACGTAACTCTAAAGACGAAGAACATAATCTAAAAGTTGAGGTTATACCTTGATGACGATGATGATGATGATGATGATGATGATGGATAAATGCAAGTTGCTGAGCCTGCCAAGATATTTATACGACTGCATTAGTGTGATATTCTAAGATTATTACTGATTAAAAATGGCTACCTATATTCCATCATTTGTTAGCCACTTCCATAAGAAATAAGGTTGGCTGATCTTTCTATCAATTTACACTACTTTAATTACCTTAAACCAGTAATTACTGTTCTGTCAAGTTAGCTGACCTTTTACATGTCATAGTTTTTCAACTACATCTCAATGATACTATAATGAAATCAAAAATAAATCTTACTTGGATTAACAGTGACCAGCATGGCTGCTCCTCCAAAATCACAGCTTGTTCCCACAGGATTCTTCTGATAGTAGCTGTTAAAGGCATATGAAGCATGAGCCTGAAGGCTATCTGGATTGAAGCAGCTTCCTGTTGACTGAATTGCTGTGCAGTCCGCACCTCCAATTCCACAAGCATAATCCAGTGCAAGCTGGAGTGCGGCATCCATGGTTCCGGTCTTGGCTACACACCATGTCTGCCCTGTAACTGCTGGTGTGATGGGGACTGTGCTTGGCACAGTGACTGGTGGTGTTATAGAAGGTGTAGTCACCGGTGGTGTAAATGGATAGGTACTTACAGGGTTGGTCATAGGAGGGTTCATAGGGTATGTTACTGGTGTTGTAGTAGGATTTGTCACAGGCACTACCGGTGTCGTTGCTGGAGTTAGGAAAGGATTTGTTGCAGGGACTGTGATTGGTGTGCTTACTGGATTCATAGGTGGAATGGTGACCGGTGACATGGTTGGATTTGTGGGGAAAACTGTGATCGGATTGGTGGAAGGTACAGTGACTACTGCAGGTGTTGGGTTTGTGGAAGGGATTGTAATCGGTGATGTGAAAGGATTTGTTATGGGATTTAAGGTATCATGGAGTGTCACTTTGGGTGCAGTGACAAGTTCTCGGCCATGGTTCAGGAGTTCTCTATGCAAGGGGGGGAACAGTTGCTCTTGCCAATCTAATGTCTTCTGTCCATGTTGCCTAAGATGCGATATGCCAATGAATAGTCCGACAATCCTTCTTCGCACAGAATCATTCTTGAAGATCTTCATCACTGTATCAAAAAATTTACCTATTTCAACTTCACTAGGGGTTACAGAGCTTCTCACAATTAGAATGATAGGGACATCAAGGTAAGCCAAATCGGTGCAAGCAGAGAAAGCCCTCTCGATAGTCGATTGAACAAAGTCCTCTCCTGAGCTCTGCTCTCCATCTACGAGAGCTTCTACTACTATAGGAGACTCCAAATTCTTCAAAATATGCATCAGCCTGTGAAGGGTCTTAGGATGTGTCCTGTGCAAGGTCTTGAGGTTTGAGAGGGAGAACATGACTGAGATCCTCATACTACTCTCAACACCAAAGGTCTTGCGAGAAGCATTGATTGAGGCCAAGGTGGAAAGGAGTGAATGGTGTCCACTGATGCTTACCATAATGCTATCGATGTTCAGCTTTGGGAGAGCCCCTAAGATATGAGTTTTAAGCCATGAGCTTGCTGTGACTTTCAATTTGAGTAGTTTCTTCGCTTCGAATTGGTTTACACAAAGATGCATGGAGATGTAGTCTCCCTTGTTTGCCACAAGTATCTTAAACAGTGCCCCTTTGGTCGACCAAGGGGCAGTGCTCTCTTCCCTTGCATCATAGGAGAACCCCACCAAGGTTCCTGAAGGACAAGAACAGGGACAACGTATGGTTCATCAGGATCAAACATTTCTTCACAAATCAAAAGGAAAAAGAAGAACCAATCACTGACAAGGACAATGGTCTAAATAATGGAAATAGATGTGCATGTAACCTTACAAATGATGCCTTTCTTCCCCTTTCTAACCAGTCCACACACATATATTCTTGGGCCCATAAAGAATAAGAATCTGTTCGATGACAGTTGTTTTTCAGTGTTCATCTACACATGAAATTCTCACACACAGTCAGCTATGGCTAATGAGCAGCTTATGCAATCAATCTTAAAAATGGTACCTTTCTTCTCCTTCCAAACTGTCCACATATATTCCTGGATCCAAAAGGGGAATAATCTATGCAACATTAGTTAATTTTCAGTGTTAATCTGCACTTTAAACTCTCAGAGACTCTCAACTATGGCTAATGATGAGCCGCTTATGCTAGCAATCTTACAAATGGTACCTTTCTTCTCCTTCCTTACTAGGGCACACACATTCTTGCAACCAAGAGGGAAAAATCTGTATACCAATTAATATTTTTCAGTCTCATCTACACTTGAAATTGTTAGAGACTGTCAGCTATGGCTAATGAGCAGCTCAACTGGCTGCATATGATGCCTTGTACTAAAGCACTGGAATTTGAAGATGATGGAAGAGAGGAGGGGCACTGACCTGAAGAGCAAACAGTGTGGAGTCCAAGAAGGATGGTGAAGAAGCAGCTCTTAGCTAAAACACCTCCAGCCATTAGGGGATTTGGAAGAGCAGAATGATTCTTTTCTCTTTTTCTAGCTGATCTCTACAAGAAATGGGGTTGAAGAGGGCATTATGGAAAGGGAGATGAGGGAGGGCCAAACTGAGGTGGGGAGAGTGTTTTGTAGAGGAGGAGAAGGCTGGAGATGGAGGAAAAGAAAAGAAAGGGTGTCATAAAGCTTAAAGCATACACAGACCAAACCAGAGCAAAGGTGAAACCACTGGGAAAACCATAGCATATAATAACTCAAAAACCAGGATGTGACAAGAGTGGGGCAGGAAAAGAATGGTGACACTGTTCTCCACCTCCCAAGGAATCTATCAGATCTCTTTTTATTTCTCTGTCATTTCTTCTGCCCACTGGTACTCTTCTCTTGCTTTTCTTTTCTTTTTTTTCCTTTTTATGTCTTCCATTAAAAGAAGCCATGCAATATGGCTAATCACAATATTCTTTCAAGTACTTCTCACCATACATCATCGCAATTTTCTTATTTATTTGTGGGAGGTAACAATAGTTTGTTTTGTAAGTTGACTTTTAAACAATAAAAGGTCAATGTTCATAATTTTTACTCATATAAATAGAATGATATAAATCACAAATGAAAATTTTCATCATTGTACTAAGGCTTCTTTTGCCTTGTTATATTATTGTCCAAAGGAAGCATCCAATTTGGTGCTTCTTTCTTTCTTTCTTTTACAAACACTTTCTATGATGCAGTCAACAAGAAGTCAAAATTTTGTTCATCCAAAAGATGCTTGGATTGACTATTTCTTGTGCTCATGTCCTTTTGCTCACAAGCCGCTATTTATCTCCATCCATATCCATTTCACTTTAGAATGAGCTCATCAGATCCGCATTAGACAAAAATCTAACGAGTGCGATTTGGTTATGCATTAGCAATTGCGAAGAAGTATGCATAAACTTCTGAAAGATTTGCAGATAACACGACAAGAGGAAAAGGGCTGCGTCAGTGATAAGAACGAGGCAGTAAAGGTAACCCCTTTCCGCTCAGGGTGACGATGGACTGAAGTCTTTACGGAAAAGATGAGATCTATAGGGGAACAAAGGCATGCCATTTCTCCAGATGACGATGGATTGAAGCCTTTACAGAAAAAGATGACGAAGAATGAGAGATTTGATTCATATCAAATTCTGCATATAAACAAATTTCAGTTCAATTTTAGCTAGTTAAGATCCGTTTGCATTCTGCATTCTAAGCAGACAATAATCATTCTCGGTATTCGATCTGTTCAATTAAAGCACGCACAAAGGTAGAATAATCGAAGTCATCCCATTCAACAATAGGTTGATAATCCTCATAAGAGAAATCTAAATCTCTGAGCCTCCCATCAAACAAATCCAAACCACAATCTAATCAAACACGCTCAAATGTTAGCTAAAGCTGGAGCTCAATCTCGACCGGGAAGGAGACAGCTGAGTCACCATCTCCTACCACGATGGCATGCTCGCCGGAGTGCAGAACAACATATGCCGTCTTCTCCACCAAGTTCAACGCCTTGCAGGCATTTAGGCTAAACTTCACACTGCTCGTCTTCCCGGACTCGACATACACTCTCTGGAACGCCACCAGTTGCTTCAGTGGCGCGTCTGCAACTCCTTTCGGGGGCTTCGAGTAGACCAGCACGACATCGTCTCCGTCGACCTTGCCGACGTTGGTCACGTCCACCTCGAAGCTTATCTCTTCCTTGCACCCCAACGCGTCGACGCTTATCGATGGACAATGAGAATCCACTGTGGCATTAGCCTTGTCGGAGGGCAGCTTGCACAGGTGATGGTTGTCCACCTTGATGGGGAGGAAGATACCGGAATCGTTCTTCCTGCTGTAGCTAAACTGGGTGTAGCTCATTCCATGGCCGAATGGGTAGAGGGAAGTGCCATTAAAGAACTTGTAGGTTCTACCAGGGTAGCCCAACTGATCATTTGGTCGCAGTTGCATGGATGTCATGGGCAGTGCATCTACGTACTCATTCTTGTACCATGTCAATGGCAGTCTTCCTCCTGTAAAACCAAATTGCATGAAGCTTAAAATTGGATGAAGCTTGTCATGACACACACAGAGACAGAGATACCGGGATTGTGACGCCCAAATATCACATCAGCAATGGCTTGACCTCCTTCTTGACCAGGGTATCCAGCCCAGAGAATGGCGCCAATCTTGGGATTGTTCTGGGCAAAGGATACATCGACGCAGCCGCCCGCCATGATCACCAAAACGACAGGACCTGCAGAGGCCTCCGCCACTCGGTTGATGAGCTCAGTCTGGAAACCAGGGAGGAGGAGATCATTCCGATCCAGTTCCTCCCTCTCCACCTCGAGGCCCAACCCTGCGACTATGATGGTCGCCTTGGCCTTCTTTGCAGCTTCCACGGCAGGGCGGACGGAGCGGCTGCTTCGGCAGTGGACGTCACAGCCCTCATGGTAGTCCACTCTGACATCCTTGGCAATGGCATCCAATGGCGAGATGTATCGACACGGTATACCTGCAACGGTGAACCAGATCAAACACCTGCGATCTCGTTGACCGTGGTGGATGGCTAAAGTGTTTGATGAATTTACCTTCGTAGTTGCCGATCATGGCTTTGGTGGCTTTGGCATGAGGGCCAACCAAAACGACATCTTTGTGCTTCTTGGGGTCCAGAGGTAGTGTTAGATTGTTCTTCAGGAGGACGATGGCTTGCCTTGCGGCATCTGCAGCCAAATGGATGTGTTCTTTTGTGCAAATATCATTCAGTCCAAGGTTCTCATAAGCCTCTATGTTATCGAAAAATCCAGCCCTCATCAGGACCATGTAGAGGTTCTTCAGAGCATTGTCGATGTCGCTCTCCCTCACTTTGCCTTGAGCAACTGCCGACAAGGTGTAGTTCTCGTAGTAGTTCAGATTCCCAAGCCCACAATCCAAATCCAGTCCTACAATACAATAGCTTTTGTTCAGAGAACATATATTCTGTATATACATAGAGAGAAAGAGAGAGGGAGGGGTTTGAACTTGCCGGCTTTCATGGCTTGACCGACAGCATCCTCTGCAGTATCACCGAGCCATTTGAGTCGCTCATGCATCACCTCAACTGAGTCACAGTCGGAGACAATGTAGCTGAAGAGTTTCAGGGATATATAGAGATACATTAGATTCACTCGAGAAGGCAACAAAAACAAGTATCTATCTTATTCGTTCTTACCCATGAAGTTGCCAATCATTTCTTAATGTCTGAGAAAGGAGCTTGGCATCTGCACATGCTGGAACGCCATTAACGCGATTGTAGGAACACATGATGCTGCTCGCATCACCTTCCTTGACGCACATCTCAAATGGCCGAACGAACGTCTCCACCATGTCTTGTTCAGTCACCTTAAACAGGTGAGATCATTAGAACCAGACATCACAGAGATCACTCAGAACGTTGCTAATCTAGTGCAAGATGATAGATACCCTACCCTGGCATCGAAGTGGAGGCGAGAGACACCAAACCAGTTGTCGAGATCATAGGCAGCGTAGTGCTTGCAGCATGTGGAAACCTTCAAAGGCCTCGAGTCCAAGTCCTGTACGTTCTCAGTCCCCTCGACATCCTGCATGCCCCTCACGAAATTTACAGCGTAGCGGCCGACGACAAAAGGATCCTCTCCGGGTGTCTCCAGAACTCTTCCCCACCGTGGATCTCTTACGACGTTTACGTTTGGGCTCCAAAAGTTCAGCCCGGTATGGCCTAAGTTGTACATGGCTCTTCCTTCTGTGGAAACAGCCTGCAACCAATGAAATCGATCTTAGCGGCGATGGTGCAGAAGTAGAGCATGCAAAAGGTGAGATGCACAGCTACCTGTCCGATCTTCTTCCACAGCGACTCGTTAAAGGATGCAGCGGCGAGGATGACGTTGGGAAAGCTGGTCGCTGCGGGAACCACATCGCCGAAGTAGGTAGCGTGGCCGGTGACGGCGATGCCATGAAGCGCTTCTGACCACCAGCCGTACTTGGGCAGCCCGATGCGGCCGACGCCCCGGGCCCGGTCTCCGAGCTGGAGTATCTTCTCGACCAGTGTCATCCTGCCAACGAGATCCTTTACCCTGGCATGGTAGGGAAGCGAGGAGTCGCAGTAGGCGAAGTCGTCCTTCCGCAGGCCTAGCGCCTCGAACCTCGCGGCGTCGCACACTTTGCTGTAGTTCTTGCCGCCGGTCTCGATCGCGCCGGGCTCGGAGGCATGCTGTGGTGTGGCGGCAGCCGCAGAAGCAAGGGTTGTGGAGAAATAAGGAGGGATGAGGACGAGGAAACCAGTTATCATGCACAGAAAGAAGGAAGAGAAGTGGTAGGAATCCATGTTGTGTCTTCTCGCGTGGTTAAAGAGGCTTATGAACGAGAAGATGGAGTATATGATGGCATCGGTTGGATGAGGGAGCGATAGCGCAGTTATGAAGACGACACGACACAGCTTGCTTGATGGAGATAAGATGCATGAGGTTAATTTGTTACCCAAGAAATTAGCCTATGGGGATTCTCATCTGTTATATCTTATACATTGGAAAGAGAAGATTAATTTCAATAATAATGATGATTAACGTATATCAATTGGTTATATATAGACAATAACTTTATTATATATCAATGCTCTACCGCCACTTATAAAGGGGATTAATGTAGATGTTAACTTAAACTCGTTCCAAACGAATGTCAAATATGGATTCTCATTTATCCTTCTTAACTAAGTATCCATGGAACATATTAATCATCTGCCTGTGTTGTTTGGCAGCGACTCCTCGAAGCGGTGGGTCATCATATTACGCGTAGCTATTGAACCCCGTTCGGACCGAACCAGAAACCGAACCGGACCATTTTATGCCGACACCGTGGCAAGATGCGGGAGCGTGATTAGGCGGACGAGTCTAAGCGGGAATCTTTCTGCGAAACAGGACACCGCTTCGACGCCTAGTCCCTATAAATATCGTCTCTCACGACGAAGCCGACCACGACCCTCGTCGCCGCCTCTCTCGAGACGGAACCCTAACCCTAGTTAGCAGCGGGGCCGCCGTGAGTATGCAGATCTTCGTGAAGACTTTGACGGGGAAGACGATCACCCTTGAGGTGGAGTCGTCGGACACGATCGACAACGTGAAGGCGAAGATCCAGGACAAGGAGGGCATCCCGCCGGACCAGCAGCGCCTCATCTTCGCCGGGAAGCAGCTGGAGGACGGCCGCACCCTCGCCGACTATAACATCCAGAAGGAGTCTACCCTCCACCTGGTGCTCCGCCTCCGCGGCGGCGCCAAGAAGCGCAAGAAGAAGACCTACACCAAGCCCAAGAAGATCAAGCACAAGAAAAAGAAGGTCAAGCTCGCCGTCCTCCAGTTCTACAAGGTCGACGACGCCACCGGCAAGGTCAGCCGCCTCCGCAAGGAGTGCCCCAACGCCGAGTGTGGCGCGGGCACATTCATGGCCAACCACTTCGACCGCCACTACTGCGGCAAGTGCGGCCTCACATATGTCTACACTAAGGCCCAAGCCGACTGATTAGTATCTCCAAAGAAGATCCTTCCTATTGCCGCGGATGATGAAGATGGTGAGATCTTCGAAACTTGGATGTTTAGATGGATAAATGCTAGTAAAAATGTCTCTTTTTTGGGATGAAGAATTTAGTATCACATATTGGTTTTGTGCAGTGTTTTGACATTGGTTTCCGCTCATTTCCTGGCCTCAATCTTTCATAATATTTTGTTATAGCTGGGACATAGGTAACTAAGAAAAATTTGATCTTTGAATTCGAATCGGGCATTGTTTGTGTTCTGGTGGATTACTCGAATAGGCAACCACAAATCGTTTTGCTATTAGCATCGACGGTTTGCTTATGAAGGTCACTGCTATTTGGATATGGCAATTCTTTTTCAGATGGCCTTAAAATCATTAACACAATACACTAGAGCCTAGAATATGTTTTCCAGAGTGCTGCTCGAGGAAAATTAGCAGTGTATCTTTCTTTTTGCCATTTCTGTATTCCGATTGGAGGTGTCAAAAGGAAATACAAGATTTGTTTAGCTGAACAGAATCTTCAAGCATTGATTAACCAACCAAGAATGCATTGCTCACTGAAAACTTGAGATGCCTTGCAATTTCGAGGGTGAGATTCAGTAACTTTTTGTGTTACTTCTACATACTATATATAATGGAACTTTTCAGTTAGTTCTACACTTCCATGGCTCAGTGCTGTATGTCTCTCTCTGTCGGACTTTTATAAAGTTCCCAATCTTTTATGTGGTATTTGTTGTTTGTGCCTGTGACTAAGAACATGTTTTGCTTTAGGTTTTCTCTTTTACCAGTTGTGGTGAATATGGTAGGAAAAATGCCAACTTTTGGGAGGTTGTCTCTTTTACAGAGTTAAGGTTTTTGATGTTAACTAGTTGTGATAAATTATCTAAGTTTTTACAGATTTTAACTATCTGATATATATATTTTTTAATGTTTTGTTGTCGTTGTTTTCTTTGTTTGAAAAACACTAGTCATTTTCTTGTTTGTGTTTTTTTGTCGTTTTCTTTGTTTGAAGAACATTAGTCATATTCTTGTCATGGTGTTTGAAGTCACGGGCATTATTAGGTCTTATTTCCGTGGTTGGGCGCCCAAGATGGTTCAACAAGTTGGATGGTTGGATCAGGTGAGTGATAGAGTCAGATCGAATCCGAATTCTTTAGACTTACAGAGTGTGATGCGGGCTAATTATAGATTATATACTTTATAATTAGACCTCCTTGGCATAAAAATAATATTAAAATTTATATTGAAATTTTTATAGTTGTGTAAGTAAAATATCTACGTCCATTTATCTTAACATTGTTGATGAAAACATAAAAATAATAAGTAAAAAGATAATTTTAATCATTATCATTGGTGGTGGCGGATGACAACGTCGTTGAGAGCCGCGGATGATTGTTATGGATGAGGAGATCGTTGATGAGAGGTGAGAGTCGCTCATTGTATCGATGTTAACACGATTGTCGACGTTTGACATCTGCATCGACACCGACATAGATGCAAAGCGACATCGATACAGATGTTGAGCGACCCTTTTGTCGCTTAGCAATTATGTCAATGCTAACGTAGTGAGTAACTCTTTCATTGCTCTGCATTTACGTTGGCGTTAACGTAGTTATGGAGCGCGCGAAAGGGTCATCGATGTAGATGTTAAGCAACCCTTTCGTCACTCGGTAACTGCATCGATGTTGACGTATATGCATAGCGGAGAAAAGGTCGTTCACTGCATTAGCATCGATGTAATTATTGAGCGACAAAAGGGCCACTCATAGACGCAGTTGTTGAGTGGCAAAAGGATTGCTCAGCATCTGCATCGGTGTCGACACAGATGTAAAGCAGTGTTGCTCTGCATCCGTGTCGGCACCGATGCATATGCCGAGTGGCCCTTTCATCGCTCGATAACTGTGTTAATGTCGACGTAGTGATGATCCTTTCATTGCTTGGCAATTGCATTGACGTCGACATAGTGAGTGGTCATTTCGTTGCTCAGTAACTACGTTGATGCCGACGTAGATGCAGAGCAATGAAAGGGTTGTCACTACGTCGACGTCGATGCATTTATCGAGTGACGAAAGGACCACTCACCGCATCGAGTGGCGCGATGTAAAGCGATGTCGCTCTACATTTATATTGATGTCGATGCAAATGTCGTGTGGCCCATCATCGCTCGACAACTATGTCGACATCGACGTAAATGTAGAATAGCGAAAGGATCACTCGTCACCAGTTGGTAGTTGCGTTGGTGTCGACGCAAATGTAATTCATCCACAATAGCCACCCACGGCCCCTAGCGGTATTGTCATTCGTCGTTACCACCAATTAAAACATTAAAATTACTTTTTAAACCCATTGTTTTTATATTTTTATCGGTGAAACCAACGATGTTATGATGAATGAATCTATATTTCACTTTCATAATTATAGGAATTTCAATATAAATTTTTAACAAGATGCTAAAAAGATTTAACTACACGGGATAATCCATAATTAACCTATACTTATAGATTTAACTACATACGATACTCCCTAATTAGCCTATGGTGTGGCACAAATACTGTTTTTTTTTTTCTAAAGAAAAATGTCTGATGAAATTTGAAGTCCTTAATCTTCTGTAAATGGATCTGATAAATATTATTTTTATTATATAAAAATATATTATTTCAGTATCAGAATGAAACTTAACGCTGCCCATCCACCTTTTGTTATTAAAAAAGGTCCAATTCATGATTTGGAAATTGTTTGTGTATGAACTTACAAATAGTAAAAGCATTATAATTTTCCAACTTCCCTTCCCAAATTAATGTTTAATATCCGGTGAATGGCAATTCTTTTTTTTCAAGATTCCAAGATGTATGAAAAAAGAGATTTAATTCATAATGACTCCTTAATATAAGATCCGAGGATGACTCATATATGCAAACTTATTTGTATCAGCCAAAAGAAAAAATTTGCTCATTATATCAGAATCGTAATAATCTAAATCATGCAAGGGGAGGATGAACTGTATGTATCGTCACCAATGCCCCCCTGCTTCAAGTGTCCTAATGATCAACACAAGATGATAAATCTGATAATTTTTGTTGTTAAACAGATAATTGGCTCCTTAATGTGTGTTTATACGGAAAAAACACAAACACACAATAAAAAATTTACAAGCTCATACATGTGTGGTTCAGGCAATCTCCAACACTTGAGATATTTAGGTTGACTTGGTTTTTCAGCTCTTTCAAAGGCCAACCAAGGTGAAAAAGAAGAAAAACACAGAAAACTAAGGTCAGCAAGCAACTGAGGAGCTCAATTCCAGACTCAAAAACATAAAACATGTTTCTCATGAACACAATCAGAAAACAATCCTGCATATGATTGGATAAACATTTTTCTTGCTCTTTTCCTATCATACTGGTCAAGATGAGCTGATCACAAGATAATCCATAGTAGCATTAAGCATCCAGCTCAACCAATAAAAGCATCAGGTGAAAGCTTTACAAAAAGTCAATGAACTAGTTATGAATGAGGAGCCTTTGATGTCACATGAGAATTTCCACATGCTCGTCATATCAGAGTATGAAAGTTCAGCCACAACAAGATAGCTTATATATACGGCGCTGTTAAAACTGCCCTAGTGCTGCTTCTCAAGTCTCAACAACATAGAAGCTGAGTGATCAAATAACTAATGGCATCATTATTAACATCTTCTTCAATCGATTACTCCAAGAAGAATCGGAATTTACATGTATAACTGTGAGTCTCAGGGCCTCGTATGAAAAATTTTTGGAAACAATGTGTTTTTGGCTGTCACAAGTAGACTATACACACCATAGCAAGGGACATGGAGCAATGCCAGGCAGAAGTACCTGCAAGTTGGTTTAGTCATCACAATAGTTCTAATAGATGGAAGAAAACTGAAAAAATATAACACTAACCAAAGTGGAGCCCAAGGAGTTGAGAGCTCGAGAAAACGGTAGGGCCACCTGAAGAAACATTCACCATGATGAAATTATACAATGACTACAGATACATTAGAAATACCATCATTATTGATTATTTGTTGGCTTTATACTCTTATGTAATAAAACACATTCACAAAATAACAAGCTCACCATGAAAAACCACATGCATGCAGGATCCACTGAAAAATTACATAGATACAGCTCCAAAGGACAAAATATGCCATCCGGAACCACGGGAAAGGCTGGAAGAAGCATAAATCATTTTGTTTTAACTCTGAATACAGAAAGTTGGATTTACGTGATCAGCATCTTATGAGTATGCAACATACCAGACTGTTTAGAGCAGTATCGAGGAGAAGAAATACAAAGTTAAGGGAGTGCATGCACCCCATGAGCTGCCGAAGCGAGATAAACACAGAAAAGGTTAGCATTGAATAGCTTATAAAAAAGTCTGGGAATCAATGAAATCTTTCTAGAAACTGAAGAAACCAAATAATGGAAGAAAATGTATCATTGCATCCACCAATATAATAAAAGTAATTATCGTGGTATTTCAACTGCCTGTCCTTCACGAAACTCTTGCTTTATTTTCATTTTGTGCAATCCAATGATATTAGACTTGGCACAGCTTACAACATCGTTTGAGGAAGAAACACAATGCCTTGAGGCTTCATAAACTGACCACCGATTTACCTCCTCTTTGCTCTAGCTAGTAGCTACAATCAACTCCTATATTCAAACATGCCATACTTTGGGGTATTGATATTTGTTGATAACATACAGATAAATGGTCTTCATTGTGCATAATTATCAAAAAATATTTTTCTCAAGTTCTTTTTTTTTCTTTCACTTATTTATTCAAGTCTTATCCCACATTTTGTAGCTAACACCGAAAGCTAGAACCTGATTCTAACACCTAAATTCACTAAAAGGCTTTTCCCTTAGTACTACCCACATGTCACCGGTTTACTATCTACGAAGAGATTAATGTAAACATAAATAAGAGATTTGCGAGTGATATATCCCTTCGAACAGGCAATGATTGTGAACATAAAGATCGTGGCACTCGTCTGTATATGATGACACAAAATTTATTATCCATCACACTATTATCTCCGAGTACAAAAAGACTGATAACTAAAGAAATTGCTATAGCTACACATAAATAAAAAGCATGTAACTTTCAGTGAAAACTTATTTCTACATATTTCAAAAGCTACACAAAACTAATACATTTTAAAAAGAAACAAGACATGGAAGAAGATTTTCCTTGGAAATATTATACAAGTAGAGAGCACGCACCAAGTCTAGTTTGAAATGCTCAACCGAAAGAAATGGTACTAGAAGGCCCCAAAAGACAATGTCCGTCAATGCAACAGCACCTGCACTAGTCTGTTCAAGTGAATGGAAGAGCTTCACTAATAAAATTCAACAAGATTAAAAGTTATCAAATGTTTTTGTATATTGGCAAGGCATAAGAGAAAGAAGCAAACAAGTTCCTTCAAAATGAACACAAGAATATAATTTGTAAGAAAATAGGAAAATCATCAAAACAAGAGAAGACAGTGCTCTGGTTCCTTATGATACAAAGTGATAGTTTGAAGCTGGAGAAGCTCACCTGATAAGCAATTTGCATAAGGTAACCCCAAAATCCAAACTTTTGTTCCCTGTCATCATGCTCACAGAAGCTGTGTGATTTGCTAGCTTTTCTGTTTCTGTTAGTTCCAGTCAAAGTTGCATGTAAATCTTCTCCAAAATCTCTTTTAAAGAATGCATTTGCCTCATCATTTTCCTTGGCGTGCTTTGCATAAATCCAGCAACCATGAGCAGACATACAGGTAGCAATCTGTATGGAGGCAAGTTTTATAATAAATGAGTAAGTCACGAGATTAAATAAATTGTCAGAGATATCTGATCATGATGAGTTGTAAGTATCTGGGTATTCCAAGAAAGAGACTAACAAATAGGGGGGTTTTCACCAAACTTCTAGAGAAAAAAAAAAAAAGGAAAAACAAATGCTACAAAGATCACAAAAGTAGAGCATTGGAACATACCAGAAAATAAATGATCACTAATGAAAAGGTCCACCTGCAGATCAATCACAGAAACTACATACAGTCAGTGACTGATTTAGAGGACAAGCATATAAGATAGTTTTTTTCTGGTTCTCTGACAACACATAGATTTATTGACCATTTAAATGTAAATTCAAGGAGAAACTGAATGGCCCCTCTTCATATTTCACTTTCTCACTCCTTATAATGTAATTAATACATAAGTAAAACAGGTTATTTTAGCTTAACTGCAGCATTTATTAGGTATAGAAATAAGAACAAGTAATATTAAAAAGATATATCTATAGGTTCATAGAACAGAGAAAACAATAGAACCATTAGATCTATCTATACACCTGATTAGCTCATGACTAACAAGCTGAACCTAAAATAAACCAGAGGTAACCAAACAAGTTCATGTATCGAATACATAGTGGAATAAATTTATCTCAGGTCATAGTTGTTCAAGAACAAGTGTTTGCTGAATGCACATACAAGACTCCTTCGATGGATGCACTCAAGAACTAACAGACGAATCAATAGGTTTGCTGTGTCTTCTGTTCTCTGTCTATGGAACTTGAAGAAAATACCTTTTTCTTGATGGGGAGTCGGATTATGGACCCTGATCATCTAATTGCATGTGAAATAATTAATGTTTATATCAAGAAAGTAATAACTCGGCAATAAGAAAAGCCTCATCTATGGCTAGTTGAAAACCGAACTTGACCCATTAATATATCACCATCTTGATAACAGTGTTCTTGAAATACCATTGGACATGTAGAGCAGACTAACTAAGAAGAGGCATTTCCAACACAAGTAATCATGGTGATCTTCTATCAGAGATATTTTCCCCTAAGCTGCCGTATGACTAAGAACCTCCACCTAGGAATTCCATCTGCTGCTCCAGGATGATAGAACCTTTACCTTTCTAATTAATCCGAACATGTGTCTGAAACCACAGATTCGCTAAGAACTAAAACCTCCTATGTCCAATCCACTCTAGAATTCAGCAAGTAAAAACTAATCTTCGGAAATTTTATTCGAGCACACGAGATTACAAGGAAGTATACCAGGAGCGATCCGAACATTTCGATGCCAAGAATCCGTTTTGAAGCGCTAACCGAGTGTAGGACTAGAACGCGAAGGCGCCGTCGAGAAGAACCACCCAGCATTAGATCGAGAGGGCGAGAGCTCGGAGGCCGAGGAGCCAGAATGGGTTGTCCTTCTTCCAGCGCTAGTTTCACGGATCCGCGGATCAGAGGGGATCCAAGGCTCGAGATCAAGGCCGCTGACGCCCCGGCGGGGACGGCGACGGTCATGGCACAGGCCGGCGCTTGCCACCGCCAGCCAGCAACCGAACCCCACCGCCACTAGCGATGACAGGGGCGGTCCGAGTCGGCACAAAAAGGTGGGCCCCCTCTTGCGCTAATGTTTCTATTGGAAGACAAACGAACAGGCAAGCGAACCCGCCACGAAACCCTCCCACAGTCCGGGCTTTACTGCGGGCCCCGTCTCTTCTTGCCAATCATCTATCAACCCCGTTCAGGTACCCGCGGGCGAAAGGCTCAGGCAATCGCCATGGGATACATAGCGCTCGACAGTCAATAATCTATTCGTCGAGTTCGATATGATTACTTGCAACTATCATTTTCTTCGTCTTCTTCTTCTTCTTCGTCTTCTTCTTCTTTTTTCTGTATGTTATACCTAAAATTACCAGTGAGGCGGGCAATTGGAGAAATAACAATGAAAACGAACAACAAAGCTATTGCCTATTGGTCGAGAGAAGACGCGTGACTCAGCATCAATATCATCAAGTCTAATTTATGTTTCGCATCTACCTCCTCCCCCGCGTCCTCCTCTCTCGTCAATCATCCTCATCATCATCTATCAGCTACATCAGTCTTCATCAGCATTGAATGAAGGCGAAGGATTCGTAGGCGGCTGAAGAACACTCATCACAAGGCCACAGGGATCGACGAGATGCGTTCTGCAACTGATCACTGATGTTTCTTCGATGAAGTACTCCTACTGACCATTGTAACCTGAAGGCTTGGATTGTATCCTCAGCCAAGAAAGCTGAGCTGATCCAAGACTCTCTATTTCTATTAGTTACTGCGCTCAAGTTTGTTCTTCTTATAGATCTGCATGATAGCAGAACGAGCAAGTAATCTTGGAAAGCATGATGATGGATTGACAGAAGAATTGGAGGCTTACAGTTACCTACTCGGTATAATACAGCATGATGCTCCAATCATACGTCCGCAGGTCCCACAGGAGGACGCCGGCCATGGTGAGGGCAGCGACCAGCCTGAGCGCGAGGAGGCAGGCGGGATGCAGCGCGCGCCACCGACTCATCCATAGCTGCTCGCTGCGCACCGTGCTTGATGCCCTTTCGTCGCCGTCGCCGTTGGCCAACAGGCCGCCGTACTTGGCTCGGTCGGCCTCCTCGCCGTCCCCGCTTTTGCTGCGGTCTTCGCCGCGGAGGATCCCCCACAGGGAGACAAGGACAGCGCCGGCGAGCATGGCGAGGCAGAGGAGGTCGTACCAGTGGGTGAAGAAGGCCATGGACGGCCTTGGATGGAGAGGATACGGTGGCGCTCCCTCTCCCTTCCTCGCTGGCTCTCTCTGTCTTCTCAGCTCATCCCTGCGCGTTCCGAAGTCAAGCTTAAAGAGCTTGGGATAAGGCCGCGGCTTATTGTGGGAAGCCTGGTAGTTTGGACTGTGTGGTTGGCCTCGGAAACAATTGCTGAAGATGATTGGCTCATTTTGCTGTACACACCACCACGTGCTTTCCATTGCAATGACGACCGAGGAAGGAATTCGACGCACGAGTTGCTGTCGCGTACAATGACAGTCCATCTTGACCATAAACCATGAGCTTCTTCTTTTACATGCACGGATGATTGATTGATTGTGTGGTAAAAAGGACCAATTTTGAGCTTCTTCCATCCCATCAACTCATCATCTGAGCTGAGATCTGTTTGTTGGACAAAATTCCTGCACAGATTAAAGTTTGTAAAGAATTTGCTGACAAAATAAACCTGAAGAGCTGCAAGTTGAGTTAAAAGTGAAACAAAGAAGATTAAATCGCTGCAAGTTCTTCACAGTAACATTAAAATCTGTGTTTCTTCCAGATTTTGATATTGTTGTTCTTATTGAGCAAAAGGAAGGCTTGTTTCATTTAATGCGATTCAAGATGCGATTCAAGGTGAGACAGGGGATGATCAGATAGAAATATAAGAGAGAGAGAGAGAGAGAGAGAGAGCAGAAAAAATCCACTTAGCAGACCGGTCACAGAATTGTCAGCTTGTGAGAAAAAGTCCACAGCAAAACTGGTGGTGTAGGTAAACGCTGCACCAGGATTTTTCTTCGCAGCTTCTCCTGTTTTGTTTGGTCTATGTCTTCCCTTGTGAATTTTTAGCAAGAAAATTCCTCACATATTAGTGATTCTTTTAGCATCAATTATTCAAATTCGGAATAATCTTTAGTGATTCGAAAGTTCATGCATATAGTTTAAACATATAGTTCTATCACAATGTTTCCAAAGTCATGAACAAAATTGAACATACACTAAATATATGATCCAAAAGTTTAAACTATTAAGATCATGCATAAATTTTTTTAACATATAATGTCGGAATTGTTTTAGTAATATAAGGGGCGCATGAATATTTTCTAACATAATTATTAGAAAGAAAAATAACAAAGAGTTGGCCAATCAATCAACACAAAATGTTGTCTTTGGTGGCTTTCCATGATCATGATGCATAAAGACAGATCCATAACTCCACCTCTTGCTGGTGTCATGTTCTGCACCTTTCCATGCTCAAGGAATAGGTGAGAGCTGCTGGGATTCCAAAGTAGAAGATGCCACACTACTAAATGCTAAGATTATTCAATCCTGGTCATCGGTCAGTACCGCCACACTGGCCCCAATCTGAGTGTATCACCCAACTTCTTCTTGGCAACCTCAAGTTGATTGACCAATACTCGAACCCAACCGCAATATTATAGATTATCATCTTCCTCCTCCACCATCGCATGCATCACAAGTGAACGATCTCCATTATATTTTAGAATGTCATTATTGATTAAAACTACATGAAAATCTTGTTTTTATTTATTTATTATGCTTTTCACTTAATCATCCGTTAGATATCGTTATACATTTATTGATATCATCACATCATATTCGCCCTGCACAATCACAATTATTGCTCTCTTTAGGTATCAAACAAAGCTTGTGATTATCTCCATAGCTACAGAGATATCACAATGTGCACGGTCAAGAGAGGACCGATTGTGCGAAGCTCTTTGTCAAGCATCTAAATCACTTTTTTCTGCATTTTAACTTTAGCAACCAATAAATCACAATCTGATTACTATAACTTATTCAACAAGAATCCAGAAATAGTTATTAATTTCAGAAAAAGGACATAGCATCAAGAATTAGACAAAGGACTAACCATGGTTTTCACAAACTGGTCATTCTTGTATGTCACTTTGAAGAAGAGCTGAGGAAGCTTATCGAGTTCACTCTTCTGCAAGTTAAGATGCTTAATCAAGAACGTCGTCGTCGTTGTCATCGTCATAAGACACTTGACAACGACATCAGTCTTAGATGTTACTAAAACTACAAAGACATGAATGCTAAAGAAATCAATTAATGTGGATGATGAAAAGGTGCAATATATCAGTTGAACTCTAAATAGGAAACTAATGTGCATACAAACTATGCCTGCAAAAGAAATTTAGACAATGGTACACATGAATAAAACATTTTCTTTCTGCTCTCTAGTCCAATGGCAAAGCAAGAGACAGACCCACAAATCTAAGCTCAACTGCAAGTGGGATGAGGTTGGGCCACATGAGTCAGTAAGTGCTTCCGTATTGTGCTAGTTGCATGGACAAGCGATGCAGGAAAAAGATTTCATTCAAGATAAAATCTTCAGGAACATGTTATTCCAAATTCAGAAAGAGAACATGCAAAATCGGATAATACAAGCTACGAAGCATGAACAAATCATGGTCAAGTGCCCCGAGCGATAATAGACAAGGTAAAGATCAAAGAGTTTTTTCATTACCTGCTCCAAAATTATTTTTCGGAAACTTGCCAGGGTTATGATCTAGCAAGTTCCCCTTATATGTGAATGGGTTTGTCGTATGTAGCCATAGCGGCTTCCTTCACGGCCTCACTCATTGTAGGGTGGGCATGGCATGTGCGAGCTATGTCTTCGCTTGAGGCACCGTACTGGAGGGCTAACACAGCTTCATGGATGAGTTCCCCTGCATTTGGTGCCATTATATGGACCCCAAGAATCTTGTCCGTCTCCTTCTCAGCCAGAATCTTCACCAGCCCATCAGCATCATCGATAGCCTTTGCACGGCTGTTAGCCATGAAGGGGAACTTGCCAACCCGGTATGACACTCCCAAGGCCTTCACCTGCTCCTCTGTCTTGCCAACTGAAGCCACCTCAGGATGTGTGTACACCACTCCGGGAACCATATCATAGTCCACATGGCCTTCCTTGCCCGCGATGAACTCAACGCATGCAACTCCATCTTCCTCTGCCTTGTGAGCAAGCATGGGTCCTGGTATCGCATCACCTATAGCATATACTCCCGACACATTGGTCATGAAATGTTTATCAACTTCAATCCTTCCTGCCTTATCGGTCTGTACACCAATGGTCTCCAGCCCGAGCCCTGCTGTGTATGGAACTCTGCCAGCCGACACAAGAACAACATCAGCTTCAAGTATGCTCTGTTCACCACCAGCTGCAGGTTCTAGTGTCAGTTTCACACCATCCCCTGATGTGTCAACCCCGACAACCTTTGTCTTGAGCATGAACTTCATTTTCTGCTTCTCAAGCATCCGCTGAAATTGCTTCCTCACTTCGCCATCCATCGAGGGCACAATATCTGGTGCAAACTCAACAACAGTCACTTCAGAACCAAGCCTTCCCCAAACTGATCCCATTTCCAAGCCGATGTAGCCTGCACCAATCACCACCAATTTCTTTGGGACTTCAGGTAAAGCCAGAGCTCCAGTAGATGAAACAATCTTTTTCTCATCAATAGTAACTCCAGGGAGGGATTTAACATCAGAACCAGTCGCAATTATGATATTTTTTCCTTTAACAACAGTGTTCCCTCCTTCAAGGGTGTCGACAGATACTTCAGAGGGTGACACAAATTTGCCAAAGCCTTTGACATAGGTTACCTTGTTCTTCTTGAACAAACCTTCGATACCTCGTGTCAGACCAGATACAGCTTTGTCTTTCTGTGCCATCATGGCAGGTAGGTCAATTTCAAGCTGAGAAAACTTTACACCATGACTTGGGAATGCATGTTTGGCTTCATGGTACATGTGAGAGGAGTGAAGGAGAGCCTGCAAGCAGGGAACATAAAGAAATTGATGCAATCTCTTGACAGTGACTATTCAGCACCTTATTCAGTGGTGTGTTTGTTTCTTTTTACTCTGGCTCCTCAAGAATTTTAAACCAACTGAATCCCTTTGGTTACTAAATTAAAATTGAACCACGCTAAAAGGAATGCAGATATTAAACCAAACCAGAAATTACAGCTTCAATTCCGTTCATAGGTTCCTTGAAGAAGTTGGCAACCAAAAGATACACATGAGAAAGAGAAAGGAATGCCATTGGAAATACACCAGAACACAGTATATGAAAGAATCAAAGACCCTAAACAAAAAAAAGGAAATTGAATCGGAAACCTTATTTTATGCTTATCTCCATACATTAAAGAGGTCTTCCAGCTCTAAGGATCCTATTTCTGTCAAAACATGTCCACAAAAATGCTTTCGGCATTATAGTTCCCTTTATATGTTAGAAGTAACATGACTAACAAACGCTTCCTTGATTCAAGGTAATGAAAAATCCTCCCAAGCAGGAACTAAAACTTAGTACAATATACTAGATAGGTTAACTTTCACATGAAAAAGAAAGTGAAACAAGAATGGCAACTTAGTACAATATACTAGATAGATTAACTTTAGAGCAAACATGACAGTGAAACAAGAATGGCATCAATCCCCATAATTAGTCGTATATATGGGTTTACCAATGCCCTTAAATCCTAGTACAAGACTAGGGCTAGTTATTTTTAGAATATAAAATACACGTAAACTAGGGTATTTGCTGCTTGCCATAGCTATAGGAACCAACCACTAACTCCTCAATTGTTCCAAGATAGGGAACCCATGTGGGAGGATTGCTGTGATCTGAATGGTGAATATCACATGGGGATTGCAGCCACAGGCAGCTAGAGGACCCATGCCTTTCGCATGAAGGTCATGCTTGGTAACATCATATGATAAGCATTGAGAATTGGAATTGCATAAGGATATATGGTGAACTGAGACACGAAACTGCTTTACAAAGGGAGGCTTCTAAAGGATAGGAAAGGGTGGACAAAAGGTGGGAGAAAGAGAGCAAGAGAGATCAAGGTTCCTAATTTCGTATCGTACCGGTGTTTTGAGCTTTGCTCGGTATGGTACGGTACGGTACGGTACGGTACGGTACAGGCGTTACCTTCTGGATCAAGATCGTCAAGGGAGGGCGGCGCCGGATCAGAAAGCGTTGAGGTTCTCCCGATTCTTCCTCTTCTCCTGTCTCTTCTTCGAGCGCCTTCTCCCTTGACGCTTCTTCTTCCCTCGTTGCAGCTAGGCCGCAGCCAAGCTGATATCGTCCGGTAGCAAGCGGTTCGCGTATCGGTCTGCTAACGGACCGGTACATACCGCCCGATACGGGCGATATCATTCGAAATTAAAATCCTTGAGAGAGATATGAACTCACTGCAGATTATCATGAGTCACACCAAATGGATAAATATAACAGAATCACTAATACATTGGTTGAACAAGAAAAAATAATTATCTTCATTCGTAATTCCCAAGTCTATGACCATCAAATTATATAGTTATCCCAATTACAAGTAGGAAAAGAAACAACTTAAAACACATTATTGAAGTGGTTCTCCTTTAATGCCAAGATAATTAATCACCATGAATTGTTCAATACTTTGTTCACGACTTCTTATATTCCTAATTGAATAGTTTTATCCACCAAGTCCAATCAAAACTGACAGTTCAACTCGCTGAATCAGCTAAACTCCTTCCAGACTTGGCATTTCCTTACTGCAGGTCAAACATCAGGCAGAATTGTTGCCAACCAAAATCAGACGATTCGGCAAACAATGCTGTCACGTACTATTACTCGATCTCCTTGGACTCCCATCTGCATCCATTGGTTAAACTCCACTTCTGCTCCGACAAAGATGAATCAAGGAGTGGTTTTGCACTTCATGATCTCGAAAAGGCCACTATTATCTTAGCACCACTGGTGGAGTGTCGGATGATGAAACAAAGGATCACTCAAAAAGGGAAGGTCATAAGCGATTGGAGGGGCCAGGGGTCGTGTGATGCTAGAATAGGTGGAATGCTGCCAGAAAAAATGCTTACAAGGAGATAAAAAGTCTTCTTTTCTCTAATTGAAAACCATAATAGAACTGAGCAAAACCAAAAATTCCAATCTGGTTCAAGTCTGGTTCCTCCTTGCCTTCAAGTTTGACTTCAACCCATCTGTTCAGTTCCAAGCTCACCCTTGAACCAAAGTGCACTGAATAAACCTAAACAAAACCCTAGAAAATTTGATCCCTCCCTTGCATTGTCAGTGAGTCTGAGACCCTTCTGTCAAAGCACTAAATTTTGATAAAGACCAACTCTCCTATATATGAATAATCCACATTTTGCAATCAATTGCAAATGCATATCATCCGACTAGTAAATGATACCTAAAGCCTCCAAAAATGATAAAATAGGGTAGCTTAGACTCAATTTCTATCTGAAGAAGATAAAATCAGCATGTGTCCAGAGTAGATTTGTAGAATGGATATGCAAATACTATACATGTAATGCAGTGCTTCAAATAGTGAAGAAAAAGGACGAAACAAAACAATGTTATGCCGCTTTCAAGCCTCACCGTTTCCACCACCTTTCCAACTAATTACCGTTACCTCAAGAAACCCAAATCAATCAAAGGATTCCAGTTTACCATAAGAAGACCACAAGAACACGGATGGAGTTGGGGAGCAGAGTCGAGGCATCTTTCGATCTACTTGTTAGAAATACTTAGTCAAAAATCAGAACTGAGGAACACCACAATCTATGAAAACCACTAAACAAACAGAAAACATGAATTCAATTATCTAGCCCATAAACAACAGATCAGATCTATCTGGTTCACCGAACACAGAGATTCACACCGATCACCACAATCAAGCATCAGAAACATGAATCGGAAACAAAGACCAAGAAGACAGATGCTACACGCTAAAGGGATCGGAAAGGGAAAAGGAGGAGAGTGGAAGGAGGGATGAGGCGATCTTTCACCTTGGAGGGGATGCATCCGACGTTAAGGCAGGTGCCACCGAGCGTCCCCCGCTTCTCGATGCAGGTCGTCTTGAGCCCCAACTGCGCGGCCTTGATAGCCGCCACGTACCCACCGGGCCCGCCGCCGATCACTACCACGTCGTTCTCGTCCGCCGCCGCCGCGAATCCCCGGCAGAACACGGCAGCTCGCCGCACCGCCTCCGGCCGGAAAACATCTCCAGCCCTCCGCCTCGCCAAGCTCGCCATCGCCGCCATCGCCGCCGCCTTCTCCTCTTCCTCTTCTTCTCGCGCAGGCAGTTGGAGACAGCAGAAATAGGGCAAAGAGTCAGTGCATCTATCTATTCCATAAATTATATTTTTAACACACACACACACACATATGTATATAACGGGAAGAGATTTGGGACTGAGGGAGAAGCAGGACCGTTGGATAAACGGATGTGGGACATTTTTAGAAAAGACATCGGCCGTCCGATGGAGAATGTAGGGTCTGGATTCATAATAAGACGGAGGGCCAGCGGCGACCCGTATTGGATTACGGTTGATCAGCGCGTGGTGTGAGAGAGCGAGATAGAGATAAGAAAGAAGCGGAAGATGGCGGCTGTCGAACCGTTCAAACCCGAGAAGATGGTGTCCTCACGAAGAACATAAACATCATCCCTTCGCTGAAGCCACGACGACGAGCTTCACACAATCCTCCCATCGTATAACAGCCCCTCAAACCATTGCTCGAGTGCGGAGGCAGATGATAGCTCGTAAGGAGCTCAACTCGATCGAGGGTTAGACAATCTTGATAACATGTCCATTATTATCTTCTTTCAATTCAACGTAGAGCTCAACACCAGCAAGAAGCGAAGGGAAGAGAACCTTCGGAACATGCATTTGCGGTAATTAGAATTGAACGAATACAACTGCTCCGTAAATACAACAAGAATTAGGAATTGCTGCTATCTAAACCTTTTCGATTGATATGCATTTACGGTCATTTTAATTTTTCTTAAAATTAAAACTTTCGCTTGATCTATGTTTTATTTGATTTCTTAAGTTTGGACATGCTACAATTTGGATGGAGGAATTGCTTAAGTTTCATAAGTGGATCGAAAGGCTCGCAATTGCCGATTACACCAAATCCACATGAATGCTCGAATGTGACGACGGGTAAACGAGGCATTGTAAGATATTACTCGTATCTCGCTTACTGCATGCACGCGTGTCCTCGTGGGATACGTCCATATCAACAGTCCCAAAGAACACAAGAGAGAAGATAAGAAGAAGAAGAAAACGAGTACAAGAAAGACTTGATGGCTGCTTGCTGCCGAGAGGATCAAGTGCTTCACCAGGCCAGAGATCGTTCATCAGCTTCGGTTGGTGAGAGTGCAGTAACCATCGTCTGCATCACCTTCACCTGTAGTTGCAGGTGCAGGATGTGGTCGGCTGCTCCGCGGAGGAGTCCGTCGAGCTCCATCGACTCGCCGTGGGGGACGAGCAGTCGCAGCGTTCTCATCTTCTTCGCCACGTAGCTCGCGGTGGTGGTTGGCCTCCTCCTATTCCATGCACCGATGCTACCTCCAACCCTCTTGCTCATGCCCGCTTGCTGCCTTCTTCTCGGTGCATGCCTTTGCCTGGCTCGAGGTCGATGTGCTTCCGCTGGTCTTCGGGTTGTGGCGATGAGGTTAAGGGCCTGTAGAGTAGTAGCTGCTTCCATGGCTAGGGATTTATTTTCCTTTCAAGGCCACTTCTTCCTTTTTTAGAAGATGAACTTGTAAGGCCTTGGGCATGAACTCAGGCAAGGAAAGGAATGTACAGAGAGAGAGAGAGAGAGGAGGAGCTAATTGCACATAGGGTTTTGAGACGGGACTGATGTGTGTGTATATATATATATACGCAATATATTAGGTAACAGGAGATGATACATAGAGAGGGGAGAAGAAGAAGTGAGATGGGATTTGCTTGTGGCAAAGGCCACGTTCTCCCATATCAATGAACATGCACCCAAATGATTCCTTGGCACGAAAACTCTCTCTCTCTCTCTCTCTCTCTCTCTCTCTTTCTCTTTGTGATCCTCACATCATCCTCCACGTTTTCTTCTATGATCTCCTCGTGAGAACACCCTGGATGATTCTTCTACCCCTTTCATGGTTCACTGAATTCTGATGTAGGCGGCTTCAGCTACCACACCGACTGTCCAGCTCAATCAGATGTTACAAAGGATTCTTTTATGCTCGGTGTTGCCAAAGGTAGATTGCATGGTGGCTGCAAACTTAACCTTGTGTTTCCTCTCCGGGGAACCCGCATAATCTTTAATGCAGACATAAGATTCTTTGGGACGCATGCTTGTCATTGCATGTGGCAACAAGGAGTATACATGTGCGAAGACTAAACTTGATTACTATGCATGATCCTGAGATTGAGCTTGCTTCTTCTCAATCACTGAGCATCATCATGGAGCACCGAAAGGTATTATGCTGCTAAAGGTCACTGAATTCACATTTGTCATCGAACCTCATCACGAGAAACCCAATTCACTGAATATGGATATGGATGTGCCAAACTTTATCTCACCATGTTAAACCACATGGCCGAAAACTTTAATGCCTTAAAGCTTCAAGTTTTCAACATATAAGTAATGATTTTGGCCTTTCACAAGTAGGTAGGTCAGTGAAACTGAGAACTCTGATACACAGTCAACAAAGTTGATTGGTGAGTGCATTGTGGAAATGAGAAGACATTTATTTGCAAGCTTGAACACAAAATCAAACAGCAATCCCAGAAATGTGTGGTTGAGAAGCAATTAAAAGAATGAAACACCCCAGGAATTTGTCTTTCTTTGATGATTGTCCTGCTAAGTCGACATCTGATGATCTTTTTCCTCATCTTTGAAGAAAAAGAGGGTGAAACACCCATCCCCATGCAATTCCATAAGCTTCACCCAGCATCTAATAATATTTTATCATCCAAACTCTTGAACACACCCTGATGATTATAATATCATTTTAAAAGACTAAAGAAAAATGTATAAATACAAAACATCGATTACACTTAATTGTGTACAATCAGATTTCCTAGTATTTATTGTCTGCATATTGTTGACATAGGATGAATGCCAAGAATCAATTTGATTTATTTCCTTGAGTATCTAAATTTGAACAATTTACTTGAGGATCTCTTCCCCTTTTTTGTGGGGAACAATGACAAGTCAAATACAACAAAAACTATTAGTAAGTAGAACAAGCAAACATCCCATCAAGAGAACACCAACCACAAATGCTTCCACAAGCAGAGGCAGAAGTTTGTGCAGTACCAATCAGCTTACAAGTAGTTGGCACTTGGCTTTCCCTTATGGGCATGGCTGAACCACCCATCACATTATTATTTGCTTGGGACAGCAACCATGTGCAGCTTCTGATCACCATGACAAACTGCAGCAATTTTGGCCACTATCACAGCTAGAAGAGACCATGTTCATCCATCTGATGAATTATTGATCTTGTTGTTGTTGCTGCTGCTGCAAAAGAATCCTGGGAGTGCAATGAACTCTGTATATAACTAAACACTAAAAGCTCCTTTCGAACTGCTTGATTGTCCACCAAAATGGATGCTTAAACTTGTGTGGCTGAGATAAGAGTCACAAAACCCAGCTAGCTTGGCACACACTCTTCTTTTTTCATTGTGGTTTGGTGGGTATCCCATAAACAATCTTTAGTCTGGTTAGCTTCCATGTTCACTGCATCCTCATATTTAACAGAACAAGACAATGAATCTTCCACATGTTTTGTACTTGTTTCTTTATCTGTACGCCAACCCTCCTTACATGTTCATCAGAATTTGATTCATAACGGTAGCAAGCTCAGTTTTCAAAGGCTTTGCATGGTTGACTTGGTGCTGGAAACAACAGTTTTTCTACTTCCCATACTCCACTGACCACTTGAACTGATGAGAGAAGTAAATGCAATCATAGGGAATTTTCTTCAGCAAGCAATACACAAGGTGGATTGACTGCAAATATCCTTTCACACAACACATGTTAATCCCTGCCTCAACCAAGTATCACATTGCCATTCTTATAGGATGCTGGATATAACTCAAGACAACTGTAAAACTAAAGAGAGATTAGCCTTACCCTTGCAAAGAACAGATCCAATAATCTCAACTGTCAAGCATCACCAGGCTCCATTTTTCCCATTACCAACAAAACAGAAAAAAAGAGAGAGAATGAGATATTAGGATACAGCACAGTGCATAGAACTAAAGAACATCGAGGACAGATTTATTCGTAATTGCTATCCATAGTTGTCAAATTACAACACCCGGTGGCACAATAATTTAGGATACAAGATAAACATCGACTTTAAAATGGAAGAAAAATGATAATCTTTCTGTAGTCATTGAAACCCCACAAACAGTTGGTCCAGACTGATGACCTATGTGATTGTATCAGTCTGGGCCTTGTTAATAAGTTTAAAGGCTTTCCACTAAGTAGTAAATATTTCAAACAACACAACCTTCAACACATGTTGTGTTAATTGTCGGCTAGAGAGAGTCCGACAATTCTCAAAGAACTCTTCATATGCTTCAATGGTCCAAAGCACTTCTAACTGATAACTGAGGCCCTTGTGTGGAACCTTTGACCATAAGATCATGATTTAGGAATATAACAATGACAGTTATATCATCATGAAAATGCCGACGGACCTTCTTGTCAATCCTTTTGAGATCTGAGTATCGCATTTCTCGTTTTCTAGCCGCTTCATGGAGAGCAGCTTTGATGAGTCGTTTTGCACTTCCCTACGGCACAAAAAGATAGATGATAGTTTAGACCGATAAGGACACAGCACAATTACAGAATGTGTGAGTTAAACTCAGATAGTCCATATTTTAAACCATTCCTGGAATTTAGCAAGTAGAATAAATTTGATTAAGGTTAACGTGAAAGGCCTAATTGTAATTCTCACATTTTTAAAGTAAGAACAAGGTCTAATTTGTATATGACAGTCATGGACTTTGATTTTCAGAAAATATTTTCCACCCTATTGGGTTTCACTAGAGCTAAAATGAATCCATTTCAATGTATAGCAACATAACACCTAGAACCCCTCTTAGAAATACCAAATGACCAATAAGCAATACCGTATTATGCTAATTCCGCTGCTAGTTTGATGCCAAAAATTCTCCAGGCTCTCTATTTATAGCAAGAATTTAGAATAAAGATAAGGATGCATCTCCTCTTGGAGAAGATATAATATCTACCCAAACAAAATAGCATGCTAACTTTTAGCATGAATAGCCCAAGAACAACCTTGGCAATCAAGCCCTAGAAAAGACAAATTTTTCCTTTTTTTTTTAGACAAAGACGATCATCATCATGAGAAAAAGTCAACAATCCATTTATTTCAAGCAAAATAAAATATTTGGAACATGTTATAAAATAAGCATCATCACAGTTTCGGTGACGATGCTTATTTTATAACATGTTGCAAATATTTTATTTTACTTAAAGTAAATGGATAATTGACTTGATTACCAAGGTTGTTCTTAGGCTATTCATGCTAAAAATTAGTATGTTATTTTGTTTGGGCAAATATTATATCTCCTCCAAGGGGAGCAGTATACTTAACTTTATTCTAAATTCTTACTATAAATAGAAAGCCGAGAGAGTATTTGGCATCAAACTACAGTGGAGTTAGCATAATACAGTATAGCTTAGCAGTCATTTGGTATTTCTGAGAGGGGTTCTAAGTGTTATGTTGCAATACATTGAAATGGATTTATTTTAGCTCTAGTGAAACATAATAGGATGGAAAATATTTTTTGAGAATCAAAGTACATGACTGTCATATACAAATTAGACCTTGTTCTTACTTTAAAAATGTGACAATTACAATTAAGCATCGTCACATTGCAACATGTTATAAAATAAACATCATCACATTTGCAATATGTCTCAAATTGTATAAGCTTACATTTCACCAAATGAATTGTATCTGCCAAACTAATGTTAGTATTATTCTATAGGTTTATCCAAAAAAGTTGAGATGCCAAATAAAGAGCATGGTTACCGAAACTGAACTGGGCCATAAGCTGGTCCAATATCGAGTTATTGGGTTATTGGGTCATTGGTCAGATTGGTGTATCATGTGCATTAAAGTTAGTAGAAGATAACAAAAATTATTTACAAAATGAAAAATTAGAATAGCCTTGATAATAGAAGTACTTAAAAGTTAATAATACTAAGAAAATAAAGCACTGAAAATCATGCCTCCATCAAATAGCTTTTAAAGGGTACGATTTCGATGGAGAAATAAGTTTTGTTTAGTTTTTCCAACCGCTATTGTTTCTTCCTCCTAGTCAATCTTATATTCCAAAATAATCGGTTGCCATACTCTTGCTCCATCAAATTTCCCTTTTCCATTATTTTTAAATTCTATAACAAAGTTTCAACAGAATGATAATAATATATCACTTCAATAGGGAAAAAACAAAGATAAACAATTATTTTTTTCAACAAGAGTCTTAACTTTAAACCCTCCCTGTTAATGCATTGTATACAAACAGAAGCAATGAATTTGAATTCATCAATCACATCAAACAAATAGGCAGTTACAATTGACCATCTTCACTGGGTTCATCGTTGCTTTCTGAATCAGCAAAATTACTTTAAACATGTTGCATTTCAGTTATTTTTAGGATGGCCATCACGAAGATTAGTTTCATGTGTAAGCAACTTCTAGAAGTATATAAGCACTTCGATAAGGACATCGATGAGGCTCCAAAAAGAGTTACGCATGTGCCAAGCACAAGTAGTAGCTTTAAGAGATGCATTACTGTTTATAAGAAATTAAAAAGAAGATGCAGAAGTAAATAGCATAAGACAATACAAGCAACAAGAATAAATTAAAAATGCTTACTGCACGTGGATGACTGTGAACAATTTCAACTGCCTTCTGGTCACTTAGGTGTTCCCACAGACCATCTGAAGCAAATATGAGGAAAGAGTCACTTGGTTGAAGATGATGAGTCGTGATAGATGGATTGGCAGTCAAGATAGGCATGTTCATGGGTTCAGGTATTCTGAACTTTGAATTGATTGGTTCTCGGTTATACTGAGCATATTTCATGTATGCATCACCGATAGATCTAGAAACCTGCAATTGATCATACAAATTAAAGCTTAGAGAACATTGCAAGATCAAAAGGGCAATTTTGTAGTTTGAAATAAAACAATAGTCAATGGGAAAAGTCTGTGATTGTTTTTCATGTAAATTAGTTAAATTTCATGCACCATAAATTAACAAGAATACATATCCCATGGATACAAATCATAAATTAACTGCTCGGTACTACTTGATAGTTTGACATGGCTATATTAATTATCAAAACACCTCTGGGATTATAACTCATGAACATCTCAAATAAAGCTATGAGTTATAAAATCTTTTTGAGACCAGCAGAGAGAACATACACAACAGAAAAAGAGGTACAGCAAAAGTATGTAATCTGATAACACTAACTGAATATGATTTATGGAAGATATAGGATTAACATGAAAACTGGTAAATAAGTTTGTAACACCTACACCTTATCGAGAAACCAGACATAATACCACAGTCGTAACCCCTATAAGATATACCCTTTGATAAGGCAAGGTCTGACACACATCATATTTATACACTGTGTACAATACCAACTTAATAAACTCATAGGAAATTATAATATAATCCATAACACAGGGTCTAAGAGTGTCAGTTTCTAATCGATAATATATAATTGGCCTTACAATTGTCTAACAAGATTTTTCCTCTAATCTAAAGGATATACATTCATTGATCACACAAAACTTTTAATGGCTTTCTCCATTTTATTATTTCACCTTCAACTCTATGAACACTATTTTTATTATTCTATTGCTCTTAATAAATTATAGATAGAAGGCATCTAGACAATTTTACTTAATGTCCATCTATCTTGATTATAGCAATGACTCTTCTCTAGGTTCTCTTGGTAGTGCTGATGTAAATATACATAAATTCGATCTTGTTTCTACGTAGTTTAAAACCTTTACTTTCTAATGTTTGTTTGCACAACTCATTTATAAAACTTATTCCAACTACACTCTTATCAGCCAAAACAATATCATCAGGAAATAACATGTGCTATGGAAGATTGTTCTGAATATGTAACAAAAGAAATCCACCAATTGTACAAAAATATAAGAACTCCAAATTGATCCTTTATATAAAAAGGAATCTTATGGGATACTTTTTTGAAAATCCTAACTTTAGTGGCATCTCTATCATATAAATTATTTATCAGTAAGTACCACTTTTTCTATCAATCTCATGTGATCTCTTTAAGAACTATATCATAGGCATTTCTTGAGTATTGATAAAACATAAATGCAAGTTTTCTTCTTCTTTCCTTGTACCTTACCACTCATCAATGCCTTTCCCCACTCCCTCGCCATCCTCTACAAGACACTCTCCCTAACATCGACCAGCACCACCATACCATTGCCTCTCTGAATCACAATGCTGACGTTAGTAGCTGGGAGAATTGGAGGATGATGGAAGAATTACCCATTATAAGACATTTTCTCACTATAAAAGATAGGCTTATTTTTTCCTCGTCAATAGACCTCAGGGTGGCAAGGGAACATATAATGTGGGCAAATGGAGATATGTCAGGCAGACAAAATGTCGTAAATCAAGTCCTAGATGGGTTAGGTGAAAACCAGTATCTATCATGTGCAATGAGCAATTTTATCTAAACATTTATTTACTAATTACCATATGATAGAAGTAGCTGGATGAAGAAAATTTTCAGAATAACTTTCCCAAAACACAGAGAACATTCAAGTAACCAAACCAAAGAATAACCACTAGCAAGATAGATAAAATGACTAATAACATGTTTGGAAATGTTCCAACGCATTGACCTGTATGATGCCTTTGATTCTCCAAACTCCATGTTTAAGAACAACAATTTCTGGATCATTTGGATGCTGTGCCTTGAGCTCCTGCCTTACAGCCTCCACATTAGCATTGTGATCACTTGACAATGATATTGCTGCAATCTCACCGGTGTTGCCAACCTTCTTTCCGAGAACAGCACGAGAATCACCAAGATTCGCTACGTAGAGGGTCCTCTGGCAGATAACACCGACAAGGCAGCAGCAACCTGTAGTTGCTATATCTGGTTGAGTGTTCCATAGTTGAGAAACCAGTGTAATAAAACTTTCTTCTGTTGCTAAGAAAGCTCTCCGGATGCCATCAGATGTCACGCCCTGTGGTCCAGATGAAATTTCTGCATAAAGACGGCACCTAATGACTTGGAAAAATATAAAAAGGAAGTAATATAGTAGAAGTTTGAAAGCTTATTAATATTTACAAGTATGAAAACATAGGAAAGGAAATTTTTATACTATATGATAAGCATTGCAAGCAACAGAAGGAGCTAAATAGGTAAGAATTTGTCTACCAATTGTGATTTAGGAAAGTTCCCATCCATGGAAGCTGAAAACCCATATGGTGTGGTACAATAAAAGTTCATTTAAAACCAAACTTTTATACTATGTAAGTAATTCTAGCTTAAAAGAAAAGGAAACTCATTTATGTAATGAAAATCTTGTATCACAACTAATGATAACACCTAAACTGCAGTTTAAAATGAGATCAATTGTACAGAAAAATTATCAAGAAAAAATCGAATTTATGAATGCTGAGACATACCTGCGACTTGACATTCCTAGATGAGAGTTTGTGGAAGATGTGACCCTAAAATTATGAAGTTTCACAGATTCATCAACCAATGAATTTACGAGAATGTAACATGTCCTAATTAAAGTGAAAAAGTCAGCCTAATTGTAACACTCCACTTTAGTCTCACATTGTAAGTGGGACAAGATTTAAGTTGATCTACAAGGGTTAAATGAGTGTACTATCAATTTAGGCTTAAGTAGTTTGATAACATGGGTCAATTATGGTCCGTAACAAAATGACATCAGATCAGAACATGATGAGAGTCCCTGAGTAAGAAATAACTATCAATAAATGTGACTGAAAACATGTCATGATATAGAAAAACCATGATTCTGGATGATGTTGGTCATCGATGAAATCACCAGGCCGAACCCATAAGTGGAAAAAATTGTAGCACCCTAGTTCGCGTATCAGATATGGAGGTCTAAAGTTACATGGGTAACTCATTAACTAAAGCTTAAGCATTCCAGACCATATGATTTAACATCTATCAAGTTAATGAGTCAGTTACCCTATTGAGTAGTGTCATGACACTAATTTTGCTCACTCCACTCTTACCATCAGGCTGGAGGCCCTAAAATGATAATGGAAAGCACAGAGACCAAGAATACATCAAGGTTTGGCAAGCGACAACAAAGTAGTCAAATGCAATGTACACCGACTTGACATCAAGAGATAGGTGCATGCATGAAGGAAGCAGCAGATGGATCATCGCCTGGGGATGGATCCAAGCATTCCAATTCAACCTTGAATCTGAACCATGGTCAATATAAAATAATCATGAAAATAGAAAATCGTATGCAAACAAACAACAAATTTCAGAAAGGAATTATAAATGAATGCACTAAGAACAGAGATTCTACTACAATGAAATGAATGTTTCTAAGATGCTCTGCTAGGAAAAAAAAAAAAGCAACTTTTTTTGGAGGTAAATCATTGAAATTGGGCGACAGGCGTCAGATGGTCAAATACCAAAAGAAGCGTAGAGTTCACAAGGGGAGGAGTCGGGAGGCCACCTCTGAAGCGGGAGAAGAGATGGTCGCAGACGTATCGCGCGGCGTCGGGGCCACCGTGGCCATCGTAGACGCCGATAAAGGTGCCGAAGGGGCCGGACTCGATCTGGCTCTGGTCCTCGAGAACCTGGTTGGCCTGGACCACGGCCATGGAAAACTCGCCACCCGCGCAGCGGCCGAAGTCGCGGTACCAGAGGAGCCCATCCCGCCCCTCCCGTCCCATGGCCCCGTCACCACCACCGCCCCCGCCTGCGGCGTCTCCTCCTCTCCCGCCAAACGGCCTCCACAGCGACGTCAGCAGCCTCATCAACTGTCGCAGCATCCCACATCTCTCGCCAAAACCCTAGCTCTACCTCACCCCCCTACCGCGACAACCCCAGAGGGGATCTCCTCCCCTCCGGCGATAGAGATGGAAAGATATGAAGATACGGCGAGAAGAGAAGAGAGGAGAAAGGAAATAAGAAGAAAAGCGAGAGGTGCGCAGGATGGCGGGGGGAGCGCGCAGTCTAGAACGGCCGGCGGCGGAGGCGACAGAGCGGCCTTTGAGAGGGGAATATGGTCCGCTGTGAGGACCTTTCGTCGCTTATTTCCCACATCGCAAAACGTGACTCGTGAAGGCACCCACAACTTATCAGACGCCATGTTTGCCTTTATCCATGGAACCCACATCATGTCGGAAGGGTCAGTGGCAGAAGTTATTGGGTGAGAGTCCGGCAAGCGCGACGATGTGCGATATTACAGCATGAGTCTTGTGCGGACAAATGATATAATAATTTATACCAACGAGGACCTAACCCGCAACATGGCCTGGGTGCCCGGATTGGTGTGTGGTGCTTGCTGATGTTGGCGGGCCCCAGCGCGAGATCAGATTCGGGGTTTGGTCTGCCTCCAAGAGCGGGCTTTCTTGGGTAGAAGAACAATACGCCACGTCAATCGTAGTCGGTCTAATCATGGACCGTGGCCCGTGGTTTTAGGGCCGCCCTTCCGACACCGACGTAGCCAACCCAGAACCCGGGACGTGATGGAAGAGAGCAATGGACAGGCGGGACCCACATGCTTGACCGAGAGCACCGACTTGGTACTTTTAACTGGTGCAGTTGACTGTTATTTCATGTTATGTGGTAATATGCTATGGCTCATCTTTACGTTCTTGCATGATGTTATGATCAAATGTCTTAATTTTATTCTTTCACCAAAAAATGTTAATTTCATTTCATCTCTTCTTTCTACCGAATGTTTATTTTCATCGTAATTTTGTTATATTTATTTTGTTATGGGAGGGACAGACAGACGATTGAGATGACAACAGATCTGATCATATAAATGTTTACAGTTCCATGTCCTTAATATTATTAGTATGGTGAAAACCAACTAATTATGGCAACTAATTATCAAGACCCTAACAAATATATAATTTATTGCAAAACCTTGAAGGAGTTATTACCATAAATTTACAATGGATGAAACCGCACACAAGCCAAAGAGAGAAGAAGATAGAGCAGACATGGAAGCTCCTACTAGCTCTCCCCAATGAATCGGTAGGCAAATGTGACCTCAGAGACACCACCATTGTTTTCCTCCCAAGCGAGATCCACTCTCAGCTTTCCATCTTCTCCCCACTCAAATCCAACCTCAACTCCATTCACATAGCTTCTCTCCGGCTTCCTGTCGGAGTAAGCCATCAGCTCACCTCCACCCTTCACCTTCATCCTCACAGCAATCCCACCCTCACCCTCACCTGCTTCGACTTCCAGTAACGTTCCCACGCTGTTGAACATGTTCACCAGCCCGATCGCCGCGAACTTGCAGTCGCCACCGATCATTCTCGCCGGCACGAAGTTGAAGAGCTCCAAGGAAGATGGCTGCAACCCGAAGTGGATGGCGTCGGAGCTCGGAGTCATCAGCAACAACTCCTTCGCCTGGTGCAGGTAGACAGCGTACTCGTCAGCCTCGCCCATCCCACCGCATTCCTTCTTCTGAGCCCATTCGACGTCGGTCACATGAACAGCTCCTGCCATCGGCTTGTAGCAGTGCGGGTAACCTTTCACTCGCTTCTCCTTCGGATCCCACCCTGCACCTTGACAATTGAAAGCTCCAACGACACCTCCAAACTACAGATAGTGTGTATTCAGGGAGCTGGCAAAGCTGGTTGTTCGATGAAAAGAGATTGGATGTGGTGAGTGTTGCTTACCTTGTTTAAGTTCCAGATCTTGAGGATGGTCTTCTCGTCAAAGAGGGGGTTCTTAAACAAGCAGTCTCTGGTTGGCCGAGCATGATGCTGGCACCTGGGAATGGTGCCGTCGGGGAAGACGAGCTTCTTGAGGAGATTGAAGTCATGGCAGCCGAGCGAGTCGCTCACGTAGACGGGTCCGCCGCAGATGGCCCTCGAAGCCGCGTGGAATTCGGCGCAGGCGTGGTCGGTCTGGAACATGTCCCAATCCGGCTGCATGAACTCGCCCATCCACAGGCTGTTGTAAGAGTTATTGATCATGTGCGCTCCTTGCAGCCAGTAGATCCCCATGGGATCTCCATGAGGATCCTCAAACCAGAAATCGTCACCTGTCAAGAAGATCAACGATCAAACCGATGACTCTTCGTCCTTGGAATCCCCATCAGGTTGAATCAGTTTGGGTTCTCACCTGTTCTGCCCATGGCCACTTGCCGAGTTCCGAGGAAGAAGAAGTCGTTGCTCTGCTGCATGCTGGATATGATCCCTGTTCCATTGAAGTTCTTGACGAGGGACCTCGACAGGCCATCGTAGTAAGCCTTTGCGAGCTCGACTCTGCCTCCATGTTCTTCACACACGTATTCCAGTGTCTGAATCAGCAACACGAATCTATTAGCAATATAAACACAGAAACATTACATCAAACATGTAGAAACTCACATGAATGACATCCACTTTGACGCCGGTCACTCCGGTGCTGGCGAGATAGGAGTGCATGGAATCATACAGATCGGCCGCCTGGTCCGGCCGAACCAGGCCAATGCCGCCTTCGATGATCTTGTCGACCGCGAGATCGTCCATCGTCCCAGCTAATCCTGGAGAGAGGTTGACGGGCACCAGCTTGGAGTCAAGATGGGTGCTGCCAGGTCTCACTCCACCCCACGCTCCACAGAGGGCTTGCCACACGTACACATCATCCAGTCCTTTGAACTTTGTCTTCAGATCCTCGATGAAAGCTCTCAAGCCAGTACTGCTGGAACTCCCACTGCGATCCACCGGCAGCTCTTCCCTGTCTGCAAGCATTTGGTCGATCTCTTTCTTGAGCTCGACGATTCTGCGATCGAAACCAGATAATTCAGTTGTCCCGTCACGGATTGCCTTATCCCTGGCCTTCTTAGCATTCTCTAGTTCTTTAGCTTTGCATAGAATCATCTTAGGCCTGTTCTTGTCGTAAGAACAAGCTTCAGGACTCAGGAGAGTGCCTTCCCTGTACCTCCTAAATCTTTCGCACTCCTCGAACCTGTAGAGCCTAGCAGTCATCTGTTCTCCTCCAAACACGAGGTTCTTTGCGTCCTCCAGGGGGTTGTCTCCATCCAAGTTGACGCTTTGCCAGCCATCGTCGATTATAAGAAACCTCGGTGGAAGACCGCCGTCGACGAAGTCCTTCACGCCATGCCACACTCCGACAGGGTCGACGGTCAAGTAGAAAGCATCCCAAGTGCACCAACCAAACTTGTCTACTATGGGAGGGACTGCCTTCTCTTCTCTCAGCCTAAACGTGTTGAGATGGACCCTTGCGGCACTGTAAGCTTCTTTCATCAAGGTGTAGGGGTTGTCACAGACATGGATGTAAGCTATAGCTTTGAAGGAATCAGCCTGCACTTGAGAGGATCCACTCTCCGCACAGATGAGGACGTGGTCGTCATTGCCTGGGTGGATGGCGGACCGAAATCTCCCTTCGATCAAGGGAAGGAGGAGAACGTAGGAGCTCAGCTCGGGGACTTGGAAGAGCACCCACTGCGTCTCCATCTGCAAGTCTGAGCCGCAACTTCCCACCCACATGGTCGACCACCATGTCTTGAACCTAAAGATGCTGAGGAAGTTTCTGCTGCTGAACTTGCCTAGCGAGTTCACCAGCCGATCGGCCACCGCCGGTTGCGAGAATCCGAGGAAGCCGCCTCTAGAGGATCGAGACTTGACTTGCTTGATGAGCGATGGAGGAGCATCGGAAGCGGGACATATGGTGGAAAAGCTACTGAAGGTAACATTTCCCGGAACTTTCGAGAGTAATGTGACGCCATTGATGGCGAACGTTCCATCACAAAGTGAGAAGAGATTAGTGAAGCCAATAGCTTCATTGTTGTTGCACACAACATCAGGAGGAGCCATAAGCAGGGGAAAGAGAAAACAGGGGAGGAAGTGATGGTGTGAACTATGATGGAAATCAAAGCTGAAACAAGTGGAGAAGAGGGATGATTCAATTCACTGGTGGAAGTGGAGATGCAGAGAACTGTAAGCAAAGCTATATCTAAGAATTCAAAGCCTCCACAAACAACAAAGAAGAGTGCTTACAGTCAAGAGGCAAAACAGGAGATGAGATGGGGACCTTCTTCAGATGAGAATTGGAGCCGTAATATTGGAGAGTTGCAGAAATCAAAGCTGTTCTTCAAGGTCAGACCCTCCAAAGTGACACGTAAAGTTGCTTCAGAGCCAAGAGGCAGAACAAGAAGCAGACAACTTGGGCTTCAGAGAAGGTAACTGGAGAACAGGATCGCCATCAAGGGCCATGGCTGGTTTATATGATAGAAGATCATAGTATCTTTTATCAGTATATACAAATCTATCGTTGATCATAGATTGATTGAGGATATTATGATCTTCTATCAGTATATATAGGCGGCAAGGTGATCAAGAAAAACAACTCCTTGGACCCATTGACCCGTGAGCTGATGGTCAAGTTGCTCTTACTATGGGAAGAACGATGAAGTGTTTGGTTTGAAAGGTCAAAATATATCTGGCCAACCAGATTTCACCACCTGGAATCCCGGGAAGACTGTCCGTTAACCGACCATGATCTAACTAACGTGAAATCGACCAAAGAAAGATCCAGTTAACCGACCATGGACTGACATGATATCTAAATAATGCTTAACGTCCACGAGAAGCACTCCTTTTCCTCTGTGCAGGGAAGATGAACGGCTCTTCATGTATCGACATATCCACTCCTTGAACAACGACAGAGAGAAAGCGAAAGAGAGAGCTGGTGATGTGTCATCAAATACTGCACCAACGTGCGAGACATGAGCAAGTTCTTCAAAAGCGGTAGCAGGAAGACGGATGGATTACATGAAATATCTTAGACGCGTCTGGATAAGGATCCTACGTATGGTAGCCACTGTAGTTGAGTGCCAGAATGAAGAGGGCTCTCGACGATTCAGCTTCTTTCTTCTTGTTGGAGTAGGTATGGTCGGTTTGACAGTCCACCGAGACTCCTGGAATCCCTGGGCTTGTCGGCAGGACTACTGGAGCATTCATTCGAAAGGAGACAGGTGGAATTGCAGATACATCCCCACGTAGCTCTCCTCTTCTCGGTCTTCCATTGAGGCCTTAACTAATAACATGTTGAATTCTGGGAATATATCATCAATTCAACCTTGATTCAGTTGATCACTATACCACTGCTTCCAGAAACATTATCTTTCAATTGTTTTTTTCATTGGATCAACACCCTCGGATGTTCATTCAATTAGTTTCTGTTCCAGAACAAAACACCCTGAGAAGTTCAGTAAAAGTTTAAAGGCACAAGAAGCTTTGAACCTAAGAAGATTTCTTCCTGTATCTACTGTGATCTAGAGATCATGAAGGCCTTACACAAGTTTAAATTAATCCAGTTATAACAAGTATTTCCCAGGCGTTTGTGCTGATGTTTTTCCTAGATAAAGGCACTCTTTTTGACAATATATAGTCTCGTTTCCCAATGCATTTATCTTCGGCTGTCTTCTTCGATAGCTTAGATCTTTCTCCTTCTCGCTCTCGTGGGTAATTGGATAGAGATCTAGTACCCAATAGGACAGTATCAATTATGGTTAACTGAAGCCTCTATAAATAGGAGGGAACTAAAGGCTCATTGGCTATAGCTTCTTGGTTGTCACCTTCTATTCTCCTCTCATCTTTTCCTCGTCAGATAGCAGGTGTGAAGATTTGAGGAGCGTCGTCATAGCCCTGTTGTATGGATCACCGCTAGAGAGGAAGACGCTTGACCTCCTTCATAATCTCCAACAGATCTATAGAGATTCAAGGATATAAAATTAGGCTCTGTTGTAACACACCAATCTTCGCACGACGATGATCACCTTTTGGGAAATTTAAAATTTTTGTTTTATATTCTTCCATTGTGCTTGTGATGTCGCCCCTAGATTTCTCTACACTCTATTGATCATTGTTAGTGGACAATTGAGAGAACCATTAACGTAGCCTAGTAAGTCGTATCCAAATAGGTTTAGAAAATTAGGCTCGCCAAGATGCATTGTTGTCGCCTTTTGATAACTTGAAAGGGATTAGTATGACAGCATTGATGAAATAAGTTCTGTATGTGGAGAAGTACTATGATTTCTTGTAGAAACAATAACTGAAATGTTAGAAGTAGATGATGAAGATATTCTAAGGATGTATACTGATCCAAGGGCTATGAGAGTTTGCGACATAACAGTAAGGAATTAGCTCCTATACTAGCTTGATTTGATTATGCAATAGGAGGGATATGGAGCAAAGTTGTAACTCTCCTTCATGCAAATTTTAAAGTGAAGGATCTTTGTTGAAGAAGAGGTTCGGGCGAGCAGTTGTCAATGGGTTGAAGGTGCGGCTTACGATCGGAGAATCACAACTGTCGGAGGAGGAGACGTAGCACTTGTGGATGCAACACTAGAGGCACCATAGCAATGTAGAGTGGCAGTAGAAGAAGACAGTCATCGTTTGCTAAGGAGGAAAGTGTTGATCTGATCAACGTTACTGGAGGTGACAAATCCGGGCGGGACTAGAAGTTCCGTTTGATTTTGCCATGGCAAGGAAGATGATGCAGTGCTTGCAGCACCTATGCTTCCCTTAGGAGTATCGTCCGCTAGGAAGAGAGAGAGGAAAGAGGGATGCTGTAGTTCTTGTCGTAGATCTGTAAGAGATTTGTAGTTCTTGTCACAGATCTATGAGAGATCTACAATACTTGTCGTAGATCTATGAGAGATCTGTAGTTCTTGTCGTAGATCTGTGAGAGATCTATAGATCTAAGAGCAGTTCATGGTCTGCACCAAGTGCGTCAACCACTCGTTGTTCAGGATGCTGCTCGACAAGGCGGAGAAGGAGTTCGAGTACACCGTCGTTAGGCTGTTCAAGCTCCCCTGCGGTGTCGAGCTCTTCTAAAGGGTATTGTACGAGGTGGAGCAGGACGCGACGAAGCTGCACTCGCCTCGGTGCAACTTCGCCAAAGCCATGCCTGGGGTGCTATTGCAGTGCAGACAAAGCCTAACGAACGTTTGGCAAGGATGGCTACCTCTTGGAAGCGTGATAGTGATCGGGAATTAGCGGCGACGAGTAAGAAGTAGAGAGCGGCCCACGATCAATAGATCGCAGCTGCTGAAGGAAGAAGGTGCAGATCTACTAGGAAGGGTTTCTCACCAATGAAGAGGAAGCCCAGGGAGATGCGTGCATGACTCACTAAGCGCTTCTACCGCTGTCCTCAGCCATCTGGAATAGATATGAACTGCAGCGTCTTCAAGCGAGAAATCGACCGCAGTGAGGAGATGTCGTGCTTTTGCAGGAATGACGGTGGGGTTGCTAGGGACGGATGAGCAATTGGAGCAGAGGCATTGCAAAGCAACTAAGGTTCTTCCTCGAGAGGTGGTAGGGCTTGGTGAGGAGCGATTGCTGTCAATTTTCTTTATGTATGAGGGGTGTGAAACCGTATAAATTGAATACTTGAAGCTGCCTCCTCTTTATCCCATGACTTCCTACATATCTATAAACAGTACATTTCTTCAGCCATGTTCCATCCTCATTTCGACACTCACACTTGTCCTTCTTTCTTTGGAAAAATCCTATCTTTCTTAGGTAGATTCTAAGTACACAATCCAGTTTCAGAGATCCAAGTTTGAGGTCCTATGTTTGTTGCTTGATTTGACTTTGAGTAGAGCATTTCCCTCTAGTTTCTATAGGAAAAAGCTACCCCTGCGATTGCACTGTAAGAGCCTGTCCATGGTCTTCCTTTGAAGTCCATCAGAAGCCTCTCTCCAGTCTTCATGAACTTAGCCGCTCATCTGGGCCACATCTGCTTCCTCTATTCCTTATCTGTGGTGTTCCTTTACTTGTTTTACGTGTTCTCATCAGCTAAACCCCTCATCTGTATCCATCTGATTAGAATTAATGACATCTTTCCATCAAACCAGTCACCAACACATCAAATACCTGAATAGAATCCACAGCTGATGATGGATGAGAGGAAGCAAAAAAGAGGATGCACTCCAAAAAGGAGTCGGCACGGAGGTCACAGAGGAAGAAACAGTAGCACCTGGAAGACTTGACAACCCAAGCAATTCTACTGCAGAACGAGAGGAACCAGATGTTGATCTTATAACCATTCACGTTAAGATTTATAATTTATTATCATGAATTTCTTCATTTATTATTGTTTAAATATTTTAGTTTTTTATTCATTATAAATAAAATCGTTATTATTAAATATTTTATTTAATATCATTAAAAAAATTTATTATGATCCAAACATTATAAATTTGAATTAATTCTTGACATTATAAGTTAGTAATAATAAACGTTCTTGATGGGAGAACATCTATATAAACGAGGATTTTGATCCTTGGGCTCAATATTTCTTTGAAGTCTAAAAGATTTTCTACACAATCTAAAACGAAAGTTATGAGCTCAGAAGTGCCAAAGTTCAAAAAGAAACCATTGCTAAAATTCTTGACAACAATGGTTGGAGGTACGTTATTTCGTTTCCACATTAGTTTTCTTGTGTTTCTATTATAATGATTTAGAAACACATTTTAGTATCAAAATTTCTAACATATGGTATCAGAGCCCTCTGACCTCTGTCTTTGTATGAAAGAGTTTTCATTTTTATACCATGAATATGACTTTATTTTGGTTTCTTTTTGAAACTTCTTGATATATGTCATATTGAAAATTATGACGATATAACATTTTCAATATTTTTAGTCGGTAAAATACTCATGTATGAATATTTGGTTATATTAATTCATGCTTATGAGTCATTTTATATGTTCAAAAAGTCTAGTGATTCAATGATCTTAATTAATTAGGGATTAGCCACAGCATCCTTAATTAATTAAAATTATATATAAAGTGAAAAGAAAGATCATATAAATAATTAGACATCGTATTGTGACTGATTATATTCAATATAATAATTATTATCTTAAGGATCTTTTATTATATTTAATATAATTAATCAGGATAAAATATCAGATTATTTTCATAATTTACCGAATTATGAATTGGAATATAATTTGATAGTTTATTTAAATTTATTTGAATTAAAATTTTAGCCCACATGCAATTTTTATATCATGAGATTCATATTTTTGGTATATTTCACATTGGTAAAACATGCAATTTAAACTATTAAGTTTCAATTTTTGACATAAACATATTTGATTTTATGTAGTTTCTCAAATTTATGATATTCGATATGACATTTTCGAACTTAGGGGTAATAACTATAAAATATGGAAAGAGAGGGTTCTCCTTCATTTAGGGTGGATGGATATTGATTAAGCTATTAGGAAAAATGAATTATCTATAATCACAAATACCAGCACTCCAACTGAGATCGCATTATATGAGCGATAGGAGCGATCCAATCGGCTCAGTGTGATGTTTATCAAAACTAAGATAACTGCTGGTATACGTGGTTCTATTGACCAGCATGAAAAAGTCCAAGACTTGCTATAAACTTTTGATGAGCAATTCGTCACTTCGGAAAAGGCACTAGTAAGTACCTTAATAATGAAATTCTCATCCGTTAGACTCACCAACATAAAGGGTGTGTGTGAGCATATAATGCAAATGTGAGATATTACAGTTTAACTTAAGAAACTCAAGGTTAATATGTTAGAATCTTTCCTAGTACACTATATTCTGAACACCCTTCTACATCAATACGGGCCTTTTAAGATTTCATACAACACACATAAGGACAAATGATCAATTAATGAATTAATCACCATGTGTGTTCAATAAGAAGAGAGGCTAATGATGGAATTGGATGAGAGTGCATTTGAGGTAACCACTGGAAGAATAAAACTGATAAAAATCAAGCTAATCAGAAAGCTCATCAGTAGGGAAAACGTAAAATATCACCCCAAGCTGATATCAAGAAAAAACCAAAGTGTTTCTTTTGTAAAAGAAATAGACATATGAAGAAAGAATGTACAGAATTTCAACAATGACTTGAAAAGAAAGGTAAACCAACCTTGTTTGTGTGTTATAAATCTAATATGGTTAATGTTAATATTAACACCTAGTGGATTAACTCTCGATCAACAATCCATATTGTAAACTTTTTGCAGGGTATGTAAAACCTAAGAAAGCCAGTGAGAAGTGAGCAAAGCATCTTATCAGGAAATAAGATGGGCTCACATATGAAGGCAATTGAAACATGCATTTTAACTTTAAGTAGTAGTTTTGTTTTAAAATTTGAAAAGACCTTTTATGTATCAAGTTTTATGTATCAAGTTTCTTACGAAACTTAATTTATGTTTTCAGACTTGTACTAGTTGGGTATTCCTTTAATTTTAAAGACACATCATTTCATTTATTATATAAATCTGATTATGTTGGGAAAGGTATTTTGTTTGATGGTCTTTATCGTATTTTATTATAAAATAATAATACTCAAAGTTCAATGCATGTTCATACTAGCACTAAAAGGTGTAATATTAATGAGGACTCTATGTTATGGCATCGGAGATTAAGACATATCTCTATAGAGATAATTAACAGATTAGTTAATGCTGAGGTACTTAGTACTCTTGATTTTACTAATTTTAAGACTTGTGTGGACTGTATTAAGAGAAAGCAGATCAATAAGTCCAAAAAGGGTCCTAATAGAAGTTCAAACATATTAGAGATCATTCATACTCTTATATATTGTCCAGACATGGACACACATGGTCAGAAATACTCCATCTACTTTATAGATGATTACTCACGATATATGTATATCTATTTGCTTCATAATAAAAATAAAGCATTGTATACCTTCAAAGTCTTTAAGGCTGAAGTTGAGAACCAATGTAGTAAATAAATTAAAATTGTGAAATCAAATAGTGTTGAATCTCGTATTTTGATGATGAAACTACTTGATATATGTTTATGATTTAATCTGCATTTTGAGTGACGCAGGATGCATCGATCAGGATGAGACAATTAAAGCAGGAAAATCATGTTGTGCCGGAGGAACATGTCAGAAGATTGGACGTCGGGCCAGTAGATCGGTCGACGTATCGACAAAAGGCTTCGAGTCGTGGACTCGGGCATCGGGCCAAGAAGAGCGGGTATTGTGCCAAGGATATCGGAGTTGCGGAGTCAACTGACCGATTGGGCAATAGGCTGCAGGAGAGGACGATGCGCCGAAGAATTGGACGAAGCGTCGAGGGACCAATGACATGCCGGACAACTTGATTAATTGCTTAGGATTAATTGTCTCGATCGAAGTTTTATTTTAAGTGTGCAGGATTAACTACGATGGAAGAAAGACATGCAACAGGAGTTGCGCCGGAGTCAAGACAATGATCACGTTGGGAGTTCGAGAGTTCGACGAAAGTTCGGACAGTCGTCGAAGGTTCTGCAGGAACAAATCCGAGAAGTCCATGAACTTGCCAAAGAAGCTTGTCGGAACTCGCCAAGTGGATCATCGCAAGTCCAGGAGTTTGCCGGAAGTCCGCAGGAGCATCATCGAGGGTTCATTGGATGATCGACGGAAGTTCGTCGGAAGCTCGCCGGAAGAAGCGATTGACGCACCAGAGCAAGTTGCAGTAAATGTCTTAGGGAATATCGTAGTTAGCACAATGATTAAGTTGGAAATGGGAGGTGATCCCATTAACTTAATCTTGGGGCAATTGGGCCCTTGAAAACCCAAATTGGGCCGAATGGATCAACCCATTCGGACCCTGATTTCTGTTGGGAGGTGCAACCGCCCAAGCCAGGAGGTGGCACCGCCTGGGCTAAGTCTCCAAGCGAGACTGGGCGGTGCAACCGCCCCAGCCAGGAGGTGGCACCGCTTGGGCTCAGTCTCCGAGCGAGACTGGGCGGTGCAACCTCCCCTGACAAGAGGTGGCACCGCCTGAGCTCGGTCTTCGAGCTCTGGCAGGAGGTGCAACCGCCCCTGACAGGAGGTAGCACCACCCAGAGGCTCAGTCTTCGAGCTCTGCCAAGCGGTGCAACCGCCTCAGTCAGGAGGTGCAACCGCCTGATCCCGGAATTCCGGGAATTGACAGTTTTGAGCTCCAAATTTGAACTGGGTTGGGGCCTATAAATACCCCACCCATTCAGCACTGAAAGGGCATGAACTTACACCGAAATCTTGATCTTTTTATGTGATTCTTAGAGCTCAAAATTGTTGTAAAGGCCAAAAGTTCTTCTCCCTCTTTTCTTCCAAGTTCTGAGTTGTAAAGAGAGGAGAGAAAATTTTGTAAGGGTTGTCTCCTAAGCCCGTCAAAAGGAGTGAAACTGTAAAAGGGTGGTTAGCCTTCGCCTATTGAAGGAAGGCCTCTAGTTGACGTCGGTGACCTCGTCGGTGGAGGAAGCCAAAAGTGGAGTAGGTCAAGATTGACCGAACCACTCTAAATCTCGGTTTGCATTTACTTTGAGCATCTTATCTTTACTGCAAACCTCCTCAATAGCTTACTTCCTTCTGTGTTTTTACGAACGTGTTTCAAAGTTCAGTGCTTTCCGAATCGGGGTTTAAGACGCAAATCAGTTTTATCGTACGAACGTTGTATTTCAGTTTGCGCTTACGTTCTGATTTCCATTATAACTGCAAACTGCCTTTATATCTTTGCTTTAACTGCATCTCGCCTTATCTCAAGTTAAAGTGATTTACGAATCAGCTTTTATACCGAAATCGCTTTTATCGTATGAACGTCGTATTTCAGTTTGCGCTTATATTCTGATTTCCATCATAACTGCAAACTGCGTTCATATCTTTGCTGCATCTCTCCTAGTCAAAAGTTGAAGTGATTTACGAATCGGCTTTCTTACCAAAATCACTTCTATCGAACGAACGTAGTTTTCGATTTTAATTGCAGAAGGTTTTCCGCTGCACTAATTCACCCCCCGCCTCTTAGTGCTCTTGATCCTAACAAATAGAGGTGGAGAATATTATGGTAGATATACTAAAAATGGACAAGCACTTGGTCCTTTTGCTAAGTTTCTTCAAGAACATGAGATTGTTACCCAATACACCATGCCTGGTTCTCCAGACCAGAATGATATTACAGAAAGAAGAAACCGAACATTATTAGACATGGTGCGGAGTATGCTTAGCAACTACAATCTTCGTAAGTTTTTATGGACTGAAGCACTAAAGACGGCTGTGTATATATTAAACCGAGTTACAACCAAGGCTATCCAAAAGACACTATTTGAATTATAGAAAGATTGGAAACCGAGTTTGCGACATATGCGTATTTGGGGATGTCCGTCTGAGGTTAGATATATAATTCACAAGAAAAGAAACTAGACCCGAGGACTATTAGTGGGTATTTCATTGCATATACCGAAAAGTCCAAAGGTTACAAGTTCTATTGTCCATCTCACACAACTAGGATTGTAGAATCAAGAAACGCAAAATTTCTTGAGGATGACATGATTAGTGGGAGCGATCATTTCATGAACATAGTTTCTGCACATGATCATATAGAATCTCAAGCTTCCACATCAAATGATAGATTGGTTATAGTTCATAGCACTCCTCAAGTACAAACTAGTGTTGAATAACCAATCATTGAAATTTCATAAGTTGTTGATAGTATTCTAATAGATCAAGTAATTCAAGAATTACAACAAGCTCCTGAACAACTAGTTGAACCACAAGTTCCTTAGGGAAACATTGGTTCAACATTAAGAAGATCTACTAGAAATAAAAGATCAATAATTCCTAGTGATTATGTTGTATATCTACAAGAATTTGACTATAATATTAGAGCCAAAAATGATTCTGAAACCTTTTCACAAGCCATGAGTTGCAAAGAATCAAATTTATAGCACGATGCCATGAAAGAATAGATGAATTCCATGAAGAACAATGGAGTCTGGGATCTTGTAGAGTTGCCTAACGAAGCAAAGGCTATTATCTGCAAATGAGTCTTTAAAACTAAGAAAGATTCATTAGGCAACATTGAGGGATACAAGGCAAGACTTGTTGTAAAGGGATTTACTCAAAAAGAGGGAATCGATTATACAGAGACGTTTTCTCCTGTATCTAAAAAAAATTCTCTTCGTATCATTTTGGCATTGATTGCTCATTTTGACATTGAGTTGCAACAAATAGATGTGAAAACAACATTTCTTAATGGATATCTAGAGGAAGAAGTTTATATGAAACAACCTGAAGGTTTCTCCTCTACTGTTGGTGAACACTTGGTTTGTACGTTTAAGAATTTTACATACGATTTAAAACAAGCCTCCCGCCAATGATATTTTAAATTCTATGAAGTGATTTTTTTATTCGGATTTGTTAAAAATCTCATGGATCAATGCATATACCAAAAGGTCAGTGGAAGTAAAATATGTTTTCTTGTTTTTATACGTAGATAATATTTTGCTTGCAACTAATGATAAGGGTTTGCTGCATGAGGTGAAACAATTCCTTTCTAAAAATTTTGACATAAAGCATATGAGTGAAGCATCTTACGTCATTAGTATTAAGATCCATAGAAATAAACATCGAGGCATTTTAGGTCTATCACAAGAAACCTATATTGATAAACTTTTAGAAAGATTTCAGGTAAAGGATTGTTCACCAAGTGTTGCTCCCATTGTCAAAGGTGATAGGTTCAATTTGAACCAATGCCCAAAGAACAATCTTGAAAGGGAATCAATGAAGAACATCTCATATGCTTCTGTCATAGAAAGCCTTATGTATGCTTAGGTCTGTACTAGATATGATATTACATTTGTTGTGGGGATGCTAAGTTGATATCAGAGTAATCCAAGTATGGACCACTGGAGAGGTGCAAAGAAAGTGATGAGGTATCTACAAGGAACCAAAGATTACATGCTTATATATAGACATACAGACAATCTAGATGTGATTGGTTACTCAGATTCAGATTTCGCCGATTGTGTTGATTCTCGTAAATCAATATCAGGATATATTTTTATAATGGCTGATGGAGCTATTTCTTGGAAAAGTTCTAAGCAGACCTTGACTGCTACTTCTACCATGGAAGCTGAGTTTATCTTTTGTTTTGAGGCTACTTCACATGGTATATGATTTAACATTTTCATTTCTAGGCTTAAAATCATAGATTCTATTTTTAGGCCATTAAGAATTTTTTGTGATAATTCAGCTACTGTCTTTATGGCTAAAAACAATAAAAATAGAAGTTAAATATATCGACATTAAGTATTTAGCCATAAGAGAACATGTAAAAGAAAAGAAAATGGTCATTGAGCATATTAGCACTAAATTGATTATTGCTGATCCTTTGACTAAAGGCATACCACCTTTGAAATTCAAGGATCATGTAGAGAAAATGAGACTTGGTTTCACTTTGTAATGATATTGAAACTCTTATATATATTATGCTATTTTTTCCATTCATGTGCATATTATTTTGAGAAAATATATTATTACTGGACCAAGAATACACATAAGGTTTATTCATTAAGTAATATTACCACATTAAGATTAAGAAATTAAATACATCATGATACATGGATAATAATACTCGCTCTTAAAGGACTTATCGTTATGATTCATATATTTGTTTCTTAAGAAAATTATTCAATAAAGACTAATTTAAATTATTAAGTTAAACATATGGATGAAAATGGGAGAATGTAACCGTTCTTATTAAGATTCATAATTCATTATCATGAATTTCTTCATTTATTATGATTTAAACATTTTAATTTTTTATTCATTATAAATAAAACTATTATTATTAAATAATTTATTTAATATCATTAAAATTTTTCATTATAGTCCAAACGTTACAAATTTGAATTAATTCTTGAACGTTATGAGTTGGTAATAATAAATGTTCTTGATGAGAGTACATCTATATAAACGAGGATTTTGGTCTTTGGGCTCAACATCTCTTTGAAGTCTAAAGGATTTCCTATAGCATCTAAAGCGAGGGTTCTGAGCCGAGAAGTGCCAAAGTTCAAGGAAAAATCGTTAATGAAATTCTTGACAATAATGACTAGAGGTATACTATTTCGCTTCTGCATTAGTTTTCTTGTGTTTCTATTATAATGTTTTAGAAACACATTTTGATATCAAAATTTCTAACAGATCTAGCTCCATACACTACAGCAGCAGTAGTATCTATGGCTGGATGCCCATAATACCACCTCAAGAACTAGTGAAGGAGTCGACAAAGAAGCTGAAATCTATGAACTCTTTGCTCCGCTTAGTGGAGGAGTTCAACCGCATGACGATGGACATTCAAACTGTGACACCAGATCTGATTCTCAAGCCATGCCAACTGCTTCTTGGTTAGCCCAATACATCTATTTGAATGTAGATGTCTAACCTTTGTTTGTATCTTCTTTATCCTGTAATGATAATGCAGTTTGTGTGTGACAGTGTATTAAGGATGTATATTTTGTTGGCTAAAAACTCAATAATAAAAAATAAATTAGATTCGATTAATAAAAATAAAAAAATAAGCTTTAGACTGTCTTAAGGAACGATTCTATTGTAGGCGCAAGCATAGCAAGATTGATATAGTATCACATAGTACAAAATTAGCAGAAAAAAAAAATAAAGAAGATTATGGAAAGTATTAAGTTTTTTTTTTTCTTCCCACAGGGCAACCTTAGCTATATAAATCAATTATTTTACTCTCATAATTAAAAAAAATTATTATAGTCTTAGTTCTAATTACGCCTTTGTTCCACCCGTAAGCTCTTATCGTGAATTATCACTATCCTCATTCGAAAGTACATGCGGCCAAGGGAAGAGAGGGGGTGATCGACATTACCAACCTATGTGTGAAGGTGTAAAATTTTTTTAATTTTTAATCTAATTTTACATGAACGTTATAAATATTTTTTTATCAAACTGAGTTTTATGTATGAAACTGAAATGATAGGATGTTAATTAGGCAGAATTATCTTTTTCTCATTTTCAATAGATGTAATTTTGGTAAACTGTGGAGTTGAGACAAGCTAGTCATATTAAGATTGTTTTGACCCCCAAAAAAAATTAAATTAAATTAAAAGGAATAGAAAGGTTTATGGAAATCCTTCATCAAGTCTGATTCATTTGTCTCAATCACATTGCTTGAGGGAAAAAAAAAAACTTGAAGTGAGGCGACCAAGTGACAACAAGTCATGAAAGAATGAAACCTGATAAATGGTTAGCAATGCAATGATCCTAATTTCTGATATTTCTTCTGCAGAATATCCTCTCTCTCTCTCTCTCTCTCTCTCTCTCTCTCTCTCTCTTGTGTGTGCGTTGATCCACCCAGAAATATCATCTCCTACAAAAGAGACCTTTGACAGGGAGGATAGGGTGCACAACCAGACTGTCATGGTTGGATTATTTATGGGATGTCTCCCCTGATCCAAAGCAATTTTACTATAACTAGAAATAATGCAAAAGTAGCTAATTGGAGGTTGGTAATGTATTTTTTTTTAATATCACTTAGGATGGGACAGATGGCTAATTGGAGGCTGGTAATTTCTTTTTTTTTTTTTCTTTTCAAATATCACTTGGGATAGGCAAAATATGAATGTTGAACTATGTAAATCTTATATGCACTACTATTGAATTTATTTTTCAATTTTTTTTTGTTGACTCTCTTGATTATTCTTTATGATATCAGATCAATTTTTTTAATACATGGAATCAAAACCCTTCTTACCCATATAATAGCATCAAAGGAAGGAATGACCCACATCGAATACTGAATACTATGTAACTAATATTGCATATGCCCATAGATGCACAGGGCATAGACAAACACATACGATAGAGTTTGGGGTTGGATTATCACAAGATAAGGTGTCTCTTCAACAACTGTTCCTCATACTTGCAATCAAACACTTTTATTATTTTCATGTCACTGTTTGTCATGAAGAAATCACCATTCCAATGGTGTAATACTAGTCTGAGGGTGTGATGTGATATTTTACCAATATGCGACAGCTCCATGCAGCCACACTAACAACCATGATGAGACCACTCAAAATTTATGAGTCTTCATTGTTAGGTAACCCGGGGATTTGCATGTCACAGCCGATGGGTCAGTAATCATATGCTTGATAGACCCCAACAAAGATTCTTGTCAGAACAACCAAGCTAGTGGAAGCTCATAAGAATTTTCTTTTCTTTTTCTATTATACCTTTTACTTCTTGTCAGAGGCTTTTCTTCGTAGAAATTAAATGTGATTGTGATTGCCAAGCTGTTTGCTCTCACATAAGCAATGAAAGTTTGGTGGATTCATTAAACATCTTGACCCTTATGCTCTCTGGCTTCTCTTTTGTCTTGGATCATATCAGGAATAACACATTATATCCCATAAAAGCTGGGAAGTTAAAAGTTGGAGGAAGAGCAGCATCACATGCATGTTAGGAAAATGGCATTAGTACAACTAACTTGTGATCCTCTACTATAAGAGTGCTGCAAAATGTAGGTCATGTTGAGAAGCAATGTGGGTCAATCGTGTTCATGGCAAAGGAGAAGAAGAAGAAGAAGAAGAAGAAGAAGAAGAAGAAGAAGAAGAAGAAGAAGAAGAAGAAGAAGAAAGGGATTGGTGATGTGTGTAGGGGGCCTAAAAGACTGTAAGAACTTACTTTTTGGACAACAGATGTGGGGTTAAGTTAGTTCTACCTATATTAGGTGGTTAGGATGGGTCCAAAAGCCCTTCCAAACTATACATATATATATAAATAATATATTCTTATTAGTTTACCCAAACTCCCATTCTTACCTTTGAGTATAAATATTCTGTGTGAGAGTAGCAAAAGAACAAATAGAGCCCATCCATGCCTGGAAAGCCAATGCATTACTTTGAAGAATAGCGATGGATGGGAGTGGAGATAAAGGAGCCTTTCGAGCAAAGCAAACGTTTGGATTAAGATTAACATATGTGAGATTGAACATTACGTTGTATGTTAAATCTAATGTATGTCATCGGATCGTTTTCTGATTCAAAACTTTGCCTCTAAGTCATGTTACTATTAGATCAAATAAATCATCCCATTCTTTAGATTATTAGAGATGTAAAAGTATTCTTTCTTCCACCACTCATTGCCTCTCAAACTTCACCTCCTAGAAGTTGTACGAGAATACTTGCTACTGGATGTTTGATGTCACAAAGTCGAAAGATGAACCCAAGAGAGAGATCTGTCTTCGTGCTCAATTATTCCTGGGAAACCAGTGGAAGGCACTCCAAACGATGAACCATCCGCCTCTCGATTTCTTGGACCTAAAAGGAGATACACGATAATATATTTCTGTCTGCCGACAGCTGCTGCCCTTTCATTATATGTCGAGATAACAGATAGGATGAAAAGGACTCGTGTACTTTCTGTGCTACCGTCCTTTTTCTTAAATGCTTCTTACTCAAACTTGTGCTGCTTTTCCTCTCTCTCTCTCTCTCTCTCTCTCTCTCTCTCGGTAGAAGGAAGAATAATTGAGCAGTACTCCAAACAATTGGAGGTTAATGTGACAGCTACGGGGGTTCGGCAGCATATTGATAATTTCGATTTTTTAAAATTAAAAATCAGAATCGAATTGGCAAGTACCATTTTTGAAATTAAAATTTAAAATATAAATAAAAAAATTATTTTTAAAATTATGGAATTCAGTTTAAAACGGACGAATCATCAGACTAAGTCGATTCCGGTCCGATTCGATTCGAATCGTTATCAGACCTATGACACCCAGCTTAGTATGAAGAAAAAGGAAGAAGATGAATCTGAACTCACACACTAGTTTGGTTGCTTCTCCAACTAGATCTCATCACCCATGCTCATAGTGGCAAATTAAGCGTTAGGAGGTGAGCTTGATTCCTTTACCGTGGTGGGAGTGTCATGGATTCCCAAGCTTTTCTTTTCTTTTCTTGCATGCTACAGCCACCAAGGAACCATGTCATGATTGCTGTTCGTTCTCATGCCACATACATGTTCTACTTGGACACTCTTCTCATGCTACATACACTTTCTGTTTGGACACGCTCTATGAAGATAACATTGCTATAAATTAACATCAAAAGTTCTTAGTTTGGTGGGATATCCATATCTCCACAACGATATTGAATGGTAGAATATAATAATTGATGAGGGATAATATTCCATATCAGTCGAATGTTGACGTATGATTCTCATGTTCCTTCCTAAGATATCTATATTTCAGTCTGAAAGATATCGACGTCTCTACATTGACGATTCATCTTAGATATACCAATATCTATGCATCTTGAAATAAAGAGCGAGTCAAGAGTTAGGTGTTTCATTTAAGAAAAAGTATCTAGAAAGTTTTATCCATCAAACATTAAGTAGATGATCCAAATATTAACCCATCGATAATTTATTGGAGTTTAGTTTATAGTAGCAATAACCTCCATATGATTTGCCTAAATAATTTGTGAGAGGACCCAAGATGGAAGTATTTTACTATTTTTTATTTTTTTTATAATGATTTACTTTTTTTTTTTGCTCCTCTTTTGTTATTGGATCCCATCTCTTCCAAAACATATTGTGGCCCGCTATTATTATAGCGTCTCGCAGTCTATTTATACCTCCAATCCTCTCCGATCGCCTTCACGCTCGACTAATGTCACTTATGGGCGAACCCCGTAGCTCCTCTTACATCCTCCTCCACCTCGCCATTGTCGTCGCCGCCGCCCTCGTACGGGGCGGAGGTGCCGCTACCAATGCAGCGTTCGCCTGCGGGGCGGGGAGCCCTGCGGCGGGGCTGCCGTTCTGCCAGCGGGGTCAGCCGATCCGGGCCAGGGCGCGGGACCTGGTCGGCCGGTTGACGGTGGCGGAGAAGGTGGCGCTGCTGGTGAACACCGCGGCGGGGGTGCCGCGGCTGGGCATCCCCGGGTACCAGTGGTGGTCGGAGGCGCTGCACGGGGTGTCCAACTCCGGGCCCGGCGTCCGCTTCGGCGGCGCCTTCCCTGGCGCCACCAGCTTCCCCCAGGTCATCTCCTCCGCCGCCTCCTTCAATGCCACTCTCTGGGAGCTCATGGGTCAGGTCCGTACTCCTCCCCCCCCGCCCCTCGTTCTTCTACTTCCATACTCTCTCATCACCTGGCCGGCAACGGCGCCGACACCCGTGCAATGGCAACAATGCCATTAACCACCGACTTGTCATTCCAACCTTTTCTTCTTTCTCTTTGCCTTGGTAAAGCCAGTGAACATTGTCTTTACCCCAAAGGCTTTTCTCAAGAATATTGTAGCTTAACATGCAAGTCTATGTCACTCCATAGTTTCCTTTATGAATAGGAGGAACACCCGAGTTAAACTTGAGAAGCTGAGCTGCCAACTTACGCTGTCAGCTTCCTCTTCCTCTATTTGTCCAAAGCTCAATTATTGTTTGTGGAATCTGGCCATCCAAGTTACCCCCGTGGACGAAGACAATAATAGGATGAAAGCTGGAGGAAGCATCGGTTCATGGGCAGGCCTATATGTGTTTCCTACTGCAAACTTGATATGTCACAGATATAGATCAGACGTGGTGATGTGATGCATTCAAGTCGCAGCTATCTTCCAATTCTTCCTCACAAACCACTGTCCCATTGTAGGGTTGGCCACTGAGGAGAAGGCCATGTGAGTTGGGTGCTGTAAAGACATGATTGGAGAGGGATGAGCGTTAGGTGGAGCTCCAGTTTTCCTTCCTGACTTTTGCGGTGGATTTAGTAACCACCACAGCAAATTTAACTCACGCTTCAACTCTTGATCCAAGTCCATTAACTGCCTTTTAACTGTCCCTATCCTTTGTTGTCGGTGGCCGATGTGTTGCTCTCCATTCTCCTCTTCACTCTCTTTGGTCGCTGTGTACGTTGCCCACAGCAATCTAATGTGATGACTGCTACTACTACTACTAATCTGAGGCAGGTTGTGTCGGACGAGGCTCGGGCCATGTACAACGGAGGCCAAGCCGGGCTGACGTTTTGGAGCCCCAACGTGAACATATACAGGGACCCACGGTGGGGCCGCGGCCAGGAGACCCCCGGCGAAGACCCCGCCGTGTCCGCCCGCTACGCTGCCGCCTACGTCCGCGGCCTCCAACAAGCAAACGGCGGCACCAGCCATGCCCGCCTCAAGGTCGCTGCCTGCTGCAAGCACTACACCGCCTACGACCTCGACAACTGGAAGGGGGTCGACCGCTTCCACTTCAATGCCAAGGCACGCTCTTGTCGCTAATATTGCTGTTGCTGTGTCGTACCTTCCTCCACTGCTTTCTTCTTCATCTGACCGACCGTGTGGGTTTGACAGGTGAGCAAGCAAGACTTGGAGGACACGTACGATGTTCCCTTCAAGGCTTGTGTGGTGGAAGGGAAGGTGGCGAGTGTGATGTGCTCCTACAACCAAGTCAATGGAGTCCCCAGTTGTGCAGATTCGAACCTTCTTCGCCACACGGTTCGTGGCCAATGGAGGCTCAATGGGTCAGTCAGCATCATCATCATCATCATCAGAAGCCAATCAAATCAAATGCCTGTTACATAGAAAGCTAATGGGAACACTCTTCTTCATCTGGTTGTATAGGTACATCGTCTCCGACTGTGACTCCGTTGGTGTCTTCTATAGCGCACAGCATTACACCTCCACCCCTGAGGATGCAGTTGCATATGCACTCAAAGCAGGTAGATATGCTACTAGAGTTAGATTAGCCCATTTTATTGTCAGCTATGTTATGTTAATTACCTGATGTTCTTATGTTTCAGGATTGGATCTGGATTGTGGGCAATTCTTGGCACAGCATACTGAGAGTGCCTTGAAGCAAGGCAAGGTAAGTGAAGCCGACGTCGACGCCGCGTTGACCCACACGGTCGCCGTGCAGATGCGGCTGGGGATGTTCGACGGCGAGCCGTCGCAGCAGCCGTTCGGCAACCTCGGTCCACAACACGTGTGCACCCAGGCCCATCGGAACCTCGCCCTCGAGGCAGCCCGGCAAGCCATGGTGTTGCTCAAGAACGATGCCGGCACCTTGCCGCTGTCGCCGTCTCGCCTTCGAACCGTTGCCGTCGTCGGTCCCAACTCGGATGCCACGGTCACCATGATCGGAAACTATGCCGGTGTTCCTTGTGCCTACACGAGCCCTCTTAAAGGGATCGGTGGGTACGTGGACACCGTACACCAGGTCGGCTGCAATAACGTGGCTTGCAGCGGAGAGCAGCCCATCGGAGCAGCAGTGGAAGCCGCCCGCCGGGCGGACGCCGCAATTGTGGTGGTGGGTCTGGATCAATCCATCGAGTCCGAGGGGCGGGACAGGGTGGGGCTCCTCCTCCCTGGCTGGCAACAGGAGCTGGTGTCGGAGGTGGCGAAAGCCTGCCGGGGCCCGACGGTGCTGGTGCTCATGTGCGGCGGGCCGGTCGACGTGTCGTTCGCCAAGGACGACCCAAACATCGCAGCCATTCTATGGGCGGGGTACCCTGGCCAAGCCGGCGGAACGGCCATCGCCGAAGTGATTTTTGGCGCACACAATCCAGGTACTAACCACCAACACTACACTTAAATATTCCATCTTTATGTGCTAATCGCTTATTTTCGGCGTGTAATTTTTTGTGGCACTGTTTTACTAGGTGGTAAATTGCCGGTGACGTGGTACCCCCAGGAGTACGTGGAGAAAGTGACGATGACCAACATGGCCATGCGAGCCGACCCGTCGACAGGCTACCCGGGCAGGACGTATCGTTTCTACGATGGACCGGTCGTGTACTCCTTCGGCCACGGCCTGAGCTACACCAAATTCACCCACGCCCTGGCCGACACCCCGGCCCAAGTCTCGGTCCCGCTTGATGGGCTACGAGCGGAACCATTATTCAACGCGAGCGAGCCGGGCCGAACGGTCCCGGTCACCCACGCACGGTGCGACGGCCTCTCCGTCCCCGTTCACGTAGACGTGACGAACGCTGGCGATCGCGACGGGTCCCACACGGTGCTCGTGTACTGGAGGCCGCCGGCAGCGGACGGTGCCCCCAGTAAGCAACTGGTGGCCTTCGAGAAGGTACACCTCGCCGCCGGGGAGCAGGTGAGGGTCCTCCTGGGCGTGGACGTGTGCAGGGATCTCACCGTGGCTGACGGTGACGGCATCCGGCGGATTCCACTGGGCGAGCACAGCCTTCATGTAGGCGATCTGACGCACACCATCTCGTTGCAGGCCGAATCTCTGCGTCGATAGGAGCTGCAATAAAAAAGTAAGAATAAGACGTAGGATTGCTTCGTCAACAAAGCTCGTATAGACAGTAGTAGCGCCCTTTGAATTTGTGGGATCTCTGTACTGATCAATGCTCTCAAAGATGGAGGGCAAAGATCAGAAGACGGATGTTCTGATTATTCATGCGGATTGAAGAATAAGAGTTCGCACAAGATAACGTGCTAGTGGTGTTCGACGAAAGGTTTCTTGTTGTAAGTCGATTAATCTCAATAAATATATGTTTACCAGAAGAGTTCGGACCGAAAAATCCTCTTCTTCCGCTGCTTCTGATTGTAACTCGTTTGCCGCCTGGTTTTGTCCACAAGATGGGCAGTGGGGCAATCGCAAGCTCCACCAATTGAACGAAGAACTTCGTCTTCTCCAGTTTGAGTTCTTCCTCAGCCGCATTCTGAGCCTACAAGATTCCGCCCTGGCGCCTTCTGCACGCTATTCCCCTTCATCAACCTCCTCACTTCCTCCGCAGCCTCCCATCGTCCCATCTCCGCATAAAGATTGGCCAACAGCGCGTAGTTCCCCGAATTCCATGGCTCAAGCTCAATAAGCTCCTTGGCGGCCACCTCTGCAACGCGAACCTCCCGGTGGTTTCTGCATGCACTAAAGCAATGCGCCCTAAATGGCGGCGTTCGGCCTCATAGACATACTCTTGATCAAGTCATGAGCCTCTTCGACATGGCCGCACCTCCCCAAGAGGTCCACCATGCTGCCGTAATGCTCGTGCCACGGCTGGATTCCACGCTCAGCAAGCATCGAGCGGAACAACTCTCGACCCTTGTCTACCCAGCCACCATGAGTGCAGCAGCCGAGAGCACCCACGAACGTCCCGGCGTTGGGCTTCTCGCCTCTCCTCATCACTTCATCGAACAAATCAAGGCCGATTGACCGCACTCTTCCTGGGCATCTGGTCGAAAACCGATTTAGCGCTGGCCAAATCCCCGCATTTGCAGTACATGTCGATGATTGAGTTCCCGACGTGCACGGCGTCCTTCAACAATCCTTTTCTTTCGGCATAGCGATGTATTTTACTCCCGACATCGCAGTTACCCGACCGAGCGCAGACCGGCAACACTGCGGCCAATGTGGCGTCGTCGGGTTCAAACCCGGAGTAGTCCCACATCTCCTGGAAAAACTGCAATGCGACGGCGTCTCTGCCACGACGGGCGAAGCCGGCAATCATGGAATTCCAAGTGACCACGCTCCTCTCGCTCATCCATCTAAAGAGGCCAATCGCGCTTTCCACGTCGCCTCTTCGGCAGAAGCCATTGATCATTAGATTCCACGCGATGATATCTCTGCGTGGCATTTCGTCGAAAAAGTTTTGGGCGTCGAACCTGTGACCAGAGGCAGCGTAAAGTTCAATGACCCCGACAGCGACGGGAGGGTGAGAAGCGAATCCCGAGGACAGGGTGAGGGCGTGTAGAGATCGGGCGAGGCGTAGGTCGGCGAGGTGGGTGGCGGCCTTGAGGAGGGGCGCGAGTGTGAGGCGGTCGGGGAAGAGGGAGCGGGAGCGGAGGGAGAAGAGGCGGAAAGCGTCCGCGGCGGAGGCAGCGACGAGGGAGAGGACCTTGATGGCGGCGCCGAAGAGGAGGAGGGAGGGGGAAGAAAGATGGCGGAAGAGGCGCAGAGCGTAGGAGGGGCGTCGGGCGGCGGCGCAGGTGGAGACGAGGTCGGAGCCGTGGGGATGGTGGTGGAGGATGTGGGCGTGGATCTTGGTGAGGCGGACACGGGTATCGCGATCGTGCAGGAGGCGGAGCACGCGCCGCTTCGCCGCACGGTTCTCTCTACTGGTCATCACTTGCAGTTAAGCAAGCAGCTCATTCCTCTTTCAACCTGCGTCACAGCTATTTGGAACGTGTTGCTGGCAAAGACGTGATAGTTTATATTTTAATTTTTAATTTTTTTATTTATCTTTAAAATATTATTTTACTTTATATAAATAAAAAATCTTTTCTTTCACAAATTCCTATCCACCATCGTCGTTGCCTTGTATTTTTCGAACAAGACAAACGATCTCTCAAAAAAACATATATCTCTAAAACATTTTCTTTCTCACTATAAGCGGATAAGAGGTGAGGGTGCGACATATGAGAACGAGTGAATGGAGATCATTAAGGCCTCCTTCGCCTTGTCATCCCTATCATTTCCGTTGTTAACATCGACGATCGTTTTCATTGTTAACCTCGACGAAAGGCCAACAACAAAGGTTTGGATGTATCAATGACAATGACATTGATTCAGGTGATGCCGATATTATTAATAAAAGATAAGATCTTACTAATGGTAATAGAAGAAATAAGAGAGGAAGGGTGAAAACGATGATGAAAAAGAGGTCGAAGAAACAAAAGAGAAGATGAAGGAAGGGCCTCATAGTAACGTGGAGGCAAAAAGCAATGTATCTTTTCCAAAGATATGGTATTAAAAATTTATGAAAATAAAAGGTTTTTTTTAGAATTTACTCATATATAATATATATAAAGCAAAAATATTTAATATTTTTGAACTAAAAAAAAAAAATTTTTTGAACCATACTAACCTATGCAGAGCATATTTCTAAAAACAATAATTTTCAACAATACCAACCGATGCCACTCAAAAAGGACGAGTGAAATTGCTTATTATATTGAATTTCATAAACACTAGCCATCAGACAAGACCTAAATTCAAAGAAAATTTCTTCTACAAGAGAAAGGTGTAGAATTTCTTAAAGGTGCTAAAGGTATAACCATATAAAAACAGCAAGCACTTGAAAGATTACTTTTAAATTTCAAGATTCACTTATAGGCATGCATATAAAGGGACCGTATAAAATGTCTGCACAAATATCAATAAAAAATTCACTCGATTCGTACAAAGTCCTTAGAAGCAATGATACTCCTTCCTCCTTAGGATAGCATATAAGCTTCTAAGAGATCATATTAAAGACCTTAGGATCTTCTCCTATCTAAAAAAAATGAGCCGTAAATTGCTCAAGTTAAATACCTTTTTAAGGGAAGTACAACAGAAGAGCTTTTGTCAAAAACTATCTCGAGGAGTTCAAACCTGACTCACATATGTTAGATGAAGTTTCAAATTAAATTTTAAATATTGGTTTGATGCAAAGGATAACTAGCAAATGAAAGAATTCAAATGACACTGAGCAAATGGTTTAACAGTATTATACAATTAGAATGGCATCAAGAGCAAATGAAAGAATTGATTCTTTGACTAAAGCTGCAAAAAAAAAAAAGCCAAGCTCATTTCCTGCTAGTAATAGAAGATTACATCAACTATCACTTCATCCGATTGATAGTTTACCTTGTTGCCAAGGAATCAGAGAGATTAAATAGCATTTCAAATGATCGTCTTCCTCTCTAAGCTTACGTCTCACTGTCGAAAAAATAGTCGAGGAGAAGCAGGGAACCGAACAAAATTACAAATGATAGCCCTTCCAAGAACCATTTGGATGGGTTCATCGTGATACAAGGGTATTGTAATGTTTCTATCATGCCAAGAATGTTAGACTTTAAGAAAGAACAGACTTTATCTTGTTCTTCTGGTCTTCAGTCAGAGACTTGGGGAACAAAACTTCGAAAGTGACGTACAAATCCCCCCTCTTTGTACTTAGGTGCAGTGGCATTCCTTCGCCTTTAAACTTCCTCACCTCTTTAGGCTTAGTAATTCCCTGAAAAAGGAAATCACCAAATCCATTTGAAATGACGAAAAGTACTTGGGAATGAACAAACTTTCAAATTGACGATGATGACATGACTGTTTAACTCACCTTGGTGCCTATTTCCAACGGATGCTCATCAAGATGTTCGATAGTTTTCTCAAAACCCACAAGTGCTTGAAGCTGAAAGAGAAGCTGGAGTTGTTAGTGAATTTAATCATTAAAAAAAGAGAACAAAAATAAATTCTGATATAACACCCATGACAGCACCCAGGATTGCAACTTGTATGAACAAGTATATTTAGGGAGTATCAACTTAATGTTTCTTTTTTGATATATTGTATAATTTTGAATGGCAACTCTACATGTCCTCAGTGTCTAGTCGCAACATAACAGCTAAAGGCATGTTGTTTGAGAATATTAAAGGCAACGATGATGGTGGCTACTAACAATTTGTGGGTCGTGTACTGCTCCAGGAAAGCTTTAAAGGATAAAATTGATGACAGCATTAAAATTTCTAGTAACAAACAAATTTAAAACACTGATAAGGCTCAACAGAAGCCTTAACTATTACAAGATACAAGAATGCTAACTGCCAGAGATGGATTTGATCAATAAAAGGAGCTTCAAGATGAATAAAAATATGGAAGACTCGAAAATGAGTAAGGCTTTGCAATTTATTGTGCTGAAGGTTCTCAATAGTATGCAGGAAAAGAAGAGTGCTCTTAGTCATCATCAGATGAAGGACGACAAGCCAGATTAAGCCTCTTGCCTGTGAAAGAAATCTAAATGGCAACAGCTTATGTAATAATCTAAATGACGACAACTTATGCTGAATCAGAAAGTAGGAACTTTGAAGAACAGCCATAAACCACAGTGGTCATGGTGGTAAACTCATGCAACACTGATATGAAGAAACTAGGAGAGAGGAATTACCAGTGAAATGGTCACAGTAGTATGCAAATCATTGCCTTCCCTTCTAAAGCGCTCATGGGGTGCTGTTCGAATTCTAAACTGCTCAGAACAATGACTGGGTTCAGAAAGAAGTTAACTAAAACTATTGACATAATTTTCAATGAAATATATGAAAAACCTTCAAATCTCCAGCTTCTCCATCGATTTTAGGTTCCCCATCCTCATAAAATAGCACATCCTGTCGTAGGATCCAGAATTTAGGAATGAGTTAGAAAGCTACATGAATTTTAGAGATTCAACACAAAGGTGGTTGAACAGAAAAATTCTATCAACCATAACCAAAATAGGGAAACAAACTCGAAAGACTCCAGAAAAATCTAGCAAATGCTGAACATTTTGTATTGAATTTTAATACAATTCAATCCAGAAACAAGTAGAGTTCTAAACAAAGATAAGCACGAAAAACTCTGCACTTGATGTATTCTAACTATAATATATACTACAGTTAAATCAGAGAAAGGCCAGCTTTAGGAAGTCTTACAGTAACAAGAATAGCAAGCCCAAAATAGTGCAGCTACTAAGAATTGCTCAGCTAATAGTATCCATAATACCAAAGCCAATATCAAATTTGGCAGCTTACTTGCCCATCTTGCATCCCCTTCTCGATATCAACTGTAATGAAATAACCTTCTCGCTCGTACTTCACATTTGGGCATTGCTCACAAACCTGAGACAAGAAGATATAATCTTAATACAAGATACCAAAATTTCTGTAAATTCTTACACAAAGACAGGAATGCTCAATCAGCAAGTTCTCAGTAATGCAAGTAAGAAATACTCATCCCCGTGTTGAGAAATCTAAAGATAGTAAATATTTCAGGGTATTCTTATTGACATGGAACAATTACTTGCTCTGTCATCTGCTGAAACATTCCTGGAGCAATTTGCCTGTGATATACTTCGTTTCTGCAGTTACAGCGTCTTTTTCCTGGGGCTGGCTTTATGACATTTTTTTCCCTCCAAACCTGATTAATATCACACCAAAGGAGAAAAATAACATAAAATCAGGAAAGTTGCACCACAAGATTGCCTCAAGAATCTATTCACCTACAAGCTATCCTAGATGATCCAAAGTCAATATAGCTGAAATAGTTCATTGCAGATCTCCAAAACAAGGAAACAGGGAAGGAAAGCTAAAAAACCAAAGAACATCATGCAAAACTAGTTACTACAGGTTGTTACCTATTAAATAGTGTTTGAAGTATTTAGTCAACCAGAAAGTTATCAATGGTTCATAGAGTTGGCAAAGTAGAAACCAAAGGAAAACCCAATCCCATTACCTTCAATGAACCTCCCATGTATAAATCTTCTAGTGTTGCGTCCAATTCAATGATTACATCATCACCTTTCGGTATTGATTCCTCCTGGTCTTCTTGGTGACCAGTTCCAAAGAATCTAGTAAGACAAAGATGTGAGCGGAACTTGAGACTTGAATTTTAGTCCAATACAAAAGATTCAAGAAGAAAAATGCACCCAAATAAACCAACAGAGAAAAACATAAACTTGTTTCCCAGGACACTGCATACAGTAAATGAGATGGCTCAAAGCACAAATCAGAAAAATAGCAGGCTAAAATCAGCACAGGAACAGCTGCAAACCAACAATTGGTAAGAAAGCAAGTAGAAACTAACAGAACAAACAAACATGGATCATATGCTTTTAAGTTGCCAATTGATATTGCCAGTAGTGAACTGAAAATCTTTTAGCTTTCTGCACGTTGCAGTCAGTTTTGCCAATTTCAATAGTTCCAGATGTAAACCAACCTACAAGTTATCATTTGGTAGTGTAAACTATAAAAAGCAAATTTGACAGACACAGTCATTTGCCAAACAGAAAACCAAAGTCACGAGGACCAGCAGCAATAGTTTGTACCTTGAAACCAAGATACGACAACTTGTTGTTAAGTCATTTCAAGTAAAAGTTTGTGGAATTGAAAATGCAGCGACAGTTTTTTATCTTGCTTGAGCAAGAAACAATACCAATTAACATGAGAAAACAAAAAATATACACAGTGAAGTTGAAGACACCTGAAACTATGAATGATCAGAATCTAACATACTTATCATTCATCCCATCAGATCTGTGGTTCATAATGCTTGCCCTCCAAACACACACAAAATTAATACTAGCAGAGAACTTAAAAACATTATATATAATAGATTCATATCGGAGCTCCTTATTCATCCTACTAATAGTTCTTAAATATGAACTATGAAGAATGATACGGGAAAAATGTTACATAATTATGCTGTTAGCTTGTTACTTCATAGGCAAATTGTGGACACTATATGGATAGATGATCTGTATCAAAGTGCTCACTCTTGTTTTCACAAGGCTGATTAAGACATTTCAAATTATTGCACTTTATTGCTTATTTAGAATTCGTAACATAACCAATTTTTTATCATAACTCCAATGGAGTTTGCAACTTAAGTATTCTTGATCAAGTTACTACAGAAGGCTGGAGCAAGAACAGATAAATTCTTGATTTGATCAAAAGCTCCTGCTGGTCCATTCAGAAAGCTCTTAATGCCATGGACAAGATTGGTCGATTTGATCAAGTTGAAAAGGGGAGTTCATATTATCTAGCAGATGAGCAACCAAAGAAGTAACAGACAGCTGAAGCCCAAATATGACTTTAAAGGTCATAGTCATTTGTGTTTGCATAGAATGACTACAGAAATTATATAGAATGAGAAAAAGGATCTATTGCAGAAAAAAAGGACAAGAAAAACCTCTTACTCATTAAATATGTCTTGGATGTTCATCCCTGGGCCTCTTCCACCGCCAGCAGCATGCTGCTTAAGGCCCTCTTCTCCATACCGATCATATATATTCCTCTTCTCCGAATCCGAGAGCACTTCATATGCTGATAACGACGTATCAAAAAAGAAAGAAACGAACGCAAAACAAAAATTTGAGTATAATAGAGTATAGTTCGTGCTCTAGCGTAAAGAAAAGAGTTAATCATGTCCAGTTTCAGTAAAGAAAACTGATCGAAATCGCTACCATTGTTGATCTCTGCAAATCTCTTGTTGGCCTCCTCATTTCCCTGGTTCTTATCCGGATGGTACTTCAGAGCCAGCTTCCGGTAAGCCCTCTTGATCTGCTCATCGGAAGCACCCTTTGAAACTTGCAATACATCGTAATAGCTCTTCCTAAACGAAGCCACCCATCCGAAAAACCAAGAAAACTCAGTAAAATAATTTAGAAAGCTTCAAGTGCCAATCATTCGAGGAAGCCCACTCTACAAGGACCAAATCGTACCCTCCGAGAACGCAGAGAACGTGGGACAGAAGGAAGACGAAAAGGAGGAGCCCCCGCCTCACAGAAGGCGCCATGGGATCTGAGGCACCTGCGATTAGCATCTGGATTCCTCAGAAGCAGGACCCAATCGAGGATTTTGGATTGTGAATCGACAAATGAGGGGTGAAATTTAGGGTTCGGAGGTGGAATCGAGTCTGCCGGTCGGACCGGATCGCTACCTCTGCGTGGGAACGGCTTTCTTTTCCGCTCCTTTTCCTCCACATTTTAAGTGGGAGTGTCAACGTGACGGTCTTCGGAAACGTGGATCGACCGAAGCGGGCCAATGCGATGGGAGGGATTTGGTGTTCGAACGAATAGAAAAGGAACACGTGTTATCATTCAACCTTCCGTTACGTTCTCCGCGGGGCAAGGTAGGCGAGAGGTGGTCACTATTCATTCAATCGAAAGCGTGTTTCGTGTTCGGTAGGTACTACGGGATTTAAGTATTCCACACTACCGCACAGCTTTTATGGGCGTTATCGGGTCATATCGGAGCCGACACAAGAAAGGATCCGAAATCGAATCTGATGAGCTCATGACGGGAAATCCAAACCATTAGTGTTGGTATTTTCCAAATTTTGATGATTTCTCTCTAATTTTTTGGTTCATTTTTTGCGTAAAAAATGTTTCTTTATTATTAACGATCATTTTTCACCACAAATCAGATCGGACGGTCATATCGGCATCCAGTGACGAGCCTCAAATATTATGGCCGTTGGATCTACCAGTCCGTCGCATCTCGCAGTTAGTACTTGGATCTCGACAAAGCCCTCGCCGCCTCTTGCTTTCTTATAACCACGACGAGCAATCGGAGGAAGAAGAGGACACTGCGTTCTTGGAACAGAGAACAGAGGAGAGAGAGATGGAGAGATCTCAGATCTGGTTTGCTGTCGGAACCCTAACCATAGGTCTGCTCTTTGCCTCCGCCCTCGCCGACGGCGACGTCGTCGTCCTCACTGAGGCCAACTTCGAGAAGGAGGTTGGCCAGGATCGCGGCGCCCTCGTCGAGTTCTACGCGCCTTGGTACCTCCGAAGCCTTCACTTCTCGATGAGTGCTGTTTTTCTTCTTGTTTCTCCTTGATCGGTGAATCTGCTTGAGTTTTCGCAGCCATTCAATTCTTTCTGAAGAGTATTTGATCGGTTCGTGAAATTTACAATAATTCTATTTTTCGTGCGTTCTTTTAGCACTTCTAATGGGTGGATCTCGTCGGTTTCATGTTAGATCGGGCGTTGACTTGATTTTGACAAAGCGCATGATTAGTCTTTCTTTTCTCTTTTTTTCAGCGTTCTATCCATTGAATTGTTTTCTTCAGTTTTCCTTCTATAATTTAATTTTAGGAAGAAGTGATCTTTCATCACTATCCGATTTGTGGCCCTTACGCCTTGGAAGACACTGCTTAATTGGGCGCTTTAGTATTATAAACGGAAATGTTCAGGTTTGACCAAAAAAATGACAGAATATGGGTTAATTATTGATTTATTTGGTGTGAAATTGCTATTTTCGGATACACTACGTTGCCAAGATCATAGTTTGCATTTACTGTCCGGTCTCATGTATTGATCAGTTATGTATGTACCGAGTTTACTGACATGTGGTACATAATGATGTACTGCTCATACTAATCTTCTATCAGACCGATATATACAGCTCGTACCAAGTGATACGTTTCGGTATGTCAAACCATGGCCAAGATTAATTGGTTTCTTTTTTGATCTTTGGAGTTTCTTTAAGTGTCCCATTATGGTGATAAAATTCACTAAGATGATGAAAAGTAGCCAAGAAGATAACCGAGATGAGGTTCTGTTTGGGAACTAAAACATCGTAGGCAAAGACATCTTTTTTTGTATAACTTAAAAGTTTCAGTTTTTTACTTTTTCAATTATATAACTGTAGTCTTTGCTTATTAAGTATTCTCTTGTTTGCAGGTGTGGGCACTGTAAGAAGCTTGCCCCTGAATATGAAAAGCTTGGCTCAAGCTTTAAGAAGGCTAAATCTGTTTTGATTGGAAAGGTTAGTTTTATGTTAATTGTCTTGTTAATGAATTTAGGATATTTGTTTGATAATTCATGCTCATGGTTCCATGTTTCTTAATCCCTGACCTTGCTCATTATTTTTTGTCTATGATGTGGCCTGTTAAATGATAATAAGAAAAAACATCCCCTTGACCATACAGGCAGGACGTTTCATGATTAAACTGTTCTAGGACTTCTTACCATGCCTCTGATCTTAATTTAGCTTCCATTTGTTCTATTTAGGTGGACTGCGATGAACACAAGAGTTTATGCAGCAAGTATGGGGTTTCAGGATACCCAACAATTCAGTGGTTTCCCAAAGGTTCCCTTGAACCAAAAAAGTGAGTGTTTGTATTGCTTTCTTAGTCATCCAGCATGACACTTCTACATATGCTTTTCTGGGATATGATACTAATTACCCTTATTACTTGAAATTATGTAGATACGAAGGCCCACGAACTGCAGAAGCACTTGTTGAGTTTGTGAATACCGAAGGAGGTACAACTTAGATCTGATATGCTGTTAGTATAAATTATAACTCTTAGAGATTGCTCTAGTTCTGGTTTGTTTCAAATACATGCCAACCTTTGCATAGATCATCACTTTCAAAGATCATTACTAGTCTTCGATAACTTGGATTGATTTTTTAAATTATTTTACTTCAGGAACAAATGTGAAGTTGGCGACTGTTCCCTCCAATGTAGTTGTTTTAACTTCGGAAACATTTGACCAAATCGTCCTTGATGAAACAAAAGATGTTCTTGTGGAATTCTATGCACCATGGTTAGTTTAAATTTCAGTGCTCCTCTTTTGTGGATGATAAATTGCATGAGGTAGCTTTTCTTATACATTATCAATTGAAGTCAAAATTTTAATATGTCAACAGGTGTGGTCACTGCAAGCATCTTGCTCCTGTGAGTATATTAAATTGAACAAAATTGCTTATGCTAGAGCAGATTGCTTAAATCACATCTGTCATATAGGTAGCTTATTAAACCTGGTATGTTTTATTCAATGCAGACTTATGAGAAGGTAGCCAATGCATATAAATTGGAAGAGGAAGTTATCATAGCTAACTTGGATGCTGACAAATACAAGGATTTAGCAGAAAAGTAAGTTTGAAGTATGCAATTAATTCAGTTAATCCAATCCAATATGACATTTCAATCTATGTCATCTGCTTAGAATTAGCAGGAAGTTGCCAGAAACCGTTTAGTCTGTTCATAGTTCAAGACAGTTAGGTTGGAGCTTTCAATGTTTATCATCTGCCCTAGCTATATAATTATCATTTTGACCTTATTGTTGAATAAGTTATTTGAGAGCAAGAATATAGTGCCATATTGTGTGCTTCATTCGATTGTTTTTAATCTGATGGCTTCCTGGAACTGATTCTAGGGGATCAAAGGGGAAACATAGGGTGGACTGATTCTTATGGGGTTTCAGGTGTTTTAGACATGTTTCAGCAATAACAGTGGTTATATTCTGAAAATATACCTAGAGATTGGATTCTATTTTGAAGAACCTTGGGTTGTATCGGGTGTATCAATTCATGTGTGAAAATGCTAGCTGGTTAAGACTTCCCTATCTCTAGTATTTTGATCATAGTTTTAAATTTTTAGTGTAGTTGTTTTGAATTTCGCCCATAATGTTATCTTTATACGAGAACCAGCAATTTCTACTTAAAAGTGAGCAATAAATTTGTTACTGAATTCTGCATTCACCATGTTGTTTTGGTCGCTTTTAGCACATAGTTGATGTTGATGATACTCATTATGAAAAATTATTCATACATTATGTGATGGTACTCATTGTGATCAGTTCTGTTGACAACATGGGCTTGGTTTGGTTCTCCTGGTGTGTCTTTTCCTGTGTCTTTTCCTTCATGCTGCTTATTGTAACCTCTCTTTTTAACATCCATATTTACGTGGATATCCTCTCTTTTTTAACCTCCATATTTATCTTGTGGAAATCTTACACCAAGTTCCGTCAATGCCAGTGGACTACAATAAGTTTTAAGCTTCTGATTATTGAAATGAAATTCTGTGCAGTCTCAACTATGATTAATGTTTTTTTGTGAAAAAATGTTTGTGATGCCTTTGCTAACTGTCATGTTTAAGGTTTTTATGAATTTTTGTGTGATCATTATCAAAATAAGATGTGGATTTTTTGCTGTATGATCCTTCAATGACTATGACATAATGTTGGATTTTTTAGATTTAGTAAAATTAATAGTTTCCTGACTGATTCTAAATGAAATTTCACCATGTAATGGAAATTATTTAGGCATCTCAGATCTTATATGCGGCAGGACAATAATTTTAATCTTTACCATGTTAAGGCTAAATTGTAATTGGTAACCTGCTGTCTTTCAGATACGGAGTAAGTGGTTATCCTACATTGAAGTTTTTCCCAAAAAGCAACAAAGGTGGTGAAGACTATGAGGGTGGCCGCGATTTGGATGACTTTGTTAAATTTCTGAATGAGAAGTGTGGCACCAGTCGTGATGCGAATGGCCAACTTACTTCACAGGTGTGGGTCATACATTACATAGGATGGAATTTACAAATCTTGTTACAATCTGTTTTAACAAGTGCAGTTTAACTAATGTAGGCTGGCATTGTAGCAAGCTTAGATGCTTTGGTGAAGGAATTTGCGACTGCTTCAAATGATGCACGAAAAGCGATTCTATCTCAGATGGAAGAGGAGGTTGGAAAACTAACAGGTTCTTCTGCAAGGTAATGCAATTTTTCTAGTAATAACTATAGCAGTACTGTTGATTGTGACTTAGAAAATGTGTTGTCAGCTGTTTTTCTTTTGTTCTACGGTAATGCTAGTGTTCTACTTCATTTACTATCTATCTTCTCTATTTCTATTACTAATATACTTATGTTCTATTATTTTGATTAATAAGAAATGACTGTTAACTTTGTCTGCCAATATAGTATTCCATCTGTTGTTTGTGATTGAAGTGGTAAAACATAGCCTTCATGGTTTCTTTTGTATTTCAGAATGTGTTACTTCAGATTTCTTGTATTAACTTTGTTCCATAATATGTTTCTTTCAAGAAACTTACGATGCACATCTGAAGATTATAAACCATCAACTTTACAAATCTGACCTTTTTTACAGCCATTTGCTGCATCTCATAGCTCTCTTTTGGACTAGTTGATCGCTGCTATGGTAACCATATGTCAAAACAAGATTTCGTCCTTTGTATGGTAGCCACTGAAATGCATTACCAACTTGCTCGAATATTTCTAGTCTCTTTTAACAGTATCTGCTTGTCACATACCCAAACATTCTCCCTTAAGCCTCTTTTCATTCATATGCTTTTGTTGACATTCTGTGATGCTGCACTTATCAGCAATGTCTCCTTTTATGATTACTTTATTTGCTTCTTTTACAGTCCATTATTCACCCTCCATCAGCTCCCAAGAAGTAACAGTGGACAACCAAACGAGCCCAGCCAACCCACCTAGGACACCATAAAAGATGAAAAGGCTAATACACATGTACTTAAAACATATCAAATGTACAACGATGACAACAATTATTATCGTATGCTATTACTAATATAATACTTTGGCTTCAAGAATTGTGCTGGGATTTAAGGTCCTCCGGTTATATTTTGGTTGTAAAATTCAGGTATGGCAAGACTTACTTGAAGGCTGCAAAAAGCTGTATCGAAAAAGGTGCTGACTATGCTAAGAAGGAAATCGAGAGGCTGCAACGCATGTTGGAAAAGGTGAAAAAAAAAAAAAGAAATTTGTGTTTTTTGTGATCGAAAGTGAATCTCTTGCATCTAGTCCTTTGAAAATGCTAACATGGATATAATTTATATATTGCAACAGTCGATTAGTGCTTCCAAGGTGGACGAGTTCATCATTAAGAAGAACATCCTGTCTACTTTTGCAGCTTAAGCTGATGGAGGCATCTAAGATTTTTCTGTGTCAACGAGAGGGGATACTTTTACTATGGGGAATAGGGTTCTTCATGTTACAGACTCCACTTGTTAATGAACTTATCTTTTTGACTTAGCGTCCGATCTTGTTATTGATATCATTACAATTCAACTGATCTTGTTTGTCATGGTTGAACTGTTACTCAAATGACCTGTTTTTAGAACAACAAAAAAAAAAAAAAGTTGGGAAGCAATGTTTCTGTTGTCTTGGTAGCTCGCATAGCTGGAACTCTGTCCTCGGATCCCTTAATTCAAGGCACAGCCTGATATCAGTTTGTAAAGCATGATTTGATTGTTCTACATATATCCAGCTCATGGGAAAACACAAAAACAAATAGAGTTTGATATCCAGTCATGCCCACAACGGTTTGGAAGCCTGAGAGGCTATTCATTCACATCGGCACGATCTTAAATGTTCTCTGATTCAACACATTTCCGTCGATCATTAATTGCTCCGCACAATCTTAAATGTTCTTTGATTCAACTATATGATGAGAGCGAAAACGTTTTTTTGTTCCGTCTTCTTTAATTGCTCCCTTTAGCTGACGCCTCGAAGAAGCATCTCATGGTACTGCAGCAACGACATCTGCCGTTGCAGCTGCATCTGCTGATGGAACCTCTTTATGAACTCCTCCGCCTTGGTGTCGATGCCTTCCTGCTCTCGACCGCACGCAGCCTCTTCTTCCTCGTCGCCATTGCCTCTCGTCTCCTGCCGCGCGAAGTAGCTCGCCATGTTGCTATCCTCGTCGTCGCCGTCGTCGGCCTGCGGAGTGATGCACAGGAAGCGAGGCCGGCGCATCCTGAACTTGAAGGTGGGAGTCTCGTCGAACGACAGCTCCCGCTCCCCATGGCGGAGCTGCATCTTGTAAGGCGTCTCGGCTTCTCCAAGCCTCTTAAGACGGCTGACGAGGTCGGCCGTCAGCCTCCGCGTCAAGGCACCGCCCTCGGCGGTCCACATCAGGGCCATCCGCAGCAGGTTCCACGCACGCCGAGCCAAGCAGGCTTTCTTCTTCCCCATGGCAGAAGCAAGAGATGGACGAGAAGTGATCAGGGGGTTGGAGTATATAGGCAGCAAGTTGTTGGAATGATGAGCTGGTTCTTGTAGAGGCCGTGGACTATGTGGGGGCGGCGGGAGCCTCCACGGTTTACCGCAAGGAACGCGGTTGTGCTTCACATGGGGTTGCGTGGACTGTTTTGGCCTCGTAGCATAAGGACATTAAAATGAGCTGTGTGTTAGTTACGCGAGTGTGCTTGGTAATTGATTGGTTGGCATCCACTAGATTCAATGGGGTCTTGGAAGAACTCCATGGCTATCATTATTTATATCACATGCAACGTAAATGATCAATCTCAAACGACTCCATCATTGGTCAGTGTGTTACTATATAAATGATGCTTGAATCTACGTTGTAAACATCATGTATATCATTTGATTAATAAAATTTTTAAAAAATATATATTTTTTATTTTTTTATAAAAATCTATGGTTAATAAATATTAAAGAATAACTTTAGCAAACCAACATGAGATATACATCTCTCTCAAAGCGTAAAAGTGTTCTTTGACAGTGCTGTTGAGCTTCCCCTCTTATATATATATATATATATATATATATGTATATATATATATATAAGAGAGAGAGAGAGATGGAGGAGACCCATTAAAACTGAGGCAGCATTCCCAGAATTAAACTCTCAACCGTGACCACACGTCCCACCTATTCCTCTGCCACCTACAGCGACAGTTGCCATCGCCTCCACCGTCCACAACCAATAAAATAGGACTCGTTGACGTCAGCATTCCAAGTTTGACCACCTCCCCCACGCATATTTACCACCTCCACCTGCAATCACTCCATGAGAAATAGACATCAAGAAGAGCCCATTTCTGTCATTTTGACAAGATAAACAACTAGAAACCACAAATAGGTTCCTCCAACCCAACCGCCATGGCAGGTATAAACTTGCGTCTGCTCTCGCCGTAGCCTTTAGAGCTAAAAGAACACAAGCCCCCCTCCTCTCCCTTGTTGGTTCTTCCTTCATGGAGGAGGGGGTACCGGTGAAAGATGTCACCATCATGGCCCAAACTCCCCGCCACACGCTGCCGGCGAAGAAGCGGAGCACCCTGAGCATCTTCCGTGCCGCTATCGTCGCGCTCAGCGGCTGCTCCGCCAGCAAGAAGGATGCTACCCTGGGTTCCCCGACGGGCGCCGACGGGATGCTGAAGACCCTCGTGGGCAGCATGCGCCCTCTCGGTCTCCCGCTCGAGTACCGCCCTCCGCTTCCTCTGCTACCGCCGCCGCCGCCCGCCGGGCACGAGTCCTTTCACGATGCGTACCTTCTGCCCTCGCCCTCGTGCTCCTCCAGCGACGGCATGAGCCGCTACGCGTCCGCGGAGGATCTCCAGTTGCTGGACGATGCCGACGACAGCACCGAGGCGGACGCCGGGGCTCCGAACGCGATCGACATGAAGGCCGAGGAGTTCATCGCCCGGTTCTACGAGCAGATGAGGCTTCAGCGTCAGGAGTCCTCCGGTGGCAGCAACCAGGCCGCGGCCTAACTCTACTTCCGAGCGGCGCGCTGTGTTATGTGATTGCGTGAGAGCCCATTCATGAGAGAGCAAAATGGTTGGTTGTGTCACGTCTCTTATTCGCTCCACTTGAAATCATTCCAAACAAAAGCAATGAATTGGCTATTTCATTAAGAGCTCGTTATAATGACATCCGACCAACTTTCTATCTTATGGAACATGAATTATCTTATATGATTATAAATATAATTTTTTTCCTATAATTATACTATACGATTCTTATATATTTTCTATATCGAATGTAGCATAAATGTCCTAGAAAAATATAAAAAACATTATTAGGGTAATTGAGTCAAATGGGAGCATCCAGATCAACACTAGACCATCAAATAATCCATCAATCGAGTTAGAAGTTGGGTCTAATAACACTGAATAAGGTGGAATTATGAGCTTCCATTTCCATGGAGCAAAAAATATCCAACAAGAACAAGATGAATTTTATACATGAGGATCGTATAGAGATCATTAGGTCATTGTTATGACTCAACTTCTAAGAAATGGTTGATGCAAATCTGAGTTTTAGAATGTACTTCAATAGTGTACAACAGATCTGTGTTTGCTCTTCGAGAAACACATGCATGTGGTAGTAATCGAGAATGATGCCAAGGTGAAGACCAGTGACCTAAATAGTTTGTCACTGAATCTCATCTTCAACATTTATCTTAAGAGAGAGAGAGAGAGAGGGGGGGATGATGCCAAGGTTGGGTGCTGTGTGGGTGTAAGAGAAAAGCTGGAAACAATCATTATGATGTTATGATTGCTAGTACCTGGGAGCACCATTATAGAAAAAAGGATGCATTCATGGAACTTTCTTTGAGAGGTTGGAAGAACAAGTACTATTTCTTCCTCTTCATAAAAAAGAAGAGCTTCAAAAAATATGATTATAGGTAATTATAGCTTTAAGAAAAGAAGAGGTTTTTCTGTCACTGTATCCACATAAAACCAGGCACTGAGCTGCCATTAATAAGATGAATATTCTTAGCTGCATGACAAGATCTTAGGTTTAACCAAACAAGAAGATACACTTAGGAAGCTTGCATTTTCTCATGTATAAACTTGCTGCAATGTCCTTGATTGTAATCATACTGCATCATTAGGAAGCTTGCATTATTAAGAATTTTAGGTCACCTTCATCAGTAAATATGATGTCGGAAGCACACACACCCTGTCAACTCCTTTGCTGGAATCCATTGTCTAAAGCTGCTACATGAGTTGCCAGCATAATGTGAGCAACACAAGAAAGAATCAAAAAGAGGAGACAACCGCAGCCATAGATGAACTGCTGTGCAGACCACCTTATTTTATATTGATATCAAGAAGCCATTTGGCACACATAAGCCATCTCATTCCATGGCCACTACAATCTCCTTCCTGAATTCCAGTACACAGGATAGAATATACAAACTACTGATGATATGATTGAACAAAGCAACAGCCAATGACAGCACAATCAAACATCTGAATTCCAACTACTACCAAAAATTTTTTCTTACAGACACTGAATGAAGAAATCTAGCTGTACAAACAAGCACATTGGACGGGTGATGGAGGGAGGGGGTACCGAAACTTTGAATTTCTCGGGATTTATTGGAAAGAATTGGCAAAGACAATGATGAGCTGAAGGAGAATAAACAAATGATAATTGCATGCAAAAATATCTTATTGGAAATCCACAAGAGCATTGAAGTTTTCGAGGGAAAAGCAGGAGAGAGAAGAATTCGAACTCAGATCAGAGCATGGTTGTGGAACGACTGATTCAGAGAATCCAGAAACATTGGAACAAATCCAAGAATTGGAAGCACCTGAGGTGACAGACAAACTGATGTTTGCAAGGCAGATGGCACTGAAGGGACCATGATCCATTCCTGAAAGAGATCCAGCGATCGAGATGTTGGTGCCGACCACATCTTTTATGGTGATCTGCTTGATCATCGGGAGAGCATCTGGATCATATTGGTCATCAGGATGTGCACCACAGTGGCCCGTGATTTGAAATGCTTCGTGAACATTTTCCATTTCCACATCTGATATGATAATATCTTCGATGTAGCCACCTCGTCCACGGGTGGTCTTGAATTTTATACCAGTGAAAGAATCATGGATATGGAGTTGCTCGACTTGTATGTCTGAGATCCCGCCCGACATCTCACTGCCGAAAGCAAGTGCTGAACCGAGGGACGTCTGCAGATGGACATTGTTGATGTGAATGTTTGAGGAAGGTCTGTTGAAAGAGATACCATAGTTGTCCCAACCACTCTTCAGAGCAATGGCATCATGTCCAACACTGATGCTGCAATCTAGGATGCAGCAATTCGAGCATGAATCTGAAGCAAGCAGGTAAGATAGATGCAGGATCAGTTTGCAGCTTGTAGCAGTATAGTAGTAGACCTTTACAATCCAAAAGAACGATTCAAGGGCATGCGCATGTAGCAAGTTCAGAGTATAGTCAGAGATGAAATAGCATTGTGGGCATAGATACTGGAATTTAGACCGACCGACCAACCGACAATGCTCTATAAATTCTATGTTCTTCAAAATGAAACAACGGTATAGTGTATAATATCTTATCTTAGAACTTCACTCATGATACAGGAAAAAATTGACTGGACAACATGTACAAAGATATAGGAAGAGGCAAAATCTCAGATTCTAGGAAATGAACTTTTTTTCGGAAAGATTAATATTTGAGCAGAGCATCTACTGCACGGTAGTTTGCAGTCTATGTTGGATGAGTCACATTAGGTAGAATGAAGTCACATTAGTCGCGTTCCGATTTGATAACAGTAGCTGCTCACTCGCAAGGTGATATTGCGTTGAGCTTTAGAATTATAAGGGTATTACAGATCATACACCAAAGCAAATCATGCACTGTTTCAGCCATTGTCATATCAGTAAACATGCAATTCAAAGTCTACTTTCCCATATATTTGTGTCATTATAATGGACCAAGACCAAGATGATGAATTTTTGCTGTAGAGCAGCGCAGATAAAAAATGTAGAACACCATAGCATGACTTGAATAAAAAAAAATAGTAACATATCAATCATTACATATGAACTTGAAAATAAATCTTGTAGATGTTTTGTACATTACAAGCATAGATACAAAAAGGAAGAAAATCATCAAAATATAGCTTCATGTATGCTGAAATTTGAGTTTCCTTACCTGGTACTATACCATTAGTATATGAAGAAGCAGATGAACAATGGATTTTGACGTTCTGGATCTCCACATTGCTGCATGCATCACAGACAGAAGAAAGTTATTTGTAGTTGTGTTCAAAGTTTCTTGACAAAATCAAATGAATAATAAACAACTAGTTTTAGAACATACCTAGAATAGACTGGATGGATACTCCAGGCAGGGGGATTCAAGAAAGTTAAATTTGAGATCACAATGTCACTGGAACTCACAAGTTCAAGAAGATGAGGACGACTGTAATTCAAGGTCTGGGAGTGGAACCACTCCCACCAGACAGAACCCTGTCCATCAATAGTCCCATTATCACCTGTTCCACAAATCAAATTGAGCAAAGCATGCAAAGAAGCCAAGGCTACACAACTCATAAAAAAAGGAACAACAGCATCGGTCTACCAAAATCGGAAAGAAACATGCCTGTTATCACTATGTCCGTCAAGTTGTATCCATTTATCAAGCTGCGATGCCTCGGACCAGGAAGGTCTATCCCTTGTCCATAAGACGGCAAAGGCTCAACAACAGGCCAGTGAGATGCATCCTAAAATGAACATAAGACACAGAAATTTTGATTTTAATGTAGCAAATAGTACACTACTTTGCATGATATAGCTGGAAATTTTTCTTAGAAAGCTAAGAAAGTACAGGCATAAAGTTAGCAATGTTGACAAGAAGCAAATTATGATGGGGGATTGATCGTTCACAATCAGAAATGAAGGATGCACATGAACGAAGATATAGATGTTTATGCAACACGGCTAAGACCTGACTGCCAATTATAACAGCATCTTTGTCCAGGAACAAGGTGAGGTGACTGGTTAGGTTGAAACTTCCTGTCAGCCATCTCCCTTTAGGAACATACAGCTGAGCACCACCCTTGTCGGCAAATGATCGCAAATAGAAAACTGCATTCTGAAAGGCCAGAGTGTTGGAGGTCACTCCATCTCCCACTGCCCCAAACTCTGTAATGGTGACACTGTGTGGTCTTGGCGTTGGACCGCGCTTGTGATTGCAATAGCCATCACCACCCCTTCCATTGCCTTGGACGACAACGGCAATTGCCAGAAGTAAAAGCACTACTTCCTGCAGAAAGACAAGCAGTATTATAAAACCACAAAATTAGCACCAGAAAGTGGCACTTGTTCTTCCCTGAGCCCCTAAACCATCAAGTAATTTCAACAATCATTCTGAGGCCAAAGCATAATCAGGTGAAGTTATGCTATCTCATGACAATCAGATGGATTACTATGAAGGGAAGCCCATCTGACAATGAATCGAGGACAATCCAATTGGTACATTGGTGGGTATGCATTACAAAATCTCCGCCGCTGGATTTACTGCAGATAAAAAGCAAAATCTCGTTGACTGATGTCAGTAGATGCAAGTATCGAAGACACAGGCCATAGTTCATGTCACACTTGTCCAGTTCGTCAAACACACTTCCGATTCCCATTTTTCCGAATCACATGATGCAAAACTAGCGATGCCCAGCAAATAGAAAACCAAGTAAAAGGCCCAAATGATCAAAATGGCTTCTTCTTAACTGAAACAATGGAGAGAAGCACAAGTGGAGGAACCAAATCAAAGTTCAAGCGATCGCTTCAAAGAAAAGCATCTTAAGAAAACACTTGAATCGTGTTCGATCCAAAAACACCCGGATCACCGCACCATCGAACAACCGAGGAAGGCATAACAAACGACACCAAGCAAGAAAGATCACATCTTCGCATAAGTCCAATAACCATACCTTCCTTACAGACAAGCAAATGCGTTCCTTCAACAAAGACAAAGGGAAACAGAAGAAGAAGGAAGGAAAAAAGAAAAAGGGAAAAACGTACTTACGAGCCTCTTCATGAGACCCATGTGGGTTGCCAGGGGATGTCTCTACGAGACAGAGAAGGCGAAGACGAAGCAGGAAGAGGAAGAAGGGGCAGAAAAACGATGGAGGAAGAGGCAAGAAGAAGAAGAAGAAGAGGAAACCAAGCGGGCACAAAGACCACAAGCTCCCCTGTTTACGCCGGGAGTACACAATACTATTTTAAGTTACTGTATATGACCAAGTTAATCTTTTTAATCACCCAGATGCAGACCCACCGCCGGCTTCTCCCGAGAGTACATGTGATCATCTGGTGACGAGAACCAACGAGGAGCAGAGGGTGGCTTCTGGGTTGGGCTCCTTAAATCGCCTTCCAACTTCTTGCCTTGGATGCTCAGACAATTCAGTCCGAAGAAGAAGAGGAAGAAGTAAAGAAAGAGGAAGAGGACATTTAAATTAAACCATGCCAAGAAGCAAAATAATCTTCTAATAAATATTTGCCTCCTAATCATCAAGTGTGGGCATTTCTTTAGGTGACAGCTCGAGGATCAAGCTGACACACATTACTACCTACATTGTGTGTGTAAGAGACAATACATGGCGAGGACAGCTTGTATTCGATCGAGGGACCTACTCTTCCTTTCTTGCTTCAAGATCCAGTCAATATAATATCAAATGTATACAGATATGAATATATGATCGTCCGCTGCGATGAATTAGAAATAGGAAGATGAGAAAATAAGAAGAACCAATCGTAGATTGTGGGAAGATTGAGATGGATGAAGTTTTCGGGGAAATTCCTGTGCTTTTCAACATGGAAAATGTTATATATGCAATCCTAAAAGCCACCGATTAACACTACAGAGAGAGAGAGAGAGACAGAGAGAGAGGCTGTGGGGTAGAGAGATTATGCATGGGTCTGCGCGACCCATGTGGGATGCCAGGGGAGGTGGCGGGGTCGCGCCTTCAATCATGGCCGCCAATGCTAGCCTGGCTTCACTCACCCGCCATCGACGACGGCGGCAGCAGCATCTGCTTCTTCTCCTCCTCCTCCTACCCATCACATGCTTCTCTCTCTCTCTCTCTCTCTCGTCTTTATTCCTAATCACTTACGGCAGCTCGGCGACGACGACGAACACGTGAGACCCGGCGGTGGGCTCCCTGCGGTGGGAGGTAAGGTCTGGCCGTCCACACATGGATCGAGCTAGGTTGGGTTCGATCAAGATCGGGTCCTGTGATGCGTAGCCTTTCCGTCTTCCAACAAAGCGCTCCCGATCAGACGGTATTATCCAATAGTTGTTCTTCGTGACGATGATACCATACGGCGGATCAGACGGACGGCCATGATGCTTCATCGGATTTCCGCGGGAAAACCATTGGACTCCCACGAAGACAGACGCACATGAAGGAACGGGATGAGCAAAAGCCCATGCCGGCTATAGGACGCGATGGGTGCTCCGATACCGTCTTCTTTCCCCGAGAACGTTCGTTCCTGCTTCGGTTGGCGGTCAGCGCTCCGCCGGCAGTGGAGAAGGCCATGGTACCTCTACCTCCTGACCATGGAGATCCAGAACTCCCAACGACGTAGGGGAGAGGAATCATAAGAAGGGAAGTGATAATACTCCAGAGGACTCGGGTCATGGAAATCGGACGAAGCATCGGAACCAGAATTGCTAGAATTTCTCCTCAATTAATTTGGGTCTGATTAATTCGAGTTTTAATGGTCGTCAATTGACGTGATGTAATAACAGATATGATATTGCTAGAATTTCTATTCAATTAATTGGATTTTTATTCGTAAGTTTTGATATTATTAATTAATCTTAATAATATATATTATTTTTTTTAAATAAATAAATTAATTAAGAAAATATAAAAAATTCGTGAGTTTCTTACTCTGTTCTATTTAAATGGGAAATGAAGTAAGGATGAGAGGTGAAATGGGAATGGAGGTAAGGACGGGGAGGGCACTCCTCATCCGTCTTGCTCCATTGATATCCTTACTCCTATCTCGAGCAAAACATAGCATTTTAATGTTATGTTAAGTCATTCATAGATATACATATAAATATATCTATCATATAAGGTGCGATGATGTCGTCGAGTCGATGGATAGTACGATCAATATACATATAAATGTATCTATCATATAAGGCAAGACGTGGTATCATCATAAGAGTCAGTTAGAGTAAGAAGAGGGTTACCATGGAAAAATCAGGTTTGATAAGTATTATATTTTATTCTTTTAATTTATTCAATTTTAATGAATTTTTTTTTTTTTTTTGCACATGAACCTCCAAAAAAATGTAACAATGCATAGTTATGTTTGTATCATCTAAATGAATATAGATCATTGACAAACTATTTATTAATCAAAGATCCAGTGGGACAAAGAAAGAAGTGGAGCAAGTTGCAGCTTGTTATTTGTGTCACAATAGGCTACAAGTTGTGGATGTATTTGTAATACATCTCAATACTATTGTTCTATTGACTAAGAATTCATAATATATGTTATGTATTTTGACATTGCTCCAATTACATGTCATTAAATTGTTCTAGGATCAATTTATTTGTATTTCAATATATTAGTTTATTTGTATTTCAGATAAATCATGAAGAGGAAATATAGAAAGATGCTTCGTTTTTAAAATGTTAAGTGTATCTGTTATCATAAATTGTATACCAAGACATACCTATCTAAGACTTGCTAAACTCAATCAGGTAAGCCTCACGATATCACCAAATTTATACCAATGAAATAATTTGAGTCAATGGAAATTAAATGTATTGCTCAATTTGTTTCTGATATACTTTGTTGGTGAACGAATGTATCGTGGCTGGTGAGTCAGCACGGCTTGGTTCACGAGCCGATGTTGGGAATCTTCAACCGATGAGCTGGTTATCGAAGTCGGTCACGCTCTTGGGACGGGGGCGCTGGTAGTCGTGCACTGGCATCTCTCGGTCGAGATGACGATGGTAGCCCGGTGACCTCCGCTTTCACAGAAGACCCTCGTCGGTTGGTTACCGACGTTGGCCCCTCCGATGATCAAGTCAGTGCTTGGTGGGGGGGGGGGTGTTTGTTTTTACCTCTCCCTGGCCCAGATGCCAACCAAGGGTTTTTATACCATTGCATGAGGGTCGGTCATACGTAAGCTTGGCATGCCAGTCGATCCTCGAGCGGTGCATTGGTACCTTTGTGCGGTCGCAGCCTCGGAACGTGCGGGACGACGTCAGGTGACTATCGTACGCAGGTGTGGTGTGTCAGCCAATTCTTGAGGGGCGTCTCGAGGAACGCCTCCGTACGGATTCTGGCTTAACGCGTGGAAAGAGTATGCGTCGGTGGTAACGTGGCTGATGATGTGGTGATGACATGGCTGGGACCCAAAATATACCTTGGGTCCATGAATCTAAATAAGATTCATTATTTTCCAAATTATGGTTCCATGAATCATATCCCATAGATCATACCTCAAATATACTCAATGAATAGTTGCTAATTATTATTGGAGCAAATGTCATGATAACATAAAAGTTCTATTTGATGGCTTCGAAAATTCTTTTTAGTGTTTGATTCTTCGATCATAGTGATGACAATTTCTTTTTACCTATCACTCCTGATGAAATTAGAAAGTCATACCTTCAAATGGTTAAGAAATAGCACTCTAAAGAACAAGAAAACATGTTATATATAAAGAAAATAAAAAGGGAAGGATGTCTTGTTCATGTTTCATAGTTCGACTGAGCAAGCCAAGCCACAAGAAGCACAGTCAGTGATCATGTGTCCAAAGCATCTCTCTCTCTCTCTCTCTCTCTCTTATTGCTTTTGATACTAACAAGACGTTTTTAATCTCCAATACAAACACCCATCAGAGGTGCACTTCGCAAGATACCCATGCTCTCGTCCGCATGGTACGTTACAGTCACTAGCGTTCTTGCATGGTGCCCCAATCGGTATGCAGCCTTCACCAATCTCTTTCACTGGAGTCTCTGCAAGTAAACACAAGATTGAAGCAGCAATAAGAAGCTAGAGAAATGGGATTAGTGTTTTAAATTGAATTCAAAGCATGAGGGGGACACAAAACATATGTAGGTGGTAGATGATCTTGACACGATGTACCTGTAGATCTCACGAGCATCACAAGAGAGAGAACAAGGAGGCCGACGGTGATGACAGAGAATTTGGAAACCATCTCTTCTAGTGAACCTGATGAAAAAAAAAGTTGGAAGTTGAAGCTTGACAACTATACTATCATTGTGAACATTTGGAAGTAGCACTGACCTAAGAATTTCCAAAGTCTTCAGTAATGATGGTGTTTGTCAAAGAAAAAAGCCATTAAATAGACCCTTATGATATCAAGAATGACGTGATGCAAAACGTATGTAGGTGACATACGTATATACCAAGACTTCACAAGCAAGCACGAAGAGAGAGAAGAAGGAGACTAACAGTGATGACAGAGAACTTAGAAGTCATCTTCTAGTAAACCTGATGATAAAAAATGTTCAGATTAGAAGCTTGAGAATTATAATGTCATTATAAACATTTGGAAGACGAATTTTCCAAGTCATTTTTTTTTTTGTGAGTGATGGTGTCGAAAAAAAAGGTAATAAAAGAGGTAGACGTCAATGGTAATTATACAAGACACACTACTAAGTCCCTTCCTGACCAACAGTACTATACGGACAATGTTATATATACAATGCTAAAAGTCTCTTCTTATTAACATGAGAGAGGGGTGGTGGGGCCCGTCCCCCTCAATCATTCTATGCTAGCTTAGGCGGTAGCAATATCATCGATCTTCTCTCTCTCTAGTCAAGTGAGATTGGACCATCCGCACATCGATCATTGATCGAGCTTAGTCGATTCAGGTTGGGTTCAAATAAAGTCCGAAACTTGATGTCGAATCGTAACTTATTAACCGACGATTCGATAGGATGATAGTGATGGGATATAAAGAGAAATAATTTTTGTATATGAACAAATACTAGCAGCCATAACATGTAGCGGAATTAAATGGAATCACAATCAAATAGAATATCAAGATATGTGTGGAAAACCCCTTCAATATGAAGGGTAAAAACCATGGGACAAACTAGAGATAATATACTATAATAATAATAAATATACAAATCTCAATCTCTTGCCTAAAAATTCTAGCAATAATCACAATAGAATAATTGGGATACAAGGATCACATCACTATGCACAATATCTAAATTCTCCCCAAGTAATTATAGTAAGAATCTACTATAGATTTGATTTAACCTGAGATGAGAATACTGCTAAATGATTGAGAATAGTCTCTCTGCATTGTCCTTGTTTTCTTCCCTTTCTTTCTCCTTGGATTTCTGTCTTTTTCTCCTCTTTTTGCTGCTGCCAAGATCTCCTCGTTGCTGCCCTATTTATGCTTTTTTTTGCGGTCACCACACACCCCCTAATATGAATTAGGGTTAGGTTAAAAGAGGGGGTAAACTGTGGGCTGATAAAGCCCACCTTGGGCCGAATATGGGCTGTCAGCCCAACAACCTCCCCCTTCAGCCCATAAGGGAGGCAGTCCCAAGACTCCTCAACGTGAAGCCATACCGACCAATTGTCGGCATATCTCCTATCTTTCTTTTGGTAAGATCTTTGTCAACATGTCTGCTCTATTGTCATCTATGTGAATTTTCTGAAGCTACAACTGCTTCTCTTCAAATACATTTCGAATCCAGTGATATCTAACATCTATATGCTTTGACTTGGAATGAAACATTGGGTTCTTACATAAATGGATGACACTCTGGCTATCACAATGCACCACATAGTTTTTCTATTTCAGCCCCAATTCTTGTAAGAATTTTTTCATCCATAACATTTATTTGAATACCTTTGTAGCAGCAATATATTCTTCCTCTATGGTGGAGAGAGCAATACACTTTTGCAATTTGGATTGTCATGACATAGCCTCCCCTGCAAAAGTGAGTACATAATCTGATGTGGACTTCCTCGTATCTATATCTCTTGCAATATCTGCATCTGTGTAACCTATCAACACAGGTGGTCTACCTCCTAAACTTAAACAAACCTTAGAGCTCCCTTTGAGATATATAAAAATCTACTTCATTGTTGCCCAGTGCTCTTTGCTTGGATTTGCAAGAAATTTGCTAGTAACACCCATTGCATATGCGATGTCTGGTTTCGTACATACCATCGCGTACATTAAACTTCGAACTGCTGAAGCATAAGGAACCTTTTGCATATTCTCCTTCTCCTCTAACGGACTCTGTTCTGAGCATAACTTGAAGTGACCTGTAAGAGGAGAACCAACTCATTTTGCATTACTCATACTGAATCTTTCTAATACCTTCTCGATGTACTTCTCCTATGACAACCAAATCTTCTTATTTTTCTTGTCACGAGAAATCTACATATCTAGTATTTGCTTTGCTGGCCCCATGTCCTTCATTACAAAAGACTCACTCATTTCCTTCTTCAACTTGTTAATTTTAGACATCTCTTTCCTAAGAATAAGCATATCATCAACATAAAGTAAGAGAATAATAAAATTCTCATCAAACCATTTGATATACACACAATGATTTGAAGCCGTTTTTTTGTATCCATTTTCTATCATAAATGAATCAAACTTTCTGTACCACTATCTTAGAGCTTGTTTTAGCCCATACAAGCTCTTCTTCAACTTGCAAACAAAATTCTCTTTACCTTTGACTTTAAAACCTTCTGGTTGCTCCATATAAATTTCCTCCTCCAAATCACCATGAAGAAAAGATGTCTTCACATCTAACTACTCAACCTCCAAGTCCTGGCTTACAGCAATAACAAGAGCAACACGAATAGAAGACATTTTAATAACAGGAGAAAAAATCTTTTCAAAGTCAATACCTTTCTTTTGACCAAAGCCTTTCACAACCAATCTAGCTTTGTACTTTGGTTGAGAATAATATTCTTGAGTCTTCAACCTAAAAACCCACTTGTTTTTCAAGACCTTCATTCCATTTGATAGTAGTACTAAATCATAAGTGTGATTCTTCTGAAGATAATTCATCTCTTCTTGCATAACAACTAATCACTTCTCTTTCTGCTCACTTTCAATTGCTTCCTAGTAACTCTCTGGTTCACTTGCATCAGTAAGCATCATATGCCCATATGTAGAGTATCTTCTGGAAGGTTGACGTTGTCTAGAAGATCTTCTCAACTGAGATTCTGTTGGAAGTTGCTCTCTAACTTCTTCTCGCTCAACATGTCCTGCAGGTAGATCAACATCAGGCTCGACACCATGTTCCTGCACATCTCCCCCATCACCCTAATATACTAGAGAAGTAATTGGGTCATAATATGCTAATCCTTCTACAGAAGTCTTGGCCGGTGTCTTTGCTAGTCATAAGTGCCCAGCAAGCCAATCACGTGAGTGATGGCACGTGTGACTTGATACAGAATCTTTTTGCTTATTATATTTTGGTGTATATCACTTTATAACTATTGCATAAATGCATACATATATTGTGATATCTTTGGATTTGTGCAATGGGAATCAGATCGTGATGAGATCACGATAATGAGATCGATTCACCTTTAAACACATATCCTAAATAATCCCGGTCATAGGTTACTCGAGAGGGACATCGTGATAACCGGACAGACTGGTGTGCTGTATACCCGTCCATATGATGGATGCAGCTGGTCTCATAGCTGCTCGTGTAGGGACACTAGGGATACAGTACAGGTGCTCATTGGAGAATGAGTTCACTGATTGATCCGCTTACGGAATGCTGGATGGTTGATGATGCCTTATTGTCAAACAGCGATTCCGTAGTCCTAGTGGTGTATCTGGTCCTTAGACTTGAGACACCAAGGATGTCCTGTATGAGTGCTCCACTCTTTGATACCAGACTTATAGGTTTGGCTGTCCCAATTCTAGTACAGCTGGTCATTGGGAGTGGTAGTCGACCTTACGAGGGCTATTGAGTGTCGATAGAGGATCATCCACTCTCGGCGTCATGAGAGGAATATCCCATGTGTTCTTGCTCAGACAAATCCCTGGCCATGGTCATTCGGGTTGAGAGAGAAAGAGTTCTCCAGGAGAATCCGATTAGAGCGAGACTCGAGTAGAAACTGTATGGGTCTGACAACACCATGCTCGATATACGGTATCTGGAATATTAGATGGATGAGGGATTATAGGTACACGGTAACTGAGGATAGACAGGTCCAATGGATTGGATTCCCCTGTATCGTCTGGGGACTACGGGGTAGTGGCCTAGTACGTCCGTAGTCGATGAGTCGAGTGAATTATTACAGAGATAATAATTCACTGAGTTAGAAGGAGTTCTGACAGGTATGACTCACGGCCAGCTTGATATTGGGCCTAGAGGGTCACACACATATGGTAGGCATTACGATGAGTAGAGGTTCGGATATGAGATATCCGACGGAGCCCTTGTCTTATTGGATGCAGATCCAATACCCACTAAGGGAGGACCCATTAGGGTTTGACAGGGGACCTCTATAAATAGGAGGGATTCAGAGCCCCATAGGCTAGAGAGCTCTTGCTTGTCTTATTGCCTTTCCTACTTGACATAATTAAAACCAATCAAATCTAAATTAGAATAGTCTAGGATGATTTCAAACTAGTTTTATAAGGATTTAAAATTGGTTTTATTAGATTTTTATTGAATTAAGTTTTATTCAAGTTAATTATAGAAGATTCACGTTGCATGTCTTTATAATTTGATAAACTAAAAGGTTTATTTAAATTATATTTATAAATGATTAGTGTTTTTTATTAAATTGATAATATTGATGTAATTATCATTATATAGTATATGTGGCTATGTTGAGTAGTTCATATTATAAGTACAACTTGTAAAAAGAGATATAGGTCTATCATAATGCAAAGCCACCTATGAACATAGCCTAATAGGTCATATATCAAACATAGTCCCTTATAGTATTTTATTATACTACTTGGATGCACGCATGAATGAATGAAATTATTTAAACGAATAAACGTAGTTGACTATATATCCTTACCAAGGGCAAGTAACTTGATTTCTTTCGGGGATTAGTAGGTCATCATATATAATAGTTAGACATATCCTCCATTTGTTGCTGGGAAGAACATGTCCCAACTTGGGTGAATGAGTGGTACCACTTCATCCATTGTTGGGAGTGCGATATTAGTTCTATCCATACGCTGTTGGAAGAAATCTATCTTGTAGAGTATGTCACTCCATCCACTATTAGAAGAGTGCACAATCAAATGTGATGTATGTCTTTATTATCTTATTGTTATGTATGTTATCGAGATGTATTGTATATGATTAATGTATGATTTTGTTTACTGGATAAGAATTATTATTGTTATTATGATACATGAGTTTTGTAATGAATTGATATGTCATTATTTCATATTAAATTATTAATATTTATATATATTTCTTAAATATTAAATATTATTTTTATAATTTTTTAAATGTTCTTACTAGCATGAGTGATTATTAATATGTTTTTATCCTATATTTATTTATAATAGATTTGAGCCTTGGGTAGTGGAGATCTTTTCATCACTTATGACCCTATAGATAACCCAATTAGTTTTTAAGATTTAGATTTTAGGTTAACAGTAAAATTGAAGCATGATTTCAGGAGATTGATGTCATTTTACTTAGCCAAATATGCTTTATTTTTAGATAAGAAAATGATTAGTTAAAAAATGTTACTCAACGAGAGTCGTACTAAAGTTGGAATCATGAATCTAAATTAGTTAATTTATGAAAAAATAGATTTGAGATTAATTATCATTTTATAATATTTTAAAAATATTATTAGAATATAATTTAATAAGAGGGGTCAAACTATGATATGAATTAAATTGATTAGTTAGACTAACCCATGTGGCTAGATACGACTCATCCCATGTGCCCAATTACAACATAGTCCATATAACCAGGTATCATTCTCATGTGATTAGACATAATCTAACCCATGTAGCCAGGCATAATACAGCTTATGTAGCTAGATATGACATAATTTATATGGCCAAGTATGATCTAGCTCATATGACTAAGCATTGTCTAACTCATGTGTCTAGGCACGACCTAACATATTTGGTTACACATAGCCTAACCCATGTGATTAGATATAATCTAACTCATGTAGCTAGGTACGACCTAGCCCATGTAGCCAAGTATGACACGACCTATGTGGCTAAGTATAACTTAGCTTATATAATTAAGTATTATTTAACTCGTGTCCAAGCATACCTAGCACATTTGGTCACGCATGGCTTAACCCATGTGGCTAGGCATGACCCAACCCATTTATATTTATTATTATTTTCAAAGAAACCTATTACTTTGCAATAGACCTGAGATATGGGTGTAAAAGATTTTTTTGTCAATTATGGCCCTATTAAAAAGATATGATTCTTTAAAAAAAAATAGTGTTGTAAATATAAGGATTTGAATTGAAAGATAACAATTTTTTCATAAATTATGAATATTCAAATTATAATGAAATGAATCATGTCATAAATCATCGGATAAGATTAAATCCAAGACTAGTTAATGGCCTTGGATCTCACACCAATACTAGTACAAGAAAACTTTGAGAACTTGTAAGTCACTACTACTTCCACATCTCAGGAACCAAAGTGAATAAGCATCAAAAGAAACTCAACTAAACCCCCTCAACTAACAGAAATGTGTATGTTAGGGGAAAATATTGTTAATATACTTGATAGCACGATATGGTTCTTTTCTATATATATAGAGTTGTCTGAGGTGGAAAGCATCTTCTTTCGAGATACTCTTGGACTCTAGAAAATATTCCCGTGGATATTCCACAAGGGAGGTAGCTTGTAACTGACCCGAGCTACCCCCTCGACTCTAAAATATATTCCCTAAATATTTCGTAGGGAAGCTGGATAGTAATCAACCTAAGCTATCTCTTGAACTCTTATTTATACGGGCAAGTGAGTGTTAGGTTGTCCTAAGTCTTTTTCCCTTGTGAGCCTTGCGTGGTATTTGCGTAGTGGATGATGAATGACTAATTGTATATTCTTTAGTATATAATTCTCTGAAACTAAATATAACATAGATTTTGGGTTGATATAGTAGTGCAACTGAAGAATGATTTTAGATGATTAAGGTTATTTTATTGAGCCAAATATCTTTTATTTATAGATATAAAAATAATTAATTAAAAATATTACTAAAAGGGAGTCTAATCAAATTTAGAATCATTAATCCAATTAATTAATTGATAAAAAAGAATAGATTTGAGATTAATTATAATTTTTCTAATATTGTAAAGCACTTCTAGAGATATAAGTATACAATTTAATAAAAAGAGTTAAATTGAGGTAGCACATAAGTTAAATTGATTGGTCAGACCAACCTATGTGGCTAGGTATAGCCTAGCTTATATTGCTAGGTATAGCTTAACCCATATAGCAAAGTATGAGCCAACACATGTGATTAGGTATAACATAGCTCATGTGATCAGGTATGACCCAACCATTGTTATTAAGCATGACCAAACTCATATGCTAGATACGACGTAACCCATGTGACCAAACACAATTATCTCATATGACCAAGTATGATCTAATTTATGTGACCAAACATGATCCAACCCATATTGTCAAATATGATCTAACCTAAGAGTCAAGCATGTCTTAGTTCAATAGTAAGGTTTAACCCAACTGAGGCTTAGCTCAACTCGTGAAATTAGGTTTGCCCAACTATGCGATTGACATTAGACACAATATCGCCCCATTATCTAGCCTATTGTATCTCAACCCAACCTATTACCTAGGACTGGCTTGTGCTATGTACTTAACCCGTCCATGGCTTAGATAGGTCAACTCATACTAGATTAATTCTATGTGACATAGTCTAATTTTTTCTTCCTTTATTGGTTTGAGTTTATTAGTTGACTAAATCAGATAGGTTTAATTGGTTTAAATCGGTTCAAAAAGATTCCAAACCAACTTGATCGATTCAAGCCTACTTGACTTAATTAAAATAATAAAATCCAAATTAGGATTTAAGGTTAGTTTCATTTGATGTTAATTGGATTGAGTTTCATTCAAGTAAATTGGACTATTTCAGTAGCAATTTTGGTTGATTGATTAAGGAATATTGAGATTAGTGATTTTTTCTTATTTTTTATATTAAATTGATGATATTGATATGATTGTTATAATTAACAATGTAATTCTTTGAATTCAAAGGTAAAAAATCTTTTATAAATTATGAATAATGAATGATGATTTTTATAAATAATATTTAATAATTGATTTGACACTTATTAAAGCAAAACTCCATTCCAGCTAGTTACACATTTAATTAAATTTCAATATCAACATATGATCAAATTTATTCAACTGCAAAATCATATATATTATTAATGTTAAGAAATAACTTTATTTATACAAAGAATCCTAACACGTGTCAAATCTAATCTCACTTTTAAGAGTAATATTTGATATAAATCACAATGTAAATATTTTCAATTTATATATTTATAAAACACCCTACAAAATTTGTATTCTTAAAATTTATCAAAACTTTTATATCTCAGAAAACAATTGATACATATTATTATCTTCGATTAGTAAAACTATACAAGCTAACCACAAGGATTCATAATAATATAAGACATAAGTGAGGAAGAAAATTAATTATCGATCGTAAAGAGGCCATACAATAAATAACAAATACGTTCTTATATTTTTTTTATTAAACTTATCATATTCATAATTATAGACAAGAATAATATTTGAGAGCAGATGTCAACAAAATTCAGAAATTAATATGTCAAACTATAATGGAAATTATGTCAAACTTTATTTACTTATAATCTACCTATTATGTATAACAAAATTATATAAAGGATTCTAGGTCCTAAATATGAATAAACTATGGTTGAAAAAAAAAACTATAAGACTCATGAAATATTTTTTTTTGTAAAATAAAATTCTAAATATTTCATAGTAATCATAAGCATCATATAATATTTCTAATCAAATTATCAAACTATTCTTTTAAAAAAATATTAGATATAAATCTAATATATGTATTCTCATGAATAATAGATATAAAAAAATATTGATAAATATATCTAAAAAAGAAAACAATACATTCTCCCATCAAATTAACTCTTAGCTACTTTTCAAAAATAGATCAAAGTGTCATCACAAAATTATATTCAAAACATAAAACTTTACAAGAGTTTCTAGAATAAAACATTACAACACTTATTATAATTTTGAGAAAATATAATAAAATTTTAGCTTTTTACTTAGTAATATCAGTTCAAGTCATTTAATTAGACTCTCCTTGTGTAAAATCTTTTAATTAATCATTTTTTATCGAAAAATAAATTATATTCAGCTTAACAAAATAATCTTAATATCTTAAACTCATGTTTCAGTTGTACTATTGTGTCAACCCAAAATTTAAATCTGAAAACCAATTGAGCCATCTAATATTCTAATTATAGAATTACATATTTCAACAAGTCTTCAAAATTATTGCTCAAATACTACAACAAATTAATTTTTAAAATTTAAAAATTCTAATGATTTATTGGATGTGTAATTTGATATGCTTGTTAATTGTCACTTTACATTGGTGATCAAAAACCAAATTTATTGAATGAGTTTTTTCAATTTATATATTTTTTTGTTCCAAAAATAAATAAAAACAAAACACATCTTTTCACTTAAAGTTTTCAAGTGGCACATTTGTATCTAAATATTTTTAAGTTGATTTAGAATTATCTTTTGACTTAGTATTTTAAGTGGGAACTATGTTGAATTGATATTAATTTTCATATTAAATTTAGGAACCAAATTTCTATTAAGTAGGAAGGAATGTAATCATTGATGATTTTTTTTCCCTTAACATAAATCAAATTGTCATAAATAATATGCTGCTTTATTTAAATTATTAAGTTCCTTGTTTGTATAGTATGGTTAAGAAAATAATTAAAATTATTTTTTTAATCATGTGAACAAATCAATAATTTTTTCAATTAATTAAATTATTAATTAATTTATTTCTTAATGAGTGATGCAATTTTTAGAAAGTTAATAATTCAAATTTTATTTTTGTATGTGAACCATAAGAAATAAATATTATAATTCTATCTTTGTATGTGAAAGTAAAATAAAAATAAATTAAAATAAAAATTATATTATTACTTATATTTTGGCAAGAACTCATTTCTCCTATATAAAGGGGCACCCCCTCTCTTATTCCTCACCGAATCTATTAGTGAGAGGATCTAGGAGAGGTAAGATCCTTTTTTTTTTTTTACTTATTTTTATTTATATTTTAAAAATATTTGATATTAGAACTATTATAATTTGTATGATGCATAATAATATTTTAATTTCAAGTTGTTAATTTGGTTGCAAAATTTATTTTTTTTTTGAGATATATTTATCAATTGACTTAGTTATTCATGAAAATACATGTATTAGATTTATACCTAATATTTTTATTTTTTTAAAAATAATTTGATAAGTTGACTAGAAATATTAGATGATGCTTATGTTTACTATAAAATATTTAGATTTTTATTTTATTAAAAATTTAAGTTTATTTTATGAGCCTTATAGCTTTTTTTTTTTACCATAGTTTATTGTTTGCGATCTAGAATTCTTTCATATAATCTTATTTTAAATTTTAGGTAGATTATATGAAGTTTGACATAATTTCTATTACAATTTGACATACTAATTTATGAATTTTGTTACCCTCTGGAATATTATTCTTATCTATATTTATGAACAAGATAAATTCAATAAGAAATTATAAGAACATATTTGCTATTTATTTTGTGGTTCCTTTATGGTCAATGATTAATTTGTTCTTCACTTTTGCCTTACATTATTATGAATCATTGTGGTTAAGATGTCTAGTTTTACTAACCGAAGATAATGCATATGAAACTTATGTTTTATAAACTGTTTAAGCATGATAAAAAAAAATTAGTATTTAGTATTTATGTGTGTATTGAAAGCATATATTGAATATAATATATATATTTATTTATTTATTTATTTATGGCAACTTTTGCTAGCATGTGAGTCACAATGTTTGTTTACGGATGTGTGATTTGCTCATATGATCATTTCGAAAAATTTTAAATATCAAGAATAGCTCATTTGTAATTATGGATCGAATGATGATTAAAGAATCTTGAGATTATTTCATATATAAATTATTTAGATTTGAATACACTATAAATTCTTAAAGAATGATTGAAATGTCGTATAAGTTGATTGACTACGGATGGATGGATTGATTATGGATTAAATAATATAATAATTATTTTATAAAATATATTTATTTTGATTCTGATCTTTCATTTCTATAGAATTAATGAGTTTGGAGGCGTTTAAGTAAGCTTCAACAACAAATTGCTAGATAGGAATTAACGAGCCCATTCCATCCAACCTGCCCGACCACCCATGGCCTACATATCATGTGGGCCTAAAAAAAGCCCCCATCCCATCCCTCCGGCGACCAACTCACTCACTCGTTCGCAGCTTCCTGTGCCTTTTTTATCTCATCTTTCTCCTCGAGTCCCATTGCCGAATGGTCCTATCGCCCTCCAACTTTAATCGACACGGACATCCCGACAACGGCACGCTCGATCACGCCGACAACCTCCTCGATGTTCTTCATCGATCACACCATCACCTCACGAGGAAGAAGAGAGAAAAAGATCTCAGATCTGTTTACCTTGTGTTCGGTACAAGAGTATCTGGATCTATGGGATATCAAGTACGATCGACACAGGGTGTCGTCGTCTTCCTCCAGTGGCCCGTTACTTCCCGAGACCACGCCTACATTTGATGGCTCACATGGGGACTGTCGTCTGTGGACAAACGCAGCCATCACTCGGGCATCTTCACATGAGCCGAAGAGCACCATCGTCTGCTCCTGGGCATGGCCTGCATTTGATCGTATGAACTCCGTCGCTATTCGTGACGTCTCTCTATCGGCAACCAGGAGTTTTTCTTGCCAAGACCATCGATCATGGCAGAGTCTGCATTCAGAGATTAATCTCTCAGGATAAATAAATTTCCAGTGCTTGCTATACCTCGTGTTCATGGGCCATTTAGATGGTACAAGGACGACACAGCTCATGAATCTGGGGCCATCGTCTGTCTTCCAAAGATGCGCGGTTTCGGTCTCGCCATTGTCCCACGAACGCCAAAGCAATCATGCTGAAGCACTCGACTCGGAGCCTCCTCTTCTTGGGAAGGGGAGGGTTCTCTGGAGGATGCTAATTGCTCAGCAACCTGCGTGTCTTGTCACCTTCCCGGCATGGGTGGGCCACATGGACTCATCCTCCGTGGATCATAAAACTAGCTTTGATCGAAGGAAAGGATAATATCTCAATTTCCAAAGATCCAACCCCCGTGGATTGACTGGCTCTCTTATTTTCCTCTCTCTCTGTTAGCTGCTCGTGGAGTGGGTTAATTATAGATTTATATTATCTAATTAGTTATCTTTAATATCTTTATTTTTATTTTTTTAAAATTATATTAAGATCTTTATACTTATAAAAATAAAATATTTAATTTTATTTCTTTTCGATTTTATTGATTAAAATATTATACATACTTAATAATAAATCAAAATAAGATAGAATTAATGATAAAACAAAATAGTATGGTAAATCATATTTTCATTATTAGAATAGAGAAACATAATTAAATATTTTACTTTTATAAATATAAAAATCTTAATATAATTTTTTAAATTATAAAAATTAAAATATTTAAGATAATTAATTACTGTAAAGCCCTCTCTCTCAGTGGAGCCCAGAATCGACTGGGTCACAGAGAAGGATATGGAGCCCAAAAGCTCACGCTCTCTCTCTCTGAGTGGGTCACAGAGAACTGTCACATGCCTCTGGTGACGGTGATACTGGAAGGCTGAAATCTCACTGTATCTCTCTTCCCCTCTTCAGCTACTCTTTTAACGCCCCCTGCTCGTCGTACAACAACTATGAGGCGCTGCTCCTGAGCTCCTGCGGGCTGTGTGCTCACTTCACACCCTTCCCCATTCACCGTTGCTTGGAAAAGTCTTGAGGGGAGCCAAAAGGATGCCCTCCTCCTCCACTTCTCCTCTGCATCTTGCCCTGTGCTGCGTCACTCTCCTTTCTCTTCACTTTTGTGCTGCAGTCCCTACGACAAAGGTTGGTTTTGGCTACCGCTTGGTGTCGATCGAGGAGAACAGGAATGGAGGTGGGCTGATAGGTCATCTCCAACTGAAGCGGAGCACCTCTGCTTATGGCCCTGATATCCCCCATCTCAGACTCTTCGTGAAGTAAGAACACATGTTCTTTCTCTCTGTGCGTGTATATGTGTGTATGTTTTAGCTCATCGTGGTTGATCATCTCTAGGCATGAAACCAAGGATCGACTGAGGGTCCACATAACTGATGCAGAGGAGGGAAGATGGGAAGTCCCCTACAACCTGCTCCCAAGAGAACAGCCCCCGCCATTGGGGAGCAAAGCCTCCACAACTCCCTTCATGGCGTCGGAATACGCAGGAGATGAGCTCATCTTCAGCTACACGTCCGATCCATTCACGTTTGTGGTGAAGAGGAAGGCCAATGGGCAGACGCTGTTCGATTCGAGTTGTGGCACCATAGTCTTCAAGGATCAATACCTCGAGATCTCCACTCACCTGCCCAAGACTGCTTCCCTGTATGGGCTTGGCGAGAACACGCAACCTGGTGGGATACGTTTGCGCCCGAACGATCCCTACACCCTTTACACGACCGATCTCTCGGCTATCAATCTAAATTCTGATCTCTACGGGTCTCACCCTGTTTACATGGACTTGAGGAACGAGGGAGGCGAGGCCGCTGCTCATGCTGTGCTGTTGCTCAACAGCAATGGCATGGATGTGCTGTACACAGGGACGGAGCTCACATACAAGGTCATCGGAGGAGTGCTCGACTTTTACTTCTTTGCCGGGCCTTCGCCGCTGGCGGTGGTGGATCAGTACACTGCTCTCATCGGTCGCCCTGCTCCCATGCCGTACTGGGCGCTAGGTAGATCATCCAACTGTTCTGGAGTTTGTTGACGCTATTTAGCTGCTTCAACTCACGTCGCACAAAGAACTTGATTTGTGTCCTCCCTCTATTCTGCTTACTACTCATTGTTTTGACAGGATTCCACCAATGCAGATGGGGCTACAAAAACCTCTCGGTGGTGGAAGGGGTGGTGGAGGGCTACAAGAAGGCTCGGATACCTCTTGATGTGATCTGGAACGATGACGATCACATGGATGCAGCCAAGGACTTCACGCTCGACCCTGTCAACTACCCGCGGCCGAAGCTGCTCGACTTCCTCAGCAGAATCCATTCGCAAGGCATGAAGTACATCGTGCTCATCGATCCCGGAATAGCCGTTAACTCCAGCTACGGTGTCTACCAGAGGGGAATGGCCAAGGACGTCTTCATCAAGTACGAGGGCAAGCCTTACCTGGCTCAGGTGTGGCCTGGGCCTGTCTACTTCCCGGACTACCTCAACCCCAACGGGGTCGCGTGGTGGGTCGATGAGATTGCCAGGTTCCACGAACTGGTGCCCGTCGATGGCCTCTGGATCGACATGAACGAGCCTTCAAACTTCTGTACAGGGAAGTGCGAGCTCCCAGCCAACCATTCGTGCCCGGTGCCGGGTTCCAAAACACCATGGATTTGTTGTCTGGATTGCAAGAACATCACCAACACCAGATGGGACGACCCGCCCTACAAGATCAACGCATCAGGATCGCAGGCTCCGTTGGGTTCCAAGACGATAGCCACGAGCGCGACGCATTACGGTGGAATCCTGGAGTACAATGCACACAGCTTGTATGGCTTCTCCCAGGCCATTGCTACTCACGAGGCCCTCCAGGGACTCCAGGGGAAGCGTCCCTTCATTCTCTCCCGCTCCACTTTTGTGGGATCGGGAGCGTATGCTGCGCATTGGACGGGCGACAACCAGGGCAACTGGGTCAACCTCCGCTACTCGATATCCACCGTGCTGAACTTTGGGCTCTTCGGCATGCCCATGGTCGGCTCCGACATCTGCGGCTTCTACCCAGCACCCACGGAGGAGCTCTGCAACCGCTGGATCCAGCTCGGTGCGTTCTATCCCTTCTCAAGAGACCACGCCAACTTCGCTTCGCCGAGACAAGAGCTTTACGTGTGGGACTCGGTCGCCAAATCTGCAAGAAATGCTTTGGGCATGCGGTACAAGCTGCTCCCCTATCTGTATACGTTGAACTACGAAGCTCACACCAGTGGCGCGCCAATGGCGAGGCCTGTATTCTTCTCGTTCCCCAACTTCACAGCAAGCTACGGCCTCAGCACTCAGTTCTTGCTAGGGAGCAGCGTCATGGTGTCGCCGGTCCTGAACGAGGCCAAGTCGAAAGTGAAAGCGATGTTCCCCCCTGGCACCTGGTATAACCTGTTCGACATGACCAAGGCCGTCATTTCCAAGGACGAGCGCTACATAACTCTCGATGCACCGCTGAACGAGATCAACGTGCATGTGTACCAGAACACCATCCTCCCGATGCAGAGAGGAGGGATGATCTCCAAGGAGGCGAGAGCGACACCGTTTACGCTTATCGTGTCCTTCCCCTTTGGAGCCGCCGAAGGAGATGCCAGAGGGAGCGTGTACGTGGACGACGACGAGCGCCCGGAGATGAAGCTCGTGGACGGGGAGGCTTCCTACATCGAGTTCTATGCCAGCCTTCGTGAGAAGACGACGGTCACGGTGTGGTCTCAAGTGGAGTTGGGGAGCTTCAGTCTGCAGAAGGGTTTGCTGATCGAGAAGGTGCGCGTGCTGGGGCTGCAGGGAAGCGGACAGGCGCTGGTGATCGAGGTGGATGGCGAACCCTCGGCGGATGCTTACTTTGCCGAGACTTCTCCGATGCATCAAGAGAAGGTGGAGGGAGGGAACAGCAGGAGTAGCACGGTGGTGGAGGTTGCAGGACTGTCGTTGCCTCTGGGGAAGAAGTTCTCCATGACTTGGAAGATGGGGATCAATGAATGATTCAGTCTCCTACTGCTTTGCCTTGTTTCTTCTTTTCCCTGTGAGGTTGAAAGAGGTGTGATCACCTGGATAGCCAAACCAAATCTTGCTTTGCTCCTGAGGGATATAAATCCAGATTTGATGAAAGAAGGATTGTTTTCACTTATTTGCAATCATTTTGCTGTTGCCCAACACCAAGTAGATGATGATCAATTTGAATGCAATATTTGCTGACGAATGACACACAGATTTAGAGAGCTGCAAATAAGACACAGCAGCTTATTTTTATCTCAGTAACACAAGATGCATGTATATTATCTTTCGAAGAAGTCAGCGAAGATGCAGAAAAGCGTTGGTGTTTTGATGGGGTTCAATCTCGATTGCTGGTACAATAATTTTAAGTAATACTAATCCATTTTTGTCGGGATTAGTATTTTATTAAGTAAAAAAAATAATTTTACGAAGGACCATGCTGGTACAATAATTTTAAGTAATACTAATTATTTTATTAAGTCAAATTATTTGTTCGTATGAACACCAACGCTTCGTATGCCTGGTTACGCCATGTTTAAACCAAAGTGAAAAGCTGTGCCAAAAACTATTTTTTACTTTATGGTAAAAAAAAATGGATTAGTATTAAACCCGACAAAAAGTAATTCTAACCTTTGAGGACTGCTAGGCATCCCAATTTATTTTATGAAGATGCCTAGCTTGGTCCTATCCAAATCTTTGTTCATAATAGTTCTATCCTGTAAAAGAGAGGACTAGTTTACATAAATTGTAAGTTCCTTCCTATTCTAAGACATTGAAACTAGTGGCACAGAGGTTGGACCTAATAAGCCCACTGGACTTGAAGTCTTAATTAACCTTGAGGAAGTACTTATCTGATCTAAAAGTAAGTCGATCAAAAGACGTAAGGTGTTAAAAGGGCAGGGAGACCCGTAGGAACACTAACAAGGTGAGACGACTAAAATCTAGAAAGGAAAAAGAAAATCAGGTTATGAAAGTCTAAAAGTATATGTTTAAAAAATGGGAAGAAGCCATACAGCAATGGTACACTAGTTCTCATACTTCGAAGCTTGACTACCTTGACTTTGCGGAAACCCATAGTCCCACCAGAAAAGAGCTAGCCCATAATCTTGCGATTATTTACGACAGAACCTGCCTGTCTAGTAGAGTCAATTTAAAAAACTTCAAGGCTATTATTGAGAAAAATCAGAGTCTAGAAAGGGAAATCAAAAGACTCAAGCACTCCATAAAAACTCTCACTGCCTTACTCTCGGAAAATAGACCCCTCACGAAACAAGAAGTCCGAGATTTGGTTGCAGAAATTTCCAAGCAACCAAAACTTGTGGAAGAAGAGGCTCTCAAACTAACTCAAAGCTTAAATCAAAAGCTGCATAGGGTTGAACAACTTCTATCAAGGATAGAAAAACAAATTTTTGGATGAACTATCTGTTCTCCAAAAACACTGAATCCTACAAAGAAGCCCTCAAGGCCACAGAACCTATTGATCCCCCATCTTTAGAATTTCTCAAAACAAACGATTACCCGGGGACCCTTAGCCACCAAGCAGCTGTGATTAAACAGCACAACACACAAATCCAACTCCTCACACAGATCGTGAGGATATAAAGGGGATACGAACAGAACTACAAACTATAAGGGAGCTTCAGCAAGCTAAGACAGAACCACCCCAGAGCATCCCAGAAGACTTGATAGCAAAGCTCTCCAATTTAAGCCTAGGTCCCTCAAAAAAGACCTAACGAGGCAAAAGGAAAAATTTTGGTGTTCAAAGATCCTATACAAATCCTGAAACAAGTCCAGAAATGATGACCAGGACTCAAGAAGTCTCCACATCTGCCCCCTTGATCGAAGATCAAATCCGAGATTACAGAAGAAATCAACGCAGGATCTTTAACGCTCGCAAGGCAACAAGACGTGCAGGACAAAGATTATTTGGAGGTTCAGTCTCCACCCAACATGTCCTAGAACAGCAGATAGAACCTCAGGCACAACTAAGGTTATCTATGCGCAAAAGATCTACTATAGCACCAGCTGAGGTGCTATACCACTCAAGAAGGGACGATGCCCATCACAGGGTATACGTTCACAGGTCTGAAGAGGCCATGCTGGTTACAAACAACCAGGAGGACAGATCCTTCATCATAGAGGAAAGTTACGAAAGGCTTCAAAGGAGTAGAATGCAGTATATCCACCTGGGAACACTCCAGGTACGGTTGCAAACCCTGCATCGACAGGAAGAAGGGACACTGGCACTACTAGTGTTCAGGGACAACAGATGGATGTATGATCGGTCCATCATTGCCACCATGGAAGTAGACTTGACTCGAGGGAGCCAGCTGGTCTACGTAATCCCTGACATCATGATGACAATAGGGGACTTTTACCGCAATATTCAACTCTCAATCCTCACCAGAGGATATGACACATGGCGGAATGGTGAAGCTAATTTGCTTGTCACCCGAGGTGGTGGACTACCTCACCAGCCACGGTCTAAGGGCACTACCAGGGAGGAGGTACTCTACAATAGATATACAAGGAAGAGACTGGGTCATTCGACCAACTCAAGTCTCAATACCAATGCAGCCATCAGAAGCACGAAGCCAAAATTTATTAGATGGAAGGATATCTGTCAGCTTCGACAATTACAAAGCTGCATCTACATCAAGCCGGATCAACTACAATACCGCTGATGACGAGACGTTCAGCGACGAGGAAGAAATCTGGAGCCACACAATAACTGTCATAATACAAACATCGGGCAGCAAAGACAATGAGGCAGAAGGCTTGCGGAATAACCTGAATTTTTATTTTCAGGATATTGACGTCAGAAGGTGGTGGGGAGATGCCATATCCCAAAAAATTTCAAGAAGAAATTATAGCATAGGACTTGAGGAAAATTGGGAAGTGGAATACCCACAATTAGCCAAACTCTCCCAACAAGTATATTCCTCCTCTGCCGTATCAAACTATAGACCACCTACAGACTCTACTATGGGGCCAGCAAACTACCCCCCCGCAATTAACATAGAGTCAACAATCCAGAAGCCTACCTTTGAAGGATACACTAGGCAAGCCAAATTCAAAACAAAGGATTTTTCTGAAGCATGGAACCTACCCTCAGCATTTCAACAGCAGGGAGCCATGTTCATTATCCCTACACAATTAGGGATGTTTGATGAAGTTTTTATGAGATGGGAGTCAATAACTAAGAATTTAGGCTCACTCCAAGGATTCACATATTCCCAAGCAAAGATGGAATTTATCGAAAATCTGCTCGGTGAATCTGAAAAGCTAGCCTAGATCCAATGGAGGATGGCGTATCCTGACGAATACCAACTACTACTGGCAAACGCCGACGGAGCAGGAGGTACCCAAAATATCCTATCTCAATTAAGAACAATCTTCATACTTGAAGACCCATTTCAGGGATCAACCGGGATGCAAGAAGAGGCCTACAGAGACCTAGAGAGGCTTTTGTGCAACAACCTGAAACATATTATCCAATTCCTGAATGACTACATGAGGTTAGCCTAAAAAACGGGAAGGCTGTTCACAAGCCCCGAGCTATCTGAAAAACTATGGTCCAAGATGCCCGGAGAATTAGGAAAGAGAATAAAGGACGCCTTTGAATCCAAATACAGGGGCAATACGATCGGGGTAATCCCCAAGATCTTATTTTCCTACAAATATCTGGAAGCATAATGCAAGGACGCCGCATTCAAAAGGGCGCTCAAAGACCTGTCTTTCTGTAGTGAAATACCCATCCCAGGGTATTATAACAAGCCCGAAAGGAAATACGGGGTTAGGAGATCCAAAACATATAAAGGCAAGCCCCACTCATCACATGCAAGGATAGAAAAAAGAAAGCACTTGGTAAGAAACAAAAGGTGCAAGTGCTATTTGTGCGGTGAGGAAGGACATTTCGCCAGGGAATGCCCCAACGACTGCAAAAACATAAAGAGGGTTGCAATGTTTGAACAATTAGACCTTCCAAAGGATTATGAAATCATCTCTGTCCAAGAAGGAGAAAACCAAAGTGACGCAATCTACTCAATTTCTGAGGGAGAAGACGTAGAGGAATTACAACATGGTATACACTCCTTCACCCATAAGATATTTGCTCTTGTTGAAGATAGCAGGACGTGGTGGATTGGACCAGAGTCAGGATACAGAGCAAGAATACAAGTCTCGCAAAAATAGGCCGAGTGCAGCCACATCTAGAGGATAAACGAGGAACTACTGGCAAGACTGGAAAGGTGCAATTGCTATAAAAGAATCTCACAGCAAAGGCACAGACGACATTGCCCACTGTGTGAAATCACCTCGTGCGGGATGTGCAGCATCTACTACTTCAACAAAAAGACCCCTGTAGCATGGAAAGGGCATTACAATTGCCCAGGAAAACCTCCAGCTAAAACGTGAAGTAGAAGAACTGAAAAGAAAATACCGAGAGCTGGAACAAGAAAATATGGAACTTGACAGGCTCCGCATGGAAAGGGCAGACTTACAAAAGGAGATCAATCTCCTAAAACAAAAGGAAAAGGTTGAAAAGGAAAGCACCTACGTCTTACTAATAGAGGAAAATCAGCAAATACTATCAGCCGAGACGAAAGAAGCCGTCAAACCAGAAAAAGCAAAGAATATGCTATTCAACCTTAAGGTACAACTTGAAATACCCAATACTCCTATAATCAAAGTAAATGCCATTCTAGACACAAGGGCCACCACATGCTGCATAGATGAAGGCACGATACCTAGGGAAGCACTGGAAAAGAATCCCTACCTGGTACATTTCAGCGGGATTACATCAAAGACAACAACATATAAGAAATTGAGAGGAGAAAGAATGATGATAGGTGACAACTCCTTCAGAATCCCATACACATATGTGTTCCCTATGAAATTAGGGGATGACATACATATGATAATCGGATGCAATTTCATCCGCGCCATGCAAGGAGGAGTCAGGATTGAAGGAAATACGGTAACCTTCTATAAGAATCTGACCACTATTAACACCCTCCCATATGTTAAAGTTACAGCTGCAATAGAAGAACTGGAACTAGAAGAAGAAGACTACATCCAAATTCAGGAGTTGGTTCTATACTCAACCGAACCTCAAAAGGACAAAAACAAACTCAGAGCACAGTTTGGAAGACTGATCGAAAAATTAAAGGCCCAAGGGTACATTGGTGAAAATCCTCTTTAACACTAGAAGAAAAACGGGTTGATGTGTGAACTGGAAATCAAAAACCCAAACCTTACAATAGAGGACAAGCCATTAAAGCACCTCACGCCTCACGCTAGAGAATCCTTCTCTAAACATGTCAAAGAACTTCTGGACATTAGCGTGATCAGACCAAACAAAAGCAAGTACATGACAACAACAATCATAGTCAACTCTGGCACAACAGTAGACCCAGTCACTGGCCAGGAAAAAAGGGGAAAGGAAAGAATGGTCTTTAACTACAGAAGACTAAATGATCTCACTGAAAAAGACCAGTACAACCTACTAGGGATAAACACCATACTAAGAAAGGTCAGCAACAGCAAGATATACTCCAAGTTTGACCTAAAATCCGGATTCCATCAGGTAGCAATGCACCCGGACTCAATAGAATGGATGACTTTCTGGGTACCAGATGGACTATATGAATGGCTGGCAATGCCATTTGGGCTCAAAAATGCCCCCGTAATATTTCAGAGAAAAATGGATGACTGCTTCAAAGGTACGAAATAATTTATAGCAGTCTATATAGACGACATCCTAGTATTCTCTGAAAATACGAAGGACCATGCTAGGCATCTTCATAAAATGCTAGAAATCTGTAAAAAAAATGGATTAGTATTAAGCCCGACAAAAATGAAGATTGCAGTCAAAGAAATAGAATTCCTAGGGGTAGTATTAGGAAACTCAAGGATTAAGCTACAGCCCCACATAATAAAAAAAATTACTGAGTTCAAAGAAGAAGACCTAATAACCAAAAGGGGTTTAAGGTCTTGGCTGGGGATTCTAAACTATGCCAGGAATTATATTCCAAATCTCGGCAAACTCCTAGGGCCTCTCTACTCGAAAACAAGCCCAACAGGAGAAAAGAGACTCAATGAACAGGACTGGAAGCTTATCAAGGAAGTCAAAAGCAAAGTCCAAAGGCTTCCTTCTAGAAGTACCACCCCTAGATTGCTACATAGTTCTAAAAGTTGATGGATGTATGGAAGGATGGGGAGGAGTGTGTAAATGGAAAAATAAAAAAGGAGATCCAAGGAGCACAGAAAGAATATGTGCCTATGCTAGCGAAAAATTCAGCCCCATCAAATCAGCCATTGACGCAGAATTACACGCAGTCCTGAAAACTCTCGAAGCCCTAAAGATATACTATCTGGACAAAAGAGAGATCCTGATAAGAACGGACTGCCAAGCCATAATCAGCTTTTTCAACAAATCGACTCAAAATAAACCATCAAGAGTCTGATGGATGACATTCATTGATTATATCACCGGAAGTGGGATTGAAGTCCAATTCGAACACATCGAAGGAACAAGTAACATCCTCGCCGACTCCTTATTTAGATTAATCAACATTCTTTTAAATGCAGGATGGAAGGAAGAACAAAAGGACCAACTATCACTATTGGCGGAAGCAACCCAAGAACTCAAGGCCAAGCCCAACCCAAAGGCAGAAGCCTTTCTGAATCAAATAGCCTGCTAAATAATAACCTCCTATTCTAGTACACCGATAAGCTCACCTGCCTTCAAAAGGGAAAGAAAAGGTTACTTAATGATGAAGACTCCACAAAGAGGACACTCGGAATCTTACAACAGAAGGCAGCAGAACAAGCAATCAATGCCTTGTAGCAATACAGAGACATCCACTCACTTAAAGTGGAAGAGTACCGGCGGCGAAGCTCAGGGAAAGACAACCGGTACAGAGACTAGCTACCAGCTGTCCTCCAACAACAATAACAGTTGGAGAGAGCCCTGGCGCTTACAAAAGACACCGCCCAAAGGACACCAAACTTCAGCATCTAGGGACACGGTGGACCCCTAAATATGCTGAAATCATGCAAACCACCGCCACCTAACGTAATAAATTAGAAAGTCATGGGCTGAGCCTCGGGGAGCCGCCCGACAAGATAAGCTGGCATGCAGTATAGGGCGTACCTTCACTACTTAGCAGCTAAGTAGCACTTTTGAGCTGTGCCTCGGGGAGCCGCTCAAAATTTAAATAATTGTACCCGAGGGAATATAAAAGAGAAAGCGAGAAGAACGCGATGGGGCCCAATGAGTACCCGGTTCTATCCGCCTCTTCTATATAAACCTCTTAGTAGTTCTCTTGCAGAACAGGCAGTCGAACACTGAAGTTCTACTTGAGCAAAAATCCCCTAGATCTTTGTAAGAATCTTTTGCTTTCTCTAGTTCCTTGTGCAAATCAGTTCTTTGTTATCCTTTTGCAAATCAGTGTTTTGGTTGTCCAGTTTTTCTTTCTTGTTTTACTTTATAGTTTTTCTTTCTAGTTTTACTTTATAGTTCTTCTTTCTAGTTTTACTTTATGGTATGAGCATATAGTTTTTCTTTCTAGCTTATGGTATCGGTTGTCCAGTTTTTTTTATGGTAAGAAAAACTACTTTATCGGTCGTCCAGTTTTTCTTTATGGTAAGAAAAATTACTTTTATGGTATCAGAGAATACTAGGACGGTCCTTCGTATTTTATGAAGATGCCTAGCATGGTCCTTCGTATGAAAAATTACTTTCAGGATTATTAGTATTAAGCCAACGCTTAAAATTATTTTATTAAGCCCATTTTTGAAGATGCCTAGCATGGTCCTTCAAATTATTTTATGAAGATGCCTAGCATGGTCCAAAACAGTAGTCTTCCAAATCAGTGTTTCTCCTAATTTTAAAGTAAAACTAAAAGATAAACCGGAGAGCAAAAGATATGATTGAAAAACTGGACAACCAAAACACTGATTTGCAAAAGGATAACAAAGAACTGATTTGCACAAGGAACTAGAGAAAGCAAAAGATTCTTACAAAGATCCAGGGGATTTTTGCTCAAGTAAAACTTCAGTGTTCGACTGCTGTTCTGCAAGAGAACTACTAAGAGGTTTATATAGAAGAGGCGGATAGAACCGGGTACTCATTGGGCCCCATCGTGTTCTTCTCGCTTTCTCTTTTATATTCGCTCGGGTACAATTATTTAAATTTTGAGTGGCTCCCCGAGGCACAGCTCAAAAGTGCTACTTAGCTGCTAAGTAGTGAAGGTACGCTCTATACTGCGTGCCAGCTTATCCTGTCGAGCGGCTCCCCGAGGCTCAGCCCATGACTTTCTAACTTATTGCGTTAGGTGGCGGTGGTTTGCATGATTTCAGCATATTTAGGGGTCCACCGTGTCCCTAGATGCTGAAGTTTGGCGTCCTTTGGGCGGTGTCTTTTGTAAGCCCCAGCGCTCTCTCCAGCTGTTGTTGTTGTTGGAGGACATCTGGTAGCCAGTCTTTGTACCAGTTGTCTTTCCCTGAGCTTTGCCGCCGGTACTCTTCCACTTTAAGTGAGTGGATGTCTTGGTATTGCTGCAAGGCATTGATTGCTTGTTCTGCTGCCTTCTGTTATAGGATTCCGAATGTCCTCTTTGTGGAGCCTTCGTCATTAAGTAACCTCTTCTTTCCCTTTTGAAGGCAGGTGAGCTTATCGGTGTACTGGAATAGGAGGTTATTATTTTGCAAGCTATTTGATTCAGAAAGGCTTCCGCCTTTGGGTTGGGCTTGGCCTTGAGTTCTTGGGTTGCTTCCGCCAATAGTGATAGTGAGTGGATGTCTCTGTATTGCTGCAAGGCATTGATTGCTTGTTCTGCTGCCTTTTGTTGTAGGATTCCGAGTGTCCTCTTTGTGGAGTCTTCATCATTAAGTAACCTTTTCTTTCCCTTTTGAAGGCAGGTGAGCTTATCGGTGTACTGGAATAGGAGGTTATTATTTTGCAGGCTATTTGATTCAGAAAGGCTTCCGCCTTTGGGTTGGGCTTGGCCTTAAGTTCTTGGGTTGCTTCCGCCAATAGTGATAGTTGGTCCTTTTGTTCTTCCCTCCATCCTGCATTTAAAAGAATGTTGATTAATCTAGATAAGGAGTCGGCGAGGATGTTACTTGTCCCTTCGATGTGTTCGAATTGGACTTCAACCCCACTTCCGGTGATATAATCAATGAATGTCATCCATCGGACTCTTGATGGTTTATTTTGAGCCGATTTGTTGAAAAAGTTGATTATGGTTTGGCAGTCCGTTCTTATCAGGATCTCTCTTTTGTCCAGATAGTAGATCTTTAGGGCTTCGAGAGTTTTTAGGACTGCGTGTAATTCTGCGTCAATGGCTGATTTGATGGGGCTGAATTTTCCGCTAGCATAGGCATAAATTTCTAGCATTTTATGAAGATGCCTAGCATGGTCCTTCATGTTTTCAGAGAATACTAGGATGTCGTCTATCTAGACTGATATAAATTGTTCCGTACCTTTGAAGCAGTCATCCATTTTTCTCTGAAATATTACGGGGGCATTTTTGAGCCCAAATGGCATTGCCAGCCATTCATATAGTCCATCTGGTACCCAGAAAGTCATCCATTCTATTGAGTCCGGGTGCATTGCTACCTGATGAAATCCAGATTTTAGGTCAAACTTGGAGTATATCTTGTTGTAGCTGACCTTTCTTAGTATGGTGTTTATCCCTGGTAGGCTGTAATGGTCTTTTTCAGTGAGATCATTTAGTCTTCTGTAGTTAAAGACCATTCTTTCCTTTCCCCTTTTTTCCTGGCCAATGACTGGGTCTACTGTTGTGCCAGAGTTGACTATGATTACTGTTGTCCTATGCCTGCTTTTGCTTGGTCTGATCACGCCAATGTCCAGAAGTGCTTTGACATGTTTAGAGAAGGATTCTCTGGCCTGAGGCGTGAGGTGCTTTAATGGCTTGTCCTCTATTGTAAGGTTTGGGTTTTTGATTTCCAGTTCACACATCAACCCGTTTTTCTTCCAGTGTTGAAGAGGATTTTCACCAATGTACCCTTGGGCCTTTAATTTTTCGATCAGGCTTCCAAACTATGCTATGAGTATGTTTTCATCCATTTGAGGTTCGGTTGAGTATAGAACCAGCTCCTGAATTTGGATGTAGTCTTCTTCTTCTAGTTCCAGTTCTTCTATTGCAGCTGTAACTAGAACATATGGGAGGGTGTTAATAGTGGTCAGGTTCTTATAGAAGGTTACCGTATTTCCTTCAATCCTGACTCCTCCTTGCATGGCGCGGATGAAATTGCACCCGATTATCATCTGTATGTCATCCCCTAATTTCATAGGGAACGCATATGTGTATGGGATTCTGAAGGAGTTGTCACCTATCATCATTCTTCCTCTTCTCAATTTCTTATATGCTGTTGTCTTTGATGTAATCCCGCTGAAATGTACCAGGTAGGGATTCTTTTCCGGTGCTTCCCTAGGTATCGCACCTTCATCTATGCAGCATGTGGTGGCCCCTGTGTCTAGAATGGCATTTACTTTGATTATAGGAGTATTGGGTATTTCAAGTTGTACCTTAAGGTTGAATAGCATATTCTTTGCTTTTTCTGGTTTGGCGGATTCTTTCGTCTCGGCTGATAGTATTTGCTGATTTTCCTCCATTAGTAAGACATAGGTGCTTTCCTTTTCAACCTTTTCCTTTTGATTTAGGAGATTGATCTCCTTTTGTAAGTCTGCCTTTTCCATGCGGAGCCTGTCAAGTTCCATATTTTCTTGTTCCAGCTCTCGGTATTTCCTTTTCAGCTCTTCTACTTCACGTTTTAGCTGGAGGTTTTCCTGGGCAATTGTAATGGCTTGTTGATGGGCTTCCTCAATTTCCTTTGCTTTTTCTTTTTCTGCTTCCACTGTGGCTTTCGGTTTCTTTATCTCTGTCTCACAATGGTTAATATAATCCTGCTGTTGTTGGAGGAGATTTTTGGGTTCATACTTGACTGGTTCCTCCAGTGCTATAGGAGTCTTTTTGTTGAAGTAGTAGATACTGCACATCCCGCACGAGGTGATTTCACACAGCGGGCAATGTCGTCTGTGCCTTTGCTATGAGATTCTTTTACACAGTTGCACGTTTCCAGTCTTGCCGGTAGTTCCTCGTTTATCCTCCAAATGTGGCTGCACTCGGCCTGTTATCAAGTCAGGCCGAGTGCAAATCAGCTAAGTACTTTGTTCCTTGTGGCAATGATGGCAATGATGGTAATGATGGACCAGCTAGCTCCCTCGAGTCAAGTCTACTTACAAAGTAGACTTACATACATGGTCAACAATCTATGGACAAACCAAATTCAAAACAAAGTACTTAGGCCACAAAGAAAATATCTTAATTTGGAAAGGTGAAGTCTTAATTTCTTTGGTACTATGTACTTGGTACCATGTTACAAAGAAAAACTGGGCTTATCCTCTTACAAATCAGCTGGTCTACTCCAAGGATTCCGCCATGCGGCATCGTTTATCCGATAAGCCCATTTTTTCTTTGTAACATGGTACTAAGTACAGAGAAAATATCTTAATTAAAAATCCTTTACATGGTTCCAAAATTACTTTCTCGGTTGTCCAGTGGACCTAATAAGCCCACTGGACTTGAAGTCTTAATTAACCTTGAGGAAGTACTTATCTGATCTAAAAGTAAGTCGATCAAAAGACGTAAGGTGTTAAAAGGGCAGGGAGACCCGTAGGAACACCGACAAGGTGAGACGACTAAAATCTAGAAAGGATAAGGAAAACCAGGTTATGAAAGTCTAAAAGTATATATGTCTGAAAAATGGGAAGAAGTCATACAGCAATGGTACACTAGTTCTCATACTTCAAAGCTTGACTACCTTGACCTTGCGGAAACCCATAGTCCCACCAGAAATGAGCTAGCCCATAATCTTGCGGTTATTTACGACAGAACCTGCCTGTCTAGTAGAGTCAATTTAAAAAACTTCAAGGCTATTATTGAGAAAAATCAGAGTTTAGAAAGGGAAATCAAAGGACTCAAGCACTCCATAAAAACTCTCACTGCCTTACTCTCGGAAAATAGACCCCTCACGAAACAAGAAGTGCGAGATTTGGTTGCAGAAATTTCCAAGCAACCAAAACTTGTGGAAGAAGAGGCTCTCAGACTAACTCAAAGCTTAAATCAAAAGCTGCAGAGGGTTGAACAACTTTTATCAAGAATAGAAAAACAAATTTTTGGATGAACTATTTGTTCTCCAAAAACACCGAATCCTACAAAGAAGCCCTCAAGGCCACAGAACCTATTGATCCCCCATCTTTAGGATTTCTCAAAACAAACGATTACCCGGGGACCCTTAGCCACCAAGCAGCTGTGATTAAACAGCACAACACACAAATCCAACTCCTCACACAGATCGCTGAGGATATAAAGGGGATACGAACAGAACTACAAACTATAAGGGAGCTTCAGCAAGCTAAGACAGAACCACCCCAGAACATCCCAGAAGATTTGATAGCAAAGCTCTCCAATTTAAGCCTAGGTCCCTCAAAAAGACCTAAAGAGGCAAAAGGAAAAATTTTGGTGTTCAAAGATCCTATACAAATTCTGAAACAAGTCCAGAAATGACGACCAGGACTCAAGAAGTCTCCACATCTGCCCCTTGATCGAAGATCAAATCTGAGATTACAGAAGAAATCAACGCAGGATCTTTAACGCTCGCTAGGCAACAAGACGTGCAGGACAAAGATTATTTGGAGGTTCAGTCTCCACCCAACATGTCCTAGAACAGCAGATAGACCCTCAAGCACAACTAAGGTTATCTATGCGCGAAAGATCTACTATAGCACCAGCTTGATAGAAATAATAGAAGATAAGAACAATAATTGAAGAAGCTTTATTAAAGAAGTGAAGTAGCTTTAGCTTAAATGCATTAGCATGTCCCCTCTCCTATTTATAGAGATTAGGAGGGAGAATTTTCCTCAATAGAATAGAGGATTTTCCTCAACAGAATAGATAAGATTTCCTCATATAGTTGAGAAAATCTTATCTTCTATCATGCCCCCGCAAGATGGTGCTCCTGACAAGGATATCAATCTTGGATCGATGCAAAATATGGTTTACAAGCGAGAGGCTTCATGAGTAGGGCAAGAGCATATTGCTGCTGCTATTGTTGTTGCTATAGTTTTGACGATGATGGTTGTGGCTGCGATGGCGACGGTTGTGGCTGCGACAGCTGCGATGATGGCAGAGGAGAAATCTATAGTAATGTTGCAGTGATGCTACTACAACAAAGGAGGAAGCTGCAACATAGGAGGAAGGTGCAGCAGAGGAGGAAGCTGCAGCAAAAGAGGTAGGAGGTAGCTACAGCGAGGAAGAAAGGTGGGGCAATGCTGGTGAGCACAGCACTAGAGACACCGCAGATGAAGGGAACGGACGTTGGAGCAGAGTGGCAGTGGAGAAGACAATTGTCGTTCGCCGAAGAGGAAAGATTTGTCGCACTGATGGGCTGACGATGGAAAAGCAATGGTAGAAAGCTTTTTCTTTTGCCGTCAGAGATGAAGAAGCAATAGTGATAAGTTGGCAGCGAGAAGAGAGCTTGCTCTAGGCAAGCGAAGCTTTAGCTTAAATGCATTAGCATGTCCCCTCTCCTATTTATAGAGATTAGGAGGGAGAATTTTCCTCAATAGAATAGAGGATTTTCCTCAACAGAATAGATAAGATTTCCTCATATAGTTGAGGAAATCTTATCTTCTATCACAGCTGAGGTGCTATACCACTCAAGAAGGGACGATGCCCATCACAGGGTATACATTCACAGGTCTGAAGAGGCCATGCTGGTTACAAACAACCAGGAGGACAGATCCTTCATCATGGAGGAAAGTTACGAAAGGCTTCAAAGGAGTAGAATGCAGTATATCCACTTGGGAACACTCCAGGTACGGCTACAAACCCTGCATCGACAGGAAGAAGGGACACTAGCACTACTAGTGTTCAGGGACAACAGATGGATGGATGATCGGTCCATCATTGCCACCATGGAAGTAGACTTGACTCGAGGGAGCCAGCTGGTCTACGTAATCCCCGACATCATGATGACAATAGGGGACTTTTACCGCAATATTCAACTCTCAATCCTCACTAGAGGATATGACACATGGCGGAACGGTGAAGCTAATTTGCTTGTCACCCGAGGAATGGTAGGGCGACTTTCAAATACCCCGAATGTTGCCTTTGCGTACGAAGTATCAGGGGTGGTGGACTACCTCACCAGCCACGGTGTAAGGGCACTACCAAGGAGGAGGTACTCTACAACAGATATACAAGGAAGAGACTGGGTCATTCGACCAACTCAAGTCTCAATACCAATGCAGCCATCAGAAGCACGAAGCCAAAATTTATTAGATGGAAGGATATCTGTCAGCTTCGACAATTATAAAGCTGCATCTACATCAAGCCGGATCAACTACAATACCGTTGATGACGAGACGTTCAGCGACGAGGAAGAAATCTGGAGCCACACAATAACTGTCATAATACAAACATCGGGCAGCAAAGACAATGAGGCGGAAGGCTTGCGGAATAACCTGAATTTTTATTTGAAGGATATTGACGCTTCAGAAGGTGGTGGGGAGATGTCATGTCCCCAAAAATTTCAAGAAGAAATTATAGCAGCAAGACTTGAGGAAAATTTGGAAGTGGAATACCGACAATTAGCCAAACTCTCCCAACAAGTATATTCCTCCTCTACCGTATCAAACTACAGACCACCTACAGACTCTACTATAGGGCCAGCAAACTACCCCCCCGCAATTAACATAGAGTCAACAATCCAGAAGCCTACCTTTGAAGGATACACTAGGCAAGCCAAATTCAAAACAAAAGATTTTTCTGAAGCATGGAACCTACCCTCAGCATTTCAACAACAGGGAGCCATGTTCATTATCCCTACACAATTAGGGATGTTTGATGAAGTTTTTATGAGATGGGAGACAATAACTAAGAATTTAGTCTCACTCCAAGGATTCACAGATTCCCAAGCAAAAATGGAATTTATCGAAAATCTGCTCGGTGAATCCGAGAAGCTAGCCTGGATCCAATGGAGGATGGCGTACCCTAACGAATACCAACTACTACTGGGCATGAAGATGCACCGTTGCACACATAGATCTTGATTTGAGTGATTAGGCCTATTAGCTCGGGCCTAATCATATTAGGTTGTGGTCCATGATCATCTGGTGTGATTGCTTATACACATACTAGATATGTATATATATTTGTATGCGATGTAGATATATATTAAATATATATATGTGTGACATGTCATATTAGGAGACCAAATCATAGAAACATCTCTCGATAATATTAAGTCGGTAAACGTGAGGCAATTAGATTGACCCACGTGGCCTTCCATCGTTATAAGTAGGAACCGATTCCCGGTGTAGGTTGAGTTGGTTGAGTCCCTCGAGACTCACCTATATCGTAATTCGCTATCTTTCTTACGACATAGAGATGTCACCGGTGACCTGAGGGCATGGTATGCTTGGTCGAGTCCCTCGAGGGTATATCATCAAATCAGACTCATCTTGTAACGAAGGTGTTGACTTAACCGAGCATCATGGTTGGTCGAGTCCCTCGAGGCCATGGTGATTCGGAGGCCGAACAGGATGGGAATCACAAGGAGTTATGATCGGCAAGAGTTGCCTACCTTTTAGGCTTAGTGTGATTGGTCGAGTCCTGAGTTACAGAGACAACATGAAAAGATGGATGCCAGATCCATTCTCCTACATGTCCGCAAATTGTTTGAGGAACAGGGAAGGACTCAGCGATATGAGATATCCAAGAACCTCTTCCGTGCTAGGATGACTGAGGGGACACCGGTTCAGAACCATGTCCTAAAGATGATTGAGTGGATAGAGAAACTCACAGGTCTAGGAATGGTCCTAGAGGATAACTTGTGTGTGGACATTGTGCTTAAGTCCCTGCCAGATTCCTTTTCACAGTTCATAATGAATTTTAATATGAACAAGCTTGAGGTGACTCTCCCAGAGCTCCTTAATATGTTGAGGGAGGCAGAGAGTACTATTAAGAAAGAGAAGCCAGTTCTCTACACTGGTGAGACCAAAAAGAAAAGGAAAGCAGAAAGGTCCCTTAAGAAGGGAAAGGGCAAGGGCAAACTAGGTAAAGCAAAGGTTGCTAAGAAAGACCCAACAAAGGACAAAGGCCAGTGCTTCCACTATGGTAAAGATGGGCACTGGAAGAGGAACTACAAAGAATACCTTGCAGAAAGGGCGAAATAGAAGCTTGGAGAAGCTTCAGGTACATTCATGATCAATCTCCAATTGGTAGATTTTTGTGATAGTGCATTGGTATTGGATACCAGTATTGCTTATTACATCTATAATTTGGACCAGTGAGGCGGTTGACATCAAGTATGCCTTGTAAGGGATTTGAAAGCGACATTTTCTAAAAATAAAGATGTAGCAGAAATGAATAACATGCAGATTTTGCAAGAAATAAACTATCAAGATATGGACTTCTATCTTAATATACTCCCACTATTTTACTAACGAGTCACGCGACACCCTCAGCACGTGAAACGGAAGTCTCCGGCAGACTTCTAGTGGGGATCAGGATCCAATCAGCGTCTTAGTGTAACCTCGAGGGACTCGACCAATCACACTAAGCCTAAAAGGTAGGCAACTCTTGCCGATCATAACTCCTTGTGATTCCCATCCTGTTCGGCCTCCGAATCACCATGGCCTCGAGGGACTCGACCAACCATGATGCTCGGTTAAGTCAACACCTTCGTTATAAGATGAGTATGATTTGATGATATACCCTCGAGGGACTTGACCAAGCATATCACTCCCTCAAGTCACCGGTGACATCTCTTTGTCGTAAGCAAGATAGCGAATCGCGATATAGGTGAGTCTCGAGGGACTCGACCAACTCAACCTACACCGGGAATCGGTTCCTACTTATAACGTTGGTAGGCCACGTGGGTCAATCTAATTGCCTCACGTTTACCGACTTAATATTATCGAGAGATGTTTCTATGATTTGGTCTCCTAATATGACATGTCACACATATATATATTTAATATATATCTACATCGCATGCAAATATATATACATATCTAGTATGTGTATAAGCAATCACACCAGATGATCATGGACCACAACCTAATATGATTAGGCCCGAGCTAATAGGCCTAATCACTCACATCAAGATCTATGTGTGCAACGGTGCATCTTCGCCCGCGGGAGCAGCGGTGGCAGGCGCCGCTGCCCTGTGGCGCCTCACCCCGCGGGAGAAGCGGTCGCAGGCGCCTCTGCCCGCGGGCTGCCAACCCCGCCGGACGCAAGCCTGCCGCAAGCAGGCCGCCCAGACGTAGCCCCTGTGCTGCCTGCCTGCGGCTACGCTGCACGCACGCAGATCGAGGGCAGCAACTGTTGCTGCCCTTCCTTGTTTTTGCGTCAACGATTTTGATGTCAAAATTCTTCCTAAACACAACACACGCAATTCAAAACCAATCATTCGCACGAACAACCTGGCTCTGATACCACTGTTGGGAAATCGATGGGGGCGACATCATATGCGCAGCGGAAGAACAAGAAAACAGAAATCGATGGGGGCGACATCATATGCGCAGCGGAAGAACAAGAAAACAAAATCCCCGATTCCCAAAGAGATGTTCGTCGTCGTGCGAAGATTGGTGCGCAAAATCCGCGAAACTTAAAACTACGTATAGAGTAGATTGTGTTACCTAGGGAGATCGTATATCCCTGTTTCCTTATAGATCCTTAGGAGAGGGTGAAGGAGGTCAAGCGTCCTCCTCTCTAGCGGTGATCCACACAGCAGGGTTGCGACGACGCTCCTCAAAACTCCAGGCCTGCTCTGAGGTGGAGAGGGAGAGGAGAATAGGAAAGGCAAGCAAAGACTCTAGCCTATGAGGCTCTGAATCCCTCCTATTTATAGAGGCCCCCTGTCAAACCCTAATGGGTCCTCCCCTAGTGGGTATTGGATCTGCATCCAATAAGACAAAAGCTCCGTCGGATATCTCATATCCGAACCTCTACTCATCGCAATGCCTACCATATGTGTGTGACCCTCTAGGCCCAATATCGAGCTGGCCGTGAGTCATACCCGTCAGAACTCCTTCTAACTCAGTGAATTATTATCTTTGTAATAATTTACTCGACTCATCGACTACGGACGTACTAGGCCACTACGTCGTAGTCCCCAAACGATACAGGGGAATCCAATCCATTGGACATGTCTGTCCTTAGTTACCGTGTACCTATAGTCCCTCATCCATCTAATATCCCAAAGACCGTATATCGAGCATGGTGTTGTCAGACCCATACGGTTTCTACTCGAGTCTCGCTCTAATCGGATTCTCCCGAAGAACTCTTTCTCTCTCAACCCGAATGACCCTAGCCAGGGATTTGTCTGAGCAAGAACACATGGGATATTCCTCTCATGATGCCGAGAGTGGATGATCCTCTATCGACACTCAATAACCCTCGTAAGGTCGACTACCACTCCCAATGACCAGCTGTACTAGATCTGGGACAACCAAACCTATAAGTCTGGTATCAAAGAGTGGAGCACTCATACAGGACATCCTTGGTGTCTCAAGTCTAAGGACCAGATACACCACTAGGACTACGGAATCGCTGTCTGACAATAAGGCATTATCAACCATCCAGCATTCCGTAAGCGGATCAATCAGTGAACTCATTCTCCAATGAGCACCTGTACTGTATCCCTAGTGTCCCTACACGAGCAGCTATGAGACCAGCTGCATCCATAATATGGACGAGCATACAGCACACCAGTCTGTCCGGTTATCACGATGTCCCTCTCGAGTAACCTATAACCGGGATTATTTAGGATATGTGTTTAAAGGTGAATCGATCTCATTATCATGATCTCATCACGATCCGATTCCCATTGCACAAATCCAAGGACATCACAATATATATATATGCACATATGCAATAGTTATAAAGTGATATACGCCAAAATATAATAAGCAAAAATATTCTGTATCAAGTCACACGTGCCATCACTCACGTGATTGGTTTGCTGGGCACCTATGACTAGCAACTCAACAGATAGTCTTTTATGATAATGGATTAGAGGAACGATTATGATTATTCATCCGATTTCGACTAGGAATCCATTGGATTCTTATAAGAAGAAAGAAAATATCGCTCTTTTCTCTGCCTCTTATGACTCCTCTTTTTATCGAGGTGTGATGAAGATTGACAAATGGAGGGAGGAGGCACCAAAATGATAGATCTAAGAAGTCCTATAATTTCCATCCAAGGCTGGTTAAGCCGGCAATGCTATAATTACACTCCTTTTTCGATTACTGTAAACAAAATACAAAGAATTATGATCTTAATTCAAGGTCCGAATGATTAAATTCATCCACTATATTACATATATTAGACCCACTTATATATATATATATATATATATATATATATATATATATATATATATATATATATATATATATATATATATATATATATATATATAGAGAGAGAGAGAGAGAGAGAGAGAGAGAGAGAGAGAGAGAAAAGAACCATTAAAACCGAGGCAGCATTCCCAGAATTAAACTCTCACCGTGACCACACGTCCTACCTATTCCTCTGCTACCTATAGCGTAGGATGCCTCGACATCTGCATCCCAAGTTTTACCCCGTCTCCGATCCATATTTATTACCACCTCCACTGCAATCACTCCATGAGAAATAGACATAAAGAAGAGCCCATTTTTGTCATTTCGATAAGATATTGATAGGAGATAAGATTTTCTGGAACATGTTAATGTATTAAGTTTCTTCGCTTCTTCAATAAATTTTTTTTAATAAAATTCTTCAATAATTATTCTTATCTTCTATTCTTTTTATCATGGTATTAGAACAGTGAGAAAAGTGAAGCTTCGCTCTTGCCTTTGGCCAGCGACCAACGCCGCTAAGAAAAGCGAAGCTTCATCCTTGCCTTCGGCCAGCGACCAACGCCGCTACAACCACATTGCTAAGAGGCTCCACGACCAATCCTCATCTTCTTCACCGCGGTAGCCTTCGTTGATCTACCAACAGTCGATGGACTTAAGAAGAATATAGGGTGAACTTAAGGAGAACGAAGGGAACGCCTGTGCCCTCACAACAATAGCAATCGCAGCAGTAGTAGCGATCTGCTCTTGCCCTACTCATGAAGTCTCTCGTTTGTAAACCATTCTTTGCATTGATCCAAGATTGGTATTCTTGTCAAGAGTACCATCTTGCGAGGGCATGATAGAAATAAGATTTCCCCAACTAGGGAACATGTTAATGTATTCAAGCTTATTCACTTCTTTAATAATTATTATTATCTTCTATTCTTTCTATCAGATACAACATCAACCACAAATACGTTCCTCCAACCCAACCGCCATGGCAGATATAAACTTGCGTCTGCTCTCGCCGTAGCCTTTGGAGCTCAAAGAACAGAAGCCCCCCTCCTCTCCCTTGTTGGTTCTTCCTTTTGGAGGAAGGGGAAACCGGTGAAAGATGTCACAACTATGCCCAAACTACCTACATAACCATAGCCAATTAGACACATAAATTTATAATCTATTAATGATCGAATAATATGCGTAACGATAGAATGATGCATATAATCATTTTCAACATTTACTATAGTCTCAACCTAAGAACTTTTTTAAAACATATTATTAAACTTTGATACTTAATCAAATACTTTGAATACCTTAACATTTAAGCATCCAAGAGATCTTGTCATGTATGCTCCGACATAACATTTTGTAGGGTCTCGATTTAGATCATTGTATTCTAAACACTACAGTTAAGATAAACTCAAAAATGAGTTTTGATTGGCTCTGAGTCTCAACCACGTGTCAGATAACTAGAATTTAATTTAATAATTTTTTATACATTTTAGGAAGAGAATATCTAAATAAGATGCTTTATTTTTCACCTTAACAATTTTTTATATACTTTAGGAAGAACATACCTAAATAAGATGTTTTATTTTCCTAATTATGGTTAGATGAATATCTTATAGATCATACTTCAGATATACTCAATGAGTACTTGCTAATTTTCATTAGATTAGACCAAACCCAAATGATTCGCTGAATGAAATCTATTAGTTTATTTGTGTTTCATATAGATCACAAAGAGTGAATCTGGATAAGAGACTTAGTTTTTCTAATTTTGGTTAAATGTGTATGATCTCAAAATTTATATGCTACGATATCTCATCCAAGACTAACCAAACTTAATTAGATGAGGTTAAACCCAAAGTACTATGGATTAAACCTCATTATGATTCTGTAATTATCAATTATTTTTTTCCTTAACATAAATCAAATTATCATAAATAATATATTATTTTATTTAAATTATTAACTTTTTTTTTATAATATGACTAAATAAATAATTAAAATTGATTTTTTTAATTATATGGACAAGTTAAAAAATTTATCAATCAATTAAATTATTTACTGATTTATTTCCTAATGAGTGATGTAATTTTTAGAAAGTAAATTGTTTAAATTTTATTTTTATGTGTGAACCATAAGAAATAAATATATAATTCTAATTTTAAGTGTGAAAGTAAAAGAAAAATAAATCATAAATAAAAATTAAATTATTACTTTCCTTTCGGGAGAGCTGATCTTCTATTATATAAAGAGGGCTTTCCTTCCCTCATTTCTCACCGAGCTTAATAGTAGAAGGATTTAGGAGAGGATTTTTTAGGAGGAGGTATGATTCTCTAATTTTTTTATTATCAAATTTTATTTATATTTTAAAATATTAATTTGTATGATGTGTAATAATATTTTAATTTTAAAATTTTATGACTAATAATTAATGATCATTGAATTATGATGTTAGAATGATTAGTTAATTTAATAATAATTTTAATTCATTTAATTAGACATATTTATGTTTAAAAAATATATTTAAATTTTTATAATTTAATTAGTTTTAAATTTAGAATCATGAATCTAAATTAGTTAATTTATTAAAAAAATAGATTTGAGGTTAATTATTATTTTATAATATGTTTAAAAATATTAAAATATAATTTAATAAGAGAGATTAAATTTGTTTTTAATCTAAGTTAAGTTAATTGGCTAGACCAACCCATGTGGTTAGGTACGACCTAGCCCATCCGATTAGGTGTGATCTAATTTATGTGGTCGAGTATAGTTTAACCCATGTGGTCGAGTATAGTCCAACTTATGTGGTTGGGTATACGATCCAACTCATGTAATCAGACATAACCTAACCTATGTAGTCAGGTACAACGTAACCCATGTGGTCAAGCATAATCTAGCTCATGTGGCCAAGTACGGTCCAACTCATGTGGCTAGACACGACCTAGCTCATATGGTTAAGTATGTCCTAACTCATGTGGGTAGGCACGACGCAACCAGTGAGTAAAGCATGACTTAATTCAATGGTAAAGCTCAACCCAACTCGCGAGTGAGGCTCAGCCCAACTTACGAAATTAGACTTGCTCAATTATGTGATTAGCACCAGACAAAGTATCGCTCCTCTAGAGAATATCATAGGCTACTTTAAAATTTTTAAAACTTTTTATTAATATTTATAAATATTTTAATGCTAATATTATTTTAAGATAATATCAATATTTGAGTATCTACAATATAGCATGTCAATCAAATATAATTTAAATAAAAGTGATTAAATATTAATTTAGATTTAAAATATATATTATACCGTGAATGCATATTGTAAATATGTTTCCAAAATGCATACTAGCCCATTCGACTATGTGATATCATGTCAAGCCGTTTCACTAATGCCCATTCACTTTATAGTGCCCATTTCATATACATCATTTTTGTTTCATGGTGGCGTCTTGCATTTCTTTAATCTAGTTCCTTGCCAGATGACAACCCTACAAAACGAACAAAAACCCCAAATGCAGAGGTGACATAATTGTTCAAACCCTAAACACTTCTCTCTCAACGAGGGTTTTGGAATTACTCATGGCGCCCATTGCATAGAATTGTTTATTACATAAGAATTATCATTGTTTTTTTGATACATGAGCTTTATAAGGAATTGATATGTTATCATTTCATATTAAATTATTAATATTTGTATATGTGTCATGAATATTAAAAATTATCTTTATGATTTCTCATGTATGATTACTGATGTATTTTTATCCTATATTTATTTTTAAAAATAACCTACTACATTATAATAGATTTAAGGCTTAGGTGGAGGAAACTTTTTCGTTACTTATGATCCTACTACGAAGATATGATTTTTTTTAGTTGTAAAAAATTTACTATGCCAAATATGATTTATTTTTAGAAAAAAATAATTAATTCAAAGATGTTACTAAAGGAGTCTTATTAAATTTGGAATCATGAATCAAAATTTTTTAATTTATAAAAATGATTTGAGATTAATTATTATTTTATAATATTTAAAATACTTCTAAACATATTAGAATATAACTTAATAAGTAGAGTCAAATTAGAGTCTTTGAGTTAAGTCGATTGGCCACTCAAGCTCATATGCTTAGGTACGACCCATCCCATATGGTCAGGTATAGTTTAGTTCATGTGGCTATGTATGACTAAGTATAATCCAACCCATATGGCCAAGTATGCTTAACCTATGTAGCCTAGTATGATTTAGCTCATATAGCTAGTATAACGCAACATATATGGCCAAGCGCGGTCCAATGCAAGTAGTCAGGCATAGCCCAACCGATTTAGTTAGATATGACCTAACCCATGTGGGTAGACATAACTCAATTCACGAGCTAAGCGTAGACTAGTTCAATAATAAAGCTCAGCTAACTTGCGAGTGAGGCTCAGCCCAACCCATAAAGTTAGGCTCGCCTAACTATGCGATAGGTACTAGATACATTGTTGTTTCTCTATCAAGTCCACTATATCTTAGCCTAACCTAATGCTTGAGATAAACATATGTGGTACATGTAACTCGTTCAAGGCTTAGGTGGGTAGGTTCTGTTTGGACTAGTACTATATAGCATAGTTCAGTTTTCTCTTCCTTTATTTGTTTTAGATTGTTAGTTGACTGAATCAAATAAGTTTGATTGATTTAAGAAAATTCTAGACCAATTTTATCAATTCAGGCCTACTTGACATAATTAAAATCAATCAAATCTAAATTAGACAAATCTAAATTAGACTAGTCTAGGATGATTTCAAACTAGTTTTATAAGGATTTAAAATTGATTTTGTTAGATTTTTATTGAATTGAGTTTTATTCAAGTTAATTATAGAAGATTCACGTTGCATGTCTTTATAATTTGATAAACTAAAAGGTTTATTTAAATTATATTTATAAATGATTAGTGTTTTTTTATTAAATTGATAATATTGATGTAATTGTCATTATATAGTATATGTGGCTATGTTGAGTAGTTCATATTAGAAGTACAACTTGTAAAAAGAGATATAGGTCTATCATAATGCAAAGCCACCTATGAACATAGTCTAATAGGTCATATATCAAACATAGTCCCTTATAGTATTTTATTATACTACTTGGATGTATGCATGAATGAATGAAATTATTTAAACGAATAAACATAGTTGACTATATATCCCTACCAAGGGCAAGTAACTTGATTTCTTTTGAGGATTAGTAGGTCATCATATATAATAGTTAGACATATCCTCCCTTTGTTGCTAGGAAGAACATGTCCCAACTTGGGCGAATGAGTGGTACCACTTCATCCATTGTTGGGAGTGCGATATTAGTTCTATCCATATGCTCTTGGAAGAAATCTATATTGTAGAGTATGTCACTCCATCCACTATTGGAAGAGTGCACAATCAAATGTGATGTATGTCTTTGTTATATGATTGTTATGTATGTCATCGATATGTATTGTATATGACTAATGTATGATTTTGTTTACTGGATAAGAATTATTATTGTTATTATGATACATGAGTTTTGTAATGAATTGATATGCCATTATTTCATATTAAATTATTGATATTTATATATATTTCTTAAATATTAAATATTATTTTTATAATTTTTTAAATGTTCTTACTAGCATGAGTGATTATTAATATGTTTTTATCCTATATTTATTTATAATAGATTTGAGCCTTGGGTAGTGGAGATCTTTTCATCACTTATGACCCTATAGATAACCCAATTAGTTTTTAAGATTTAGATTTTAGGTTAATAGTAAAACTGAAGCATGATTTCAAGAGATTGATGTCATTTTACTTAGCCAAATATGCTTTATTTTTAGATAAGAAAATGATTAGCTAAAAAATGTTACTCAATGAGAGTCATACTAAAGTTGGAATCATGAATCTAAATTAGTTAATTTATGAAAAAATAGATTTGAGATTAATTATTATTTTATAATATTTTAAAAATATTATTAGAATATAATTTAATAAGAGGGGTCAAACTATGATATGAATTAAATTGATTGGTTAGACTAGCCCATGTGGCTAGGTACGACCCATCCCATATGCTCAATTACAACATAGTCCATATGACTAGGTATCATTCTCATGTGATTAGACATAATCTAACCCATGTAGCCAGGCATAATGCAGCTTATGTAGCTAGATATGATATAATTTATATGGCCAAGCACGATCTAGCTCATGTGACTAAGCATTGTCTAACTCATGTGTCTAGGCACGACCTAACATATTTGGTTACACATAGCCTAACCCATGTGATTAGATATAATCTAACTCATGTAGCTAGGTACGACCTAGCCCATGTAGCCAAGTATGACATGACCTATGTGGCTAAGTATGACTTAGCTTATATGACTAAGTATTATTTAACTCATGTGTCCAAGCATACCTAGTACATTTGGTCACGCATGGCTCAACTCATGTGGCTATGCATGACCCAACCCATTTATATTTATTATTATTTTCAAAGAAACCTATTACTTTGCAATAGACCTGAGATATGGGTGTAAAAGATTTTTTCGTCAATTATGGCCCTATTAAAAAGATATGATTCTTTTTTTAAAAAAAATAGTGTTGTAAATATAAGGATTTGAATTGAAAGATAACAATTTTTTCATAAATTATGAATAATAAAATAATAATTTATTTGTTTGTAAATATAAGATATGATAGATTTGATGATCTTGAAGAGTAAATCTGAAAAAATATTTTGTTTTTCAAATTATAATTCAATGAATCATGTCATAAATCATCGGATAAGATTAAACCCAAGACTAGTTAATGGCCTTGGATCTCACACCAATACTAGTACTAGAAAACTTTGAGAACTTGTAAGTCACTGCTACTTCCACATCTCAGGAACCAAAGTGAATAAGCATCAAAAGAAACTCAATTAAACCCCCTCAACTAACATAAATGTGTATGTTAGGGGAAAATATTGTTAATATACTTGATAGCACGATATGATTTTTTTCTATATGTATAGAGTTGTTTGAGGTGGAAAGCATCTTCTTTCGAGATACCCTTGGACCCTAGAAAATATTCTCGTGGATATTCCATAGGGGAGGTGGATATGGTTCTTTTGGGTTGATATAGTAGTGCAACTGAAGAATGATTTTAGATGATTAAGGTTATTTTATTGAGCCAAATATCTTTTATTTATAGATATAAAAATAATTAATTAAAAATATTACTAAAAGGAAGTCTAATCAAATTTAGAATCATTAATCCAATTAATTAATTGATAAAAAAGAATGGATTTGAGATTAATTATAATTTTTCTAATATTGTAAAGCACTTCTAGAAATATAAGTATATAATTTAATAAAAAGAGTTAAATTGAGGTATGACATAAGTTAAATTGATTGGTCAGACCAACCTATGTGGCTAGGTATAGCCTAGCTTATGTTGCTAGGTATAGCTTAACCCATATAGCCAAGTATGAGCCAACACATGTGATTAGGTATAACATAGCTCATGTGATCAGGTATGACCCAGCTCTTGTAATTAAGCATGACCAAACTCATATGCTAGATACGACGTAGCCCATGTGACCAAGTATGATCTAACTTATGTGACCAAACACGATCCGACCCATATAGTCAAATATGGTCTAACCCAAGAGTCAAGCATGTCTTAGTTCAATAGTAAGGTTTAACCCAACTCATGATTGAGACTTAGCCCAACTCGTGAAATTAGGTTTACCCAACTATGCGATTGATATTAGACACAATATCGCCCCATTATCTATCCTATTGTATCTCAACCCAACCTATTACCTAGGACTAGTTTGTACTATGTACTTAACCCGTCTAAGGCTTAGATAGGTCAACTCAGACTAGACTAACTCTATGTGACATAGTCTAATTTTCTCTTCCTTTATTAGTTTGAGTTTATTAGTTGACTAAATCAGATAGGTTTAATTAGTTTAAACTGGTTCAAAAAGATTCCAAACCAACTTGATCGATTCAAGCCTACTTGACTTAATTAAAATAATCAAATCCAAATTAGGATTTAAGGTTAGTTTCGTTTGATCTTAATTGGATTGAGTTTCATTCAAGTAAATTGGACTATTTCAGTAGCAATTTTGGTTGATTGATTGAGGAATATTGAGATTAGTGATTTTTTCTTATTTTTTATATTAAATTGATGATATTGATGTGATTGTTATAATTAACAATGTAATTCTTTGAATTCAAAGATAAAAAATCTTTTATAAATTATGAATAATGAATGATAATTTTTATAAATAAGGGATGTGATAATTTAATAGTATTTGAGCAATAATTTTGAAGACTTGTTGAAATATATAATTCTATAATTAGAATATTAGATGGCTCAATTGGTTTTCAGATTTAAATTTTGGGTTGACACAATAGTACAACTGAAACATGATTTTAAGAGATTAAGATTATTTTGTTAAGCTGAATATGATTTATTTTTTGATAAAAAATGATTAATTAAAAGATTTTACACAAGGAGAGTCTAATTAAATGACTAGAACTGATATTACTAAGTAAAATGCTAAATTTTATTATATTTTCTCAAAATTATAATAAGTATTGTAATGTTTTATTCTAGAAACTCTTGTAAAGTTTTATGTTTTGAATATAATTTTGTGATGACACTTTGATCTATTTTTGAAAAGTAGCTAAGAGTTAATTTGATGGGAGAATGTATTGTTTTCATTTTGAGATATATTTATCAATTGACTTAGTTATTCATGAGAATACGTATATTAGGTTTATATCTAATATTTTTTTAAAGAATAGTTTGACAATTTGATTAGAAATATTATATGATGCTTATGATTACTATGAAATATTTAGAAATTTATTTTACAAAAAAAAATATTTCATGAGTCTTATAGTTTTTTTTTTCAACCATAGTTTATTCATATTTAGGACCTAGAATCCTTTATATAATCTTGTTATAAATAATAGGTAGATTATACGTAAATAAAGTTTGACATAATTTCCATTATAGTTTGACATATTAATTTCTGAATTTTGTTGACATCTGCTCTTGAATATTATTCTTGTCTATAATTATGAATATGATAAGTTTAATAAAAAAAATATAAGAACGTATTTGCTATTTACTGTGTGGTCTCTTGATCGAAGATAATAATATGCATCAATTGTTTTCTGAGATGTAAAAGTTTTGATAAATTTTAAGAATACAAATTTTGTAGAGTGTTTTATAAATATATAAATTGAAAGTATTTACATTGTGATTTATATCAAATATTATTCTTAAAAGTGAGATTAGATTTGACATGTGTTAGGATTCTTTGTATAAATAAAGTTATTTCTTAACATTAATAATATATATGATTTTGTAGTTGAATAAATTTGATCATATGTTGATATTGAAATTTAATTAAATGTGTAACCGGCTGGAATGGAGTTTTGCTTTAATAAGTGTCAAATTAATTATTAAATATTATTTATCTAATACAAACCTAGATCTAACAATGATTAATATAATGTTAATTATTTAATATAGATAATATATAAGTAATTTAAAATTATAAAAAAAATATATGTTGAATAGTTAAATAAATTTTCATCCTTTCACATATAGCCTCAACTTTTATTTTATGTCAACAACCAATTAATTTTTAAAATTTAAAAATTCTAATGATTTATTGGATGTGTAATTTGATATGTTTGTTAATTGTCACTTTACATTGGTGATAAAAAACCAAATTTATTGAATGAGTTTTTTCAATTTTTATATATTTTTGTTCCAAAAATAAATAAAAACAAAACACATCTTTTGACTTAAAGTTTTCAAGTGGCACATTTGTATCTAAATATTTTTAAGTTGATTTAGAATTATCTTTTGACTTAGTATTTTAAGTGTGAACTATGTTGAATTGATATTATTTTTCATATTAAATTTAGGAACCAAATTTCTATTAAGTAGGAAGGAATGTAATCATTGATGATTTTTTTTCCCTTAACATAAATCAAATTGTCATAAATAATATGCTGCTTTATTTAAATTATTAAGTTCCTTGTTTGTATAGTATGGTTAAGAAAATAATTAAAATTATTTTTTTAATCATGTGAACAAATCAATAATTTTGTCAATTAATTAAATTATTAATTAATTTATTTCTTAATGAGTGATGTAATTTTTAGAAAGTTAATAATTCAAATTTTATTTTTGTATGTGAACCGTAAGAAATAAATATTATAATTCTATCTTTGTATGTGAAAGTAAAATAAAAATAAATTAAAATAAAAATTATATTATTACTTATATTTTGGTAAGAACTCATTTCTCCTATATAAAAGGGCACCCCCTCTCTTATTCCTCACCGAGTCTATTAGTGAGAGGATCTACGAGAGGTAAGATCCTTTATTTTTTTTTACTTATTTTGATTTATATTTTAAAATATTTGATATTAGAACTATTATAATTTGTATGATGCATAATAATATTTTAATTTCAAGTTGTTAATTTGGTTGCAAAATTTATTGTTTTCTTTTTGAGATATATTTATCAATTGACTTAGTTATTCATGAAAATACATGTATTAGATTTATACCTAATATTTTTATTTTTTATAAAATAATTTGATAAGTTGATTAGAAATATTAGATGATGCTTATGTTTACTATGAAATATTTAGATTTTTATTTTATTAAAAATTTAAGTTTATTTTATGAGTCTTATAGCTTTTTTTTTTTACCTTAGTTTATTGTTTGCGACCTAGAATTCTTTCATAGAATCTTATTTTAAATTTTAGGTAGATTATATGAAGTTTGACACAATTTCTATTACAATTTGACATACAAATTTATTAATTTTGTTACCCTCTCAAATATTATTCTTGTCTATATTTATGAACAGGATAAATTCAATAAGAAATTATAAGAACATATTTGCTATTTATTTTGTGGTTCCTTTATGGTCAATTATTAATTTATTCTTCACTTTTGCCTTACATTATTATGAATCATTGTGGTTAATATGTCTAGTTTTACTAATCGAAGATAATAATATAGATCAATTATTTTCTCAATTGTAAAAGTTTTGATAAATTTTAAGAATAAAATTTTTTTATAGACTTTCATAAATATATAAATTGAAAAGTATTTATGTTTATGATTTTTGATATCACATATTATTCTTGAAATTGAGATTAGATTTGACATGTGTTAGGATGCTTTGTATAAATGAAGTTATTTCTTGATATTAATAATATATATGCGTTTGTAATAGAATAAATTTGATATTGAAATTTATATGTATGTGTAACTGGTTTGAATGGAGTTTTGATTTGATGTGTCAAATCAATTATTAAATATCATTTATCTAATACAATGCTGATATCTAACAACGATTAAATATAATGTTAATTATTTGGCATAGATAATATATAAGTCGATTAAAATTATAAAAATTATATGTTAAATATTTGGATAAATTTTAATCCTTTTAATTGCTTTTGTTTATTGAGTTACACATGTAGGCTCAATTTTTATTTTATGTCAACAATCAATTAATTTTTAAATTTTAAAAAATCTAAAGATTTATTGGATGTGTCTCTTGATAAGCTTGTTAATTATCACTTTACATGAGTGATAAAAAAAACAAATTTATTAAATGAGTTTTCTATTTTTTTCTATTTTTTTGTCCTTAAGAAAAATAGAAACAGAACACATCTTTTGTATTAAAGTTTTCAAGTGATACATTTGCAGCTAAATATTTTTAAGTTGATTTAGATTTATCTTTTGACTTGGTATTTCAAGTGTGAACTACGGTGACTGATATCATTTTTCGTATCAAATTTGGGAACCAAATTTCTATTAAGTGGAGAGGAATGTAAACATCAATGATTTTTTTTCTCCCTTAATATAAATCAAATTATCATAAATAATGTGTTAGTTTATTTAAATTATTAACTTCCTTATTTGTATAGTATATTTAAGAAAATAATTAAAAAATAATTTTCTTAATCATGTGGATAAATTAGTAATTTTTTAATTAATTAAATTATTAAATTCTTAATTTCTTAATAAGTGATGTAATTTTTAGAAAGTAAATAATTCAAATTTGATTTTTATGTGTGAATCATAAGAAATAAATATTAGAATTCTATCTTTGTGTATGGAAGTAAAAATTAAAAAAATTAAAATTAAAAATTAAATTATTGCTTACGTTGTGGAAAGAGCTCACCTTCTCCTCTATATAAAGGGGTTACCCTCTCTCATTCCTCGTTAAGTCTACTAGTGTTAGGATTTAAGAGAGGTTTCCCTTAGGAGGTAAGATACTTTATTTTTTTACTTGTTTTTATTTATATTTTAAATTCATTGATATTTAGAACTATTATAATTTGCATGTACATAATATTATTTTAAATTCAAAATTTTATGAATAATGAATAATGATCATTGAATTGTGATGTTATAATGATTAGTTAATTTATAAAAATAATTGATTTTAATAAATTATTATTTTGTAATATTTTAAAGTACTTCTAAAAATATTAAAATATAATTTTAAAAGAGGGATGAAAGTGGGGTCTGATCTAAGTTAAATTGATTGGCTAGACTAACCCATATAGTTAGGTCTGGCCAAGCCTACATGGCTAGACATGACCTAGCCCATGTGGCTAAGTACAAATCAATCCGTATGGCCAAATATAGTCCAACCCACATGGTTAGGCATGATATCAACCTTATAACTAGGTACAATGTAACCCATGTGACGAAGTATGACTTAGCTCATATGGCCAAGCACAGTCCAATTCATGTGGTTAAACATGACCCAACCTATATGGTCAAGCATGGCCTAACCTATGTGGCTAGGCACGACCCAACCAAAGAGCTAAGCGTGACGGTTCAAAGGTAAGGGTTAGCCCAACTTATAAGTGAAGCTCGACCTAGCCCACGAAGTTAAGTCTGCCAACTATGCGATTGGTACTAGGCACATTATCGCCTCTCTATCCAACCTACTATACCTCAACCCAACCTAGTACTTGGGAAAGGTATGTGCGGTGCACATGACCCATCCAAGGCTTAGGTGAGTCGGTTCTGTCTGAATTAGCACCATGCGATATAGCCCAATTTTTTCTCCTTTTATTTGTTTAAAATTATTCATTGAGTGAATCAGATAGATTTGATTAGTTTAAGTTAGTTCAGAAAAATTTCAGACCAATTTGATTGATTCAAACCTACTCAACCTAATTAAAATTAATCAAATCCAAATTGGACTAATATAAAGTGATTCAATTTGAGGTTGGTTCCATTATGTTCTAATTAGATTAAGTTTGGTTCAAGTTAATTAGGTTATTCTAATTAGGGTTGATTGAGTTTTATTGAGATATTACTATCTCATATCTGTATAATTTGATAAGCTTAAAAGTTTTATCTGAATATATTATTTGAAAATGATAAGTGGTTTATTTTTTAGATTAAATTGATGATATTATATAATTGTTATCATGTATTATATGTAACTATGCTGAGTTGTCTACATTGTAATTGTAGCCAGGAGTTATAGATCTATCACAGTGCGGAGCCACTAATAGATATAGTCTAACAGGCCATACATCAATCGTGTCTTTCATAATCTTATATCATGCTAATTCTTGAATGCACATGAATGAATAGATGAATATAAAAAAATAATCATGATTGACTATGTATCACTGCCAAGGATAGATAGGGCAATTGCCTTTAGAGATTATTGAGCTGTTAGACATTACGATTAAATAATTTATTATCTATTATTAGGAGAAACGTGTCCTCGCTTGGACAAATGAGGTATACCACTCTATCTATTATTTAGAGTATGATATGAGTTCTCTTCATATATGCCATTGAGAGATATTTATCCCATAAAGTATGTCTCTTTATCCGTTGTTGGAAGAGTGTATCATCGTATGTGATGTACGTCTTTATTATCAAACTATTATGTACATCATCAAGATGTGTTGGTTGTCACTGTTATATAATTTTATTTAATACATAAGAATTATCATTATTTTGTTTGATACATGAGTTTTGTAATGATTTAATTAATGACCTTTTCTCTCACACCATTGCTAGTATAGAATACTTTTAGAACTCGTAGGTCACTGCTACTTCCAAATGCCTATAGTGACATTATAGTTGTGATGCTTCTAACATCAACTCTCTTTTCATCAGGTTCACGAGGAGATGGCTTCGAAGCTTTCTGTTTTCACCATTAGTCTTCTTGTTTTCTCTCTTGTTTTGCAAGTGCAATCCACTGGTACATATCAGAATTATTTGCCACCTAAATATGCTTGTCATCTTATTCTTTGAATTCAGTCTAAACACTAATGACGATTCTTTAGCTCTTATTATTGTTTGTGTTGTGTTTAGTTACAGAGATTTCAGGGAAAGAGCAAGACCTAGATTGCACCATTATTGGGGTGCTATGCAGGACATATTATGATTGTGCTGACCCATGTGAAGAACTCAATTATCATTTAGCGAAATGTCAAGATAATCGGTGTTGTTGTCGTTGAGTTGACAAGTGTCTATTTAGTTAGTAGGAAGCAATAAGAGACATGTTTTGCATACATACCACTTTGTGTCATTTGACTTGTCTAAGAGAGACATAAATGATAATATGCTTTCATGTTCTTTTCTAATATTTCTTCTTATTCGTTCCGATCGATTCTTCCTTAACCATTTGAAGATTAAAGTTTTCTACTTCAAAGAGTTTTACTGCAAGAAACTTAAAAGATATTAAAACCATTATCATTTGAGAATCAAATGATAAACTACGAGTCATTTAGTTTGCTTTCTAAAGTAACTACGTTGTTCTACAATCTTATGTGTGTCATTTAGTTAGAATTTTAGTCATACAAAATCCTAGATAAACTATGAGTAAATACTTAGGAGGGAAAAAAACATATTTAAAAGACAAATGTAACTAAGCACGACTAGATTACACCAGAGACTCATATGGTTCACCAACCTAGCCTAGGAGCTACAATGATATAAAGAAGAAGATCATATCAAATATTGAAACTAGAATACTACAAGGTTGATGAATAAGACTCCCTAACACTAATTGGAGTTCGACACCATAAAGAACACACTACATGTGGTTCAAAAAAATTCTTGCGACTGACAAAATCCAATTGATAAATGACAACATTGGGGATAGCACATTTGCTTCTTTTGAGATAACAACTTTTTGCTTCTCTTTAGACTACAAGCTAGCAATTTTTACAATATGTAAGTTTCACAATATACAAGCTAGCAAAAATTTCGAAAGCAAATGCAAGATAGCTTTCTTGTGTAAGCTCATAATTCTTGCTTCCTATTGCAATGTGCAAGTTGCAAGTTTTGCTTCTTGAGATAGGCAAGATAGCACTTTTGCAATTTTTGTTTCTTAAGATAGGCAAGCTTGTGATGTTCAAAATAACAAGCTCTTTCTTCTAGAAGTGCCATTTTTGCTTTCTTTGCAAAAAGTAAGCTAGCAAAATGTTTGAAAAAGTGATCAAGTTTTGCAACATACAAGCTAGCAAAAATGCCAAACTAGCAAGAGATAATGTTTTACATGAGGCAAGCAAACAATTTGGCAAATGTTACATTTGCATCTTCTCTTTTGAGAAGTGCAATTTTTGCTTTCATCTTGAATTGTGCAAGCTAGTTAGTTTGCCTCTTTTCATGATGTCCACGCTAGAAATTCTTGCTCCCCCTTTGTCATTGTCAAAAAGAAGGGAAGACCCTTATATCAATTTTCATATTATGACAAAGGTAAGTATCATTCTTATTTGTGCATCATTATATATTCAAATTAAAACATACACAATTTCAATAACCTTATTTTTCATGAACGATACCGAAAAATAAATCAATCATCATTAATAAGCATATCATACATGATACTCAAACATTAAAATTTTCAAGCATTTATCAACATGTTGATCATGATACCAAACATTCATCATTTAAAGCATTCATGATACACATCATATGCAATAAATACATCATGTACATTATTATAATAAGTATTGCATACATCATTTTAACTTTATGAATATTTCATCATTGCATGCATCATACCAAAACATTTCAAGCCATGCAAGCCATAAATACAAAGAAATCATGTCATGAAGGATAAAATCATTTGAATACCAAAAGACATGATTCATATAGTAAATATCTTTTTTAAATAAAATATCAAGAAAAATCATAGGAGTACAAAGAAGATATCTTGTTTTAAAAGAAAAATCAAGTAATAACTCCAAGAACTCACAAGGAAAAATCATGATTCATTTAGAAAATCTCCTCTCAAGAGAATATCAAGTAAAATCGTAGAAGATAGATTAATGAGAAATTTTGATTTATAATAAAATCTCATGTATCGAATGTCGAGAAATCAAAATGATGATTTATAAAAAAAATATCACAAGTTATATTCAAGAGAAAAATCATCATTCATTTTCAATTTATTCAATTTGTCACATCAATATTTCTTAGATATGCATGATACCAAAACATAGTTTTAAATCTTTAACATATAACATGCATAAATTGAAAGGAGAAGGGAAGAATTCAAACGTACAAAGATTTCAACCATCTCATAAACAAATGTAAGACCAAGTCATGAATCTAAAATTCCATGAATCAAAATGATCATCAAAGGTAATCTCATGTTATTCCAAGAAATCAATATCATGATTTTGATAAAACTCATTTCAAATTTAAATCATCAAAATCATCAAAATATCAACATTACTTTCAAGAGATTCAAAATGGTATACATAGATTTATCATAATAAACATCAAGATCAATAGGATAGAGAAAAATAATTTTTCAAGGAAAAAATATTTTCCTCTTTTTAGTTGTTTCAATTCATGTGATTTTATTTCACTTATACCAAATAAAAACATGTATAATGTTTAAAACCGAAAGTGTAAGATATATTATAATAAAGATTAATAAGGCACTTTTATTATGGTAAAAATCAATAATCCATAAATCACAAGATTCATATGCATAATTTTAAAATTTATTAAGCATGATCATTATGCATGACACTCAAACATGGTTTCAAAATGTTTAATATTTTCATTACATCATTATGCAATGGTTTCATTGAACATAATTTTAAATGATTCTTATAGATAACTAAAACTTCTTTAGTTTTAATTTATATGATTGACTTTATATTAGCATGCTCAAGTTTTGTTCTTATGTCAAAAACATACATCATGTTTGAAAACCAAAGACAAGGTTTACAAAAAATATCAACAAGCCTTCCATATAAAAATCATGCATCGTCATTGAAAGTTAATATAGAAATCATCAAAATACACATTCTTGCTTCTCAAGCACATATATATGATTATTTAAATCTAACATTTTATTCTATTAACAAAAAACATACAATTTTCAAGAAAAATAATTATTCAAAAGAAAAGAGAAAATACATCATGGAAAACATCAAGTAATTTCAAAATAATTCAAGATAGTTGAGTTACTTACCTTGTAGTCGAAGCCCTTCAAAGCCCAATTCTCCGTTTCACCTTTGGAAGTTCTTGATTCATCCTTGGTTGCCTTCCTCTTCTTTGGCCTCTTCCTTGAGTCAAGTTCATTGTTTATTTTAGATTTTTGTTTAATAAACTTATTAAGATTTAGTGTTCGAAGTTCAAGTTCATCATTGTCCTCATCACTTGAGTCATCGCTCAAGTGGTATTCATTTGTTCGGAGTTCCAAATCCTTCCTGTTCTTTGGAAGGTGGTTCAAGTGTTCATTGTGTTCATCGTGTGCATTACGCACCATTTCATATGTCATCAATGAGCCGATAAGTTCTTCAAGTGGAAAAATATTTAAATCTTTTGTTTCTTGTATTGCGATCATTTTAGGATCCCACCTTTTTGGAAGGGATCTTAAGATCTTGCTTACGAGATCAAAATTCAAGAAACATTTGCCAAGAGCTTGTAAACCATTGACGACATCCGTAAAACGGGTGTACATGTCAACAATGGTTTCGCTCGGCTTCATTCGAAAAAGCTCGAAATCATGTATTAAAATATTAACTTTCGAGTCTTTGACTCTACTAGTTCCCTCGTGCGTGATTTCAAGTGTTCGCCAAATATCAAAAGCCGTTTTGCACGTTGAAATCCGATTGAACTCATTTTTGTCCAAAGCACAAAATAAGGCATTCATAGCCTTTGCGTTTAAAGAAAAATACTTCTTCTCTAAATCCGACCATTCGTTCATCGGTTTAGAGGGAAGTTGAAAACCATTTTCAACGATATTCCATAAATCCAAATTCATAGAAATCAAGAAAACTCTCATTCGAGTTTTCCAATAAGTGTAGTCCAATCCATTAAACAACGGTGGACGAAAAATCGATAAGCCCTCTTGAAAGCCATAAAGAGCCATTTCTCTCGGGTGTAAATCCGAAATGAGAAATACCGGGCTCTGATACCAATTGTTAGGATCGGAGTAGCACTAAGAGGGGGGGGTGAATTAGTGCAGCGGATTAAAACTTCGGTTTTGATAAATCTTTCGTACGATGAAACGCAATATCAATGGAAACCGATTTTAGAAGCTTGATAACTTAGAAACTTATGGAAGCGTAGTAACTAAGTAGAGAAGTTTGCAGTATGTAAATGGCAAGAGAAGGATGCAAACCAGATAACGCAGATTTTACAGTGGTTCGGTCAAATGACCTACATCCACTTGCGAGGCCCCTCTTTGATGAGGCTCCCACCTTCCACTAGCAAATCTCTTGAAATGGAATGGCAAATACCCCTCTTACAACCTTTTACAAGTAGTTCAACCTCTTACAAATTTTCAGTAAGAAAGAAGGAGGAGAACTCTCTAGCAAATTGAAAACAAGAAAGGCAAAGACTCTTCTAAGACTTTTCTCTCAATCACTTGCTGCTCAAAAAGTTGTATTCTCAGCTGAGACTTGAGGGGTATTTATAGGCCTCAAGAGGATTCAAATTTAGGCTCCAAAAATTTGAATTCTCTTATGTTCCCGATGCTGGCGGTGCCACCGCCCAGCGCTCGGGTGCTGGACGGTGCAACCACCCAGCCCAGGAGGTGTCACCGCCCAGCTCTCGGGTGCTGGGCGGTGCCACCGCCTAGGCCAAATCAGCTCACTGGTTGGGCTCCAAACTTGGCCCAAACCAGTCCGAACTCGGGCCCAATTGGCCCCTACTTGGGTTATAGGATTAACACCTAATCCTAACCCTAATTAACGTGCTAACTACGAATTTAAAGACATTTTCTAAGCTATTACAAAGTCCGTAAGTCAAGACTTCTTCCGGCGAGCTTCCGGCGAACTTCCGACGGTCTTCCGATAAACTCTCGAAAACCATTCTGCGGACTCCCGGTAAGCTCCTAGACTTCACGATTTGATCTTGGCGAGTTCCAACGAGCTTCTTCGGCAAGCTCTGGTCATTCTCGGTAAGCTCCGTGAACTTCCAACGAACCTTCCGGCGAGCTTCCAAAAAACCCTTCGGCAAGCTCCCTACTCATTCTCGGCTAGTCCCGGCAGCATTCCCGACGAACCTTCGGACTTCCGTCGAACTCTCGAACTCCCAACGAATCCTTCGTGCTTGACTCCAGCACTTTGTTTCGCTTTATGTCTTCATCGTTATCGTAGTTAATCCTGCACACACAAACCAAAACTCAACTCCGATCTAGACAATTATTACAACGCGAATTGATATTCTGTTGCCCGGCACGTCATTGGTTGGCGCTTCGTCCGATTCTTCGGTGCATCGTCCTTTCTTACGGCTTGTTGCCCAATCGGCGGTTGACCTCCGCAACCCCGATATCCTTGGCGCAATTTCGCTCTCCTTGGCCCGATGCCCGATGTCCGAAGCATTCAGCCATCCAATATCCTGACGTGATATCTTCCGGCGCAATGTCAATTCCTCCTGCGTCAACTGTCTAAACCTGATCGAGTAGACCTGCATCGCTCAAAATGCAGTTTAAATCATAAACACATATCAAGTGGTTTCATCATCAAAATACGAGATTCAACAATTTTTACGTCAACGATTTTGACATCAAAAGATTTTCTAAAATATAACACACTGTCACAGACTTAGTTGGTTTTGCCTAAGTCGTGTGGCACCCTTGCGTGTCCGTCCGCAAAGGTCAGCCTCCCCGAAACCTCCCATGGTCCCTTAGGATCTACAAAAGAGAAAACGGGTTAGAGAAAGCGCCTCACTCGGGATCCACAAGCAAACATTCCAGGAAACACTTCATAGACAATGCAAATTACAAATAGACTTTACAAGCTATGAACAGTTGCACAACAAAGGGGCAAAATAGTCCATTACAGATCGAAAATCTCTCACTAGTATCCACATGACACAACCTTTATTTGCAAGCCTAAAACGACCACCAAACCCAACTAAAATGGGGCTATTAAGCCTTTAGTCGTCCCTCTACATGCTATGCAAAGCATGAACATACCAAAAGACACGAACATACATAAGCATTACATCAAACATCATGTTTCGTAGTTTGTCCGTGACATTTTCCCCCACCCATTCCTTCGACGTCCTCGTCGAAGCCTTTGTGAACACTGCAACTCCTCGCCTTTGCTGAGTCTTCAATCTTTTGCTCCAGCTGTAATGCGCCTCTCGGCTCCCAGCTGCTCTCCACTGCTATTGTTGAGTAGTCGAACTTTTGATTCGCTATGTTGTTTCAACTCACCAATGACTTTGACTCTAGTGAGGGGTTGGCTGAGTTGTGTTGATCCTTGTTGATTCCTGCGGATCCTCCAGTTGAAGGAAAAGACCATCCTTACTATGTGCCAGTCTCTCAAATGCCTCATGCTGCTTGAACTGGGTGGATGCTTGTTGGAGCTTTAACGAGCATCGCCTTGCAAACTTTTGAAGTTTTGAGTCCTTCCTCCACAAAATTTGCTCATCGACTCTTCTTTCACTTAGTTATCCCTTCCAAGTAGGTTCGCATCACTTCCTCTTTCGATTTGCATTTTGTTGGGAAATGAAGCAGACAATCTACTCTCAGTAGTATTGATCACCATTGGTGAGGATTTGACAACTACTATCTTTCATTATCTTTGAAGGGTCTTTGAACCATGCAGAGCTCTTCTGCTGGATAGATAAGAGAATTGGGTTACTCGGTTTTGCCCATTCTCTTAAGAGTTGAGAAGGCAAAGGTTACTTGACTTCGCCTACCTCCTCGAGGTTGTACTCCATGCATCGAGCTAGTTACTGGCCTTCGCTTGCTCTTTGCTCACACTTTTGAAGCACTTGAAGTATTTGCACTCCTTGCATTGAGCTAGCTACTGTGATTCACCTTCTCAATGCCATCGAACTTCTGGAATGCCGGAAGTTTTCATCCCAACTTGGAGTAATTCTCTAATAGATTTAGTTGCCTCTGAGATTGTACCGTCTTCTCCATCAACCCTGTCGCCTACTCCACTGAGTAGCAAAGGTACAACACCGCGTACTGCCTGCTTCGTTCCTTGGCCGTGCACTCTTGCATGACCCGAAGTCCTTCCCTTTCGACTATCTTGATGAGAAGCTCGTTGACACCGGTCTTACGAAGTTCCTTGGCCTCTGCCCTTCAGCCTTGTCACGGTACTTGGAGATTGCCTCTGCATGCTCCACCTCCTCGGCCCCTTTCACGACCAAGCGCTCTCCCTCTATGAGAGCAAGGGATCAATGACTTTCACGGAAGTACCGCCTTTATGGTACCATGGCGCTGCCATGCCCATGGCCCTACTATCCGTCACCTCGCATCTGCATCCCTTTTCTTCATAATCAGTAGATATGTCTCTGTGGCACTTCTCCAAGTTCACTTCCATTCTAACTTATGCTTGATTTTGGGTAGCTAAGTCCCTCTGGACTCGTCGTCGCTTCCTCGCCCCTTTCGACCCCTTGCTTCAACACCTCTGTGTTCTTTGAGCAGATCCCTTTGGTCGATGGAAAGACAGACTGCAACTCCCATGCATGGCCTCTGCCATCACGTTGTAGGATTTGCACCGATTCTATTCTCCTTAGCTTCCTTGGTAGCAACGTTCGCTTACTCGACATTGTCCTCTGACTTGCCGAGCTCCCTTAAGTGAATATGGGCTCTGAAGCAGTCCAACTCTCCAGCTTCTTCGATCATACCTCTACATGATCAAGTCCCTCCCATGGGACTCACTGGTACTTGCATTCGAACTTCTTCCCTTGGTAGTACACAGCCTCCATATGCTGATGACCAAGGCTTTCATCCAATGCAAAATTCGATGCACGCACGGAAGACCCGCTTATGCGGTACCATGACCTTCACTCCTTGAATCCATAGCCCTTCTTGTCATTGTGTTGTTCACCGAAGTGGAGCTCCCAGTAGCTCCCGATCATACCTCCGTATGATCTATTCCCTCACGGGACTAGATTCGTGTGTATCGCATTGCCACGAACTGTTCCAACATGATCCGCTATACCATGTCGCCTCCTGGTGACATCTCCATTGCATTCTGATCCTTGTGGCATGAACTTGAATTGTGAACCCTCCATGTGTGGCCTCTATCAATACATCGCAGGGTCTCTTTCACCTTCAATTTTGTTCGCTCCTTTGGCAATCGACCTTCATCCACCCACTCTTGGGTCACACCTAAATGAAGCACCGCTCTAGGACAGTCCGTCGCCTAGTAGCTCCCGAAGTCCTCCGACTTCGCTGCAATTAGTGCACCATTGTCTGGATCCTGGGCCTCTGCCCCTACCAGCACAATCTCCGCTGTGCACCGCTTCCTTCAAGCAACTTGAATGGCAACACTGTGGCATATTCTTTAAGAGTACCTGCCTCCGCGTCCTCTTGCCCCGTGCGAAGGCCTTCTGAACCCAACTTCACCTCAGCAAGTTGAGTCGCCTTAATTCCTCCGTAAAATGCTTCTCCAAGAAAAGGTGCATGTGCCTAGAATCTCCCTTCGTCTTTGGCACTATGCAAGATGAGTCCGCTCCATCAGAATGAAGGACCCATGGAACAACATGATCCTGCTCTTGCCTCTGCAAGAGTTCATGTCCTTGACCTCTGTCCAAGGAAAGCTCTGTGCCTCCGCTCCATGTTCCATCTTCTATGCCGGCTCACTTCATACGGCTTGGGTACTTCACCAAGTTATACCCAAGTTGCTCCGCTCCTCGTTTTGCATTGAATTAATGATGGCCCTAGCGCCCACCATTCCACGGGTCAGCCCTCCTTTGAGTCTGATCTTCATATCGACTCCAAGTGTGCCTTCATTTGTATTGCTTTGGGTTGCTCCCCCACTTAATCTTGCAATGCATCCACCAATGCATTCTCTCAAGCGAGATCATGCGATGACTCCTTGTCGCTCACTCGGTCCATTGAGCTTCATGGAGTTGTTGTGTTTTGAGGTACTCCTCAACATGTGCGGTCCGTCGTATATGATTCTCCCTCTGGAGAGCCAGGACTTATCCCTCCTGGATATCTATCCCATTGGAGCAACATCTCTCTTCGTTTCGAAGACCACCATCCCCTTGGACTACTCCGATTTGCTGAACAAACTATGCATTGTTATGCCTCCTACAAACGCACTTGCTAGATTGTGACTCCATGTCAATATAGCCCCCGCTGCACCACTCAAGGCCTAGCAACATGTTGAATTTGCTGCACACTTTAGCCTTCTACGGACGTATCCTTCACATGCCGAAGAGAAAGTTTCAATGCTCCATGGCACCGAGTTTCGGTCGCCTTAGGATGGCCACGAACATTCCATCATCCGTATACAAGCCCTTGTATGAGTACCAAATTCTTCGAGTTAGCAATTTCCCTCACCTTTGTGAGTTTTGCATAACTCTTTTCGATCGTTGAGCAACTCATTCCACTTTGCATGGTCTCATCCTTTACCAAGCGTCTCGCTTGCCTTGAGCACCATCAAGTATGGTTGTCAACGTCGAGTCGTAGCTCGAACTCAGCCATCCCAACCTTTATGCGTTTCGTATTCTTCCAAGCTTGCTTGTCCTCGTGGTGCCTCTTGCGCGAAGGGTTGGCCATTCCTCTGAATGTCACTCTCAGATGCCCGCTCCTCTGAGCGACTCCTTTTCCCTACATCTCCATGCCCGTTTTCCCCCAAACGGTCGCGCGCGTGCCGACTGCCCTCAACGCAGCCCCGCTAGGTCCCCCACATTTACATGTCAAGTGTTTCTATGAGTGCTTGTCTCGCTCTGATACCATCTGTCATGGACTTAGTTGGTTTTGCCTAAGTCGTGCGGCACCCTTGCGTGTCTGCAAAGGTCAGCCTCCCGGAAACCTCCCACGGTCTCTTATGACCTACAAAAGAGAAAACGGGTTAGAGAAAGTGCCTCACTCGAGATCCACAAGTAAACATTCCAGGAAACACTTCATAGACAATGCAAATTACAAACAGACTTTGCAAGCTCTGAACAGTTGCACAACAAAGGGGCAAAATGATCCATTACAGATCGAAAATCTCTCACTAGTGTTCACATGACACAACCTTTATTTACAAGCCTAAAGCGGCCACCAAACCCAACTAAAATGGGTTATTAAGCCTTCGGTCGTGTCCCTCTACATGCTTTGCAAAGCATGAACATACCAAAAGACACGGACATACATAAGCATTACATCAAACATCATGTTTCGTAGTTTGTCCGTGACAACACATAGTTTAAAACTAATCTTTCGCATGAACAACCTGAATCTGATATCACTATGGGAGCATCTCGGGGCGACATCACATGCGTAGTGGAAGAACAGAAAATAAAAAAATCTCAAAATTTTCAAAAAGGTATTCATCGTCGTGCAAAGATTGGTGTGCAAAAACCCACAAAACTTAAATCCACATTTAAGATAGTGTTTTACCTAGGAAGATCGTATATTCTTAAATTCTTGTAGATCTATAGGATTGGATAAAGGAGTTCAAATGTCTTCTTCTATACGTATATGTGTATATATATATATATATGTATATATATATATACATATATATATACATATATATATATATACATATACATATATACATATATATTTGTATATATATATGTATATAAATATACATGTATATGTATATACATATACATATACATATATATATATACATATACATATATACATATATATATGTATATATATATATATAAATATACATGTATATGTATATACATATACATGTATATGTATATACATATACATATACATATTTATATACATATACATATACATATATATATATATACATATACATATACATATACATATATAAACATATACATATATATATATATATATATATATATACATATATATATATATATATATACATATATATATATATATATATACATATATATATTATATATATACATATATATATATATATATATATATACATATATATATATATATATATATATATATATATATGCATCTGTTCGCCTGAACATTAAACAAATCGGCTTGGTTAAGAAGGGTGAAGAGGTAAAACTATATGTGCAGTACTTCGCCATTAATATTTTGGTAAACCGTTGGTAATTTGTGAACACTTTGCCTGGAACTGTTTCTGACCAAAGATTACACTTTCTCTCAAGTCCTTGCTATTGTTTTATGCATCTACTTCTTTGTTTTCTTCCACTCTTGAACACTTCTTTTTTACTTTTCTCATATTTGTAGAATGTAACTGCTGTTGCAATAATCATAACATGTTTGGCATTTTGACAGACTTTGGGAGGCCAATTTATATTAATCAATTCGGATCTCACAACAGAGATGAGACATTAGGTGGAGTTACTAAAACAAAGTTTGACAAACCCTACTAAAAATTGAAGTCGAGCCACTGTAAAACTAGGTTCGCGTCGACTCGGCCGAACTAAATTGTAATCGGGTCGGGTATCTCGGCCTACGCCATCCGACCCGTTACCGCACCTGGCGACTTCCTACCATCGAATGATCCTTTCCGAAGCCGGAACGCGCCGTCACACGGAGGGAGGGGAGAGGGAATGGGTTGCGGCGAGTCGGCGTCACTGCTTCTGCTGCTCCTCCTCGTCTTCATCAACAGTGCGATTCCGATCGCCGCTGGTAAGATCCCGTCCGAGTCCTTCGTAGGCTCTCTAAATCGCTAAAACCCTTTTTCTTGAAATGTCTTGCATCTCGAATTGGAAAATTGGAGTTCAATGAGCTTCTTGGATTCGATCTTGACCCCATTTTCGATTTTGCCTTCGGTTATCTGAATGCTTCTTGGACCAATACGTGGGTGTTTGGATCATCTTGGGTGTTCTTTGCTCTCTTGATCTTCGTGGCGGTCGCTATCTTGATCCAGGCGTTTGGTCAACAAAGCATGACTTTGATTCGATGATGTACTGTCTTGGTGGTCTTCGCCTTCGTTCACTGTGATTCGTTTATTGAATATTGGTTCTCGTAGGTTATTCATTGGATCTTGGCTTTTGTTCTGCAAGGGGATTCATTAGGTTTGGTCGAGAAATCTTGATTCTTTTCGTGTCTTGATTTTCGTGATGGTCGGCACGAGAACTTATGGGTTTGATCAAGAGTACTTTAGTCTGATTTGATGATGTATCATCTTGATGCTCTTGGCGTTTGTTTTATTGTGGAATGGGTTCTTGTGGACCCTCTAAATGGGGTTGCTAAGGGGGATCATATAGGAGTTCATTGAAAATAGGTAAAACCTAAGCTTTTGGAACCCTCTGCACCTTAATTTCTTTGTTTAGGGTTTTCAGTAGCCACGTCCCCATGTAGATGAGCTCTTGCTGCAGTCTGTGAAATTGTTACTACTGCTGACTCCTCCAGCGGGAGCTTGGCCTCCCAAGGAAGAGGAGGAAGAAAAGATTTTCAAGGGACGATGAATAGAAGCAAAAAAGGAGACAATAATTTGAATGCACAGATGATGTGAAATACCTTAGAGTAAATAATTCTGTAGCCACATGATGATGCAACTTCTAATTATTAGTTTTCCTATGTGTCTTGATTGCCAATTATCTGACCATATGGCTTACACATCAACCAGCTTCGACATGAAGATGTTGTCTCCCGCTGATTTGTTGAACTTGATGTTATCCAAAGCAACTGCTCCCAAATATTCAATTTTGTGGAACTCATCGATAAATTTCTCACTTTCTCGGCTGATAACAAACTGCCTTTTCTTGATGTTGATGAGATAAATATCCACAATATAAAACTCTACATGTTTCTCTAATTTCAGTAAGACCTACTTTGTGGATCCATGGACTAATTGTTAGATTCCAGTTCATGATTTTCTCCCTTATTGTGTGCCCTTGGTTCTGCAAGGTGAGTGCTATGTTATATTAACAAAGTAGTGTTTGACAGTTACAAACATAACAGTTCAGCAGGCATGTAGAATACCTGCATCATAAGCTGGTCTTGGTCGGTTTCCTGTTATGACAAGGGTTGCAGCCTACCATCACATATGGAAGACACTAGTGTATCTCAAACCTAGACTATCACTGTGAGTTACTTCTGTGCATTAATAAAAAAATCATGAAGTAGGACTTCTGGATCTTGTGACATGTTCTTCATGATTTCATTGGTCAACTTTGTGTCATTAAGTTGCTTGTTGATGCATGTATGTATTTTAGGCATAGGCATTTGTGTGGTGTGCCATCATCTGCAGAGCTGGTCCAGTTACATATGTGATATAGCATGCGCTCTTACGATGTACCTTTTATGGGGACTCCTTTAATAGGGACATTGGATCCAATTGGTAGCCTCATTGCTATGCATCTCAAGGTAGCTGCTTTAGCATGTACCTGAATCAAAATTGTGTCTTAAGTAAAAAACCGATCACTTGTACACAACTTTGTTAAATGGAATTTTATATTGAACAAGCCAAATGATTCTTGAAATTCTAAATGTCATAGTTCAATGCCTACCTTACACAACAGGGTTAAGATTTAGCAAGCACTTGGAGTCTAATATTTGTCCCAAAAATAGATCCCTTCTTGAATGGAAACTTATGCTTATTAGCTTTGATGTCAAACAAACCACTTCTTATCTGAAGTTCAGAGTCTGAACTAATTCAGGTGTTCATGACACATCCGAAACATATTATTCACGAAAGAACTGAGATTGCTCTATTCTTTTGTTCATAGTATGTCTTCTATGATACCTAGTTGTTCCATCTTATCTTCCGGTTTCCATGTGGCCAAGAGGGTAATGAATTTTATGGATATGACAGGATACTTTGTCATCTTGATTCATGAGTAAAGGTTCATTGAATGTCCATTATTATAGATTTCTGTTTTCAGGTACATGTTTGTCCAACTAAGTCCAAAAACATAACTAGGTGTAGCTATAAATTAATTTACTTTCTTCACATAGAAAGTGGTTGAATCTTGTATGATTTCTATGGTTGAATCTAATACGATATCATGTAATTTGGATGATGGATAAAATTTGGAGCAATTTTTAGTTCCATTCATGTATAAATACCTGATTTAAATTTATTTTGTGCTTAGCTTAATATAGCTTAGCATTGTTATCAAAATTTAGTTTCAGCTTCCTTCATAGGTAGAAGTTGGACTATATGTATGGCCAATCAATTCCTATTGAAGATATGCTAAAGCAAAATTAAACTTGAAAACCTCTTGTATTCACTATTTTCCAGATTAGATGCAACTTTAGGATACTTTTTCTCCCTCATAATGAACCCTCTAGTTTTAGGGTATTAAGATCCTCAAGGTCTTGGATTTTTAGATGTGGTTTTACTGTTGCTATTAAGCTTAATGTTATTCATAAATCTGTGACATATAGATGTATTAAACATACATATGTACATACATAAAACAGTCTATATTTCTGCTTTGTGAATGCTGTTATACCATCTGATAAAAACACAAAGATGTCTTAATTACATGAACTTTGACATCAGAATTTCTAAATGCCGTAGACCATGTTAGAGTTGATAATGAAGTGGCTTGTTTGACATCAAAGCACATATTATTCATGACAGAACTGAGGTTGTTGTATTATGTTTTACACAGTATATCTTATATGATATCTAGTTGTCCCATCATACCTTCCGGTTTCATGTGTCCAAGTGGATAATAAATTTTGCGGATACGACATGATTTCATGTCATTTTGATTCATGAGTAAAGGGTCATTGAATGATCATCACTGTAGATTCCTTCTTTTCAGGTACATGTTTGTCCAACTAAGTCCAAAAGCATAACTAGGTGTCGTTATATATTAATTTACTTTCTTGCCTTAGATAACGGTTGAATCTACTACAATATAATGTAATTTGGAAGATGCATAAAATTTGCAGCTGTTTTTAGTTTCATTCATGTATAAGTACCTGATTTAAATTTATTTGGTGCTTATTTTATTAATGCTTAGCATTGTTTTCAAAATTTAGTTTCATCTTTCTCCACGGGTGGTGGTTGGACTTTATGTATGGCCTATTAATGCCTATTGAAGATATGCCAAAGCAAAATTAAACTTGAAAATCTTGTGTGCACTATTTTCCAGATTACATGCAACTTTAGGATTTTTTTTCTTCCTCGTTATGAACTCTCTAGTTTTAGGGTATTAAGATCATTAAGGTCTTGGTTTTGTAGATTTGGTTCTAATGTTGCTATTAAGCATAATGTTATCCATACATCTGAGAGATGCAGACTTACTAAACATACATATGTACATATACATAAAATAGTCTAAACCTATAGCTTTTATACCATGTAATAAACATACAAGGATGTCTTAATCACATGAACTTTTGACTTTAAAATTTCAGTGTACATCATGCTGTAGTTGATATTGGATTCAAAACCTTCATGATTGAGTTTAAATGGTAGGATTGAGGCCTTCAAAGCTTGGTGGTGGTGTGAGGAAGTTCCGAAAGCATTATTATTAAACAATTTTTTAAAGATTAGTAAAATTATAAAAATGAGGAGAAATTTAAAAAATTTAAAGAATTTTAAAAAGCGGCTAAAAGAGCTGTTAGTAGAATAAGATATATAGCTTATGATAATTTTTATAACAAATTAGGAGAAGAAGATATATATTGAATTACGAAAGCCAGAAAAAAAAAGTGTAAATATTTAGGTAATATTAGATGCATTAAAGATTAAGGTATAAAATACTTGTTAATGATAACGAAGTTAAGGAAAGATGGAGAAGTTCTTTTTATAAATTATTTGATGAACATTCCATAAATGATTTATTTTTAGGTTGTTCGTAAGGTTAGAGCTAGTGAAATTAGAGCTAGTGAAGTAAAAGATGCTAAAAAAGAAAGTGAAAATCGCTAAGAGTGTGGACCAGTTGGTATCCCTATTGAGTTTTGAAAAAGTTTAAGAGACCAGAGAGTAGATTGGTTAACTAGCTTATTTAATAAAATTATGAGATTCAGCAAGATGTCTTATGAATGGAGAGAGTCTTTTAGTGTCAATTTATAACAATAAGGTTGACATATAAAACTATTTAAATTATAGAGAAGTTAAAATCATGAATCATATTATGAAACTTTAAAAAAGAATTATCGAAATTAAGATAAGGCTCAAAATAAATATCTCTGAAAATCAGTTTGGTTTTATACTTGAAAGATCAACAATAAAAGTTATTTATTTATTAAGACAACTAATGAAAAAGTATAGAGAAAAAAGATTTGCATGTGATTTTTATTGATCTGGAGAAAGCCTACGATAGAGTTTCTAGAGATTTATTGTGATGTCATTATACTGATGTATAATAACATCACAATAAATCTAAGTCCTAATAATATTATACTGATGTATCCACTAATTATACTGATGTTATTAAGGTTTAATCTAAGTCCTAATAATATTAATATTATCTCATCTAAATTCTAAGTCTCCTTTTCCATCATATTCTTAAAAATTCTTACATTATTATTTTTAAAATTCCACCATCTAGTCCTAATAGATTTTTTTTTTCTTTTTCTTCTTTCATTTTCTATAATAAATATCTAATACCATCAATATCATCAATCTATGTTGATTGGTCAAGCTTTCGCCATATATAATTTTAGGGTTTACAACCAAAACAAACTCAATTGACTTAATATAATCATTCTAACCTGATCATGTACTCAGCATGATTGAAGTCTAATCTAGCTAAACCAACTTCTCAATACATAATAAAGAACTCTGAATAAGCAGAAAATTGAAAATGATTACGAGAGTCAAACAGATAGAATCTAAACACAAATTTGATCTCAACTTAAACCAAACAAATCCATAGACTCTCATCAGAAGCTGGTCAGTGGTGATGCTGTAGTCTTTACAGTAAGCTTTAGACAAAAATTTAGGAAATTGCAAGTGTTTGAATTTTTGGGAAAGCTATACGTAAAGGGGGAAAAAGCTTTTAGGGTACTTTATTTAATTTGGCTTCTATAATTGCAATGGCTTCTATCCTACTCTGGCTTCTGTATATATGTCTAAGAGTCTTTCTAGAAGTGGAAGTAGTTTTAGAGATAGGATTCTTAGCTGCATCAGCAAGTTTGGTATACCATTTACTACTTTGCCCTTTTAGTCAGTTAATTCCTTTTGCAGCCAAGTTTGCCTTCTCTTGGAAGTGATTGGTAATTAATTTAATGTTTGTTAATGTGATTCATAAAGATGAACATTCTTGAAAATCTGTTGCACATACAGATAGTTGATTGTGAGTGGTATGCATGATTGAATAGTAACATGAAGTGATATTTAGTTCATTTCAATACAGGTCAATCGAGTGGACTGTGTGTTTCTCCTGGTGGCCGCTTCCCAGCATTTTCAACTGATGGTAAACCTCCCAGAAAAGTAAACAAGGGACCTAAGGATCTTACATTGTGTAGAATATTTCGCCAAAATACATGTTGTGATGTGGCCCAAACATATCCTGCTTTCCTACTGATAAGAAGACTGGCTTCTGCTGGAGAAGGCAGCCAAGAATGTTTGCATTTGTGGGAACTGTTGGAGTGCTCTATCTGTGATCCACGTATCGGTGTTCAGCCTGGACCACCTATAGTTTGTGCCTCTTTCTGTGATATGGTTTTTCAGGCATGCTCGAGTGCATATTTTTCCATTGATGCCAAGACTCAGGTAATTTTTCGTGTTAATGTTGTTTTATTTTAGTTGATGTTAGGCGAATTCCCTTGTTCCTTCATCTCTTTCAGCTAATTTTCGCAAATGCATTAAATATTTTCTTTGGGAAGCTGAGAAGCATTATGCTTCTTCTAGTTATATAATATCAAAAGTTTGCGTAATTATTCAGACATGTCAGTAGTTAATAAGAGATGTTAAAATGAGCACATTCTTTCTGGTCCTGAGACCGTGACCATGTTTTCTTTTATGCCAATGTAATTGCATTACTTGCAACATTCAGCTTTCAGTCACTTTGTTATTCATTTTGTTTCCTTCTTCATCAGGCTTTGTCACCTTGTGGCTTAAGCGACACTATTTGTGGTAGAGCTACAGAATGGGCCTCTAATGGTACAGAGCTCTGCCACTTTGCAGGTTTCGCTGTTCAGCCAGATAGGCAAAGCATAGAGGGACATGATGAGCCATTTTGCTATGGAGGAAAAGCAAGTCTAGAATCTATTTCCCATTCATGGAAATCTCCACAATCTAGATCACGGTCAAGAACTTCAAACTTATGGGTGCTTGAAGATTTTCAGCAATGGGTGAGAGACATGCCAATCAGTGAAAAAGTTTTTTGGGCTGTAGGAGGGATGGTTCTTACTGCAGGACTTCTTCTAATAAGGTTAGTCTTATACCAGATACCGTGTAATGATTGGAAAGAATAGATTTTAGATCATCTGTTTGTAGCTTTCTGACATGTTCTTTGGCAAAAGAATTGTCTTTCTTTAGTCCAACTACTGCCAATGCTTTAATCAAAAATTTTATTTGGGGCAGTTTATTTAATCGAAAGTGCTTTTGAGGAAAGTATTTGGTTCATTGGAAATAGATCGATTGGAACGTGCAAGTGAAACTCTGGAAGGTCTGGAATTGGGGAAAGTGAAGTTCAGTGGAGTCCTAAGTTATTTACAGGATTGGAAAGGAGGGATTAGTTATTTGATTTGACTTGGGGGCACTCGACTCTGCCAGACTTTTGGATAACCAAACACACAGAGGCTAGGGTCTTTTAGTCTTCTACACAAAGTCCCGGTTAAGATTTTAATCATGCTGTTTTCATTAGCGTGACATGGTGGCCTATATGACCGTGGAATGGAGTATATGACCATCTTAGTTTTGAGTTTCTGAATGGTTGCTAGATATTCTTGTTATGTGATTAACTTTGGTTTGCAGTAGGTATTTATATTAAGCCCGAATTAATATTAAGCATTTGGTTTACAGTAGGTATTTATTGCACATTTGAGGTTCTGAATTATTTATTGCTCCTACAGCAAGAGAAAGGGCTACTCGCACCGACATAAGCAAGCAGCCATCCGTCGCACTGCTAAAAGGCTAGAAGCACGGATCAACCAGCAGTCCTCAACTACAAGGAAATAGGTAGTATCAGTTGGATCTACCCATTATTGTGCAGTGATTTTGCAATGACATGTTTTATAACGGGTTGCATCTTTATCGTGCCATGTACTGGTTGATTATCCTTCTCACTTTTTAGACTCTTACGCTCAGGCTCAACAGTTGTAGGATGTAGTCAGGTCAGGCATAGGATGTCGGTGGAGTTGTAATCATTTTAAGCGTTGCACCCTCTCATATGAATTGTGGGGCTTGTTCCTTACCAAATTCAGCAGCGGATTTTTTTTTTGTGTTTGTTAGTTTTGCATGACGTCGATTAGCCATGCTATTGTGCTTGTTGTGGCCCTTTGCAGTGTCCTACCATGCACGTAGGTTTGCAATTGTGCTTGTTGTGGCCCTTTGCAGTGTCCTACCATGCACGTAGGTTTGCAATTGTGCTTGTTGTGGCCCTTTGCAGTGTCCTAAGATGTTAGGATGGCTAAATGGGAAAAAGCCTTTGCATTGGTCAACGTAGGTTTGTTATGTTAATTATAGATTATCCCTTATTGTTAACTATATAGTTATGAGAGTGAAATATTTAGATTCATTTATTTTAATATTATTAATTTTATTAATGAAAATATAAAAAATAAAAAGTAAAAAGATAATTTTAATATTTTAGTTGTTGGTAGTAGGCGATGATGTCATTGGGGATTATAGGTAGTTGTTGTAGATGATGAGAGGAGTGATAAGAGGTGAGTATCGTTTTATATTTATGTTGATGTTGATGCAATTATCGAACAATGAAAGGGTCGCTAATGTATACGTCGAGTAACGTCGTTTTATATTTATGTTTATACACAACTGTGTCGCGACGTCGATGTATATACATTGTTATATATCATCATTTTTAAATGTAGAGATCATATTAAAAAAAATTATCTTAAATCTTTAGATTTATAGAGAATAAATCTATAATTAACCTTAGGTTTGTCTTAAAGAAAGTTTCTTTTTGTGACACAAGATTTTGCTGACATAAAGTTAAAATAGGGTACCCCATATTTTGGTCGAATGAACGAACAGTTTGTCCCAAATAAAAAATGGTGCACTTGAGAAAGGTGTCATTTTCAATCTTTGCTCCCTTTTCTCGAGCTGCAAGAAAATGCGGTGTGCTCTCTCCCCAGACAATGCAGTGTTCTCCCAGCAACGAGGGCCTGTTTTTTTCAGAGTTATGAAGAGGGATTCCGGTCTTGAGAAGAATAACTAATAAGAAATCACATCTCAAGCACAAACAAAATCGAAACATTGTTGACACAAACTGCGAGCGAGCAAAACATCACGGGTTAAAAAGGTATCGAGGATCAGAAGGTATCGGGGAAAAAAGTAATCTGCCAAACAAGCAGGCTACTTCTTAGCGTATGTGATGAGCATGGGGTTCTGCTGCGTGATCTTGAAGCCCTGAAGCCCTTGCATAGCCACCGTAGACTGCATCTCATCCCCATACTCCACGAAAGCAATCCCTGGCTTTGCTTCCACCATCCGCACCTCCTTGAATCCGGGATATTGACAGAACAGCATCTGCAGCATCATTGGCGTGGTCTCATGGGGGAGGTTCTGAACAAACAGAATATTATTGGGCAGGGCTGGTGTTTCCGGCAGCATGGACTTGGCCCCTCCACCGTAAGCCATTTGAGCCAGCTGAAAGGTTTCACAATGTAAATTATTACGTCACATATAGGAGAAGACACCACAACCATAGGTACTACTACTCCGAAGGAAGTGAAACCTAAACGTATTACATCAATATAGGATCTAGTAGAGAACTCATGTATGTAATCTTACTTTCCTGCAAACACATCACTCAAACCCTGATCACCATATTGCAAAAGGAGCAGCCTCAGCATGATGCCAAAGCGCACACACTATTGGCAACACTAAAATAAGCGTATCTAAATTAATTACAGCTAATTAATTACCAAACAAACTTCCTCACTACACATCACAAATCAGGCTAATCATGCAAATTCTAATATTTTGGTGGGGTGACATAATCACAAAGAATAGGCAAGAGCTGAAGAACTTTCAAAGGTAGGTTGATAAAGTCCTTTGAGAGAAGACCATGTTTAATGCAACACTTGCAACTGTAATGCAAAGCTACTGGGTCCCATGACCTAGGATTTACATGAGGTAATATGCCATTGTAAAAAAGAAGAAAGTAGAGATATGAAACACAATGCTTACCGGTGGTACAGCTCCATAGGCACCAGAATAAGCAGAATTTATCCCTGTCCCAGCTTGATTAGCATCATGGTGTTGCTCCCGCTTCTTTCTGTCTGCTGCATCACATGAAACCCAGATACATCGTCTTATAGATTACACACAATAGCAAACACAAAGAGGTGCAAATTACGAGGCCACAAAAACGAAAATATCCCCAAATTCAGTCACCAAATCAAATAATATATGATGATTGGCTGCACAAGGATCGAGAAATCAAGGGAAAGAAGATAATTTTAATTCTACCTCTCTCATCATGCCTCTTCCGTCTTTCTCGAGGGGTAAAAGTTCCATCAGCCTTTGAAATTATGTCTGACTTCGTCTTTGCATACTGAATTCTCTGATTTCTCAGAAAATAAGTTGGTCAATTGCAAACATGAGAAGCATTTGTTACAAGGGGCAAGGGTACTCTCAAAGTTCAATACTGAATTACAACTTTACAGAGATCACTTCATGCCACATAAATAAATAAGATGCTCCATCAGACTGTATATTAAACTAATGCCACAAAAACTTTGCTTGCTCTGGAATATGTACTAATCAGCAATATATAAAAATATCTTATAAATGCGGGCTATGTTACAAACACGAAATTACAAAGAATTTGTTCAACATTTTGAACATGAATGATGTATGAAAATAAGGAAGATTCAAGGGGAATATCTGTGTCTACAAAGCTTCGTATATGTCTAGGAAATAACATATTAACCAAAATGTTCTTCACATGGTGCAAAATTGGACTGCTACAAGCAAAATTCCAAATACAATATAATTGAGTGTAGCAGTACTGCAGTAGTAAATTTCTGAGGCTACAGATCTCAGTTATCAAACTGATACGAGTGGCATCAAAATAACAAAGATCTGATGCAGATAAGCATTTGAAAAATAACAACACATTGGCAGATACCACAATTACAATCAACAAAAATAATTACATATTTTAGCCAAGGAATGGCAACCCTTTCCTTCCCTTTTTTATGAATGATGAAAGAGTGCTATCTCCAGTACAGCAGGAATTCCACATGTTCTCTTATTGATTGCTGATCTAAGAAGCAACCAAGCATTTATGGCTCTGCACTATTCATCTCGACGAATCTCATAAACCAGTACAAAAGGGGCAGCCATGTAAACAAGTACAATGCTAATGAATATGGGGCCCACAAAGCTTTGTTTGTCTACAAGTTTATCCTACATGCACGGCTAATTTGAGGGTCCAAAACCATCAGCTCTAGAAATAATGAAATGATTATGAATGATGATCTCAGTATCAGGTTAAATTGCAACAGACTGAAAATATGAGTTTCCCTTAACCTTGGTTTAAAAAGCCCATCATAAGGTTGATAACAGAAAATTCACTTGTCACAGCTACAAACACTAGATGAGACTAAGTATACATGTTTTAAGTTTTATGTTACAATTATCTCATTATACCTCAGATGCTGGCTAAGGAGTTATTCAAGGAAGTGATAGCAAAGCACACCTTTTTCCTCCACCTAATCATCATAACTTGCTTCCAAAGTAAACCACCTTAATCCAATATCATATATTCTTTCTTAGAAGTTGGTTTCATCACCCACCATTTAAATCGATATTGAAATCACTGGAACTAAATTTAATGCAGAAGATGTTACCACCTTGTCAAACAATATGGGTTAACCATACCAGAAATACCTCCAAATGTACTAAATATTTCGAATAACAAAAAAAATCATAAAGATGTAAAGATGTTTGGTCAATTCTTTCCTTGCCCTCCACCTAACCATCAAGTGTCAATCAGCAAAATAAATTTATGTAGCCTTAATCCTACATTCACAGCAAAATAGAAGGAAAATTATGATATGATTATTCTGTTGTCATAGGAGAAGAAATTATTCAAAACACAGAAACTAATATTGTTATTGAATTATTCAAATTCATTATACTTTTTCAATATCCCCATCGAACCCCACGAAAATATTAGGAGTCAGACTATCCTTCCTCTCCTCCCACATGAGCCTATATCCTTGCACCTCTCATTTCACTCCACTGCTTTTTATTTTGTTATTTACCCTTGCAAATTTCAACCTTTTTATTTTAGTGATGCAATTTAGAAAAATGAGATTGACAGAGACAAAGGCACTTTGCTAGCCAGTAATATGCTTTAAGACCTTAGCTACCACATGTACAAGGTATGAATTCATGAATATCCACTCGAGATGTCTTTACATCTAAAACCTTAAGTTCCATAAAGATGGTTTTCATTTATCAACTGTGTTGTACACAACAGCATCAACAAGAAGTCATTATATCCCAACAACAAGCCATAATGCCATCTGTGGTACTCTGGAATAAAAAAAGCTGATATTTTCATGAAACTATTTCTCATGGGAACTAGAAAAAAAAAACACATTGACTCAGCAAGCATATCATGACTATAGCAGTTTCATTTTAATTATAGGTTATAATCCGTCGCATCCATCTACAACAGCATGCCAATGTTAAACCTATGACCCCTCTCTAAAAGAGGTCTATGCTCACATTATAATTTTGCGAGGCATGATAACATGGTCCATCCATACTGTCACGGACAAAACTGTAAACGGGGTGTTTGATGTAATGCTCATGTATGTCCGTCCGTACCTTTTAGTTTTGATCATGCTTTGCACAGCATGTAAAGGGCTGGTAGTAGGCTTCGCAGCCCCATTTTCTTTGGTTTTGGTGGTAGTCTTAAGCTTGCAAACAAAGGTTGTGTCATGTGGGCACTTGTAGGGATTTTGGTCTGTAGTGAACCATTTTGGACCCTTTGTTGTGCGACTGTTCAAAGCTTATAAAGTCTGTTTGTAATTTGCATCGGCTATGAAGTGTTTGCTGAAATGATTGCCTGTGGATCCCGAGTAAAATGCTTTCTCTAACCTGTTTTCTCTTTTGTAGGTCCTACGGGACCATAAAAGGTTTCAGGGGGGGGGCTGACCTTTGCGAATGGACACACAAGGGTGTCGCACGACTTAAGCAAAACCAGCTAAGTCTGTGATATATTGTATCAAAGCAGGACAAGCATACATAAAAACACTTGGCATGCAAATGTGGGGGACCTAGTGGGGCTGCGTTGAGGGCAACCAGCACACGCAACCATTTGGGGGAAACGACATAGAGATGTAGGGAAAAGAAGTCGCTCAGAAGAGCGAGCATTTGAGATTGACATTCAGAGGAATGGCCAACCCTTCGCGTAAGAGACACCACGAGGACAAGCAAGCTAGAAAGAATGTGTGTGCACAAAGGTTGGGATGGCTAAGTTCGAGCTACCACTCCACATTAGCAACCATACTTGATGGTGCTCAAAGCAAGCGAGGCGCTTGGTGATAAGACCGTGCAAAGTGGAATGGATTGTTCAATGACCGAAAGAGTTATGCAAAGCTCACAGAGATGAGTGGAATTGCTAACTCGAAGAATTCGATACTCATGCAAGGGCTTGTATGCGAACGATGAAATGTTCGTGGCCATCCCAAGGCGACCGAAACTCGACGTCATAGAGCATTGAAACTTTCTCTTTGGCATGAGAAGGATACGTTCGTAGGAGGCTGATGTGTGCAGTGAGTTCAACATGTTGCTAGGCCTCGAGGGGTGCATCAGGGGCTGTATTGGTGAGGAGTCACAATCTAGCAAGTGCATTTGCGGGGACAGAACAATGCACAGTTTGTTCAGCAAGACGGAGTAGTCCAAGGGGATGGTGGTCTCCGAAACTTCCATAGGGAAGGATGCGAAGAAAGAAGTTGCTCCAATGCGACAAATACCTTAGAGGGATAAGTCTCGGTTCTCCAAAGGGAGAATCATGTGCAATGGACTACACATGTTGAATAGGAGTACCTTAAGACAACAACCCCACAAAGCTCAACGGACCGAGCGAGTGGCGAGGAGTTATCGCATGATCTCGAATGAGGTAATGTATTGATGGATGCATTGTGAGATCAAGTAGGGGAGCGACCCAAGGCAACACAAAATGAAATACACTTAGAGCTGATATGGAGATCGGACTCAACGGAGGGTTGATCCGTGCAATGGTGGGTGTGAGGGCCACCATCAATTCAATGCATATCGAGGAGTAGAGCAACTTGGGTGTAACTTGGTGAAGTACCCAAGCTGCATGAAGGAAGTCGGCATAGAAGATAAAATATGGAGCGAAGGCATGAAGCTTTCCTTGGATAGAGGTCAAGGACATGAACTCTTGTAGAGGTAAGAGCAGGATCATGTCATTCTATGGGTCCCTCATTCTGATGGAGCGGACTCATCCTGCATGGTGCCAAAGACGAAGGGAGCTTCGAGGTACGTGCACCTTATCTCGGAGAAGCATTTGACGGAGGAACCAAGGCAACTCAACTTGCAGAGGCGAAGTTAGGTTCGGAAGGCCTTGGCATAGGACAAGAGGACACAGAGGCGGGTACTCTTGAAGAATACGCCATAGTGCTATCATTCAAGTTGCCATTAAGGAAGCGGTGCGCAGCGGAGATTGTGCTGGCAGGGGCAGAGGCCCAAGATCCAAACAATGGTGCACTAATTTCAACGAAGTCCGTGGATTTCGGGAGCTACTAGGCGATAGACCGTCGTAGAGCTATGCTTCGTCTGGATGTGACCCAAGAGCGGGTGAACGAAAGTTGATTGCTAATGGACCGAACATAATCGAAGGTGGAAGAGGCCTTGCGATGTGTTGGCAGAGGCCACATATGGAGGGATCGCAATCTGAGTTCATCCCACAATGATCAGAATGCAATAGAAATGTCACCAAGAGGCGACATGATGCAACGGATCGTGGTGGAACAATTCGTGGCAATACGATACACATGAAACTAATCTCGCGAGGGACTAAATCATATAAAGGTATGATCGGGAGCCATTAAGAGCTCCACTTCAGTGAACAACATGACGACAAGAAAGGCTATGGATTTAAGAAGTGAATGCTATGGTATCGTAGAGGCGGGTCTTTCGAGCGTGCATCGAATTTTGTATCGGATAAAAGTCTTGGTCATCAGCATATGGGGGCTATGTACCACCGAGGGAGAATATCGAATGCAAGTACTAGTGAGTCTTATGTGGGGGGGGGGGGACTTGATCATGTAAAGGTATGATTGGAGTGGCTAGAGAGTTGGACTGCTCAAGAGCTCATATTTGATTAAGGGAGCCCGACAAGTCAAAGGACAAGGCCGAGTAAGCGAACGTCGCTATCAAGGAAGCTAAGGAGAACAGAATCGGTACGAACCCTACAACATGATGGCGGTAGCTATGCATAAGAGATACATGCTATCTTTCCATCGACTAAGGGGAACTGCTCAGAGAACACAGAGGTGTTGAAGTAAGTGGTCGAAAGGGGCGAGAAAGCGACGACGAGTCCAGAAGAACTTAGCTACCCAAAACCAAGCATCGATTAAAATGGAGGTGGACTCGAAAGAAGGCCACAATGCCATAGAGGCAGATCTACCGATCGCGAAAAAAGGGACGCAGATGCGAGGCGATGAATAGTAGGGTCGTGGGCATGGCAACGCTATGGTACCGCAAAGACGGGGCTTCCGTGAAGTCGTCGATCCCTTGTTCTCTTGGATGAAGAGTGCTTGGTCGTGAAAGGGGCCAAGGAGATGGAGAATGTAAAGGCAAACTCCAAATAACAAGACAAGGCTAAAGAGCAAAGGCCAAGGAACTTCGTAAGACCAATGTCAACGAGCTTATCATCAAGATAGCCAAAAGTGAAGGACTTCGGGTCGATGCAAGAGTGCTCAACCAAGAAACGAAGCATGCAGTACGCGGTGCTATACCTTTGCAACTCAGAGGAATAGGCGGCAAAAATAATAGAGATACGGTACAATCCCAGAGACAACCAAAACTATCAGAGACTTGCTCCAAGTTGGGATGAAAACTTCTTGCATTCCAAAAGTTCGATTACATTGAGAAGATGAATCACAGTAGCTAACTCAACACAAGGTATGTAAATACTTCAGGTCCTTCAAAAGTATGAGCAAAAAAGCGGCGAAGGCTAGTAACCAACTCGATGCATTGAGTACAACCCTCGAGGAAGCAAGCGAAGTCAAGTAACATTTGTCTTTTGAACTCTTAAGAGAATGAGTGAAACTGAGTACCTCAATTCTCTTATCTATCCAGCAGAGGAGCTCTGCACCGGTTCAAAGACTCTTTGAAGAAACCTAATGGAAGATAGTAGTTATCAAATTCTGACCAATGGTGATCAATGCTACTGAGAGTAGATTATCCGCTTCATTTCCCAACAGAATGTCAATCGAAAGCGAAAATGATGCAAACCTACTTGGAAGTGACGACTAAGTGGAAGAAGAATCGATGGACAAATTTTACAGAGGAAGGACCCAAAAACTTTAAGGTCTACGAAGCGATGCTCGTTGAAGCTCCAACAAGCATCCACCTAATTCAAGCGACATGAGGCATTTGAGGGACTAAAACATATTAAGGATGATCTTTTCCTTCATCCGAGAGATCCGTAAGAAACAACAGGGATCGGCATAACTCAACCGACCCCACACTAGAGCCAGAGTCATTGGCAAGTTAAAGCAGCATGGCGGATCAAAGTTCGACTACTCAACAACAATAGCGGAGTCCAGTTGAGAATCAAGAGGCGCATTACAACTGGAGAAAAAGATTAAAGATTTAGCAAAGGCGAAGAGATGTAGCGTCTGCAAAGGCTTCGACGAGGACATCGAAGGAATAAGTGGGGGAGAATGTCACGAACAAAACTGTAAACGGGGTGTTTGATGTAATGCTCATGTATGCCCATATCTTTCGGTTTTGTTCATGCTTTGCACAGCATATAAAGGACTGATAGTAGGTTTAGCAGCCCCATTTTCTTTTGTTTTGGTGGTCGTCTTAGGCTTACAAACAAGGATAGTGTCATATAGGGATTTCAATCTGTAGTTGACAATTTTAGACCCTTTGTTGTATGACCGTTCAGAGCTTGTAAAGTTTGTTTATATTGACTATGAAACGTTTGCTGAAATGATTACTTGTAAATCCCGAGTGAAACACTTTCTCTAACCCATTTTTTCTTTTGTAGGTCCTAAGGGACTATAGGAGATTTCGAGGAGATGACCTTGGCAGATGGACACATAAGGGTACCGTACGACTTAGGCAAAACTAACTAAGTGCATGATAATACAGTGCTTAAATATGTAGCTATTTAAAATCACAAAAGTTGAAGCATTAATTATAAAATGTTTATCACAATTAATTCAGGACATTGCAGAAAGCTTTCCCCAGGTGCAAATGACAAGAAATTCCTGACAGACATTCAAATTCACAGAAGTTCCATACAGGCAACTTGAGGCATTAAAAGCTTACCATAGGCTTATCATAAAAAGGAAATCCTTGCATTCGTTTAAGTGCCTCAGTTGCTGATGAAACATCCTCAAAGACTACCCACGCTTGCCCTTTGTGTTTCAATGTCTTAAAAGCAAGAACCTCCAATATCTTCCCAAACTGGGAGAAAACAGCATGCAGAGACTTCTTGAGTTCTAGAATGGAATAAGAAGTTGAATTAGCTCTTGTAACCAGCTATTATAATCAAACTAGAAAAAGAAAAAGGACAAGCAGATTTACAGCAGTAGCTTGCAAAATTATGATATGGGAAACATCAATTAATGCGAATTAGCATAGCAACATTTGGTTGCTGGCTTCTCTTCAATGCTCGCTATGAACAATGGAAATACTACTCAAGAATCAGAAACAAACCAAGTGCTGCTATTTAATATTCAGTTAAAAGTAGTAAATTGTAACATAACGCCAAGTGAATTGTTGTACAAATGACGCCAAGTGAGAGATTTAACAGACAGAGGTGTGATAAGCATAAATCTATAAAGAACAAAGAGAAGAAGGATTTTGCCTCGCTATGATCGTAATTTGACTGACTGGACGGGAGCTAATCTAGCGTTAAAAGAGGAAGATATCTTGATGAACAGGTTCAAGAAATCATACAGATTACTCGGAAATTCTAAGCATCGTTTCCAAGGTTTGTGAGAAAGGGAGAGAGCGCAGCAAAAAACTCGAGAAAAGACGAAAATTAAATATGTTAGGAAAACAAGAAGGCGTCAAGAACTCCAGTTAGGGTTGGCGGTAAATTAGGGTTAAGAGGACAATATAACACGCCTTAATGAGCATGCATCGCTAGTTCCAAGCACCAAAAGCAAGATAGAAAGATCCAAAGAACCCTACCGAAGCGCACGCATCCTTTCTAGGTTTTACAGTGCAAAAAAAGAATAGAAAACAACAACCCGTCAAGAACTCCAGGGAGGAAGAAACAAACAGAACGAAGAGAAGTGGACAGGCAAGAACCCGAGAAAGAAAGAACGAAGAGAATGGGGCAAGCAAGAACTCATCGTCCTATGTTCATGCAACAGACAAAAAAAGTAACAGGAACGAAGAGCAGGAGGAAAACAAGAACTGGTGCTTCTAGGGTTCACGATAAATCACCGTCGAGCTTGATCTTCTCGTTGAGGTTGTTGATGTAGATGGTCATGTTGGGTGGAACCGTCGGAGTCTCCCCGCCTCCGCCGCCATCGGTGCTCATCTCTCTCGATTTCTCTCTCTCTCCCTCCGCACTCTAAGCGAGACACGTTTTGGGAGCCCAACTGGAGAAGCCGTGATCCGAGTGAGTTAGTCGAACCCGTTCCTTAGACCGCACGACTCCGAACAAAGATAGGTCGCCACGTGTGCTCCCGTCTCACACCGCGTTAGGGCGTTCGGTTTCCTCTAAAGATCGGTCACTTGTCGTCCGATCCGATGGTCATGTTATGATGATGAAATCAGAAGCGCACGATCCTGTGGAATCACCTTGTGCAAATTTTTATCCGACCCCCTTTGAAGTAAAGACATTAATTTGGCTCGTCAGCTACAAATGCAGTAAATTAAAATACCATTTAACTTGGACAAGCCAGCTAAATCCATGACACGTATCATGAATTGAATGGTTATTAATTACCATATATTCGTAATTATTAATTCTCAAAAAAACGAAAGCCAAATTTTAAAATGAAGTATTTATTCCAAATGTGCTTTTTTGGTAGATAGAACCCAACATTACGGTATTACTATCCTAATAACGAAGTTAATAGATCAATGGATTAAGATTAAGACATAATACCAAACTATTAATTCGAAACCAGCATTCACAGAGGCATATAATTAATACTAACAGGAATTGGCCTGCCGATTCTCCGGCACATTATCATCCTACCTCTTGCGTAACAAAGTGTCATTTGATCTTAAACAAACACGATTGAGGAGTTCAATAAAGAAAAAGGTATAGAATGTATTTTGTTTTCACCTATCAGCTTAGCAATGAGAGGGTGACCGCAAAAAATGTAGTTGTCAGGTCCCAATTGACTGATTACTTCAGGTCATGTCAAAAGCATCGGCTGTTGCTTGGTCACCATTCATCTCAACAGCTTAAGAGACTCGGATCATCCTGAATCAGCATGACCCTTGAAAGCAGTCGTGTACAGGAGGAGTAGGGGCAAAAAAAGAAGAAAACATGTATTAGTTTGCTGTACAACTAGAAAGCGTCGGCTACTGGCGCAAGAACGAGACATAGGCTTCACTCTCCTAATGATTCAAGACTCAGTGGAATGTGTTTCAGGGCCAACCAGAATCAGCACCAAACAATGTAAAGCTCCGGTCAGCTCAAACCCACAAGATCCCGCCCGCCAGGCCGACTCATCCTCTAACATCGTCAATAGGCGCATCAAACTTTTCCTCCTTTTGATGGCTGCTTGTTTGGAAGACAGAACGAACAGCTGGATTAGTGTCTTTCAGTAAAGCAGGAAATTTAACTAGTATGTTAAGCATATAATAAACTTGTTATCATTTTTTCATATTTATACATAAATCATTGGTAAGACAACAGATCTTCTCCAAGTTGAAAAAGAAGGTTACCTTATTGGGTATCTTTGCCAATGCGTCAAAGCTTCCGGGTGTGGCTACTTTCAATATCTCGAATGAACATAGTAAGTTTTCATCTATGCTCAACAAAGCACCCACATTATCAAATTCCCCACAATAGTTTGGAGCTGAAAAAATTGTGACTAATCTTCGGTGAGCGAAGAACTCATATCCATCCTCCACCACCTACGAAATAACTATCAACTTGAGCAACATTTAACAAAACGTAGGAAAAAAAATGGAACAGAAGGAGAAAGGACAGTGATTACTTGATGAGCTCGGCAAATAAGATCCAGATCATTCTTCTCCAAAAACTCGACAAGCTTATCTGCACCAAAAGTGACTGAAACTCCTCGATCACTCTCACCCCAGCCTTGTACATCAGAATCAGGATCGGACCAAAGCAAATCACAAAGAAGACCATAGTCTGGAATCTCAGTGGGCCTTGAGATATCTCGAATTTGGTCAATGTTCTCCAATTCTGGTGAAAGACCGCCATGCATGCACAAAATCTTTTCATCTATCAGTGCAGCCAAGGGCAAGCAATTAAAACAATCACAAAATGTCTTCCATAGTCGAATATTGAATCTCCTTTTACACTCATCATAAAATCCATAGACTCTATTGATTTTAGCATCTTCATGGTTGCCTCTTAGAAGAAAGACTTTGTCCGGGTACTTTATTTTATAAGCCAAAAGCAAGCATATGGTCTCCAAACTATATTTGCCTCTATCCACATAATCTCCAAGAAACAAATAAGACGAATGAGGAGGGAAACCGCCGATCTCAAAGAACCTCAAAAGGTCAATGTATTGCCCATGTATATCACCTGCAACAGAAAAGGCATATCAAAATGTTTCAAGATTCTCAAGCCAATTTATCACTCAAATGTGAAAAGCATGTTAGTAAAAACAAACAACTAAATTTCAAGCATCCATTTTAATCTTGATATGGGAAGATAACACATGGCAAGCTGTCAATACTCTGGCTCGCACATCATGTGGGTCCCTGGTCCACTAACTAGGTGATGTGATTGAGGAGGTGAACGGGCGTAACTATAATCCTGTGATTCTTGGATTCGGTGAATTTGTGATTGTAGGATAATCTTCCATGATATTTAACCATACCTTCGAGTCTTACGATCCCTCACCGTACTATAAAAGCCCTCAAGTAAGCTACCTACGAGGATTACAATTGACTTAATAAGTTTGACACTTAATCGAATTCTCTGAACTCACTTGCTAACTTAAGTATCAGATGGGCTTTGATGGGCATGCACCCAATGCAGTTTTGCAAAGTCATGATTTAGCATTTCGACATTCTTTGAATTGAGGACTCGTCTCGGTTCTGTCATCTCCTCACCTACCACCCATTCCACCCCCTCACCAGGTTCAACATCATCTTCTTTCATAGGATCTGAGGACTCGTTATGACCGTTGAATCTATTATTCCCAAAGGGGAATTTGTCGTTGATGGGGTGATGTTGATGGGATCTTCGGGCAAAGCTAATCTAAGGTGGTCGAAGTCACCTGAGAAATTGCCAAGAGATACCCAAAGTTAAAGGAACTATATCCAAACTGGGTTAATCCCTTGGCGAAGCCCCGAGAGGCCTTGTACTCCATACAACAGGCCTCGTCTTCTTGGAGCAACCCATTGAGACCCTCCATGATACCTTGGAGATTGGCGAGCTTGATTTAGGCTGTCATTGCCACTTGAGCAAATCAGTCCCATTCCACTTATACTTCCTCTACGCCATGAGATCTATGGCTGATCCTACGGCTCCAACACCATATGCCTTGTTGCAATGGACTTCAACTCATCTCATCCACCTTAAGCTAGAATTGAGTTGCCTTGTGCATGATTGTTATCTTATGTTCGAGTTAATTGCCTTATTCTGAAGGTCATTGCACTCCCTCAACAGGTGAGACACGACGACCAAGGCATCGAGGACTCAATTGATCAATGCTCCCACTATATGGTGGTTTAGACGCTTACCATGATGGTACCCTTATGGGCGTTAACGATGAGGTCCTTACTGGACCTCACATACAAACCTTTCACTAACCCCAAGTGTAGGACACCCCGGTTTCTTAAGGTGGCCACTCGTGGAACCTCCAAGAGTTGGTTGGTCGCAACCAACCCCCAATTGAGCTAGAAGGGGACCCTCTCCTGCTTCAGGCCAACTTGGTGCCAACTCGCAGCGAATGAGAATCGATCTATCAAGTAGACCTTGAACACGTTAAGAGGTGGGCCGCTCGAGTGGGCCGATGAGATTGAAGGTCTTAACTCCCCCCCAACCATTATCACTGCCTCTCCCATCGAGATCTCCTCGAACGGGAGGATTCAACAACCCTCGAAGACTCCCCCCTCGTGGCAGAAAGGGGGATAGGACCTTCTATACACCCTAAAAAGGAAGGCTCCTCGATCCTCTAGCATTAGCTAGATAGAGGTGGTAGTGGTGAGTCCCTTCGGTGCTTGTGCATCAGATTCAATGCCAAGGCTCGCCATTCCTCTTCAAGTATGTTGAGGTGCCCGATGCTCTGGCCTAGTGTGCTAGTCATAGGTGCCTTGCAAGCCAACCACGTGAGTGATGGCACGTGTGACATGCTACGCAGTCATTTTGCTTATTATTATTATTGGCATTTTTTCACTTTATGGTGTATGTTGCATATATTGTAATGTCCATGGATCTATGCAATGAGAATCAGATCGTGATGAGATCGCGATAATGAGATTGATTCATCTTTAAACACAGATACTAAATAATCTCAATCGTAGGTTACTACTCCAAAGGGACATCGAGATAACCGGACAGACCAGTGTGCTATATACTCATCTATATGATAGAGACGGTTGGTCTCATAGCTGCTCGTGTGGGGACACTAGGGATACAATACAAGTGCTCATTGAAGAATGAGTTCACTGATTGATCCGCTCACGGAATGTTGGATGGTTGATAGTACTTCATTATCAAATAATGATTTTGTGGTCTCATTTGTGTGTTTGATCCTTAGACCTGAGACACCAAGGATGCCTAGTATGAGTACTTCGCTCTTTGATACTGGATTTATAGGTTTGGAGGTTTCAGATCTGACACAACCGATCATCGGGGGTGGTAGCCAACGTTACGAAAGCAATTGAGTATCGATAGATGATTATCCGCTCTCGATGTCATAAGAAGCATATCCTATGTGTTCTTGCTCAAGCAAATCCCTGGCCAGGGTTATTCGGATTGAGAGAGAAAGAATTCTCCAAGAGAATCTGATTAGAGCGAACTCGAGTAGATTTTGTATGGGCCTGACAGCACCATGCTCGTTATACGGTCTCTAGAATATTAAATGGATGAGGGACTATAGATCCACGGTAATTAAGGACAAATAGACCCAATAGATTGAATTCTCTTATATCGTTTGGGGACTACGACGTAGTGGCCTAGTACGTCCGTAGTCGATGAGTCGATTGAATTATTATAAGAAATGATAATTCACTGAGTTAAGAGTTCTAACAGGCATGACTCACAGCCAGCTCGATATTGGGCCTAGAGGATCACACACATATGGTAGGTGTTACAACAAGTAGAGGTTCGAATATGAGATATCCGTTGGAGACCCTATCTTATTGGATATCCAATAAGCCCTTGAATTATTGGATATCCAATAAGCGCTTGAATTATTGGATCTTGTGGATAAGATCCAATAAGAGCCAATGAGAGATTATTGGGTAGAGATCCACTAATCAAAGAGGCTTGGGTAGTTGGATAGAGATCCAGTACTCAATAAGACAGGATCCATTAGGGTTAAGTTGACAGGAACCTCTATAATAGGAGGGAACCAAAGGGGCATAGGCTAGACCCTTTTTGCCTGTCACCTCCTATTCTCCTCCCTCCCTCTCCTCCTTAGCCGACTGCCCTAGTTTGGGGTGTGTGGACAGTAAGAAGGGTCAGCCCCTTCTTGATTACGTGGTACGTGTGGAGAGAATGATCGTGCAACAATTTGAGGAGCGTCTTCGCCATATCTACCGTGTGGATCACCAGTAAAGAGGAGGATAATTGACCTTCTTTATCCTCTCCTATAGATCTAGAAGTTTTCAGGGATATACGATCTCCCTAGGTAACACATCTTTCACATGCATATAATTTTCGATTTTGTAATTTTTCGCACACCAATCATCGCACGATGACGAGAACTTTTTTCTTTTGAGAAATATAGGATTTTTGTTTTATGTTCTTCCACTGCGCATGTGATGCTCTGTTTAAGTTTTTCGACATAATGAAGCCCTAATCTCAATAGGAGGATTCGGCTCTACCTCATGCCTTCAGACACGTGCAACCCATTTGTCCCAACAAGAGGATTGGGAGGGTCAGAATGCTTCTTCCCATGCTTGGAAGCAACCTAAAGCATGTCTCTATGGAAATCCATGTTTGCAAAATACACAAAGAAGCAAAACCAATCATGAACTCGAAACCTCAAAGTATAAGAGGGGAAGGTAGCAAAGACTAACCCCGAGACACGAGACTAAGCTTTGTTTCAATAACTCACTATTTGCTCATCTGCTGGATTGCAGTGAACTTGAACAAGGAGTGAGCAACTCAACGGAATTGCTCCAAGTCGAACTTGTGCAACTTCGGAGGGGCAATAGCAAACTTTCGGACGGTCCAAGACATGCTAACGAGCCATCCATTCCTTGAAATGACATTAAAAAAACCTTCTTTTCCATCCCTTGTTGAAGCTCAGTGTCCCTTTGATGTTGCAGCTACTTCGGGCTAAAAGGAAGTATACTAAACCCTTGAAGCATATGTTGCAACATGATTACAACAGAAGACGTCAGGTAGTGTCGATCCTTTGGCATTCCCCAATAAAGGCCACAAGGTAACTTAAAGTGTTAGTTGCCACCCGAGCAGGCGAGGTCCTCCAATATTGAAAGACCCCGACAAAGAACGAATGAAGAGGAATCAAAGCTCAACCTCCAGTGTATTGGTTTATGTGTGGAAATAGTGGTTCAATGTATAGGGTCGATCACCACGCTGAGCAGTAATAAGCTCAAACTCGATCAAAATATGAAAAATCTCATTATTATCCTAAGTCCTCACAGCAGAGCGCAAGTCGAGTTTAAATGATCTTGTTAAAGATTGTGGGTACTTACTACTAGAGGGATTTTCCTCCAAAAGGGCAGCCTCCCTCAATAATAACTTCGACCCCTTCAAAGGAGGAAGAAGTTTCCTTGGCTGAAAACAAAGATGGTGACATAGCCAATAACTCGTTCAAGTCCCGAATGGATGTGGAGAAGAAGAGTTGGAGGACATCTCAAACCTTTTTCTAAGGAAGTTTTAAATCCTTGAGGAGTTCTTAAGCTCGAGAAGCCCGAATGCTCCGAAACCACTTAAAAGCATGAGAGGAGCAAATAAAGTCAGGATCCAATTTATAGGGGTTGAGTGACCCCTAAGCTTTCGTCGTTGGATCGTCGGGTGATCCCCTTAGGATCAAGGACGTGGTAGGACCCCATTGTAATCTTTCAGGATCCCTAACAATTCAGCTGACCGCCACGCAAAGCTCCTCGATTGTGCCACAATGTGAGATAGCAGGTAATTATTGCATCAAGCCAAGGATCAGATCTCCCATGATCCGACATAGTTGTTAATATGATGTGTCTGTGAGAAATCAAATTAATAGAGATAGCTCACATGCATCGGTCATATTCATTGACGAAACCATCATGCAACTTGCCTCTACGAAACAAAAAATCTACATGATGCATAGTATAAGGAAGCACCAAAATGACTATCCCACTAAGGGAAGCGTACCCCGATGCCAGCGTGACTGAATCTGCCTAAAGCGCTACCCCCGGACACAACCATGACCGCATCGGACTAAAGTGCTATCTTTGACAACAGGATAATCAAATCGGCATGAAGCGCCATTTTTTACGATAGTGCGATCAAATCAATCTGAACCGCTACCCCCACCACCAACACAACCAAATTGGCCTAAAGCGCCATGTTGGACGATAGCATGGTTGAATTGACCTGAAATGCTATCTTTGACACCAACACAATCTGTTCAGCCTGAAGCGCTATCTTCGATGCCAACACAACCGAATCAACCTAAAGTGTTATCTCCGACACTAGCACAATTGAATCGGCCTGAAGTGCTACCTCCGATGCGAACACAATCAAATAGACTTGAAGCACTATCTCAGATGCCAACACAACTGAAGCAGCCAAAGTACCATCTTCAATGCCAACAACACTGAATCAACCACAAAGCGTCACTTCGACAACCTAAATATAACTCAATTACCACCAAGTCCTTCTTTGTGTGAATAGCCTAAAAGAGTTACATCGTGCTTTGGCCCTACTTCATGTGTCAAAGCATGATGGTGGCAAATGATATGGGTAGTTAACACAAGTTGTCGACATTCTAGCTCACATGTATGTGGGTCCCTAGTCCATTAAGTAGGTGATGTGGTTGAGTAGGAAAATGAGCATAGCTACAATCCCGTGATTCCTAGATTCGATGAATTCATGGTCGAAAGATGCGCATTACCGCCCCCGATATTTAACCACATCTTCGGGTCTCACGATCCCTCATCGTACTATAAAAGCCCCCTAAGTATGTCACTTATGAGGATTAGGATTGACTTTTATTAGGTTTGGCACTTGACCAAATCCTTCGAGCTCACTTGCTAACTTAAGCATTGGTTGGACTTTGTTGGGCACACCTCGACACAATTTTGCAAGGTTTCAATTCGACATTTCGACGTTCTCAACACCGAATCCTCCTGTGATAGACTTAGGAAAGGGCGACGATTGGATCTGAAACACCTCCTCGTCAGACAACCAAAATCTAGATTAACAAATCTAATCATTTTATTCACATAAATATTAAATAAATGTCAAAAGCATGCTACCAAATACAAGTAGCCAAAATACTAATATCCTTACGTGCATTTGATTGTACAATTTTGTAAAACTTTATATAAAAATTGGCATATTAAAGCTAAAGAGTGGTAAGGCATGCAAAAGATAATGCATTTTGCACAATTACACGAGTAAGACTACAAGATGCACTAGTTTTACGTTCATCTACTGAAGGACCAACTAATACGCATATAAGTAAATAAAACCACATATAAGTAAATAAGAGCTCCAGAAAGACATTTATGGTGGTGTAGATAGAAGATACAGAATGATCATAAATACTAAAATGAGGGAGGCAAAATCTTTTATCCAACAATGGTAAAGTAAGATTTGGTGGTCACGTAAATTACTATCATAATGGAACATATGTTGGTTGCTCTTGTCAACATAAAGGTCAGTGAGTCTACATAAGTAATTTTCCACTAGTTTAATCGCCTCGCTCCACATTATTCCTTCCTTACTCTTTACCGATTAAATTCTGCTAAATTCCTTTCTACCAACTAACTTGATTAAGAAACCTTAGGAAGTTAGGTTTCCTCAAATATTACCTTAAGATCTCCCCCATCCTCTACAACCTTTCCTCACTTCTTTCTGGCTCCTGACTCAATCAAGCAGGAATTCCTAATTTGCAGAGTAGCTCCAACTAAATAACAAGTTCTAGTCCAAAACATAAGAAAGGCATAAGATGCATATCTGAAAGAACAACAATCATCGATCAACAGCACAGCGTGGGAGAGTTTAACAGTTGCAATTTTTTGGCTTTTAGTTAGTTTCCGAGAAGAACAGAAGAATCTGTTTTTCGTAAAAGGCAACTGCACCACATTAAATTGAAAATCGTCGATCGAGGGATGAGGAGGATCAGAACTTACCGCAGATTTTGATGGGGGCGTGCAGCTCGAGGAGGTTGGGCTGCGAGAGGAACACCTTCTTCGCCTCGACGCAGAGCTGCCGGATCTCCGCCTCGAAGAGCTTGACCTGCCGGCCACCGCCACCGAGCAGCCTCCTTATCACGTCATCGAGCACCGGGCCTTCCATGGCGCCCATCGAGGCCCTCGTCATCATCATCTTCGCTCCCCCTCGCCTCCCGATCCCAGCTCCCAGAGACTGCAGCGCGTCTCTCTTTGTCCTCTTGGCGAATCGAAGTCTCTCTCTCTCTCTCTCTCTCTCAATCCTCGGATAGGGGGATTGAAGCGTGGGAAAAACACAGAGCACGAATGCTGCCAGGATTAGACGATTGGAACAAAGGAAAAGCCTCCGCGGAAGCGGAATTCAAAAGCGCGTCGATGCGAAATAGACGTCGGATTTAGAGCATGAAATCATCTCAGCCGTCGGACAAAGCGCGTGGCGCTGCTGCACTTGATAAGACACCTCGCTTAAACCGCCTTCAAAATTGTCTCCCCACCAGCCTTGGCGACTCATGCGGGTCCCTCAGTTCTGATTGGAGGGGTACGTGCGGCGGGTAACGGTTGAATAGGGTCTCAAATAACGAGCGGTTTATGGGCCATCAAATGCGACCCGACTCTTTCAACGTGGCCTGGCTTGGCCCAGTCCAACTAATTGATCAGGACCTACATCGAGGTATATTGATGTGCTTGATGGGTTAAAAGGAAGTTGGAATGAAACATGTGTTATCGAACAATCTTGAAGCAACAGTCGAATAGCCCCACTAGGATTATGGTTGAGATGTAGTTGTTGACTAGTATGTGTTGTTCTGGTTGGGTTGTGGTGGGGGTTTCATACCCTCTGCATGTTTAACTTAAGAGTTCAAGGAAAGTCGCACACAATTTCCTTGCCAACGCATGTAAGGCGGTTGGGGTGGGATCATGACTTGATACATTTCCACCATACTTGAAGATTAGCACACACAGAAACAAAACCTTAAGAAGTGAACAAGGCTTGTGCAACAAAAACAATCCTCCTAAGTAGCGATGATATCAGCCTCGAGTTCTTTGAGGTTCTTCTCTTTCCTTCTAACAAGAACTCCATTAATTTGCATCAGAACGTAGTCTCTTTGTTTCAAAGGAATGATGGTAGCTCATCATCACCTGAGTCACCAATTAAGATAATGTTGCTTTAGGAGTCTTGAGTTTGATTGTGACTAGAATTGTATATGATTTAGAGTTTTAAGTTTGGTAAGTACTGAGTTGTTGAGTCGCAAACAATTGTAATGTTTGAGCTCTATAAAGAGACAGGAATTTATTTGTCTAGTATGTTGTGGTAGCCAGCAGCAATGTGATCGAAAGTTGCTCGGATATCTATATCGGATATTTCTCTCCTCTTTCGTTATTCCATCCATTTCCTGAGTATATGGAATCAAAATTATACCGCTTGAAGTATTGTGATCAAAGCTAGCTATCTGTGAACACAACTATTTGCACTACAACCACGTTGATCCCAATCCTACATCATATGACTGACGCAAACACGGATGAACATCCTCCCTGATATGGGAGTCGTAAAGGAGGAGAAAGGGATGAACCAAGGCTTTGATCACAAAACCTCGAGTGTTATGAGGCTTTTTTTTGCATCCGGACCTTTTGGTACAGCCTGAAATCAAGTTATGAGACATAACTACTAAATAACGTAATCTGCAATCATACGCTAAGATGAAACAATTGCAGAACACAAACCCAACACGAGGTTCTTTTTGGTACATCCTAACCATTGTAGTCTTGAAAATTGTGGTCTTACACGAGTAACATGACTTCATGAAAGGAACAAATAGATTGCACTTACAAGATCGTTGATTATCAAAACTAGGTTCCGCAACGTGACGTAGGCTTGAGTAGAGATAAGCAGGGGATTCACATAATATGTTGCACTCCTGCCCTTCCCTGCTACTCAAACAGTGATATATGAGAAGCAAAATACATTTACAGCAGACGATGTCTCTAATATGTGGCTGCAGCTAAATATAAAAGGCATCACTCATGGATCAACACATTAGAAACAAGAAATGAAAACTTGAAAGAGAAAATCAACAAATCGAGGCCTTGGCGAAACTGATGGAGTTTTGCTCCAGGATAGCTTATGCAATTGACAAACAACGTATCTCCGGGACATCAGAAGAGCTCCTCCGAGTTAAATTTGTTCCAAGCTTCCTGTTTCACATCACAAAGGAACAGATTGATAACAAATGCAAAAAGGAATACACTGAACTCGGATCAAGATTCTCACAGCAAACTAGCTTGTCTTCCCCATTTTCTTACAATTGCCTACTTTCAGAATTTTCAGAGAAGGATAATCACACTACGACACAAACACAAAACTAGCATAAGGCTGTCTAGGTTATGAACTCGATTGCAAAGACTGCAGGGCACCATGTTGACAAGGACATGCCTAGATCAGGTCAGTGCTATTAGCTAATTTCCTAATCTGGATAACTGAATATAGACCATAATAACAGAACATGACGAGACAAGATGGCCCAGCTACCTGGTAGAACTCCTGATCTATTAAATAGAGAAAATTAAATTAACAAGGTACCAGAGCATATTGGCCCAAAGTGATGTATTAGTAAATTAAGGTCTTTTCTAAGAAATAATAATGTTTTAAATCCAGACATTAAACTTATGCTACCGTTGTTCCTCGGTAAAACCACACATACAAGGGGGGACAAGAAACAAGTTTCAATGGGATGTTCAATCACCTACATAAAAGATTCATAAACACAAAACTACGAGTAATCAAAGCATGAATTAACTTCACAAAACATTCTTAAAACCACACATACAAGGGGGGACAAGAAACAAGTTTCAATGGGATGTTCAATCACCTACATAAAAGATTCATAAACACAAAACTACGAGTAATCAAAGCATGAATTAACTTCACAAAACATTCTTAAAATATTAATATCATTGATCACTAGTATACTTCCTACGATATCAATCTAAGCTCTCCAAAATAAACAAGTTCAGCAATCTTTGCAGAATTACAAAGCTCAGGAAACTAATATATCTGAAGAGGGTGTAAACATTTAAATAAGTTGGATCTATGCTGTATGGTTTCTCTCAAAGTGATAAAACTTTTTTATTTCTAATAAAGGGGATATAGAACTGTTATGGGTTTCAGGTTAAGTTCTTTAAATAAGAAGACTTTTAGCTCAAAAACTCGTAGCCTTCATCAGGACACATCAATGAGCCTCTCAAAATGTAATAAAACCCTCATTTTATAATATATGTTCTTCATCTGTTCATCAAGTTCTTCATTGATGATACCAAACCCAAGCTTTGGTTCAAGAAATTTGTAATCCTCTTTTCAAATGGTGCTCTGAGTTCTAAAGAACACTAAGGGTTGCAAAACCACTGTTGTTGTTTAGTTCATAACATACATGACACACCAAAATGAAAACAATAGCCATTTTACTTTTTCTTGAGACTGCAAAGCTCATTATGAAAGCAATCAACAAGAATTGGGAGCAAGTTGCAATGAGATACATACCTTAAGGAGATCAAACACCTTCTCTGCAATATACTTTTGTTGAAGAGTTGCACCCTTCTGTTGAACTTTATCAGGATGAATGCACAAAGTTGCTTTTCTATAGACCTTTTTCACAGCCGCGGCAGTGATTAAATCGGTTAAAGATACAGGTTGCCAACCACACTCAGGCCAGAGTACCTGCCAACATTTTGTAAAATCAGGAAGATGATCAACAAGTAGGTGACAATTAACGTCAAATCCCGGTCCATTTGTCTTAAGTAAATACTGAACTTCCCACACAAAATCAAAATGTGTTTCTTGCATATCCAAATGAACCCTTAAAACTTCAATCAAATTCTGAAGTTTATCTTTAGAAAACTGAAAAAAAAAATTCCACTAGAATGGACTGACATATGTTTGACACCCTTCCGCCGCCGACTGCTTAAATTTCATATATATGTACATTCATCTGCCGGAACTGCATGCAAGTAGCACATTATGTATGATCACAAAAGCACATTTCCAATTGAACAAGGTCTCTCTTTTGATCTGATCATGACACAGATGTCCTCCCAAGTACAGATATTTATATTTAAATATATATATATGAATGCCCAACTGCTTTCTCATATTTTATTAAAAGCATAAAATGAATCCTAACATGCATGAATTATGATGATAGTTAGTTGATTCAAACAAAGGGTTAAGAAACAATTTGTGACTACAAAAGACTGTTAAGTTGTTCACAATTTCAAGGCTAACAAGCAATTAGATGGAAAGATCAAAATCAGGAACCTCCCTCGTTCATTCCTCCTATCCCCCACCTCCACCTTTTTCAAGATATGCCGACTGATAAAACCCTGCTCCACCTAGTCCCTCCACCTCCAACTCCAACATACCACTGATGACCTTTAATATAATAGTAACCTCATTAACACTGCTTTGAAGAATTTTCCATATCATTTGACATTCTTACCTATAAATGGACATTGTAGTTCCACCATGGAACTAATTCTCCTAGGCATAAGGCGTATTACACAAGCTCCTAGATATCTTTGGGCACACAACACATAGAACATACTTTTATGATTTTATCATAAAGATTCAGGTTGTCCAGATAAGAGTGAAAACTTTACAAATCGTTAGTTCTGTTCCGTACTGCCTTAAACATGACACCCTATCTGGTAAGGTCTGTAAGGAAGTTGAATAATTGCAACAACCAATTAGATATAATTCAACTGGGTGACCATATCAACATCACGATATCTGTTAGGCATCAATTATGACTCCCTTCACATTACGAAGACATTTAACTCCTAAGATTTTCTTAGTAACATACAAAAAAGAATAGCTAGAGGGGCATGTGGCATGATTCAAGACAAATTGATATATTCCAGTACTATAATACACATATTTGAAGTAACCAGTGAAGAAGCATTTGACTGAAAGCACATGTCCTATTGTAGAATGATCAATATTAAGGAGTTCAAAAGAGAGACTACACTTTACAAAAGACAGAATTCAGGGCAAGAAAATATTAGAAGTACAGGTGCAAGAAATATAACCACTACCAATGCAACATGCCAATCTCAAAATATTGGCAACAAATTCAGTGATATGAAAGAACAGTTGCTTACATAGTGCAATGTTGATAGCAAGGTGCGCAAGTTGCCTTCTTTACCAGAGGCCCATCGTTTTATCTCAATATCTTGGGTTTCAGCAATCCTCTGAAATTAGCATGGACAATTATCAGACAGATGACAAGCAATGTGTATGAGACAATGACCTTAGAACAAAGAATAGAAAAAATGTGATATAAGCTTTTTGGGGGGAGAGAGAGAGAGAGAGAGAGAGAGAGAGAGAGAGAGGGAGAGGGAGAGACAAATAGTTGATAAGACTAATTATAGCATTGGGAAGAGCAGAAACTAGAAAGCATACATGTCTTTCTGCCTGCTCCCTTTGAGTCTGCATATCACGCTCATTTTTCTCTGCCAAAGCTTTAGCCTGTACAGAATCCAGACTATTATGCCAAAAATAAAGATTTACTGCAGCCAAGTTATGCACTTCCAGAATCAGATAGTTCATTTCCAGCAGAAAAGCACAAGTGGCTATCCTCATTTTTATACAATACGACCAAGGTAAAAAAAAACATTACCGCACGCTCAAGTGTCCTTTGATGTCGTTCCAACCTAGCTCTTCTTCTCTCTTCGCTCTCTCCTTCAATTTCTTGAAATTCTCCAGATGATGGAGGGCCTTTTAATTAAAAGAAAAGAGGGGGAAGGAAAGGATAAGGATGAGAGACAATAATTAGATAAAACAATCTACAGAAAGAGTTACTGCAGAAAAGCAAAATTTGAAAACCAAGCTGCACAGATAAGAATATTACCTCCAAAAATGGAAGCTAGATCATCTGCAAAATTTGATGTCGATGCTGTCTTTCTGACGGAGGAGTAACTCGAAGTCGTTCTCCTTGTCGCATCAAAACCACCCTTATTTTGTGCTTGACCATCAAACATAGCTTCCTAAAATATTTAACCTGTAAGTGATAACCTGCGGAAATTAAAAGTCATTGCTCCCAATAATTTCAAATTGGCTCTCACCGACGGGGTAGCTCTTTCCTTTGGTGCACTGGTTGCTCGAGCACCCATACCAAAAAAGGACTCCAGATCATTTTCCGGCTTTTGTTGTTTTTCTCTTGCAGCTGCAGCAGCCCTTTCTCGAGCTTCTGCAGCAGCTCTTTCTCTAGCTTCAGAAGCAGCTCTTTCTACTGCAGCTCTTTCAGCTCTACGCCGAGCTTCTGCTGCAGCTCTATCCACAGCAGCCCTTTCTCGTGCTGCAGCTGCAGCAGCCTTTTCTCGTGCTTCTGCAGCTGCCCTTTCCTTCGCTTCTGCAGCAGCCCTTTCAGCTCTTTCTCTGGCCTCCTTTTCTGCTCTTTCCCTTGCTTCTGCTGCAGCTCTTTCACGTGCTTCGGCAGCTGCCCTCTGAACTGCAGCTCGTTCAGCTCGCTGCCGTGCTTCCGCATTTGCCTTCTCAACAGCTACCCTCTCAGCCTTTACTCGAGCTTCTGCAGCAGCTCTTTCTCTGGCCTCTCTTGTAGCCCTCTCCACAGCTTGTCTGTGTCTTTCTCTTTCCCTCTCAAGTTCTTGCTCCCTTTCCTTTTCAAGTCTCTTTCGCTCCTCTTTATACTCCCGTTCCTTCTGTTCCCGTTCCCAATTTAATCTTTCTTGTTTATCAGTATCTTCCAGATCTTCTTGAAGCATGGACTCCCTATTTTTAGCAAATTTTGAATCACGTTCCCTCTCCCTTACCTCCTTAGCATGCTTGAATTTTGCTTCAGCTCTATCCATGGCCTCCTTCATGGCAGCCGCAGATGCTGCAGCAGCTGAATTTGTCTCAATTTCTTCTTCACCAGGAAAAATATCTGAATGATCTTGGGCAGGCATTTGAGGCTTGGCCATTACAAAATCTTCAAGTTCATCCATTGGAGATACAACAGGCTTCCTTCTTGATTCATTGTGGTGACTATAAAATTCATTACCCTTTCTTGTCACAGTAGCACTAGAAGGAGCTTGATTGATCACGAGTGGAGGTGGTGGCCTAGAAGGTGGCAGAGCAGTAGTAGGTTGAGTGAAGAGGGGAACCTCATCAACAGTAAGCCATACATCATCTGCTGTATCCCGTTGTTCATTGGACTCTGAAAATTTTCCCGAGATATTTCTTCCAACTGTGTCAGAACTTTGAAAACCACTGCTGCCACCAGATTCTTCAGAGTAAGAAGGTTTGTTAGTCTGCATCTTTGGCAAGATGTTCTCAAAAGCATCCATTGGAGATTGAGAAGATGGTTTTGTTCTGTGTCCAGAGCTCATGTTCTGGGCACCTTTTAGAGGGCTCTTGTCCCTTCTAACATCATTTGTTTGAGTTGTAAAGAAGGGTTCTGATCTTGAGACTCCATTAGAAGCAATACTATCATCAGGTATTCCACTGTTATTGGAGGAGGCATCAACTTTCACGTTCCCAAAGTTTTCTGGTCTACTAATGTGTTCCAAAGGGTCAGCAAAGAACCCAGAGGCTGAATATGTGGAGGGAGGTTTTGACTCTAAAACAACAAAGGGATCTTCCGTCGTACTGGCAGGTGGTTTAGCTGATGAAACAGTGGGCTTCTGTTCATTAGCCACTGAAAACTCTCTGCAAAACATTTGTATTAAAGAATATGACAATATGAGATAATGGCAACTATAACATGAAAATGCAGAGCCTCAATACAGCAGGAAGACATCTATCACAAGATGAGTGGAGCATAGACTCTGCCCTTAATCCCATAATGCTATAACATAGAGTCAACATGATATAGGAGTGTTCATTGGCACTGTTAAATAAGCAAAGAGGAAACTGCCATAGGAGTGTTCAATTCATCTCTGCAGAGTAAACATGATATAGGATCACAAGGATATGCTAAGAATACTTCATGAATATTCCTCAAAACTTAAGTACAGTTACATTCTAAGTTTTCCAAAGGGATCTTCCTAAAAAAGCAATGACTTGTACTTTGGAAATCTTGTAGCTCCAATCCTACATCACGAAAGCACATGCATCTACACGTTTGACTGCTGTACACAGTGAAAATGAATCACTTTCCAAACTCAAATGAACTAAATTTAAAGTTTATTGTGGAAAAAGACCAAAAGGCTGCTATAGAAAACTACTAAAAGATAAGCTTCAAAGACAACTCAGCTGATGGTCTGATGGAAATTATCATTCTACATCTATACATTCCAACTCTCATTTGATACTGGAATTGGGATGTACATTCTATAGTTATATCTAAGGAACATATCCAAGAGAATTGTGTTCTTCTCTACAGATGTATACAAAGATCAAACAATGTGGTGCAATGGCTGCATAACAGAGGGGTCCTTGCTAGTTCTAGTGTTATCAGTGAGATTATTATTCCACATGTTTGTCTCAGGAAAAAAAGTAAATAATGCACTTCAGTGTAAATGTATTTAGCTCAAGATTTTAAATATTGGTTACACCAGTGTAATCAGTGAATTTATTATTCCATGTAAGTGTCAGTAAACCAACAAAATAATACTAATAATTAGTGTACATGTATATATCTCAAGGTTTTAACTATCAATCAGACAACATTTACCAGTCATCAAATACTAATAACAAAACATATAGAATGATACTGTAGATATAATGTTCGTATTCATTTCTAATTAGGTATCAGTTATACCATGCAACACAAGTTGGTATATCTCCTAGTACATAAATACCAGTATAATAAGTTATCAAACCAGTATAAGGCCGAAACATAAAACCATGATTGAGTTTAAAATGTGAGAAATAATAATCACAAGTTGCCTTCTAGTCTAGAATTCAATGCACATACATTTTAGTCTCGGTAAATTTCTTCAGAGTCCAAAGATTAACCATTCAAACTTGCAGATCATACATTTAAATTGGACTAAAAACTAATTAATTGTCCATCAATGCCAATCGAGATAATCAACTCTCTGCTTTATCTAGATAACAGAAGCATTGAATTTGTGACACGTGACTGAAGAGATTAATTTCCATCACTTCTAGTGGTTTAGGAAAAAGGAAAAAGTTCCCTTTTGAGTGATTATCTACCCGGACTTCTCAAAAATGTACCAGGCGTATTTGGTGTCAGGTTAAACATCATATGATAACTTGAGAAATTTTTGTTCAGGTAACTGGAATATGATAAAACTCCAGACTTTTACTGAAAACTAAGAACCCAAGGATTTCAAGGTATAAAAAGACTATGGAAAGTAACCAAATACAATTTTACTAATATTAAACAAAAAGTTTAAGTTTTGATTAAAAAAGAAGATCAAGAAAAAAATAATCAGAAGAATTACACCAAAGAACAAATCATTCATAAAGCTAGAAAGATGACTAAATTAAGAGGTTTGTCTGATGACTGTCTTACCCTAGAAAATCACTTATATTTGGTGAGAATCTAAAAAGATGGCTAATAGGTAACCATGTGTTATTACTTTTAAAAGGAGATTATTGAGACAACTGATTGGTTACAGGAAATAATAAACAAATGTTGAATAAGAAGAGAACATTGAGATGAATGACTGATTCCAGGAAATATTGATTAAGAAATATTGCATGACTGGAAATTTTGAGGTCACACCAATTAAAAATAAAATGATGAAAAATCATTGAAATAATCAAAGAACAAAAACCCCAAAGTATATTGTGCACTAATATGGAGCAGGAAATTGGTTCATGTTCCAAGTAAGGTAGTAACAAGCAGAAACTTCTAACTATCTGAAATCAGAAGCAAATGGGTGTGAAAGAAAAAGAAATGGCTAGATGCCGGGTTTTCAACAGAATGTACCTGGCCACCTTGTTCAAGTAAATTTGGGAGTAGATGATATCTTATGGTAGGCATTAAGCTTTACCGTTGTATAGCAAAAGTATATGCAAGAACATAATACAAAAAGTAGGTTCAAGTAAAAGCAATATTAGGATCAAGAATTAAAATAATAAAATAGGCATTGATGATGCTCACAACACAAATTACTGTTGTCTTGGACATAGATAAAGATTTTGATCCAGTTTTGGGATGATAAAGGAACCACAATCGGTCTTATCCATATTCAATCTGTTTCCTCTTTACAGCTCTGGACATCAAATGATCAGGGAGTGGCATCACAATGTCCAAATAAAACTGTCTATTTATATACTGTAAAACTGAACTCTGAGATTATTATCTTTCCAATGCAATCTGCTTGCAATTGCTTAACCATGTATCAGTTTTATAAAATATCATCATTTTCAAACAAAAGCATGCTTGCATATGCATAACATTCTATCCTTTTCATAGCTGATCCCAGAGCAAGAAAAAGAAGGGTAGCTGACAGGTGGCATGAAACTTTGTGACTGAAAATTCTTTCAACAGATCTGTCCTGCAGCACAACATAATGAGATCTATCCCACCCCAACATGATGGGTGAACAGCACAAAGTTTAAGCATAAGAGACATACATACATTTTTTGATCCAGGAGACCAGAATCAACAATTAGACTAAACACCAAAAAACCTCCGTCTTAATTAATTGTCAAATTTGTAGTTTAAAGTAATTAGTTCTAGGAGACATTTCTTCCACGTTGCTAACTAGGCATGGACAAAACCAATAACAAGAAATATATATATAGTCCAATGTTGAAATAGCATGCATGAATCTAGCACCGTACCTTTTCTTAGGAGGACTGCTCCCACCGAAACCAGGAATAAGATCATCGAAACCAGACAAGTCCTGATTTTTTTCAACAGCGGATCCCCTATAACTCGTACCTTTAGACTCCGACGTTGGCTTGCCAAGATTCTCAAGGAGATCCTCGTATGGAGGAGGGTAGACATTATTAGATCCTGACGACATCGAACCGAAGACATCATCGTACTTGAACGACGACGAGCTCTTCACCCCAGGCACCCCATCAAAGATGTCATCGTCATAGACCGGCTTATCGTAAACAGGCAAAGAAGACGAAGACGACGGCTTTACAGCCGCATCCTTATTGTACCCGTCGAAGATGGAGTCGAAAGCAGGAGGGGGCGAAGACGAGGCCGACCGATTCGAGGGCCTCGCCGGACCTCCAAACACATCATCGTAAGCCGGGGGGCTGCGGCTCTCAGAGATCTCAACCCCGTGATCGCCAAGCCAAGGCTCGCTGTCGGAGTTGGGATTCCAGCCGGATCTTGATTTGCTCCAGGAGCCGTTTGCTGCGGAGGATATGCCCGATCCGAACTCAAAATTCGCGGATCCGCCGCCAGACGAGGCAGCGGCCTTGGAAGCGGCCATGGGGACGGACTTTCCCTGGGGGCGGAAGCCGAAGTCCCGAGCCAGGATGCCCGGGAAGTCGTCCATGGGGGGTCGAGACGGGCGATCGAGATGCGGGTAGAGGTGGAGCGGCCTCTGTAGGCGGCGATCGGCGGGGATCCAGCGGGCGGAGGCCGACGATGGGAGGAGAGATCGGGGGGCGAGATGGAGAGGAGGAAGGGATTCGAGCCGGGGGAAGGAGGAAATGGTGATAGACTTTTTGTCTTCGGTGCGGGACCCATGCGGGGGGAGGGAGATGGAGATCGAGAGGGCGGTGGTGGACACGGTCGCACGCCCTAAATTTGGCGCGGGACCCACATCACATGGGGATGGGGTTTTGTTGAGGGTGCGAGTGTTTGGTGTTTGGAACCAAGCGACTAATCCGAGGAGGTAAGTATTAATCGCGATTGATAATTAATATGATATTACAAAGACCTGCTTAATTCCGTGGGTTAGTAACTTAAATAATATATATTCTTGCAAGAAAATTTAACTAATATACTCCACCACTTATGCAGAAGAAAAAGTTTCGATAGAAAGAAAGTGATGAGAATAAATTCCCCAAAATACTTTTTATATATTTCATATATTCTTCTTTCGAACAATTTGTGAGAAAAACCATTTTGAATTTCTCCCTTATTTTTATATTTTTCAAAGAGATCTTCTTCCCTTTGTAAAAATTATTCTCAAAAAATAATTTCCTACCAAAAATTAGCTTGAATTAACACGGTCAAGTAATACAATATTTTTTGTTTATAATATTTTTGAATTGAGTTATAGTGTTTTTGTTTACATTCCTTTTAAATGGAGTTACATTTTTTAACTTAACAATATTTTTTAATATATCTACAATTGTAAGTGAACCAGAACCATTGTAACTTTATTAGAAAACATTATAATTGGATGATGACTCATAATTATATATTATAATATTTTTTAAATATTCACATATAAATTTAAGACAAAGAGGAAAAAAATAAATTTTTTATATGGTTTATTTTAAAAATATGTTGAGTCCTTTATAATTTTTATCCAAAATCATTCAAACTCTTATATTAATTATTTAATAATATCTCCGAACATATAATAAATTTGATATTTATTATTAATGATATTCTAAATTAATTAAAAATAAATTATGATAATTTTAATTAATACAAAGGTATTTTTGTAAGAGAATATATATATTTTTTATTCATGCCATTTTTTTCCTTTAAACAAAGGAATATATACATATATATAGGTTGACTATAATAACTAAGAAAATTAATTAATTAATTAATTATATATATATATTAAATTATTTTATTCTAGTATATTTCATATTATAGTCCTTATAATATCGATTGATTGTTTCATATATTTGATCTCGTTTATATGTCTTAAAATAGGAAATAGATATCCTTAATCATTAGATTTTCTACATCAATATTTCTTTAATCATTAGATATTTCACATTCTCTCTCAAGTTAGCATTGAGATGTCAATCATTCTCAGCTTCTTAGTTAAGATACTCAAAAGAGGATCTTTGTATGAATATTTATCAATTACTTCTATATTGGAAGATAAGGCATAAATAATTTTTTTTATTTTTTTCTTTATGAAATGTCAATCTATTTCGACATGCTTTGTTCTATCATGGTGCAATAGATTAATTTGATGTTGTCAGCGACCTTATTATTACAGTATAGAGTTTCAATTGGTATCCGTAGTGTTTTTAGCGGTATTCCTAGTCATAAAAGTTCACAAATGCTTTGTGTTACTGTTACTTTGGACTCCTTTCAGCACTGATTTTAGCTACAATTGACTGTTTTTTATCTTTCCAAGTTACCAAATTACCTCTAACAAATATATAATATCTTGTAGTTGATCTTCTATTATTTACTGATCCTACCCAATTGGCATTGGTAAAGATCTCAATTCTATTTGTAAAACATTGTATGGTTCAAGTGAGTTTGAGTATAACCATGATTGTGTACCAACATTATAAGCCTCTCAAACTATGTGCATATTGATTACTTGAGATCATAAAGAGATCTTCTTGCACATCGTATTTGAGTCATACAAATTCTTAAAATCGAGTGATAGATCTATGTACACTTCTTCTCCCAATTCTTCGTTGAGAAAGGTATTTTTCATATCAAATTAGTGTAAAGGCTATTCAAAATTAATTGCAAGATATTGTAATACTTGAATAGTGTTTAGTTTTGCAATTGAGTAAATATATTTTTGTTTGTCAATATCAGATATTTAAGTGAATCATTTAGAAACTAATCTGGCTTAGTAGAGGGTCAATTTAAATGGATGATGCAAATATACAAGTTATGGGCAAAGTAATGAATAATAAAGATGGTGCTTGAACTGAGACCTTTCTTAAGTTTTGTCAAATATTCTCATAACTTCATTTTGGAGTATTTGAAGGGTAAATCTCCATAGAGTAACTAAATAAAGAGCAATCTTTCCGTTGGTTAGAAAAGTATAAAGTGACATTTCAAGACTTAAAAGGGTACAATTTTAAAAGAGTCGATTACTTAAATTCCTATATTACAAAAAACCCTTTAAATTATATACAGATGCTTCGTACCTTATTATCAAAGGAATTATTACATAGAAAGGTCATCCTATTATCACGAACGGTCATCCATCCACAACAACTCCGTTCAATGAATCATTTGTCGCTCTCGTCTACATGTATAGTTGCTTGGCATCATGTTTTGGCTTGGTTTTAAGTCATTTTACTTATAAAAATATAAGTTCGAACAAGTTGCAGCGCTACAGTGCGACCGCTCACCGAACCAAGCAAAATAGCCCTAAAGCAACTCCGATTTCGTGCGCCATGGGCTGATTTCTGCAATCTGTTGCTGCACGCGAAACGTCAGCCATCTCAGCACCTTGGAACCATCCGGGTGGCACAAGGCTGGATGGGGCTTCGGTATATCGGACATTGAACACTCTTTTACAAGTTCACACGTTACCTTGACGGAAACTTGTTGTCGCGCTCGGCACCCGGTGAGCAGCTGTTTGTGGACTTGTAGATATTCATTCAACCTTCTAAAATTCTTGTTTTTCCTCTCTCCCTCTTTTCTCTCGTGCACGCAAGGTGCTCGCCGAATTGCTTGTAAAGCTTCCCCTTTTTGCGAGACGTCGGGACTTGTCCGTCGCTCGTTCTTCGAACTAATCAACTTTCTCTTTTTACAGGTCCTTCGGGACCTGCGAGAGGTTGCAAGTGGGCTGATCTTTGCAGACGCAAATCGCAAGGGTGAAGCGCGACTTAGGCAATGCAACCTAAGTTCGCATCTTTACTACAAGGGTGCTTCGCGACTTAGGCAACGCAAGCTAAGTTCGCGTCTTTGCCGCAAGGGTGCCTCACGCCTTAGGCAATTCCAGCTAAGGCCATGACATTGTGGTATCAGAGTGGGCAAGCACTTCGAGCGAGCAGCGAAGGAACTTCGCAACTTCGCCATGGTAAAGCATCGTGGCGAATCAAGCAAGATGGGGCAGGCTAGACCCTTGCCCCAAGCAGCCGCAGGTGGGTTGCAAGTGCACATTCGCTCGCATGTTGTTGGAGTCGCTCAGGAGGAGCATGGTAGCGAACATAATGAGCGAGAATTTGGCTACTCTTTGTGAGCGGAGGAGGCGCAATCTGCAATGCCGATCGGGAAAAAGAGTTATAAGGAGAGACTCACAACAGCGAAAACTCGCTTAGATGTTCTCGAAGCGAGCTTGGAGGAACTCTACCATGGCCAACAAAGGCTTATTGGGGTAGAGAGCTCGCAAGAAGAAGCATAGTCCAGGATCGACAAGGTTGAGGCCCTAGTCGATCGATTGTCAGATGACACTAAAGACTCCGTGCAACACCTATAGGAAGTAGTTGCGGAACTCACTTCGAGGGTGTCCATACTCACAAGGGCACTAAATGCGGGAGGAAGCAACACCCACGTTGTGCCGCCACAAAACTTGAGGGCACCCGAGCCTTATGGTTATGGAGGGGGCAGAGATGCAAAAGAGCTCAAGAATTTCCTGTTTGATATGGAACAATACTTCCGAGCTACGAGGCCTGATTTTGAAGAAACCAAAGTTTCTATAATGACCATGTATCTGAACGGAGATGCAAAGCTTTGGTGGCGGACCCGTTGGGAGGAGATCCAATAAAGTCGATGTCGAGTTGACACATGGGAGGACTTAAAGCGAGAGTTGAGAACTCAATTCCTACTGGAGAACACCGAGTTCGTCGCAAGAAGGAAATTGAGACAACTCTACCAAAATGCTTCCATCCAAGACTACGTGAAGCAATTTTCTACGCTAATGTTGGACATCCAGGAAATGCCACGATGGTTTGAAGCCATGGGTGCAACAAGAACTATATCGAAGGAATGTCGCCGATTTGATCGGGGTAATTGCTGTCATAGAAAGGCTCACCGACTTCGTTTCCTCTGAAGACCCGGGAAGAAAGAAACAATCTTCAAGCAATCGCCCTCCAAAATATTCTCGAGGGAAGGAGCTCGGGGGCGAACAAAAGAAGAGGAGTTCCCACAAAGGGCCAAGCCCGAAAGGCAAGGCCCCAAAACCTAGAGGATGCTTCTTATGCGGAGGGCTGCACATGGTGAGGGAGTGCCCACAAAAACATGCATTCAATGCTTTAACAGCTTTCATCCACCCTCTCAAATCGGACAAGGGCAAAGCTGTCACTCTTAGTTCGAGTAGTTCTGAATCCAGCAGCGATGGCGAGGAGTCGTAATGACCCGAGATGGGAGCAATGCGTTTGTTGAATGCCATGCAGGGTCAAGTGGGGGAGAACACGAAGACAAGGCTACAAAAAGCAGGAAGTTATGAGCTGATATACGTAGACATCAAGCTCAATGGCCAAACAACCCATGCAATGGTGGACATGGGCGCTACCCACAACTTTATTACCGATCGAGAAGCAAAGCGACTTGGGCTGATCTTGGAGAAGAGCCCAAGTCGAATGAAGGCAGTGAACTCAAAGGCCAAGCAAATCTCTGGGTTGGCAAAGGGAGTTCCCATCAAGATCAGAACATGGAGCGGGAGCACAAACATAATGGCGGTGCCACTGGATGACTTCCAAGTGATTCTTGGAATGAAATTTATGCACGCGGCCAAGTTAGTGCCAATGTCATTCCTTAACTCCCTATGTGTAATGGAAGGTGACGACCCCTGTATGGTCCCCGTCTCTCGGAGAGGAACTAGGGAACCCTAACATATATCGACATTACAACTAGAGAAAGGGGTGTGAAAAGGTGAGTTAACATTCGTAGCTGCTATGAAGCTTGAGCCACTCGAAGAGAAGGCCATTCATGAACATGCTATGGTGGCGAACGTCCTAAAAGAGTTCACTGACGTTATGCCACCTGAGTTGCCGAAAACTCTTCCGCCACGCAGAGGCGTAGATCACAACATTGAGCTGGAGCCAAGAGTGAAGCCTCCAGTGAGACCACCCTACCGCATGCCCTCGCTAGAGTTAGTAGAACTCAGAAAGCAGTTAGGTGAACTGCTAAGCGGTGGTCTCATCCGTAGCTCTAAAGCACCATTCGGAGTTCTAGTCCTCTTCCAGAAGAAACAAGATGGGAGCCTCCGACTATGCGTCGATTACCGAGCCCTCAACAAAGTAACGGTAAAGAACAAGTATCCCATCCTGCTCATCGTGGACTTGTTCGACCAATTGGGCAAAGCCAAGTATTTCTCAAAACTCGACCTTCGGTCGGGGTATTGGCAGGTGCACATTGCTGAAGGCGACGAAGCAAAGACCACCTATGTAACTAGGTATAGAGCGTTTGAGTTCTTAGTGATGCCTTTCGGCTTAACCAACGCTTCGGCCATGTTTTACACTCTCATGAACCAGCTATTTAAGGAGTATTTAGATAAGTTCGTGGTCGTCTACTTAGACGATATCGTCGTCTACAGTCAAACGCTCGAGGAGCATGTCAAGCACCTTCGGACAATTTTTAAGGTTCTCAGGGAGAACACTCTATTTGTGAAGAGGGAGAAATACAATTTTGCCCAAACAGAGATCTTATTCTTGAGGCATCAAATCGGTGATGGCTCCATTAGGATGGACAAATCGAAGGTGAAAGCGGTTGTAGAATGGCAAATTCCAAAGAATGTGCCAGAGTTAAGATCCTTCCTTGGTTTCGGCAACTACTATTGACACTTCATAGCAGGGTATTCGAAGCATGCAACTCCACTGACGGAGTTGTTGAAGAAGGAGTAGTCTTGGAGGTGGTCTGATAAATGTAAAATTACATTCCAAGATCTAAAGGCTATCGTTTTGGAAGAACCAGTGCTCAAATTGCTGGACTATGGGGAGCCCTTTGAAGTCCATACAAATGCTTCAGACTTTGTTATTAGGGGAGTACTCATGCAGGAGGGTCATCCGGTGGCCTACGAGAGTCGCAAGCTCAACGAGATTGAGCGGCGGTATCCAGTGCATGAGAAGGAGATGACAGCATTGATCCACTGTCTACGAGTTTGGTGACACTACCTCCTCGGATCGTGATTTGTGCTGAGGACAGATAACATCGCTTTGAGCTATTTCTAAACTCAGAAGAAACTCTTCCCAAAGCAAGCACGATGGCAGGACTTCCTGGCTGAGTTTGATATGACAATAGAGTATAAGCCCGGAAAGGCGAATGTCGTGGCCAATGCACTGAGTCAGAAAGTGGAGCGTGTGAATGCCATACAATTGGAGGGCAGAGGTTAAGCAAGTCAGTTGCACTCTAACTTTCTTTCTAGGATCAGGGATGGACTGTACAGTGATCCCCAAGTAGAAGCCCTGATACATCTCATTAAAGAAGGCAAGGCACGACGGTTTTGGGTCCAAGAGGGACTCGTTCACACCAAAGGGAATAGGGTCTATATTCCTCGAGTGGACAATCTGAGACGTGAACTCTTAAGAGAGTGTCACGATTCCCTTTGGGCTGGACATCCAGGCATTCATATAACCTTAGCTCTCGTGGAGAGGGTCTTTTATTGGCCGAAGATGGGGTCCGATGTGGAGGAATATGTTCGAACGTGCTCACTTGCCAATAAGACAAGGTGGAGCAATGGAAGCCGGTGGGACTTTTGGAGCCATTGCCCGTACCAGAAAGGCCGTGGGAGAGCATTTCCTTAGACTTCATATCAAGCTTACCCGCAGTAGGGAGACTCAGATTGATACTCGTGGTGGTCGATCGATTTTCTAAGTATGCAACTTTCATTGCTGCTCCCCTACACTGTTCAGTAGAGGAGGCGGCCAAGCTAATGATGAAGGATGTGGTGAAGTATTGAGGAGTCCCGCATAATATCATCAGTGATCGAGATGCTCGGTTCTTGGGACGATTCTGGATCGAGCTATTCAAATTGTTGGGGTCGAAGTTATACTTCTCCATAAGCCTCCACCCCTAGACGGATGGCCAAACTGAAAGGATAAACTCGCTCCTAGAGCAATATCTTTGGTACTACGTGAGTGTCAACCAACGAGATTAGGTGAAGTTGTTGGACATTGCCCAATTCTCCTACAACTTGCAGCGGAGCTCTGCGTCCAACAAGAACCCCTTCGAGATTATTACATGGCAACAACCGTCAACTCCTCACACTATGATAATTGGGTATACTGGGAGTAGTCCGTCAGCCTATCACTTTGCAAGGGAGTGGCACCGAAATACAGATATTGCGTTGGCTTATTAGAGAAGGCGGTAAAAAGAATGAAGAAGTAGGCAGACTTGGGAAGGCGATCGCAAGAATTCAAGATTGACGATTTGGTGTTGGTCAAGCTCCAACTAACATCACTCCAATTATTTAGGAACAAAGTACATAAAGGATTGGTGCGCAAGTATGAAGGGCCCTTCCCAATTATCAACATGGTGGGCAATGTCTCCTACAAGTTACAACTGTCGGCGTGGTTCAAAATTCATAATGTTCTTCACGCCAACAACTTGAAAGCCTACCACTCGGATCCGTAAGATGCTTCTCTAAGTGTTCCAACTCAGCTACCCCCCACCATAGCCTCCTACGAGAAGCGAGTTGAAACCATTTTGGCGGACCGCAAGATAAAGCTACCCACTAGAGCTGAGCAGACATATTACTTGGTGAAGTGACGAAAGCTTCCCCGACCTGAAGTCAGTTGGGAGCCTAAAAACACCCTAAAATATGAAGAAACAATTATCAACAACTATCAACAAGCGTCAATGAGAGCGTCGACAGTTTGAGTAGGGGAGAATGTCATGAACGGTCATCGCGCACCCTCAACAACTCTGTTTAATGAACCGTTCATCACTCTTGTCTACATGTACAGTTGCTTAGCAATATGTTTTGGATTGGTTTTAAGTCCTTTTGCTTGTAAAAAATATAAGTTCAAACAAGTTGCAGCGCTATAGTACGACCGCTCACCAAACCGAGCAAAATAGCCCCAAAACAGCTCCGTTTTCATGTGCCATAGACTGATTTCTGTAGCCCGCTGCTGCACGCGAAACGTCAGCCATCTCAGCACCCTGGAATCACTTGGGTAGCACAGGGCTGGATGGGGCTTCGGTATAGTATCGGGCGTTAAACACTCTTTCGCAAGTTCGCACGTTACCTTGATGAGAACTTGTTGTCGTGCCCGACACCCAGTGAGCAGCTGTTTGTGGACTTGTAACTGTTCGTTTAACCTTCTAAAGTCCTTATTTTCCCCCTCTCCCTCTTTTCTCTCATGCACGCAAGGTGCTCGCTGAATTACTTGTAAAGCTTCCCCTTTTCGCAAGATGTCGGGACTTGTCCGTCGCTCGTTCTTCAAACTAATCAACTTTCTCTTTTTACAGGTCCTTCGGGACCTGCGAGAGGTTACAAGTGGGCTGATCTTTGCGGGCGCAAATCGTAAGGGCGAAGCGTGACTTAGGAAACGCAAGCTAAATTCATATTTTTGCCGCAAGGGTGCATTGCGACTTAGGCAACGCAAGCTAAGTTCGCGTCTTTACCGTAAGGGTGCCTCATGCCTTAGACAATTCCAGCTAAGACCGTGACACTATGACATATTAGATATGTAAGCTCAATAACATCGAGTATCGATATTTAATACACGAGAAGGAAATAATGATAGTTACCCATTGCGTGTGTGGAGACGCTATCTTATTGGGACAACATCATCCCAACTACTTTTTAACTAAAAAAAAAAAAAAAAGTAGGTCTCTTTGTACAACATCATCCCAACTACTTTTTAACTAAAAAAAAACTCTTTTTGTAGGTCTAATAGGACATCCTATTAAAATTTGACTAAAAAAAAAACTTTCTTTAAAGTAAGTCAGGATTATTTATTAAAATTTGATATGATAATATAGTACAAAATCAATTGAGCTAATGTTGTTGTTAGTGCTTTAAAAAGAAAAAATGAATTAGTGAATGCTCTACAACCTTGTCGTCCGAGTGAGCTAGTTATATTCTAACTTTTTATTTAGAATTGAGAAAATTTTATAATGACCTATAATCCTTGATATAGTTAATTAAAGAAGAACATATGTATAATTCTAGGTTTAGGAGAGACTCTATATACCAAAGAAAATATAGTCTATTTTCAATGAGTGAACAATTCAAAACATGGACTCTTAAGGAAGTGCTTTGGGCTAAACACCTGAGTATACATAAAACTTTGTCTCCCATAAAGAGTCTTTTATTGGTCAATAGTAGATATTAGTATAGAAGAATATATTCGGACATATACTTTATATGTTAATAGGTTAACATAGAGCAATATAACCAAAGGTCTTTTGAAGATCTTTTGAGGGTGCTAAAAAGTCATGAGAGAGTATATCACTGGATTTTATATTAATCTTATCGACTGCAGGAGGACTCGGGTTTATATAAGTATTAGTTGATCAATTACCAAAGTATGCAACATTTGTTACTATACCTCTACACTATTTACTGAAAAGATAGTGAAGTTGATAATAAAAAATAATATGGTGAAGTACTGGAGAGTTCCGTACAATATTATCAGCAATTAAGATATATGATTCTTAAGACTATTTTAGATCAAATTATTTAATTAATGGACTTTATGCTGTACTTCTCTAAAAGCCTTCATCCTTTTGACAAATGATCAGATCAAATAAATAAAAGTCTCTTTTAGAGTAATATTTTTTACTCTATGTGAGCACTAATCAATGACATTGAGTGAAAATTTTAGACATAGTCTAATTCTCTTACAATTTGTAGCGAAGCTTTGCATCCAACATTAGACCTATAATTGTCTTTCTTATTTTACTATAAAAAATCTTTTTATTATCTTTGTTGAAGTGCTTGAGTGATACATTTTTGTTTAAGATCGTAGGACTTGTTCATCACTTGCTTTCAAAACTAATCTTCTATCATATACCTTTGCGGTCAACTATTACGAGGGAGTATTACAATTTAGACAAATTCAACTAATATTTTGATACTATGTCACATATCTCATATGAAAAAATGATGAATGAGAGTGAGTATCAACGTTAAAATTATGTAGGATGTCATGCTAAGGTCGAACTAAAAATATTCATGTCAAAAAAAGAATACAATGGTTGTAATTTCAATGCTATATATAAAAGGAACTTATTCTTTTACTCCATTTTAAATTGAGATACCTTCTTATTTAAGCATAAAAAATCCTATTGGATGCTAATAGAGAATATATTAATGATCAATCATTATCTAACATGTAAGAACTATGTGGAAGCTATATCGACCCATTTACTCACGTGGACAAAAAATTAAGATAGATCATTCAAAGCTATCTCTCTCCTTTTGTTCATGTGGACAAAACACGAAAAGGGAGACGTTGGAGCAATTACAAGTTGTCCCTTCCAAGATCTAGTATAAAATGTAATCCTCGACATTACACGGAGGCTCTCTTCCTAAGAAAAATCTATATCCAAAAAGAATCTCAGTGATTAATTTGAGTGTCGAAGGGATCATATCGAGAAATTTCCCTCGATATTAGTCTTTAACGTAGGTATCATCTAGAGAGCCCGATACTTTCACATCGGAATCACCTCAGAGCTATTCCGAAACTACCTCGAACACTCCTGTACTCTTAGGTTTAGACAACGTCAAGCTGATTCCGACATCGATGATGATTTTTCTTAACAGATATATTTTTTTATATTCCGTATATTATTTGAAGATTTTCCAACTTGATGTGCTTGCCTTGTCAAACCATATTTGCATCGGGACTTACTTTTAACTTTTTCTTTTCCGCCACAGAGCTAGTACCAAGAAATTGGTACGAGGATTGAAAGTTGCCATCATCACCAGCCAAAGAAACCGATTAAACCCGTAATTGATTTGGTCACAAACATCCAATGAATCGAGCAAGTGTTTTCCTCCGTCAATCCAGCCGAGGACTTTGATTCCGTGGGACAGCAGAATTATACGTGTAGCGCACGCGCATCAGGGCCCTTCGATCTTCACTTGACGATATATTGGCCGTTGGATCTACCTGGATTGGCCGTCCCGCCCCACTCGAGATTTCCGAGACGTTTAAGCTTCTGAAGCCGATCTAGCCGTCGCTTTGCTTCATCCCGGTGTATTATCACGATCGGACGGTCCGAGATTGATATCTAGTTCAACCGGGGTTCTGGCCGCCGAAAGAGATCGATGCCGAGAGAAGGACATCCCCCTCGTCAATAAATAATGCCTGTGCTGAGCGGCTCCATGCACCGCGATTGAGTCATCTTTCTCCTCTTCAGTGTTGTTGCTCCTCGAAATCATGTTGGTATACCAGGATTTGCTCACAGGTACGCACGATTACAGTTCGTTTTCTTTTACTCTCTCTTCTTTGGCGTCATTGTCTGCATGATGATCGTAAATCCTTTTTTCGGTTGAAAATTTGTAGCTTGCAGTTAAAATTACCTTCGAATTGAGGAAAAGCTCGGTCTTTTGGGATCTTCCAAGCAACCTAATTGTCCTTTTTTGTTTTCTACTTGTAGTTCTCATTAATTTGTGTGCTTGCGCTTCAATTGGGGCCGTTGTCTGTTTAGAAGATAGGGCTAACAGCTCAAACAATGTCTGTTTAACTCATGGTTTCGAGATAAAGCTCCAATTTCGGCTGTCATATCGTGTTGATGATACACTAGGCATTAATGTCATACCGACATACTCTTATGAGGTTATGGGACCACGGATTAAGAGTACCACTGCATGTTGTTTCTTCGAGTCGTAGGTTTAGGTTGCTACATCGACCCTTTCCACTCATTGAGTTCTTTGATATATCCATGTTTATGTAGATCTGGCAATGTCCAATGCTGGTTGCCATGTACTTCAAAATTAGCTGGTGAATTCCATCTGCTTCCTCTCTTTCTTTCTTTTTTAATCTAATTTGTTGTTTGTTGTCACTCTCAAAAGATTATATATATATATATATATATATATAGACACACACACACACTCCACAAAGAAACATAGTACCCATTGGTGAAATCCAAATTCCTTATAGTTTAATTTGTATACATCTATGTGCAGATATGTCCACGTTTGATTGCTTTATCCTTTGACCCAAATTTTAACCATTCTATTTATTTGATATAACCATGTGGATGCTTATATTTGAATTTTGCATTTGATTGATGCATTGATGATAATTTATATGGCTTTAGGTGATGAGCTTCTTTCAGGCTCGTTTCCGTTCAAAGAAATTAAAAATAGACTAATTACCGTATTCAGCTTTTTTTTCTGTTCTCGTGCTGTTATATAACTCAACTTTTATATTCTGTATCCTTATGTTCTTGTTTTTATTCTATCAAATGGCTCAAGTATTCCCAGCATAGATACTTTTATTATGGAACAAGCTGTGATGTACAGTCTGCAAAGTTTCTAGACTTTTGCATTGTCTATTATGAAATTTTCTTTTGTGATTATTGGTAGTGGGTGGTTAAAGGAGCTATAGATGTAGACATTGGTGCTAACCCTTCGGATGAAGGTGGGGAAGAAGATGAAAGTGTCGATGATTCTGTAGTGAAGGTCATCGATATTGTCGACACATTCAGGCTTCAGGTTAAGCATCCAATCTATTGCTTATTAGTGTTCTTATCTCAAAAGTGCATATGAATTTATGTTAACGGAGATTTGTTGGCTATGCCATGTTTTTGACAGGGACAAACTTCTTTCAACAAGAAGCAGTTTGTGACATATATGAAGCACTATATCAAGCTATTGATGCCTAAATTGGAAGCAGAGAAGCAAGAGTTATTTAAGAAGCACATCGAACAAGCTACCAAAATTTTGCTTTCCATGCTCAGTGACCTACAATTGTAAGGATACCTTTTCTTAGTATTATTTGTCAATTTTCTTTTTTTTTATAGATGTTTGTTTGTATTTTTTTTAATACTTTTAAAAGTTGTTTTTTCATCAATCTATTCTCTGGTTGGGAGGGCGGTTTTTGCTGCATATTGGCATCAATGCCTCTCAGATGAACATTATTTCCAACAGTGAAGCTTGTCATTTCAATACAACCTTCTAGGTTTTTCCTACCTTGGGAGGAATTTGGATTTCTTCTTGATTGCATAATCATAAACTCAACAAGGAAATCACGTATGTTTTCTCTTTTCAATGAGTCTAACTACTTCTTGTTGATAATACACATCACTAACTGATGCCCGTGTTGTATTTTCTTGTTTTTATCAGCATTACTAGCTTTAATGATGTTAGGTAATAGGAAACAGGACTTCTAGCAATAGAGTTAAAGCTCATCATCTTTGTTGTGCCATGTAATTATTGCTTAATTCAATTAAAATTTTGTATCTGTGTCACATTTCAAATTTCCCTTCACCTGACAAGCAATTATCTGGCAGTTTTGTAGGTGAAAGTCTGCACGACAACGGCAGCATGGTCTTTGCTTACTACAAGGAGGGTGCAACCGATCCAACATTTCTGTACCTTGCCGTCGGTCTAAAGGAGGTCAAGTGCTAAGGATATGATGAAGCCAGAGCTAAGAACAAACTATAGTCTAGTTTTATATCTGAGCTTTTAGAGGCCTTGATGTTTGTGCGTGGTTAAATGTCAAGATGCTGTCACTATATGATGTAAATGAATACCTGGAATTCAATTATTTTAATGAGGATTTGAGTGGGTGAGGATTAAATGATCTCTTCTCTTCAGTTTTACCTTCTTACTACTGATTATGCTTTTTGTTATAGTGTTAGTTTGCAGTTTAAACAGTGGTGCGGTTTGTGAGCAGGAAAGCTGCTTTTTGTTATGTCAGGGAACTTCAGATGCTTGAAGATTTTGTGCAAAGGCAATTTGTTGTGTGACTGTCATTTATATTTGATGAAGCCTAATAAAATGATTAGCAGTGGTACATATATATATATATATATATATATGTATATATACATACATATATATATATATGTATATATATATGTATAAATATATACATATACATATATGTATATATGTATATATATGTATACATACATGTATAAATATATATATATGTATACATGTATGTATATATATGTATACATATATACATACATGTATACATATATATATATGTATATATTTATGTATATATATATATATATGTATATATATATATATGTGTATATATATATATATGTGTATATATATATATATATGTGTATATATATATATGTATATATATATATATATGTATATATATATATATATACATATATATATATATACATATATATATATATACATATATATATATATATATATATATACATATATATATATATATATGTATATATATATATATATATATACACACACTCCTAAATAATTATTTGCAAACAGATTATGTTCAAAGTATGACTTCTGAAAGGGATTTGCCACCTAACTAGGATGGCCTTCAATCTAGTATGCTTTGATTGGACTCTCAAATCAAATAATGAGATCAAATCATCATGCACTGCTACTCTTTTATTTAGTTTTTTTTTGTCTCGGTGAAATTTGTTCTTCAAGGAATTGAGGGGCTTAATCTTACCTTGCAAGATTTGACTGATGGCCCCTACCTACTCCATGTTAAAACAGATGGGATGAAACTATTTGTTGCTTGCAGTCACTGAGTCACTGTGTTTTGTAGTTGCACCTTCTCCCACCTCATCAAAAATATTTTTGCTCCAGAATTTTGGACATGCAGTAGCATTTCACTGGCTTCCTGCTTTGTACAGTCTGTTATGGCAATGTTCCACAGAAGTCACTCTCATGCAATGATAGGACACAAACCCAAGAAATTGAAATGTTTAAGGGGGTTATAAACGTGTATAAGAAATTTAACGATTCATTAAGGTAAACAGTATCATTTTCCCAAAGAATAAGGTACCAAATAAAATGAAGACATCCCTATAAATTTTCTTCTTTTTACCCTCATCATCTAATTATTTCTATAAAGATCTTTCATTGTACTGTGGTCTGAGATGGACGTGAGATGGGTAGAAGAACCGGGAGCTTTTTGTAGCTTCACGAAAGCACCATGTCTCTTGTAATAATGTTTTCAAATAGTTCACGTAACGTAAAGAACACTGTTACAGCGTCCAATAAAAAGCGTTTTTTTTTTTATCTCGAAACAAAGATATTTTGAGAAACATAATATTTCTATGTCTTTATCCGCTTGTTTACCTTCATTCTGATTGCCGAGGTGGTGACCCCGCTGGCGGGGTCGCTGTATTTTGATTTTAGTCGTTCCAATCAGAAGTCAGGTTTATCGTTGAGTAGATATAGGTTGGTAGAAAATGTGTCGCCGATATAAATTTCTAATATTCGGAAAAGAAAATTTCCATTTAAATCGTCTCCCTCTCTCTCTCTCTCTCTCCCATCCTCCATCGTTTCCTTCTCTCTCCTCTCGCACACACCCTCGTTTTCTCCCCTCCGCAGGCGGCGATCGAAGCCTCGCTCTTCTTCCTCTCACGCTCCCTCGGTTAGGGTTCTCAAATTCGTTATCGACCGATCTTAACTCCATTCCATCCAATCTCCCTGGTGTTCCTCTCGGATCGGATGCTGAATCTGGTGAAGACGCCTCCGATCCGTCGATCCCCCTGTAGCCGTCCCCGTCGAGATTTGCCTCGTATTTTGATCGGATCTCCGTTGAATTTGATGCTCCCATGATTGACATTCGAGATCCGGGCTTTTGGTAGATCTAGCTCGTCTTTTAGATTTGTGGTGGTGGTCGTCGTGCTGTGAAGCTCGCGAAGTTGGCGCCCCAACGCCGTTTCCAGCGCCACATGGGTGGCCAGGTGCAGCAGAGCCACGCCGGCTCCTCGGCGGGCCTGTACGACCACGCCGCCGGCGGAGATGCCGGGGATGCGGTCATGGCGCGGTGGCTCCAGTCCGCCGGGCTCCAGCACCTGGCCTCGCCGATGGCATCCTCTGATCAACGCTTCCTTCCCGGTCTAATGCAGGTACCAATATAGCCTCTTCTTGGTCGATTGTTGAGCGGTACTCACTTTGTTGGAGAGCAAGATCTGAGCTTTTCGCTCTTTCATATAATTGTTCTATGATCCAAAATGACACGAAGATAAGTTTGGTTTAGGAAAATTTCGTCTCTCTCTTTTGGAACGTCAATCATGTTGTAGGAGCTGCCCATAGTTAGCACATTCTGGTAACTATGACGTGTTTAATGTTTTAATGGTGATATTTGTAGGGCTACGCACCACAAACAGCTGAGGAGAAGCATAAACTCTTGAGGCTTTTAAGGAATATGAATTTTAGTGGGGAATCAGTCTCTGAGTCCTATACTCCAACGACACTAAGTATGGGTCAACAAGATGGCTCTTATTCACCTGAGATTAGAGGGGAATTTGGGGCTGGCCTTTTGGATCTACATGCTATGGATGACAGTGAGCTTCTTTCTGAGGTATGGTACTTAAGATATTGAACACGCTAATTCATTAACCACTGACTCAATTGGAACTTGTGTTAGCTTGCTGATTGATTTAGAATTTATCTATTGTGCCCATTCTATTTATTTAGCCATTTTTAATCTTTCACCGGAATTATCTGTTGCATACTTAAGATGATCTATGATCCCCTTAGAGATATTTAAAAGTACCATCTATGTGAAAATGCTTTAGATGTTCCTCTCATTTCGTTCCTATCCAATCACCCTTTAATAGTGTCTCTAAGATAATCTAAAAGATCTGAAAAAATAAAAAACAATAAAGAGATGCATAGGAATAAAACAATTATCATATACCTGTTACTTTTATCATGGGCCCTATCATTTTCTTGCAATCTTAGGTAATCACAACAGAATTTCATAATTTGGTGGTGTTTACATGAATATGCTTTAGATGTGGCTTGTACTCAGAGAATTTTCCTCCTTTCTCCTGTCTTGTATATATAATGATAACTAAGAGAAGAAATAATCAATGATGATGAAAGGTTCATGATTTTTCTACAAAACTTAAGGATATCATATCATAGAAAGATACTCGTTTGAAAATGCAAATGATCGGGAATGCTAAGTAGCATTTTTCTTTATAAAATTTGTTAGAATTCGGTTTGTCCTTTCTTTGCAGCATGTTTTCTCAGAGCAATTTGAGCCATCACCATTCTTGCTTACCAAAGGAGTTGAGAACAATGAAAGTGACACAACATCTGCCTGGCAACAAGAGCCACCTGATATCAATACCAGAGAAGGAGACAGTAAAAGAGAGATCAGCACAAAAGAGAGTAATGTTGCCAAGATTAAAGTTGTGGTATGTAAAATTATAGAAAATACGTTGCATGTTTTGCTACTTTCATGCTTCTGCACCTTGGAGATTATGATTTTCTATGACAAAATTGGTGGTTAATTTGGAATTGTGTCTAATATTTATTCCATGATGCTAAATGCTATAAACAATTCCTGTCCTTAATAAGAAACAACCATATCAGTACCAAATTGATTTTCTCATAGAAGGATATATTTTTGTTTACACCTTTTCTCATTGTATTATTTTTGACAGAATAAGAAAGAATAAACATTTTAGAAGAGTTGCAAAGTTCGAAAAAGTCCAGGTTTTTATCATGTTAGATTTATTCTTTAGCAACCTATCAGGTAAAGGTAATATCCTTGTAGTATCATTTCTCTAATATTAAAATTTTTGAGGCAATTCTCTGGTATCAAAACTTTTGGGATTTTTTTCTCCTCTGTAGTACCTAAAGACGATAGTATGATGGTATTATGTAATCACACATTGAACTATATATCTACTATACCAAAGATGATTCTAACATTGGTTCCTGCAAAATGGTTTTGTAAGTTAAACATGTTAAACAATTAATATGGGGCATATTCAGTTGCCAATAGTTCTGCATTTGGATAGATAATTTGGTTACCAATGTTTTATCCAAACAAAATCTTAAACTTTGAGATGGAAAGTATGACTCATACTGATATGGTTTGTCCATGTTTCTGAGACTGACATATGTTTATCTTGCTTAAGACTTTTTAATATTTTGGAATTATGCATAGTTTAATTAAAACAATAGACAGGTGCTTAAGAGCTTTTATATCTGAATTCTTGAAAACTGGTTCACCATGTTGATGTATGTAGCTACTATATATACACATTCTCATCTTGCTTAAAACTTCTATGTTCTGTCATCAGTTGAAGATTGCTTGAATCTGAAGATGAAGAGAATATGCCATTATGCCTTTGTTCACCCTGTCTATGCATAATGCCATTTCTAAAAGACAGTTAATCCCCCAACTTCTTTTTATTCTTCTCAGGTACGCAAAAGACCTTTGAACAAAAAGGAGATATCTAGAAAGGAGGATGATATTGTAACTGTTCATGATAATGCCTATTTAACAGTCCATGAGCCAAAGCTAAAGGTTTGAATCTATGAATGAGGTTTTTTTTATTGATGATATAATATATCTTTTATATTAATGCTTTTCATTTCCACTAAGTTATGGATTTATGCTTAATTTATATTAAAGGTTTGAATCTATGAATGAGGTTTGTACATATTTTATGTGGGTACAAAAATAATCATATTTTGTCCTTTTACTGCATGCCTTGTCAAACCATGATCCAAGTAAATATGTTGCTGAGTTCTGAAAGCTCATATCTTGAGTATGAAATTTGCACTATATTTTGATGTTAGACTCTTTTTCTCTAAAAGGAAATTTGTAATTTTCTTCATTAGTTATAAATAAACTCTCTCTCTCTCTCTCTCTCTCTCTCTCTCTCTCTCTCTCGTCACTCAAATTCTTTTCAGTACTACCATCTTTTAAAGAATCAATTATTTACATGTTTTATCGGTTGCTCATCTATGTATCCCTCATATCTTTTACCTGAAGTACAAACAGGGAAGTTGCATGCATTGTTCCAAATATGATCTTTTCTTTTTGTTACATATTTGTGAATGACACAATCTTAATATGGTAGGTGGACTTGACTGCATATGTGGAAAAGCATGAGTTTTGTTTTGATGCTGTCCTGGATGAGCATGTTACAAATGATGAGGTAGCACCATCTATCAGCTATCTTGTTGACATGATTTTGTTGGTTTGTTTGTTAGAGTTGTTTGTCTGACCACTTTATATGCAATTGTGATAACATTTGCCTTATGGTTTATAAGTATCTAAGTTTAGAAAGTTTCAAACAGGTATATCGTGTGACAGTAGAGCCAATAATACCAACCATCTTTCAGCGGACTAAAGCAACATGCTTTGCATATGGTCAAACAGGTAAATTGGAACGTTATGAGCAAATTACTGACTGTATGACACTCAAAGTGCTTAGCTTGTTAACTATGTTAGATCTTTTTATTAATAAATATGTGTGGTTTAATTTATTCTTGAGATGGTTGTGTATTTTATTTTCTTTATCTTTTTTACCTACAACCCATTTGAAGTGTCTTTTGTCCTAGAATTTAATATTAGTATTTAATTTGAAACTGAATGACTTGACAATCCTCAGAATTAAGTCATCTTCAGTATGAGTGTTGAGAACCCATTTTGAGATCCAATGATTAAATTTTATCATTTGAACTCTCAATTGTTGAACCTTTTGCAGGATGGACTGACATTCCTGCACACATATTTCTTACATATTTAATATGTAAAGTTATTATGGTGTGTGCCTGTCCATTCAAGTCTTGGTTCATCACATGTATGTGCTAATGTAGACCCTAAGATTTCTGACATGCATCTGTTTTCTTTTCTTAAATCAATTCATGAAAAAGTAATTAAGTAGATGTTTCGTTAATGAACCAGTTTTCATATCTGGTATAGTTCTCCTTCCCATGGTCTTCTTGGTTGATTGAAACCACTACTATGAGATCTTTATGGACCTTATCACATGTAGAGATGCTCCATCTTAAATCTCCAATGTGAACTCTGGTTGATTAATTGATACCTTTCTCAATAAAAACTTGAGTCAAAATTAGTCTCTATTGTGTTTTTATTAAAACTATGATGCAAAATATTGAGACTAACTCTTTTGGGGATTGAAATTTATTCAAATGCAGTTTTAATTTTCTTGATGGAAATATGTAAATTTTTTATTTTATGCAAATCTTTACGACAGGTTTCTGTGTCTCATGTTGACTATTCAGTGTGGTTATATATTTTTGCTACAGGTTTGTGGGTCTCATTGTAACTGTTTAATATGGTTTGATTTTGCTTATAGGTAGTGGCAAGACCTATACAATGCAACCTTTACCTCTCAGAGCTGTTGAAGACATGGTTCGCATGTTGCACCAACCGTTTTACCACAATCAAAGATACAAGTTGTGGCTTAGCTATTTTGAAATCTATGGTGGGAAGCTGTTTGATCTTCTGTGTGATAGGAGGTTTGGCTTATTATAATTCTGAATTCTTTTTAACATCATTGCAACCCCATGCAATTTGAGGTAATATTTACTTCAATGACAAACAGAAATTGAAATTTTGATGATGTTATCAGGAAACTTTTAATGAGAGAAGATGGAAGACAGCAAGTTTGCATTGTGGGATTGCAGGAGTTTGAGGTCTCCGATGTTCAGGTTGTTAAGGAGTTTATTGAAAAAGGTAATGCTGCACGGAGTACTGGTTCTACAGGAGCGAATGAAGAATCATCACGATCACATGCTATTTTGCAATTGGCCATTAAGCAGCACAAAGAAGTAAGTGACACCAAAAGGCTGAAAGAAGGTAGTGGAAAAGGTGGTAAGATCGTTGGGAAGATCTCTTTCATTGATCTTGCTGGAAGCGAGCGTGGTGCTGATACGACGGATAATGATCGTCAAACACGGTTTGTACATTTTGGAGTCTCTTGGTTGGTGGTTTTAGCTTTTGGAAGCAAGATAATTGAAAATGCTTATAATGTTTAATTTTCTAAATATTAGATTTTCTGTGAAGCTTTTGTCACCTTATTTGGCATTTTGTTGTCTATTTCAGAATTGAGGGTGCAGAAATAAACAAGAGCCTTTTGGCTTTAAAGGAATGTATCCGTGCCCTTGACAATGATCAAATTCATATCCCGTTCAGAGGGAGTAAGCTGACTGAGGTGCTCCGCGACTCTTTTGTTGGCAACTCAAGGACAGTTATGATTTCATGCATTTCCCCAAATGCAGGCTCTTGTGAACACACACTTAATACCTTGAGATATGCTGACAGGTACTGTGGTAACATAATTTATCTGGATATGATTTTCTGATTACAATGTTTTGCTAAATATTGACTTGTTGACTGAGCAGGGTTAAAAGTCTTTCCAAGAGTGGGAACTCCAAGAAAGATCAGGTGGCTGCATCGTTAGTTTCTTCAGGCAAGGAATCAGCATCATTGTTGCCTTTCTCTGTTGAACCTGAGGATCTTGTGCAAATTCAAGATTCTAAAGCAGTGGAATTGCCTAGGAAAAATAGTGAAAGGATTTCATATAATTCTACATTGGATCTTGATAGAAACTCATATGGAACTCGAAATGGAAAAGAAATCCCACCAGCATCAGTTTCAATAGAGATGGAAAAAGTTGACTTAAAGACCAGTCATGAGAGTGTCAGATACAAACTGTATTCAGTTCAGAACTCATTTGATTTTCAAGAAGAAGAGAAGGTGACAAAGGTCTCCCCACCTCGCAGAAAAGCTTTTAGGGAAGAAAAATCTGAAAAACGGAGCAACTGGTCAAAAAGAGATGGTGGACCCCAATTAACTGCCACTGGTCATAATCCTCAACAAATGTATGATACAGCTTCCGACAATGCATCAAGAAAATATGATCAAGAATCTTCATGTAATGATGAAGAAATTGAAGCAATACTTGAGGTTAAAGATTCTACATTTTTTACCTCCTTGCTGTTGTGTTAAATCTATATTTCCTTTTAATTTTTGTTTTTGATTTTGTTTATACTGCTGCTGTTGTAGGAAGAAGAGGCTCTAATAGCAGCTCACAGAAGAGAAATTGAGAATACAATTGAGATAGTGCGTGAAGTAAGAGTTTTCACCCGATCTCCAGCATATAATTGATTGCATCTTATGTTTTTTGTAATTCTGTGGTTCGATAAGATTTTTTGGTTTATTTCTAACACAGATTGAAGCTAAGACTTCTCTTAACTACATCTTGATTATTTTTTAAACTTCAATATTTAGATATTTTACTAGTTGGAAACAACATTTATCGGACACTCAGTCATATGATTTTAAGAGATTAGTGGACAGAATATTGAAGTGGCTTGTTCATATGATTTTAAGGATGTTCTACAAAACTCTTCGCCTTTTAGTAGGATCAAGAAGGGTCTGTAGGAGTTGATATGACACTAGTCCGGTTGTTTTTATATCCTGACGAGAAAGTCAGAAAACAACAGAAAATTAAGTGTTCTCTGTTTTTGTGTGGCATCTCTTGATATGCATTTTTTCTAATGATGATTTTGTTACTGGAGAACTCTAACAAGATCTTTTCTGCACTCTGCTGATTTTCTTTTGTTTGATATTCCAAATATGTCTTGGTTATTCAGCAACAATTAAATATACATTTTTTCAGGAGATGGATTTGCTGGCAGAGGTTGACAAACCAGGCAGTTTCATCGACGATTATGTGGCAAAGCTAGGGTTTGTCCTGTCACGCAAAGCTGCGGGTCTGGTTAGTCTACAGGCACGTCTAGCAAGGTTCCAACAGCGTCTGAAAGAACAGGAGATCCTCAGCAGGAAGAAGGGGCTGGGGCTGCGGTAATATCATGCCTGAGGTAGTCTCCCTTGACCGTGCCACTTTGTGACCTTTCTGTTTTTCATCTTGTCCTCTTCCTACATAAGCGCAAGCATGAATACCATGACAAGGATTGTGATTCATCATGGCCAACAATGCCAACTTTCAGAAGGTCTTTTTTCATGATGTGTGTCTGCTTCCCATCTACTACTGATGCAGATGCCTTTGAAGGAGTTCCACTTGGGTTTCCTAGTTGGCTGCTCACGTTTCTGGTTTACTATCCTCCAATTGAGGGAGAATATCGTGTGCTTGGGGATGCATGGAATGTGTGAAGAGCAGCCATCCACTGTTGTCTAGATATTGGGGGCTTTGCTTTGGTGGGGTTATTTTGGCTGGAAGTCGATTAATTGGATGGTAGTGTTTTAAAATGGAACTGACATGCAGTCCCATGAATTGATTGCTGTATTTATTTCTTTGGCCCTCTCAAATAACAGGATTTGTGCGCAAAGATCTGTGTTGACTGCAATAATAGCACAGCACAAACTGTAGTAGGAAGCTGGAAAAGTCTCATCATTGACATCTCCATTTCCTGAAGCACAAGTCTTTTTGTGTCGTTAATCATAAGTAATAGGATTGCATCAGGCAGGCTTTTGTGTGGCAGTGTCAATTTGATCCACCGGATCAGCATAAGATTGGTATTTTCAGTTTGAAGCGTCGTAGTCATCAGTGTGGCAGTGTTCAGAATCTGATCATGCTGGGCATTATATTTACAAGATTCAAGATCAACTAGAATATTAGATGAGTCAAGCAAGCATACTTCCTATTGGCTATAGCAGAAGTAATGCCTCGTGATGTCATCGCAGGTATCGAGCTTCGCTCGATAACGGATTAAATAAAAAAAATCTCTGGGGAAGATCTTCATTTCATGCTCAGAATTTGTATGCTTTCTGAGAAAGGAAGACAAATGTTTTAGGTGTAAAAAAAAAGAGATGTTGAGATTTTAAAAACCTTAATTAAGTTTCATAAATTATCAGAATATTTTAGATATAAAATTTATTAAGATTCTGAATCCTTATTAAAATCCTCTTGAAAGTGTGATGTTTATATTTGATGTTTAAGCTTATCTAATGAATTGTTGAAGCATTCTGACTTGGACAATTTACTTGAAAAGCTTCAACCATTTACTTTTTATGGGGTGCTCTATTATCCCTGTATTTAGTTGACTATAGTATTTTAATATTTATATTTTAAAAAATTATATTGATATTTTTATGATTATGAAAATAAAATATTTAGGTCTATTTACTTTAATAATGTCGGTTTTATCAATGAAAATATGAAAGTAAAAAGCAAAAAGATAATTTTAACGTCCTAGTTGGTGGTGACGAACGACAGCACCATTAAGGGTCAATAGCGAGAGGTGGGGGCCACTTTACATTTGCGTTGTCTCTAACACAATTACCCATTGGTTCTTTTATTGCTTGGCAATATTGAATGTCGGATTTTGATGATTAAAATAATTGATAAATTATTAATCTAATCCATATGTTGAGATAAGTGTTGTAGGTTTAACTACGATAATGAATTAAACCTACGATAATGAATAAGACATAAAGAATATGTTGGGCTAGAGTCAAAGATCAGATGATATGATGAAGATTTGGAAGATGTGCCAGAAGCTCGTCGAGAGTTCGTCGGGAGCTCGTCGAGAAGTCGTCGGGAGTTCGCCAAGAATTTGTCAGGAGTTTGCCAAAAGCTCACCAAGAGTTTAACAGGAGCTCGTCGAGAGTTCGTCGGGGAGTTCGCTAAGAGTTTATTGGGAGTTCACCAAAAGCGTGCCGAAAGTTCACCGAAAGTTCGTTGAGACTTCTCTAGAAGAACAATTGACATACCGGATAAAGATTGCTAAGTTAATTCCTTGATTATCATAGTTAGAACTTAGATTGAGTTAGGATTGGGAGTAATCCCATTAACTTAGTTAGGGGCCAACTGAGCTTAAAATAGGGTTGAGTTGGGCCGGATAGAAGGCCTACTCGGTCACTTGGAGCCTTGTCAGGCGATGGCACCGCCCAGGGTGGGCAGTGGAACCACTTGAGGCTCGGTCTCCCAAGTGGTTTGGGTGGTGGTACCGTCGACAGTTAATGTTGTCAGGCGGTGGTACCTCTAGTACTCTGGAAATCCGAGATGAGACACTTTTTTACCTCAAATTCTCAATCTTTTAGGGCCTATAAATACCCCACTCCCTTCTACATGGAAGGGTAACAAAAAGAGCAGAAAAGTATGAAAAAATCTTTTAAGTGTTGGGGTGTAAAAGTGTTGTAAAAGTGCTAAGAGTCCTCCTCCTCTTTCTTCAGCTTTGTATTCATTAAAGAAGAGGTGTGAGGCTTGTAAGAGTTATTTCCTAAACCCATGAAAAGGAGAAAGCTTTGTAAGAAGGTGGTTGATCTTCACCTATTGAAGGAAGTACCATTAGTGGATGCCGGTAATCTCGACGGAGGAGGAATCAGAAGTGGACGTAGGTCACAATGACCAAAACACTATAAATCCGATGTGTTCTTTCCTTACTACTTTCTTTCATTACTTAGTTGTAATCTACACTTTATATTTACTCTAAGTCATTACTTTCATTACTTTTCGATACGGGCTTTGTCGAAATGATTTTATCAAATAAATTTTTTTAAATCAATGTAATTTTTATCGATGCACTAATTCACCCCCCCCCCCTTCTTATTGCCGTATTGATCCTAACAATTGGTATCAAAGTAAGGTTACTCTTGATTTGGTTTAAAACCTAAGAGAGATGGCTTTTATCGGTAATCATGAGGGTCATTCTATTACACGTCCTCCCATGTTCAATGGAACATACAACATCTATTGGAAAACTAGAATGAGGATTTTCTTGATTTCTATGGATTTTAAGTTATGGAATATCGTTGAAAATGGATTTCAAAAGTTTTCTCTTCCAATGAACGATTGGAATGATTTAGAGAAGAAAACTTTCTCTTTGAACGCCAAAGCTATGAATGCTTTATTTTATGCTTTGGATAAAAATGAATTCAATCGAGTTTCTATTTGCGAAATGACTTATGACATTTGGCATACATTTGAAATCATACATGAAGACACGAGTAGAGTTGAGTCAAAAATCTATCTTTTAGTTCATAGTAATGAATTGTTTCGCATGAAATCAAGCAAGACCATTGGCGACATGTACACCCAGTTTACGAATGTCGTCAATGGTCTAAAAGCACTTGGTAAAAGTTTTTTCTAATTTTGAACTTGTTAACAAGATATTAAGTGTTTGAATCTTAGATTTTGATTATGAAATCAATTAGTAAATTTTTTGATCTAATATATATATTGAGAAAAGTGTGCAGGATTAACTATGATAGCGGTAAAACATGAAGCGGATGATGGGCTGGAGTCTAGATCGAGACTTCGTTGAGAGTTCGAGAGTTCATCGAAAGTCCGAACGTTTGTCGGAAGTTCTACCGGAATTAATCGAGAAGTCTAGGAGCTTGCCAAAAAAGCTCGTCAGAACTCACCAAGAAGATCATCGTGAAGTCCAAGAACTTGTCGAAAGTCCACCGAAACATTATCGAGAGATCGTCGGAAGATCGTCGGAAGCTCACCGGAAGAACAATTGACAAACCAGAACAAGAATGCTTTGTTAAATGTCTTAATTATTGTAGTTAGATCTTAAGTTAAGTTAGGATTGGGAGGTAATCCCACTAACTCAATTAGGGGCCAATTGGGCCCTTAACATGATTGAATTAGGTCAGATTGAATAGCTCATTTAGCACCTGAAGTCACGGCCGGCGGTGGCACCGCCTGGTGACTCAGTCTCCCAGGTGGTCTGGACGGTGGTACCGTTGATAGTTAATGCTGTCAAGCGATGGTACTGCCAGAGCTCAATCTCCGAGCTCTGTCAAGCAGAGCTCCTGACAGAGCTCGGAGACTAGGCGGTGTTACCACCCAATGTCAATCTGTAGGCGGTAGTACTACCCAATAATGGTCGTGGTACTGCTAGTACCCCGAAATCCGGGGATGTGACACTTTTTGGCTCCAATTCTGAAACCATTGGGGCTTATAAATATCCCACCCTTTTCTGCATGGAAGGTTGATAAAGTACAATCAAAAGTGTGAAAAATCTTAAGTATTGGGGTGTTAAAAGTGTTATAAAAGTGAGAAGAGTCCTCCTCCTCCCTCTCTTAGCTTTATAATCATCCAAGAAAGAGGAGTGAGGCTTGTAAGGGTTATCTCCTAAACTCGTGAAAAGGAGAAAGCACTGTAAAGAGATGATTGGTCTTCACTTATTGAAGGAGGACCATTAGTAGACGTCGGTGACCTTGACAGAGGAGGAATCAGAAGTGGATGTATGTCATAACGACTGAACTACTATAAATTCCGATGTGTTCTTTCCTTATTGCAAATTCTCTTTACTGCATTCAACTTTACTATATTGCAAACTGCCCAACCTTTTCTTCTCTACTTATTCAAAGTAAAACAAACGATTTGAGTTGAAACCAATTTTTATAGTGCGAAGTCTTTCGAATCGACGTAATTTTTTCACTGTACTAATTCACCCCCCCCCCCTCTTAGTGCCGCTCTTGATCCTAATAATTGGTATCAGAGCAAGGTCACTCTTGTTTGGTTTGAAACTCAAGAGAGATGACATTTGCCGGCAACCAAGAGGTTCATTCAATTACACGTGCACCTATGTTCAATGAGACAGATTACATATATTGGAAGACTAGAATAAGGATTTTTCTAATTTCAATGGATTTTGAGTTATAGAACCTTGTAGAAAATGACTTTCAAAAGTCTTCTCTTCCAATAAGCGATTGGAATGAGTTAGAGAAGAAGACTTTCGCTTTAAATGCCAAGGCTACGAATACCTTGTTTTACGCATTATATAAAAACAAGTTTAATCGAGTGTCTATTTATGAAAAGACTTTTGATATTTGGCACACACCCGAAATCACTCATGAAGGTACTAGTATAGTAAAGGAGTCGAAGATAAATCTTTTAGTTCATACTTATGAATTGTTTCAGATGAAACCAAATGAGACCATTATCGATATGTATACCCATTTTACGGATGTCGTCAATAGTTTAAAAGCTCTTGGTAAATATTTTTTGAACTTTAAACTTGTTAATAAAATATTGAGATCCCTTCCAAAGAGTTGGGGCCCTAAAGTAATGGCCATTCAAAAGGCTAAGGATTTAAATAACTTTCCTCTCGAAAAACTTATCGGGTCACTAATGACTCATGAGATGACTTGCAATGCTCATGAAGAGCTTGAGAATAACCTTCCAAAGAACAAGAAGGATATAACACTAAGAACTCAAGATGACCACTTGAAAGAAACTTCAAGTGATGAGGACTATGATGATGACTTGGCACTCTTGACCAAAAAATTCATAAAAAGAAATAAATTTAAAAATGATTCTAAAAATAAATTTGAACGTAAGAAAGAACAAGTTATATGCTATGAATGCAAGAAGCCGGGACATTTCAAAAGCGAACCTAAGCAAAGAAGAAGCAACCAAAGAAAAAGAAGGCTCTTAAAACAACTTGGGACGACTCAAGTTGTTCATCCAAAGAAGAGGAGCCAACCAACATAGAGCAAGTTGCTCACTACACACTAATAACTATCGGAGATGAGGTAAGTAGTTCATTAAATATAAATTTAACTTTTGACTAGTTTTTAAGTACTTTTCATGAATTTTTTGATGAATGTAGATCTTCGAGTAAAAAGTATAACTATTTGAAAAAGGATCATGTCATTTTAAATGTTGAATTTAAAAAACTTAAGCATGATAATCCTTCTTTGCCTCCGTATACTAAGTGTGAACACTTAGAGGCGAAGAAAAACTTGCTACTCAAAGAAACCTTAGAAAAGTTTGAGATCGATAGCAAGTCATTGAACATGATCCTTGCTAATATGGGTCAAGTTCATAGAAGAGGTGAAATCAGATTTGTGAGTAACTCTCACTAAAATCTAACCACCTTTTTTAAAGGCTCTACCTTGCATGTATCACCCCACACCAAATGCAACTTTTGTTCCAAACTTGGACATGTTGCCTATAAATGTCCACTTAAGAGATATAGTTTACAAAAATTGATTTAGGTTCCTAAAGGAACAATAAAGAACTCTATACAAAATGATAAGTTAAGTAGATCGACTTTTGAGGTACCCAAGGGCAAATGGCTACCTAAAAATCACCCTCTTTTGTAGAAATGTTTACCATCACAAGCTAGGAGCAAGAGATGGATAATAGATGCTCAAGACACATGACCAGAGATCTGTCTCAATTCTCTAAGCTCACTAGCCTAGACGAAGGGTATGTCACCTCAAGAGACAACAACAAGAGTAAAATCATTGGCAAAGGAACCATAGGTAACAAATCCAACTTTTTGATTGAAGATGTATTGTTGGTTGATGGCTTAAAACATAATTTTTTGAGCATTAGTCAATTATATGATAAAGGATACATCATTAGATTTGAATCCAATGCTTGCATTATTGAAAAACCATGCAAAAATACATCTATGATTGCCTTAAAATAAAATAATATATTATTTTTCGATTTTGAATGACGATGCTTGACTTTGGCATAGAAGATTAGGTCATGCTAATATGAAACTAATCTCTCAAATTTCATCTAAAGAACTTGTAAGAGGTATTCCTAACATTAAGTTCGTTAAAGATAATATATGTTATACATGTCAACTAAGAAAATAAATAAAAGGTAGTTTTAAACCAAAGAATCAAATAAGCACCTCTAGACCATTGCAATTGATCCATATGGATTTATTTGGATCAATTGATACATCAAGCCTAGGAGGTAACAAATACGCCTTTATCATTGTAGACGATTATAGTAGATATACTTGAAGATACTTCTTGGCGTACAAAAGTGATTGTTTTAGGTATTTTTCTAAGTTTTGCAAACTTATTCAAAATAAAAAAGGCTTTATGATTTCATCAATTCGGAGTGATCACGGTGGCGAATTTCAAAATCGTGATTTTCAAAATTTTTGTGAATCAAATGGATACAATCACAATTTCTCTACTCTGAGAAATCCTCATGGAGTAGTAGAAAGAAAAAAATAGAAATTTATAAGAAATGACAAGAACCATATTAAATGAACATAGCCTACCCAAATATTTTTGGGCCGAAGTCGTTAATACGGCATGCTATGTTATGAATAGGGTTCTAGTAAGGCCATTACTTTCCAAAACTCGTTATGAATTGTGGAATAACAAAAAACCCAATGTTTCATATTTTAAAGTTTTCGGTTGTAAATGTTATATCTTGAATGAAAAAGATGCCTTAGGAAAATTTGATGCAAAATCAGATGAAAGAATTTTTCTTAGCTATTCTTATATTTCTAAAGCCTTTCGTATCTTTAACAAAAGAACTTTAGTTATAGAAGAATCTATTCATATTGTCTTTAATGAAGTTTCTAAATTTAAGAAAAATGAGTTTGATGATGATCTTAATTTTGATGCTTTGAATTTAAATGAACCCTCTCCTCCAACTAGCAACTTGGATGTATCTTCTTCCGAAACATCCTTACCTAAGAAAAGGAAGTATGTAGATGTTCATCCTAAGGAGCTAATCATAGGAGACACATCAAAAGGGGTTCAAACTCGTTCTTCTCTTAAAAATTTTTGTGCCAATGTCGTTTTTCTTTCTCAAATTGAACCTAAATGCATTAACGAGGCCTTGAAAGATGATTCATGGATTATCGTAATACAAGAAGAGTTAAACCAATTTGAGAGAAATGAGGTGTGGAAGCTTGTTCCGAGGCCAAATGACCATTTAGTTATTGGTACTAAATGAGTTTTTAGAAACAAGCAAGATGAATTTGGTATCGTGGTTAGAAACAAGGCTAGATTAGTGGCCAAGGGTTTCAACCAAGAAGAAGGTATCGATTATGACGAAACCTTCGCTCTTATGACACGATTAGAAGCCATAAGATTGCTCCTTGCCTATGCTAGTAATAATAATTTTAAGTTATTTCAAATGGATGTCAAAAGTGCTTTTCTTAATGGCTTTATTTACGAAGAAGTTTATGTTGAACAACCTCCTGGATTTAAGAATAATAATTTTTTGAATCATATGTTTAAATTGACTAAAGCTCTCTATGGATTAAAACAAGCCCCAATGGTTTGGTATGAGAGACTTAGCTCCTTTCTTATCTAAAATAATTTCTCTAAAGGCAAGGTTGATACTACATTGTTTATTAAAAATTTTGAAAATAATTTTCTTGTTATTCAAATTTATGTTGATGATATTATTTTTGGTTCTACAAATGAATCCTTATGTGAATCATTTGCTATAAGAGTATGAGCCAAGAGTTTGAAATGAGTATAATGGATGAACTAACTTTCTTTTTAGGCTTACAAATCAAACAACTTAGTGATGGTATTTTTTTTTAGTCAAACTAAATATGCATTAGACTTGTTAAAAAGGTTTAATATGAAAAGTTCAAAGGCTGTCAATACTCTTATGAGTACTTCTACTAAGTTAGACATTAACAAAAATGGAGAAAGCTTTGATCAAAAAGCTTATAGGGGTATGATAGGAAGTTTACTATACCTCACCACAACTAGATTGGACATCATGTTTAGCATAGGACTTTGTGCCAGGTTTCAATCTAATCCTAAGATATCTCATCTTAAAGCAGTTAAAAGAATTCTTAGATATCTTAAAGGAACCACTAATCTAGGATTATGATATCCAAAATCTAAAAACTTTGAACTAATTGCTTATGTTGATGCGGATTTTGCTGGATGTAGAATAGATAGAAAAAACACATTCGGAACATGTCAATTCTTAGGTCATGCACTTGTATCTTGGTCTTCCAAGAGACAAAACTCTGTTGCACTATCTACAATCGAAGCTGAATACATAGCAGCGAGTGCATGTTGTGCACAAGTTGTATGGATGAAAAATATATTAGAAGATTATAAGATTTACCTTAAGAATATTCCCATAAAATGTGATAACACGAGTGTAATATGTTTAACAAAAAATCCTATTCAACACTCTAGAACTAAACATATTGACATTAGGCATCATTTCATAAGAGATCATGTTAATAACCATGACATATCTTTATAGTTTACTGATACGAAATATTAATTAGTCGATATCTTAGAGGAATATTAAATAATAGTTTATTTATTTTAGATATTACTCCACATGTCATGAATGTTAGTGTGTCTAAGAGGAAGCGAGATGAGGTGAATAATGTATATCTGTGACATTGTAGGCTAGGTCATATCCACGAAGAAAGAATTCAAATGTTACTAAAGGATGGATGCTTAGATCTATTTGATTATGAATCATATGCAAACGGTGAGTCTTGCCTTTAAGAGAAATTGATCAACTCTTCATTTAGTAAAATTGGAGAGAGAGCCACTAAGTTGCTATAATTCATGCATATTGATGTATGTGGTCCTATGTCAACTCAAGCTATAAGTGATTACTCATATTTCATTATACTTTCAAGTTGAAATCAAAAGAGCAATTATAATTCATTTGGATAATTTTCCTCTTTTGTAAATGGCAAAGAGAAACATAAAAGATCAGATAAGAGATCTTAATTTTAAAAAAAATCTTAAGTCTCAAGTATCAAGAAATCAAGATCATGATTAGGATAAAAACTTCTCTATAGCAAAAAGAAACATAGAAAAACTTGATTCATTACATAAGAAATCTTAAGTCATCAAAATCGAGAAATCAAGAGAAAAATTATGATTAAAAGAAATCTCCTTTTTAGTGAATAGCAAAAGGAAGAATCATAATAATCTTGATTCAAATAAAAAACATCATTCAAAACTAAGAAATCAAGATAAAAATCACGATTCATTTAGATAAGTATTCTCTTTTAATAAAATGCAAGAGTCACATAAGAATAAAGAGTAAGGGATCTTGATTCGGATAAAGAAAATCTCAAGTTATAATTCTGAGAATTCAAAATCATTATATAGATAAAACTCATTCAAATTCAAATCATCAAAATCACTTTCAAGATATTCAAAATGACATAAATAGATTCATTAATCTCTTATTGAAAAATCGATAAGATAAAGATAGAGAAATTTTTAAGAAAAAATGTATCCCCTTTTTATGCATTTCAATTTATGTGATTTATTTCATACAAACATACATTTGTCTTTTATGCCAAATAAAAACATGCATCATCATTTAAAATAAAAAAATAAATTTTATCACAAAGATTAATAGACCATAAATCATAAAAATCATTATACATAATTTTAAAATATAAACTCATTAAACATGATTTCATTAAACATAAAGCATTTTCAATCAAAATCATTTTATTTCGGCTAATGATCTTTGTCAAGTGTTTTGGATCTCTGGTCATAAGCCTTGAGCATCGACTCTTAAGATTTTTGCTTCTAACTTTCGATTATAGATATTTCTATATGAAAGGTGGGTTTGTTCTAGGTACCCATTTAACTTTAAGTCCCTCATGTTTTGATCTATCACTCTTAGCTTTTGGAATTAAGACATTTATGGTTCCTTCAGAACCCAAACTAATTTATATGAGTCATACTTTTTAAATAAATATTTAAAAGTAAAATGACCATATCTACGGCAAAAATTACATTTAACATTAGGGAAAACATGCAATGTGGGTCCTTTAACAAATAAAGTTGATTTTTGTTGAGTGTTCCTACTCACACAACCGATTCCTTCTTTTCTATGAACATGACTCTTATTGGCGAGAATTATATTTAAAGATTTGCTACTAATTTTAAATTTATCTAGCATTTGTTGTAATAACAAATTTTCCTTTTTGCATGAATCTAATTATTCACATTTAGTGCAAGAGTTTAGCATGCCATTATCATGCTCATTTTTTATTTTTTTTAAATTACTAGAGAGAGAAGCATGATCTTTTTTTAGCATTTTATATTTCTTACCAACTAATTTAAAATTGTCAAACAAATCATAAAATGCATCTAATGATTTATTATAAGGTAAATAAGATTCGTCTAAGTCACTTACCTTGTCGTTGAGGGCCATTAAGGCATAGTTCGTCGTCTCGCTTTTGTTGGTTTGCTCCTCATCTTCGGATGTACTCGATTTGTTCTAAGTCACCTTAAGTGTTTTTTTCTTCTTTGGGAGCTTCTTCATTTTAAGTTCATTTTTGTTCTTAGTTTCATGTTTTATGAATTTTTTGAATTTTCTTGTGAGGAGTTCAATATCATCATCACTTGAGCTTTCGTCTGAGTAGTCTTCTTTTGTTTTAAGTGTCAAATCCTTTCCATTCTTTGGAAGGTTGTTCTTATGTTCGTCATGTGCAATATATGTCATTTTATAGGTTATTAAATACTCAATAAGTTTTTCAAGTAAAAAATTATTTAAGTCCTTTGATTCTTGTATTGTCGTTACTTTTAAGCCTCAACTTTTTGAAATGGATCTTAGAATCTTATTTACAAGTTCAATCTTAGAAAAATATTTGCCAAGAGCTTTTAAACTATTGACGACATCCGTAAAATAGATGTATATGTCAACAATAGTTTCGCTTCGCTTCATTCGAAATAATTTAAAATCATGCATCAAAAGATTTATCTTAGATTCTTTTACTCTATTTGTGTCTTCATGAGTTACTTCTAATGTGTATCAAATCTCATGTGTAATTTTACATAAAGAAATATGATTAAACTCATTTTTATTCAAAGCACAAAATAAAGCGTTCATAGCTATAGCATTAAAAAAAAAAGACATTTAAAAATTATTTTTAATAATATTCCATAAATCGAAATTCATAGAAAGCAAGAAAGCTCTCATTCGAGTTTTCCAATATGTGTAGTCCATCTCATTGAATATAGGAAGATGAACGATAGAAAGACCCTCTTGATTGCTAGTAAAAGCCATTTCTCTTGAGTGTTAAACCAAACGAGAAAAACCTTGGCTCTGATATCAACTGTTAGGACCAAAATTAGCACTAAGAGGGGGGGTGAATTAGTACTTTCGTAAATGTTATGTCGATTCGAAAATCTCATTCGATAAAATGGTATCGGAAATATGTTTAACTTGTAAACATTTATAAGAATGTAATGAGCAAGTAAGGTAGTTTGCAATAAAGGTAAACAATAAAATAGAAATGCAAACCTAGTTTTATAGTGGTTCGATCATCGCGACCTACGTCCACTCTCGATTCCTCTTCACTCGAGGCCGTCGGCTTCCACTACTGATCTTCCTTCCAATGGGCAAAGATCAACTACCCTTATAACTCTTTCTTCTTTTCACAAGCTTAGGAGAGAACCTTTACAAGCTTCACACCTCTCTTAGACTAAGCCCGAAACTTAAAGAGAATGAGGACACTTAACACTTTTTTAACTCAGAATAACAATCCCTTTCTACTCTTTTTTTCTTACTACCCCAAGTAGAAAAGAGTGGGGTATTTGTAGACCCCAAATGTATTTCAATTTAGAGCCAAAAAAGGTCTAATCCTAGGTTTCTAGGGTACTGGCGGTACCACCGCTTGTAGCACTAACAATGGGCAGTACCATCGCTTGACATACTGACACTATATGGCACCACAGCCCAATCTAGTGGTACCACCACCTGACATTGTTTGGGAGACTGTGTTTGGGTGGTACCACCACCTAAACTAGCGGTACCATCGCTTGACATAATCTAGGAGACTGTGTCTAGGTAGTACCATTGCCTAGTCTAGCAGTACCATTGCTTGATAGCTTGAAAAAGTGTACTCTTGACTTTTCCAACTCATAGGTGGTTCTACCTAACCTTGGATCACCGAATGAGCCTTCTACTTAGTCCAAAATAGTCCTAACTTAGGCCCAATGGGCCTCTAATTGAGTTAGTAGGGTTCCTCCCAAACCCAACTCAATTATAATCACGACTACTTCAATCTAGACACGGTCGATTACAAACAGAATACTATGTTGTCCAACATGTCATTGGTTCATCCAGCGCTTCGTTCGATCCTTTCGATGTATCATCCTCTCTTATGGTGTATTGCCTAATCGGCATGTTGACCTTCGCAACATCTGATCTCCTTGGTGTAATGCCCAATCATTCTGGCCCGATGCTCGAACTCATGGCATGAAGCCTTCTACCGACATGTCGACCGATCCTTCAGCTCGACATCCAATCTCCTGACATGTTCCAGCCCAACATATGATTTCACTACTTTAATCGATTTATCTTTCCTTGATTGAAGCTAGTCCTGCATCACTCAAAATGTATATTAGATCGTTAACTCATCAATTAATTTCATCATCAAAATCCGAGATTCAACAATATGAGCATGATAGCACCATACCCGGTATATGGTCTTTGGGATATTAGATGGATAAGGGGCTATAAATACACAGTAACTGAGGACATACGAGTCCAATGGATTGGATTTCCTTGTATTGTCTTGGGACTACGGCATAGTGGCCTAGTACGTTCGTAGTCGATAAGTCGAGTGAATTATTATAAAGATAATAATTCACTGAGTTAGATGAAGTTCTGACGGGTATGACTCACTGCTAGCTCGATATTGAGCCTATAGGGTCACACACATATTATAGGTGTCACTACGAGTAAAGGTTCGAATATGAGATATCTGCTGGAGCCCCTATCTTATTAGATATCCAATAAGCCCCTAAATTATTGGATCTTATGGATGAGATCCAATAAGAGCCAATGAGAGATTATTAGATAGAGACCCACTAATCTAAGAGACTTGGATAGTTTGATAGAGATCAAGTACCCAATATGGTAGAATCCATTACGTTTAAGTTGATAGGAGGCCTCTATAAATAGGAGAAAACCAAAGGGCCATGGGCTAAGGTTTTTTTTTTTTGTCTCTTCGTATTCTCCTCTCCCTCTTCTCATATTACAACCCCTATTTGGGGTGTGTGGATAGTAAGAAGGGGCAACTCCTTTTTGATTGTGTGGTGCGTGTAAGGAAGAGTTTTTGGACAACGATTTGAGGAGGATCTTCGTAGCCCTTGCTGTGTGGATCACCGCTAGAGATGAAGGCATTTGAACTTCTTCATCTAATCTTACATATCTATAGAAATTCAGGGATATACGATCTCTTGAGGTAATTTTCTTATGCATGGTTTTTCAATTTTGTAGGTTTTTGTACATCAACTTTTGCACGACGAGAAAAAACATTTTTTCTACGAGAATTCTAGGATTTTGTTTTCTGTTCTTCCGCTACGCATGTGATATCGCTCTATATTTCCCAACACTTATACGGTACACAGGTGCATAATTTTATGAATAGTTATGTTTTATACATATGCATATATTTATTATGGCGTATGGTGGGGGAGTGTACGGAAAGACGCATAAATTCATGAAGACAAAGTTCTCTCCCTGTGCACAAATTTAATATAATGTAAAGAATACACATATGTACTACAGTATAAGATGAAAAATTATATGAATTTCTACATTTTGAATATGTGCATATAAGCATTTCAAATTATTTTTAAAGTAGAATTTTATATCCTTATGTTCGCGTGCAATGTGTAAGATTAATTATTTTATACCATCATTTTAAAATACTATATATAACATGATGCATGCCCACCTGATTAAAACTATGAAGGCTTATACTTAATAAGTAAATTACTCATTATATACCCTATTTTGTAGATAAGGATATTAGTTGCTCACCCAAGTGAATGGGTAAGAAAGTGAGCACATTCAAATTTTGTATAGAGAAATTTTTGATATGTTATGTTATGTTAATTTTGGATATGTTATGTGTGGATTTTTCTGTTTGGTTAAATTATATATAATTTTGTACAAGCGTTAAAATTATTATGTACAAGGGAAGTCTTGTTGTTTTGACTTAGATATTTGCATGTTTTAAATTTTAAGATTGTATACCTTCTGCTACATTCATATCGATAGTAAAAATAATGTAATGAAAGAAATATGACATCCTACCTTAGTTCGACATGTAGGGTATATATGGGACTAGGAGTGGAGTGTTACAAATCAGCCTCCTATCTCCTCCTCATTTCTCTTTCAACCATGAGCCCCTCCCTAGTACGAGAGGACAGAAAGAGGGCCACCCCCTCTCTTGTCTACTACTGCGTGGTGGTGTACGATCACGATGAGAGAACCCGTGGTGGTGGTGGCGAGCTCGATCGTTGTTGCTCCTAGTTTCAACCATATTGTAGCTTTTATATTCGTAACAATGGCTACATGATGAGCAAAAGTTCCACCATGTTGTAGTTATTAGTGCACTATTGCTGCCATGTTATTGCATATGTTAGTTGCTAAATTTCTCATGAAATTATGTTTAATCTGAAAGTATCAACTAGAAATAAGGAGTTCAGTTTTCTCAACGGAGATTAATCTTCTCCAAATGTTTGGACTCCTTATATCTTTTTGCTATGCCATGAAAGCTAGATTCACCTCCTTGTATGGAATATCTTCAGGTTATAGGACATACTTTTTTTTGTTATTCTCATAGCAATCAGATTATAGTCTTTTCTTTTTGTTTTTAAAATATTATTTTTTTCATTGATATGTAAGTATTTTCTACCGGTCGGAATTGCTTCTCTTTTTTAAAATTGGATGGTTGGATTTGCAACAATGGATAATAGCTTGGACGGAAGCTTCTACGGAGTATTTCGACTACTAACAGATGGAAAAGATTTAATTCTTCAAAACTTATTGTAAATTTTCATATATTTGGTTCATCTTGCAGGATCATCAGTGGCTAGGCTTCCTTTTAAGTGCAGTGCAGCAGTGTCTCGTTGTTGTTTTTGACTTTTGCCTAGCTGAATGTGTTGAGCTGGCAGCCCACAAATTCAGCTCATAGTGGGCTTTGGCAGCCCACAGCTCATCCCCTTTTAATCTAATCCTAATTAATATTAGGGGGGTATGGTGGCTATGTTTTGGAGGTAGAAAAAGACATAAATAGGACAGCAACGTGAGAGAAAAAAACATAGCCACGAGATTCCAAAGAAAAGGAGGAAAACAAGGCAGAAAAGAAGAGAAAGAAAGGGAAGAAGACAAGGACAACACAGAGAGGCTGTTCTCAATCATCTAACAGTGTTCTTATCTCAAGTTAGATCAAATCTACAGTAGACTCTTGCTGTGATTACTTGGGGAGGTTTTAGATATTGTAGGCAGTGACATGATCCTTGTATCCTAGTTATTTTTTTGTGATTGTTGTTAGGGTTTAGGGTAAGAGATTGAGATTTGTATATTTATTATTCTCATAGTGGATTATCTCTAGTTTGCCTCGTGGTTTTTACCCTTCACATTGGAGGAGTTTTCCATATATATCTTGGTGTTCTATTTGATTGTGATTTCATTTAATTCTGCTGCATATCATATCATGGCCTTATAGTATTTGTTCATATACAAAGGTTATTCTTGTTTATATCCCCATCAACTGGTATTAGAGCAAGAGGTTTTGGTGATTTAAATTTTGTATTTGAACATGGAGGCCAGTAATATTTCTCGCATGATTAGTTTAAATGGAAACAATTGGATAATATGGAAACCAAGAATGGAAGATCTCTTGTATTGCAAAGATTTGTATGGACCTTTGTAGGGGGATAGTGCAAAACTCATAACTATGACAGATGATGAGTGGAAGAGGTTAGATCGAAAAACAATTGGATTTATTCGATAGTGGCTTGATGATAGTGTCTTTAACCATGTTTCTACTGAAATTTCTGCATATTCTCTTTGGAAAAAGTTGGAAAGTCTCTATGAAGGAAAAATAGCTGGCAACAAAGCTTTTTTTATTAGAAAACTTGTGAACCTAAAATATAGGGAGGGTGCTTCTATTGCTGAACATTTGAATGAAATGCAAAGTATTACTAACCAGTTATCCTCTATGAAAATGTCTCTTGATGATGAGTTGCAGGCATTGTTACTTCTCAATTCATTACCAGAAAGTTGGGAGACACTGGTGGTTTCCTTCAGTAATTCTGCGCCAGATAGTGTTGTCACTATGAGTCAAATAACAAGCAGTTTGTTGAATGAGGAGTTGAGAAGAAAGAGTTTAGCAACATCTCAGAATGATTCACAGACACTTATCTCAGAGAACAGAGGAAGGTCAAAGTCTAGAAGCAGTTCACGCATGGGTAGAAGCAAGTCAAGATCAAGAAAAGATATTATTTGCTATAATTATGGTGAGAAAGGACATTACAAGAACCAATGTAAGCAACCTAAGAAGAGCAAGAAAAAGGGAAAAGAAGTGGAGTCTATAGAGTCAAAAGATAATATCACAGCTACAATGTAGGGTGGTGATTATTTGATTTTATCTCCTTCTGATGATATTTTTTCTTGTGTGTGTCAGGATCTTGAGTGGGTAATTGACACAGGTGCTTCTTATCATGCTACACCATGGATGGAGTTTTTTGCTACATACAGGTCTGAAAATTTTGGTATTGTCAAGATGGGCAACTATGACACAGGAGACATCATAGGCATGAGTGATATCCATTTAAAGACCAACCTTAGCTGCAAGTTGGTGCTTAAGGATGTGAGGCATGTGGTTGACTTGAGGCTGAATCTAATTTCAGTTGGAAGGCTAGATGATGAAGACTATGATAGCAGATTTCACAAAGGGCAATGGAAGCTCAGTAAAAGTTCTCTTGTTATAGCTAATGGAAAGAAATGTCATACTTTGTACAGGTTGCAGGCTAAAGCTTATGGTGAGTAGTTAAATGCTACAGAAAAAGACTTCAGCATGGAGTTGTGGCATAGGCGACTGGGACACATGAGCGAAAAGGGGCTGCAAGCTCTTTCTAAGAGAGAGGTATTACTAGACCTCAGAGGTATACATCTGAACCCTTGTATTGATTGTTTGGCAAGTAAACAACATAGAGTTTCATTTGCTAGTCTTGCTTTGTCTAGAAAAATACATGCCTTAGACCGTGTTTATACAGATGTATGTGGTCCTTTAAGGACAAAAACTCATGGTGGATCTGTTGATGTTCTTGGTATAAGTGGTGCACTTTATTTTGTCACTTTTATAGATGATTTTTCCAAGAAAGTTTGGGCCTATGCTTTGAAGACTAAAGATCAGGTGATTAATGTCTTTAAAGAGTTTCATGCTAGGGTTGAAAGGGAGACAAAAAGGAAATTGAAATACATAAGATCAGATAATGGTGGTGAGTATACAGGATTGTTTAATAACTATTGCAGGTCACATGGAATCCAACATGAGATGACAGTTCCTGGTACACCTCAGCATAATGCAATTGCAGAGATGATGAACTGCACCATCATGGAAAAGATCAGATATATGCTTTCACAGGCCAAGCTACCCAAAAGGTTTTGGGATGAAGCTTTGAGGACTACAATTGATGTGATCAACTTATCACTATGTACAGCCCTAGATGGTGATGTTGCAGAGCATGTATGGTCAGGAAAAATTGTTTCCTACAAGCATTTGAGAGTGTTTGGTTGTCGTGCATTTGCACATGTTCCAGATAATGAGAGGTCCAAGATGGATGGTAAGACTAAAGAATGTATTTTTCTTGGTTGCTCACATGATCATTTTGGTTATAGGCTTTGGGATCCAGAAAAGCAGAAGGTGTTTAGAAGCAGAGATATAGTCTTCTTTGAGGATCAAACTTTTGAAGATTTGAAGAAGAAGGCACCAGCCAATACTTCTGCAGAAGGATTAGCAGATTGTGACCCAATTACTCCTCTAGTATATCAGGGTGATGGGGGAGATGTGCAGGAAGATAGTGTAGAGCCTGATATTGATCTACCTACAGGACATGTTGAGCAAGAAGAAGTAGGAGAGCAAGTTCCAACAAAACCTCAGTTGAGAAGATCTTCTAAACAACGTCAACCTTCCAGAAGATACTTTACATATGAGTATGTGATGTTTACTGATGTAGTTGAACCAAAGAGTTATCAGGAAGCAGTTGAAAGTGAGTAGAAAGAGAAGTGGTTAGTTGCTATACAGGAAGAGATGGATGCTCTTCAGAAGAACCACACTTATGATTTGGTGCTACTACCAAATGGAATGAATGCCTTGAAGAACAAGTGGGTTTTCAGGTTGAAGACTCAAGAATATTGTTCTCAACCAAAATACAAAGCTAGATTGGTTGTGAAAGACTTTAGTCAAAAGAAAGGTATTGACTTTGAAGAGATTTTTTCTCCTGTTGTTAAAATGTCTTCTATTCGTGTTGCTCTTGGTATTACTGCTAGCCGGGACTTGGAGGTTGAGCAGTTAGATGTGAAGACAACTTTCCTTCATGGGGATTTGGAGGAGGAAATTTATATGGAGCAACCAGAAGGCTTCAAAGTTAAAGGTAAAGAGAACTTTGTCTGTAAATTGAAGAAGAGCTTGTATGGGCTAAAGCAAGCTCCAAGACAATGGTATAGAAAGTTTGATTCATTTATGATAGAAAATGGATACAAAAGAATGGCTTCAGATCATTGTGTGTACATCAAATGGTTTGGTGAGGATTTTATTATTCTCTTACTTTATGTTGATGACATGCTTATTCTTAGAAAAGATATGTCTAAAATTGATAGATTGAAGAATGAACTAAGTGAATCTTTTGCAATGAAGGACATGGGGCCAACAAAGCAAATACTAGGTATGTAGATTTCCCGTGACAGAAAAAATAAGAAGATTTGGTTGTCACAAGAGAAATACATCGAGAAGATATTGGAAAGATTTAGTATGAGTAATGCAAAGCTAGTTAGTTCTCCTCTTGCAGGTCACTTCAAGTTGTGCTCAGAACAGAGTCCGTCAAGTGATGAGGAGAAGGAGAAAATGCAAAAGGTTCTTTATGCTTCAACAGTTGGAAGTTTAATGTATGTAATGGTATATACGAGGCCAAACATCACATATGCAGTTGGTGTTACTAGCAGATTTCTTGCAAATCCAAGCAAAGAGCACTAGGCAGCAGTGAAGTGGATTTTTAGATACCTTAGAGGGAACTCTAAGGTTTGTTTAAGCTTTGGAGGTGGACCACATGTGTTGATAGGTTACACAGATACAGATATTACAAGAGATATAGATACGAGAAAGTCTACTTCAGATTATGTACTTACTTTTGCAAGGGGAGCTATGTCATGGCAATCCAGATTGCAAAGGTACATTGCTCTCTCTACCACAGAAGCAGAATATATTGCTGCTACAGAGGTATGTAAAGAAATGTTATGGATGAAAGAATTCTTACAAGAATTGGAGCTGAAACAGAAAAATTATGTAGTGCATTATGACAGCCAGAGTGCCATTCATTTGTGTAAGAACCTAATATTTCATTCTAAGTCAAAGCATATAGATGTTAGATACCACTGGATTCGAAATGTATTTAAAGAGTAGCAGTTGCAGCTTCAGAAAATTCACACAGATGACAACGGAGTAGACATATTGGCAAAAACTTTACCAAAAGAAAGACAGGAGATATGCCGATAGTTGGTCAGCATGACTTCACATTGAGGAGTCATGGGACAACCTCCCTTATGGGCTGAAGGGGGAGGTTGTTGGGCTGGCAGCCCATAAATTTAGCCCATAGTGGGCTTGTGCAGCCCACAGCTCACCCTCTCTTAATCTAACCCTAATTAACATTAGGGGGAGTGTGGTGGCTGCGTTTTGGAGGCAAAAAAATGTATAAATAGGGTAGCAATATGGAAGAAAAAAATATAACCACGGGATTCCAAAGAAAAGGAGGACAACAAGGTAGAAAAGGAAGAGAAAGAAAGGGAAGAAGACAAGGACAACGCAGAGAGGCTGTTCTCAATCATCTAGGAGTGTTCTCATCTCAGGTTAGATCAAATCTACAGTAGACTCTTGCTGTGATTACTTGGGGAGGTTTTACATATTGTAGGCAGTGATGTGATCCTTGTATCCCAGTTATTCTCTTGTGATTGTTGCTAGAGTTTAGGACAAGAGATTGAGATTTGTATATTCATTATTCTCATAGTGGATTATCTCTAGTTTGCCTCGTGGTTTTTACCCTTCATATTGGAGGGGTTTTCCACGTATATCTTGGTGTTCTATTTAATTGTGATTTCATTTAATTTTGTTGAATATCATGACCTTATAGTATTTATTCATATACCAAGATTATTCATGTTTATATCCCCATCACAATGCTTTATGCTCGGGGCAAGCTTTGCTGATTTGCCAGGTCCGATTCAATCACAACCTTGCTGCGGTTCGCTCATTTCTAATTCTCGTCTCCTCGTATGCAGCGTATCTTCTGGATTAGCTGATTGCCATGGCTCACGCCTCCTTCCATGTCCCTTCTCTTTTACAAAGTTACACTAGCGTGGATCTCGCCTCGTCTCTCGGTTCTCTTCTTGAGCAACAGGTAGTTAGTTGCATAGGCTGTTGTTTCTTTAATATTTCCTAGTTTTTTTTAAGACCTCGTTCCATTTTCCCACCCCTCCTCGTTAGACTCCCCACTGTTTCTAGAATCTATAGCGAATTGCCAGCACAAGGATGATACCATAAATCAGAGAAATAAACCTTCCAACCCAAACACAATTTATATATGCACCCCTTAACTGGAAACAATTTTACTTCCTTGTTTATCTTTCACTAAATGGAAGCGTACAATTGAGTATCGAACAACACATCCAACATCCCATGCAAAAGAAACTAAAGAAACCTGATGTAAAAAATCTGATCACGCGCAATCCAAAGTGCGATTGTATACGGTGGGGGGGCGAAGGAGTTACAAGCACTTTGAAATCATCAAATTCCTGCAATAGTGTATGCGTCCTGATCCTGATCCTGAGTCCAGAATAGAACAAAAAGGATACAAAGGAATGCAAGATCAACACCTTGAGGACATCAACAGAAAGTTCCATCAGTTGCAGCCTCCTTAAAGACTCCGACAAGACAGCATCAGACTGCGAAGAAGCATCAGCAAGCTCAAGCTTAATGGTACTCCACGACCAATTTACATTCTCTGGATCATAATGCAACATCAAATCGATGAAAAACCACACAAATTACCTCATCATGTTGGTTTCCGAGAATATCTTTGAGCCTCATGACCTCTCCAACGATCTGGCCCTCCTCTTCGATATCCTCCGTGAGTGCCTCCGCCTCGTCATTCGTCTAGTTGCTCACCGCCCCGTTCAAGGACTCGGGCCCGTCGGTACCGCTGTCCGCCTTGCTCTCCTTCTCTCCGAGCCTCCTCATGCTGCCGTCCCCCTCGGCCCCTCTCAGCTCGACGCGGTCAGAGCCGAAGCACCGCGGCAGCAGCGCGGCGAAGAGCTTCTCCACGATCTGATCCCACCAGGATCGCTTGCTCGATGACCTCGAAGATGTCGGAGTTGGCGCTTCGGAAGAACTTCCTCCAGTAATCGACCCACCCGGACGAGCTCGCCATGGCGACGACGGCGAAGAACGACCCGGCGTATACGAGGCCAAATCCGTCTCACCAGAGCGGTCCGCGTTAGAAATCGACTCCAAGAACGAATCTTGGCCGCCGGCTCCGAGACCGGTGACCGAAAAAACTAATGGGGCACAAATCTTTTCGCCGATCAACGGCGGTTCCGATGGGCACAACCGAGACCACGCGAAAAAGACAACGGAAAGATCCGACCTTTCCGACAATCCACATACAGTGCCAATCAATCCGACCCTCCAGAACTCAAAATTAGAGATTAGGGTAATGACAACCGGTCCGATTTGTTCCCGTACCAAAGGAGACCAGAACCCGATTTGTTACCGGCGGCGAGCGGTGCAGGAGAGACGGCGGTCGAGCGGTGCAGGAGCGGCGGCGGCGAGTGGTGCAGGAGCGGCGGCGGTCGAGCGGGGTAGGTTGGAAAGAGGAGAACAAAAGAAATGCTTCGGCGAGAAAAAAATATATATTTAATAATTTTAAAAATAAAATTACGTTTTTATCCTCTTCTCTTTTTTTTTACATGATTTTTTCCGTCAATAAAAAAATTTCAATATTATTTTTTAATTACAAGAATCGAAATACTAATGATAATTAACTATATGAAATTATCTATAATTACCTCTTAACTCTTCGATGGATGTTTGTGCTGCAGGAAAAAACACAACATTCTGCAGGCGTATGATGCCATGTATGGCAACAGAATTTATTTGTGTAATGCTTAATGTATATTTTGTGTCGAGAAAAGAGTCCACTGCATATATGCACACGTGTGTGTATATCAGAATTTTTAATGCCATGATACTGGTATAGATACGTGTATAAATCAGACGCTACACGATATATGCAGATGCTTGGGTTGACTAACATGATGGATGGATAACTCGACAACGACGCCCGTCCGATTCGACGTTGCTAAAGATGGACTCCGCAAAAGCATGCTTACTTGTCATCCGTCCATTTATGCGTCCATTTGTCTTCTCGCCACAGAACAAGGAGAGCCGCTCGCGACCAACACTGCTCCTCCCTCTATAACTGTCAACCAAACCCCCTTCCCCTCAACCCTCCATTTCATTCCCTTATTAGCAAGCAGCAGCAGCAGCAGCAGCAGCCCTGGAGGCGGTGGCGTTCCCCCTCTCCACCTGCCCGATATGGAGGCCTCTGCCCCCTCCCTCCTCCTCCTCCTCCTCTTCCTCCTTCTCTTTGCGTCTTCTCTCTCGCGCCCTTCTTCGGCCCTCTCTTCTGACGCCGGAGCCGCCTCCACCGCGCGCCGCCAGCTCCTGGCCCTCATCGAGAATGGAATCCTCCCCGACGACTTCGAGTTCCACATCGAGATCGGCGTCCGCATCGCCAATCCGCGCCTCCGCCGCGCCTACATCGCCCTCCGAGCCTGGAGGAGCGCCATCTACTCCGATCCTTTCAACTACACCGGCAACTGGCAGGGCCCCGACGTGTGCGCCTACAACGGCGTCTTCTGCTCCCCAGCCCCCGACGAGCCTTCGCTCAACGTCGTCGCTGGCGTCGACCTTAACGGCGCCGATATTGCCGGCCACCTCCCCCCGGAGCTTGGCCTCCTGACCGACGCTGCGCTCTTCCACATCAACTCCAACCGCTTCTGTGGCACCATCCCCAAGAGCTTCTCCCGCCTCGTCATCCTCCGCGAGCTCGACGCCAGCAACAACCGCTTCGTCGGCCCTTTCCCGCGCGTCGTTCTTGGCCTCCCCTCCCTCACATACCTCGACCTTCGGTTCAATGACTTCGAGGGTGCTCTGCCACCGGAGCTCTTCGACAAGGAGCTCGACGCCATTTTCTTGAACGACAACCGCTTCAGCTCTGGCATCCCTGACAACTTCGGCAACTCCAAGGCCTCCGTCGTCGTGCTCGCCAACAACAAGCTCGGCGGGTGCATTCCGGCCAGCGTCGGAAACATGGGAGCCACCCTCAACGAGCTCATCCTTCTGAACAATGGGCTCGTGGGGTGCTTGCCGCCGGAGATGGGGATGTTGGGCAACGCGACGGTGGTGGACGCCAGCTGGAACTCTCTCACCGGCGAGCTCTCTAAGAGCTTCCAGGGGCTGAGCAAGGTGGAGCAGTTGGATCTGTCGCATAACGTCCTCATGGGTGTGCTTCCGGGGAGGCTCTGCCAATTACCGAGCCTCGCCAACCTCACGGTCTCGTACAACTTCTTCACAGGCGAGGCCGAGGAGTGCGTGCCGTCATCAACGAAGTTGGAGCTGGTGGTCGATGACAGGAGCAATTGCCTCGCGAAGAGACCGAGACAGAAGTCGAACAGGTTGTGTGCGCCGGTGGTGAGCCGCCCTGTCGATTGTGGCCGCTTCAAATGTGGATCTTCTCCGAACAAACCCACTTCGTCTCCTGCGAAACCATCTCCGAGGCAGAAGACAACATCGCCGCCGCCGAAGTCGAAGCCACCTGTTCGTTCACCACCTCCGTTGGTCCACTCACTTCCACCGCCAACTCCAGTCTCCTCGCCGCCACCGCCGCAACAGAAAAAATCTCCCGCCAGACCAGTGCATTCATCACCACCACCACCATCGTCCTCGGAGTCACCGGTTAAGCGAGTTCGCTCCCCGCCACCCCCAGTCAAGACTCCAAAGTCGTCGCCACCACCAACGCATTCACCACCTCCTTCAGTTCGCTCACCATCTCCAAGTTCCTCACCACCACCTCCTCCAGTTCACTCATCACCCCATCCGAATTCCTCACGGCCACCATCACCATCACCGCCTGTCTATTCACCACCTCCACCGATCCATTCACCACTACCTCCGCTGATTCATTCACCACCGCCACCAACCCATTCAGCACCTCCACCATCCCAGCACTCTTCACTACCTCCGGTTTCCTCACCACCATCTCCAGTCCATTCACCACCACCATCACCTCCAGCTGCATCACCTCCGTCACCACCAGTGCACTCATCACCTCCGCCACCACCGGCGCACTCACCACCACCACCAACTGCATCACTTCCGCCACCACCAGTACACTCTCCATCGCCACCACTAGCGCACTCACCACCGCTGCCACCGGCGCGCTCACCATCGCCTCTGCCACCACTAATGTACTCACCACCACCACCAGTACACTCTCCATCGCCACCACTAGCGCACTCACCACCGCTGCCACCGGCGCGCTCACCATCGCCTCTGCCACCACTAATGTACTCACCACCACCACCATCACCACCAGCTGCATCACCTCCGTCACCATCAGTGCACTCATCACCTCCGCCACCACCAGCGCACTCACCACCACCACCAACTGCATCACTTCCGCCACCACCAGTACACTCTCCATCGCCACCACTAGCGCACTCACCACCGCCGCCACCGGCGCGCTCACCATCGCCTCTGCCACCACTAATGCACTCACCACCACCACCATCACCACCAGCTGCATCACCTCCGTCACCACCAGTGCACTCATCACCTCCGCCACCACCAGCGCACTCACCACCACCACCAACTGCATCACTTCCGCCACCACCAGTACACTCTCCATCGCCACCACTAGCGCACTCACCACAGCCGCCACCGGCGCGCTCACCATCGCCTCTGCCACCACTAATGCACTCACCACCACCACCAACTGCATCGCCTCCGCCACCGGCAGCGCACTCACCACCACCACCGACAATTGCATCGCCTCCGCCACCAGAAGCGCACTCATCACCACCAGTAATTGCATCGCCTCTGCCACAACTAGTGCACTCACCACCACCAGTAATTGCATCGCCTCCGCCACCACTAGTGCGCTCACCGCAGCCACCAACTGCATCGCCTCGGCCACCACCAGCGCACTCACCGCCGCCACCAACTGCTCCGCCTCCCCCACCACAATTGCACTCACCAACACCACCAGCGCATTCATCACCGCCACCTGTTCGTTCACCACCGCCACCACTAGTGCACTCACCACCGCAACCAGTTGCATCGCCTCCACCACCTCCAATTACCTCGTCTCCACCACCACCACCAGCACACTCACCGCCAACTCCACCACAAGTGCACCCATCGCCACCTCCAACCCCTTCACAACCCAAAGGCTTCTCCCCACCACCACCGATCTCATCTCCTCATCAAGCTCCTCCGTCTCCACCACCAACACCTCCAACCGACAACGACGTCCTTCCACCAGTCGGCGGATTGAGCTATTCATCGCCGCCGCCCCCCATCTATCCGGGATACAATTAGCCATACCTCGATATCTTCTAGTGCACCCATTTCTGTAGAGCATAGCGGCGCAAAAGAGGAGGCGCGACAGGCAGCAGCATGGAAACCATCTCATTGTCTTCATGCAAAGGAATTGCCATCCTACGTATCTGCTCTTCCCTTCTGCGACCATTTCATATGTTCCTTTAATTGTAGGTAGATGAATTTTTACAATGCCGTCCTCGACCTCCTCTTTTACATGCGTTACTTCGTTAGACTCAATTGTTTGTGAGATCGATGACACTTGATCGACTGCTCTTCCTGATATATGCAATAATTGATGGTAGGCAAAACTCAAATAGAAGAAGAAGAAGAAGAAGAAGAAGAAAAAGATACAGCGGCGAGTTCATCATGATCATGTTGAGATCAACGCGACAAGAGGCGCTCTCGTGATTGCCTGAGTTGGAGGGAGGGTAGATTGGCTCGATGAGGTGTGCCAAAGAGGGACAATCAAATAATGGATTCATAAGAAATAAATAAATAAATTTCCATGGAGAAACTAAAAACTTTGAATTTTGCAATTGTAGATTTGGTTTAATTCCCAAATAACATGGTTTAGACCATGAAAGCACATACAAACAGAGCATCGATCCATAAAATTGTAGATTTGGTTTTTCAAGGAAAATGGCCAATGATAGCAAAATTGCTTACACAAACCAGGAAAAACTTCAATTTCTTACAACACTAATATATTTATTGACATAATAAAATCATAATAAAAGATATTCTTTTGAAAAAAGAGAAAATGGTTTTACATAAATAATAATAATATTATTATTACATTCTATTTTTTGAACACAAATCACGCGAGAAACAATATTTTATGTGGACGATACAAAATTAGTCATTTTTCTGTGTTGGAGACGGAGAGCGAGGTCAGAGAGAGCTCCGTTCAGCTCCGACACCGTGTGATGGCGGAGCAGCTGCGGACGTAGGGGTTCACCTCGGCGCCGGGGCGGCAGTTGTAGTAGGAGGCGTCGCGGCTCGAGCAGGGGACGCTGTCCCGACGAAGGGCGTTGTAGCTGATGTATATGGAGTTGGCGAGGACGCGGCGGCTCGCCTCGGACCCAAGTGTTGGGCTGATAGCCCATATTCAGCCCATGTGGGCTAGGGCAGCCCACAGCCCACACCCCCTCTTAACCTAACCCTAATTAAGATTAGGGGGGTGTGGTGGCTGCGTTTTTAGAAGCAGAAAAGGCTATAAAAAGATAGCAACGAGGCAGATCTTGAGGGCCACGGGATTCCAAAGAGAAAAAAAGGGAAGAAGACAAGGACAACGCAGAGAGACAGTTCTTAATCATCTAGTAGTGTTCTAGATCAAATCTACAGTAGACTCTTGCTGTGATTACTTGGGGAGGTTTTAGATATTATGGGCAGTGATGTGATCCTTGTATCCCAGTTATTCTCTTGTGGTTGTTGCTAGGGTTTAGGGCAAGAGATTGAGATTTGTATATTCATTATTCTCATAGTGGATTATCTCTAGTTTGCCCTGTGGTTTTTACCCTTCACATTGAAGGGGTTTTCCACGTATATCTTGGTGTTCTGTTTGATTGTGTTTCTATTTTATTCCGTTGCGTATTATGGTTTTCTAGTATTTGTTCATATACAAAGGTTATTCCTCTTTATATCCCCATCAACTAGTATCAGAGCGGGATTTTGGTGATTTAATTTTTGTATTTGAACATGGAGGCCAGTAATGTTTCTCGCATGATTAGTTTGAATGGAAACAATTGGATGATATGGAAACCAAGAATGGAAGATCTCTTGTATTTCAAAGATTTGTATGGACCTTTGCAAGGGGATTGTGCAAAACCTATAACTATGACAGATGATGAGTGGAAGAGGTTAGATAAAAAACAATTGGGTTTATTAGACAGTGGCTTGATGATAGTGTCTTTCACCATGTTTCTACTGAAATTTCTACATATTCTCTTTGAAAAAAATTGGAAAGTCTCTATGAAAGAAAAACAGCTGGCAACAAAGCTTTTTTGATCAGAAAACTTGTGAACCTAAAATATAGAGATGGTGCTTCTATTGCTGAGCATTTGAATGAAATGCAGAGTATTACTAACCAGTTATCCTCTATGAAAATGTCTCTTGATGATGAGTTGCAGGCATTGTTACTTCTCAGTTCATTACCAGAAAGTTGGGAGACACTGGTGGTTTCCCTTAGTAATTCTGCGCCAGATGGTATTGTCACTATGAGTCAAGTAACAAGCAGTTTGTTGAATGAGGAGTTGAGAAGAAAGAGTTCAGCAACATTTCAGAATGATTCACAGGCACTTATCTCAGAGAACAGAGGAAGGTCAAAGTCTAGAAGCAGTTCACGTATGGGTAGGAGCAAGTCAAGATCAAGAAAAGATATTGTTTGCTATAACTGTGGTGAGAAAGGACATTACAAGGACCAATTTAGCAACCTAAGAAGAACAAGAAAAAGGGAAAAGAAGTGGAGTCTACAGAGTCAAAGGATAATACTACAGCTATAGTGCAGGGTGGTGATTATTTGATTTTGTCTCATTCTAATGATATTTTTTCTTGTGTGTGTCAGGATCTTGAGTGGGTGATTGACACAGGTGCTTCTTATCATGCTACACCTCGGAGAGAGTTTTTTGCTACATACAGGTCTGGAAACTTTGGTGTTGTCAAGATGGGCAACTATGGCACAGCAGACATCATTGGCATGAGTGATATCAATTTAAAGACCAACCTTGGCTGCAAGTTGGTACTTAAGGATGTGAGGCATGTGGTTGACTTGAGGCTGAATTTAATTTCAGTTGGAAGACTAGATGATGAAGAGTATGAAAGCAGATTTCACATAGGGCAATGGAAGCTCAGTAAGGGTTCTCTTGTTATAGCTAGTGGAAAGAAATGTCATACTTTGTACAGGTTGCAGGCTAAAGCTTATGGTGAACAGTTAAATGCTATAGAGAAAGACTTCAGTATGGAGTTGTGGCATAGGCGATTGGGACACATGAGCGAGAAGGGGCTGCAAGCTCTTTCCAAGAGAGAGGTATTACCAGATCTCGGAGGTATACATCTGAACCCTTGTATTGATTGTTTGGCTGGTAAACAACAGCGCAGACGCTTTCTCCATGAGTGTTTAAGCCGCCTTGATCTTGCTCGTCGCCACGGAAGAACCTCGGCAAAACCCTATCGGACTGCGCCGACAATCAAATAAAAAGCGCTGATGTATATTTACATGCACAACCCTCCCTTCTAACATATTTATACTTCGAAACTTGCATAGAGTTTCATTTGCTAGTGCTGCTTTGTCTAGAAAAATGCATGCCTTAGACCGTGTTTATACAGATGTATGTGGTCCTTTGATGACAAAAACTCCTAGTGGATCTGTTGATGTTCTTGGTATAAGTGGTGCACTTTATTTTGTCACTTTTATAGATGATTTTTCCAGAAAAGTTTGGGCTTATGCTTTGAAGACCAAAGATCAGGTTATTAATGTCTTCAAAGAGTTTCATGTTAGGGTTGAAAGGGAGACAGAAAGGAAATTGAAATGCATAAGATCAGATAATGGTGGTGAGTATGCGGGATTGTTTAATGACTATTGCAGGTCACATGGGATCCAACATGAGATGACAGTTCCTGGTACACCTCAGCATAATGCAATTGTAGAGAGGATGAACCGCACCATCATAGAAAAGATCAGATGTATGCTTTCACAGGCCAAGTTACCCAAAAGGTTTTGGGATGAGGCTTTGAGGACTGCAGTTGATGTGTTCAACTTATCACCATGTACAGCCCTAGATGGTGATGTTGTAGAGCATGTATGGTCAGGAAAAGATGTTTCCTACAAGCATTTGAGAGTGTTTGGTTGTCGTGCATTTGCACATGTTCCAGATAATGAGAGGTCCAAGCTGGATGGTAAGTCTAAAGAATGTATTTTTCTTGGTTACTCACATGATCAGTTTGGTTACAGGCTTTGGGATCCAGAAAAGCAGAAGGTGTTCAGGAGCAGAGATGTGGTCTTCTTTGAGGATCAAACCTTTGAGGATTTGAAGAAGAAGGCACCAGCCAAGACTTCTGCAGAAGGATTAGCAGATTGTGACCCAGTTATTCCTCCAGTATATCAGGGTGATGGGGGAGATGTGCAGGAAAATAGTGTAGAGCCTGATGTTGATTTACCTGCAGGACATGTTGAGCAAGAAGAAGTAGGAGAGCAAGTTCCCGCAGAACCTCAGTTGAGAAGATCTTCTAGACAACGTCAACCTTCCAGAAGATACTCTACAGATGAGTATGTGATGCTTACTGATGCAGGTGAACCAGAGAGTTACCAGGAAGTAGTTGAGAGTGAGCAGAAAGAGAAGTGGTTAGTTGCTATGCAGGAAGAGACGGATGCTCTTCAGAAGAACCACACTTATGATTTGGTGCTGCTACCAAATGGAATGAAGGCCTTGAAGAACAAGTGGGTTTTTAGGTTGAAGACTCAAGAATATTGTTCTCAACCAAAGTACAAAGCTAGATTGGTTGTGAAAGACTTTGGTCAAAAGAAAGGTATTGACTTTGAAGATATATTTTCTCCTATTGTTAAAATGTATTCTATTCATGTTGCTCTTGGTATTGCTGCTAGCCAGGACTTGGAGGTTGAGTAGTTAGATGTGAAGACAGCTTTCCTTCATGGTGATTTGGAGGAGGAAATTTATATGGAGCAACCAGAAGGCTTCAAAGTCAAAGGTAAAGATAATTTTGTCTGCAAGTTGAAGAAGAGCTTGTATGGGCTAAAGCAAGCTCCAAGACAATGGTACAGAAAGTTTGATTCATTTATGACAGAAAATGGATACAAAAGAACGGCTTCAGATCATTGTGTGTACATCAAATGGTTTGGTGAGGATTTTATTATTCTCTTACTTTATGTTGATGACATGCTTATTTTTGGGAAAGATATGTCTAAAATTGACAGGTTGAAGAAGGAACTGAGTGAGTCTTTTGCAATGAAGGACATGGGGCCAGCAAAGTAAATACTAGGCATGCAGATTTCTCGTGATAGGAAAAACAAGAAGATTTGGTTGTCACAGAAGAAATACATCGAGAAGGTATTGGAAAGATTCAGTATGAGCAATGCAAAACCAGTTGGTTCTCCTCTTGCAGGTCACTTCAAGTTGTGCTAAGAACAGAGTCCGTTAAGTGATGAGAAAAAGGAGAAAATGCAAAAGGTTCCTTATGCTTCAGCAGTTGGAAGTTTAATGTATGCAATGGTATGTACGAGGCCGGACATTGCATATGCAGTGGGTGTTACTAGCAGATTTCTTGCAAATCCAGGCAAAGAGCACTGGGCAGCAGTGAAGTGGATTTTTAGATATCTCAGAGGGAGCTCTAAGGTTTGTTTAAGCTTTGGAAGTGGACCACCTATGTTGACAGGTTACACAGATGTAGATATGGCAAGAGATATAGATACAAGGAAGTCCACTTTAGGTTATGTACTTACTTTTGCAGGGGGAGCTGTGTCATGGCAATCCAGGTTACAAAGGTGTATTGCTCTCTCCACCACAGAAGTAGAATATATTGCTGCTACAGAGGTATGCAAAGAAATGTTATGGATGAAAGAATTCTTACAAGAATTGGGGTTGAAACAGAAAAATTATGTGGTGCATTGTGACAGCCAGAGTGTCATCCATTTGTGTAAGAACTCAATGTTTCATTCCAAGTCAAAGCATATAGATGTCAGATACCACTGGATTCGAAATGTATTTGAAGAGAAGCAGTTGTAACTTCAGAAAATTCATACAGATGACAACGGAGCAGACATGTTGACGAAGACCTTACCAAAAGAAAGATAGGAGATATGCCGACAGTTGGTCGGCATGGCTTCACATTGAGGAGTCATGGGACAGCCTCCCTTATGGGCTGAAGGGGGAGGTTGTTGGGCTGATAGCCCATATTCAGCCCATGTGGGCTAGGGCAACCCACAGCCTACACCCCCTCTTAACCTAACCCTAATTAAGATTAGGGGGGTGTGGTGGTTGCGTTTTTAGAAGCAGAAAAGGCTATAAAAAGGTAGCAACGAGGCAGATCTTGAGGGCCATGGGATTCCAAAGAGAAAGAAAGGGAAGAAGACAAGGACAACGCAGAGAGACTGTTCTCAATCATCTAGCAGTTTTCTCATCTCAGGTTAGATCAAATCTACAGTAGACTCTTGCTGTGATTACTTAGGGAGGTTTCAGATATTGTGGGCAGTGACGTGATCCTTGTATCTCAGTTATTCTCTTGTGGTTGTTGCTAGGGTTTAAGGCAAGAGATTGAGATTTGTATATTCATTATTCTCATAGTGGATTATCTCTAGTTTGCCCTGTGATTTTTACCCTTCACATTGAAGGGGTTTTCCACATTTATCTTGGTGTTATGTTTGATTGCGTTTCTATTTTATTCCACTGCGTATTATGGTCTTCTAGTATTTGTTCATATACAAAGGTTATTCCTCTTTATATCCCCATCACCAAGGTCGAACTTATAGCCGGCGAGGCACTCCGCGATGGTTCCGCGGCAGTCGGAGAGGGAAGGGTTCCAGCCCAGGGGCAGCTGACCCTCCACTCCTTTTCCCCTCTCCCCTCCGGCAACGGTGATGAAGAGGAGGAAGATGAGCGTAACGGTGAGCAAAGGGAATGTCTTCGTTGGTCTCGCCATGTGTTGGTTGCTTCGTCTTACTTCTCCCCCTATTCCCCTCTCTAAGAGAAAAGAAACAAGGAAGAGAACTCTATCGCTCGCTCGCTCTCTCTCTCTCTGTGGTCCTAATATATATACATATATATTGTAAATAGTAATAATGGAAATAAAAAAACATTTTTTGAAAAAATGAATTCATAGTGATATTTTAAAATAGTTTTTATAATTTTTAATTTTATTGGAGGATGGAAGGAAATAGGAACAGCATGAATATACTTTGATTGCAAATATTGAGTTTGGATGCTGAATATTAAATTTGACTATGAAGAGCTTGAAAATTGGTGAAAACAATTGAGTTTGATTGGTATAAATTTTCAACCAAATTTTTTACTGATAATTTTTTCTTAAAGGAACATATCAAATGAAAACTGAAGACCGAGACAGGTGAAGAATAATTAATGGTCACATCAATTTAGATTGCATCCACACACACATTCCAACATCATGCAGGCCACCTTCACTTTGTAGTAGTCCACCACTCTTGGGGATGTAACGTGATTATATGCTGAGATAGTCAAACTTCTTGTTTGCAGTCCACCCTATGATCATTTTATTCATTTATTTTTAAATTTTCTGTTTGCAGTTATCATCATCATTCTATTTATTCATTTCTCCCATCACTCAAAGTTCAATCATTATAAATGACTAGATTTAATACACATCAAATTATAATTTTATGTGAGGGGCTTTATTAATTTATATGGTGTAGAAGTATTAAAAGAGCATGAGGAGAGAACATCGAGAACCTATGACCATCGACTCTTCCCGACTTTGTTTCTTTTCTCTCTCTCTCCCCAAATATCCTCAAGTCCTCAACCCCTCTCCTCTTTCTTTAGGGGTAAAACTTTTTTTTTTTTTTTTCCTGAAAGGGATGAGGAAGTAATGAGCAAGAACTTTGACTATTGTTGAGGGACAGTCCAAAGGAATTCTTGTCATCTCCAAGATGAATGCCCAACCAATTCAAGCCTTTAATTGTCCATGAATCAAGCAAGCATTTATTCACCATATATGTAAGTATAATTTTCTCTATTAGTGTTGAGTCATAGAAATTGCTCTTCTTTTTTGCTATCATTTCTTTATGATGATATGAATGTAATTTTATCTGCGGTCACTTCTTTTTATTTTTTACTTTTAGTATTTTATCTTCTTGAATGGTCTTTCCGATGATAGGTTTACTAATTTAAAATTTACTTGATGCAATCATCAATATAGTATCTATCGAGTGTCAGCTAAATTTAAAAAAAATCTTATTAACTCAATTTGAAAGTTAGTGCATAATGACATAATCATCTTTCATCTCTCTGAAATAGCTTAGAATCATCCATTTTCTTTCATTAAACTAAGATCAATTCTCTAAATAGCTCAAAAAGTTCTCTAACTTTAAGTTTAACACATTAACCGCTTAATTTTGACTTTTAATCTTTTATTAAATATTCTTAGGCTAATATTTGTTGTGGATAAGATAGCTCTCCTATCCATAAAAATCTGCGCTCTTTTCTCAAAGAGATTAACCATTAGATAAATATAAAATAAAAAAGCCTAAAATACTAAATTAAGGTCACCATGAAGGCTATCTCATCCTTGAGCAAAATGACTCTTTTAATACTCATAACTGATTCTAAATTTATTGGGTTAGATCAGCTTTACCAACAAGTTATCTGCCCTTAATAGATGACTTTATATCAAATGATAAATTAGATCAAAGTCCAATGAAGGAGACAAAAACATTAACTAAATTAGGCTCATAAAATCCAATGACTATCCTGCATAAACACTAACTTTATTCTTCATATATTATATAAACACTAACTACGCATTCCCAATTGGAGCCATTGACCTTCTTTTCCAACGATTTTAATTTTTGATCACTCATCGTTAATTTAACCTTTCTCAGAAATCAAATTGGCTCTTTCCTAAATGGGGGTAGGTAAAAGCTCTAGTTCGGATGGTCTTAATATTAAATTTTATAATAAATTTTAGAATGAGATTAAAGATAACCTATTAGCTTCCATTGTTGAATTTCATTCTAGTGTCTTCATCCTTGGAAGTTCAGGTCATACTTGGCCTACATCCTTAAATCCTCCAATGTTGTCCATATTAAGGAATTTAGACTCATTGCGCTTTGCAATATGGCCTACAAAATCTTTACAAAATTTCTTGCCAATCATCTCAAAATGCACATAAGCAAGTTGATTAGCCCTGAACAATTGACTTTTATTAAGGTAAAAATATTTTTGATAACATCTTGATAGTTTCTAAGCTTGGTCATAGTGTTTATACAAGAGTAAAAACCCCACATGTTCTCTTAAAGTTAGATCTTAAAAAGCCTTCGATTCAATTTCTTGGGATACAATAAAAAAATTTCTAAATCTTTATGGATGGTAACTTATGTCGCCTCACCTTCTTTTGTCTGTTTAATCAGTGGCCAATATTCAAATTTATTCAAAAGTAGTCATGGGATCCGGTAGAGGGCTCCCTTATCTGTCTATTATTTTATAATTATCCAACAAATTATTTGTGCTCTCATTACTCGAGCGATTCGAGGAAGGGATCATACTTATTTTAACATTAAAGATATCTATATTTTTCATCTTATATTTGTGGATGATCTTCTCCTTGCCTTTAAAGTAAACTCCAAATCTTGCTCTTAGATCCTAAAAATCTTAAAAATTTTTGAATTCCTTATCTAAGGTCAATCTTGATAAATCCTCACACCAATCCAATCATTAAACATTTTATATGAGCAACTTAGATATAAAGGAAGGAAGCTAGCCTTTCAGATATTATGGAACCTATCAATCCAAGGGTTAGCTTCCATATTGGTACTAAAGCATTTTGATTGATAAGACTTTGAGAAAAATTCAAGGATAGTACAAGTTCCTCTTCTCTCAAACTAGCAAACTTATCCTCCAAAACTCTATCATCAAAGCTGCCTATTCATATCCTTTTTAGCTTTTGGATATCAGATAAGTATATCTCTAAGTCCTCGAAGCTTTCTAAATCTTCTTTTGAGATGATAATCAAAAGAGCAAGAAACATCTTATTAGTTGGAGCACTATAATGCCACCTTTAGACCAAGGGGGTCTTGATATTCGGGACCTCCTTATTGTTAATAAAGTCATTTGTATCAAACGATTTCATTCTTGTCAAACTCCTATGACTCTTTTGGGTTAAATTGTTCCTGGCTAAAATATCATCCCTTATATCTCTGGTCATTGCCTAATTTAAATAGGTCCTCCACTTCCTACAAATATATACCTAGGCTTGGACAAGCACACCCTTGGGTAATGGCAACAATAAACAAAGTTTCTAGGCACCTTTCTGAATACTACACTAACCAAATACGATCGTGTTGGAGGATGATTTGGTACCTTAAAAGTTATTCTGATTTTTTCTTGAAAACTCTCTTGAAATTATCTACCTATCTCCAATTATATGTCTGGTTTTATGCATTGCTAATAAGATTCTTATCATGTCTGTCATTTACACATTGATTCTACTTCTCATATTATGTTGGATTGTCGTTTCACATATGATTATTGGACCGTTTTACATGGCATCGTCAGCTCACGTTCTCTTTCTTTTTCTCCTAGTCAAAGGGGTCTTGGCTTGACAAGGGATCTACTGTTGATGCTTCCTTTAAAAACCAATTACAAAGTATCATCTTTATCTCATTTTGGTTTTTTAGAGCAATGGTAATGATGTCAAATATCATAATCGCTCTACCAATATTAACTCGGATGAATGAGGCCCTATTGGTTGCTAATGATTATTTTGAGTCCGCTCAGGTTCCTGAGGGCCCAGTTGGGGCCATAGGAGACTGCCTATGGGACACACATGTAAGCTTTTAGCATATTCTAGCTGTTGACGGCTCATTTGTCTCTATTGACCTCCTTGTACGTGCTAGTTTTCGCATAATGGATGCTGCAAACTCACCTTGCTGGCTTGGTGTGGTCCAAGCAAGACAACTAACCCTCTCATGATAGGAAGCTCTAGCACCTGTTGGAGGGCCTCAAACAATTGATTGTCTTCATCTAACTCACCATCATATAAAGTCTGACTCTTTGTATTGCGGATTATCTTTGATTCTCACTGATTTAATATAACTCAAATTACTTACTGATATGCTAAACCATAAATGGCAACAAGTCCTTTAAACTCTCTAGTTGGGTGGCACCAAAAGAACTAATTGGCCCTTGATGCTCTGCTGCTTCATTCGACAGTGATGAATGGTCTTCGGAGAGTAAAGCAATAGATGAAGACAAGTTCAACGGAGTTCACATGAAAGATGTAGTAGTCTCACATGACCTGATTTCAGTATATAATCATCTCAACATAGTGTGAGATGATTCAGTATGTAGTCTGACATGGTCTGACTGAAACCACTTGTATTGCGGGTTAGATCCAATTATATCACCCGAATAAATTACATGATATCTGGTCTCATATAATCTCTTCCTTTGACGCACTCGAATAATTTTCTTTCACATAGAATATTAGTTCATTATGAATGATACATGTTATGAGATTAAATAAAAATGTTAAAATAGACTAACACGTTTCGTGACAATATCAAATCCAAACAAAAATATTCTATCCCTTTCCTTCACTTATATAATCTTAATTTTCTTGCACATAGGGTTTAATCTTGATGAAAGGTGATGAAGAGGAGGTCATTAAAAAATATAGAGCCAAAACATAAGGTCCGACCAATTGACTCAATGAATATGAATTTCATCAAATCATTTTATTGTTCGAATTTGATGATTATATATTTACCGATTGATGGATTTAATAATTTTTTTCATTCATTTTTATCTCGTTTTAAATGTGCACTGATAGTGTACTATTTCACTTTTTTTTTTTCTATTTATGCTTTCTAGAGATAGATGGTAAGGAAATTTTATGATGGTGATGCAATCGGAGCATTTAGAGGCAAAGATGTTCTTTGTTTCCTTATAAGAAAAGCAAACATCGTAAGATATCAGCGGACATGACATTGATATAAAAGCTAATCAGAATGAAGATCCGAGTCTCCATGTATCGCTCTTAGAATTCAATCCATCATCCATAAACCACCATTGTTTATTCTATCCTAAATCATTTTTCTGCCATCGTCGAGGTGTGCTTTAAAATGGAAAAGTTTTGTAGGTAATGATAAATAATGGAGAGGAGGCGACGCAATATTGCATTCCTGTTCCTAATGCATGCATAAGGTGAAGACGAGTGATTCATTCCTAGAGAGAGAAGAAGACCACCACTTCCTTACTATGTGATGATGGAGAACAAATCTAATTATCTAAGTATTCATTCCTTATGTTGTCTAAAATTATACCGAAGATAGGAGTGTTATCCAGAATGATGTATGAACGAGATAATTTGGGGTTATAAGCAGCAACTTGCCACATCTCCTCCTCCTATGAAGATCGTAATATGTCCAAACAATTTCTTTCCTAAGCAAACATCTATATATTCCCTTCACACTGTGTGTCGTAATAGGGAATGACGATTGCGTCCGATCAATCGACGTAACGCCAATCCTCCATTAGCGCTCTATAAATGGAGGAGCAAACAACCCACGGTCCCTCAGCAGCAGCCAGCACACTGCACTACCGTGACACCCGCCATGTCAGCATCCGCGTCTGTGCTCTCTCTCTCCTTTCTATTCCTCATCTCTTTTGGGCTGGTCGGCCTCTCCCATGCCGCTTCCAAATGCTCCGTGCCGACGCCGCTGATCAACATCCCCATCTTCCCTACCGACATCGACCTGCTGCAGTTCGCGCTTAACCTGGAACACATGGAGGCCGACTGGTTCTTGTACGGCGCGCTCGGCTACGGCCTCGACGCCGTCGCTCCTGAGCTCGTCATGGGCGGACCTCCGCCCATCGGCGCCACCAAGGCTAATCTTGATAACGTTACCAACGCCATCATGGCTGAGTTTGGATATCAGGAAGTCGGTCATCTCAGGTAGGTAACGCATGATACATATATGTCGTACTTGCTGTGTTTCATTACGATGATTCTGTTCTCGCTTCTCAGGGCGATCAAATCGTTGGTGGGTGGCTTCCCCAGGCCAGTGATCGATCTCAGCGGCAAGCACTTCGCCAAGATATTTGATGACGCTTTTGGATTCCATCTCGACCCTCCCTTCGACCCCTACCTCAACAGCGTCAACTACCTGTTGGCCTCGTACGTAATCCCCTACGTTGGGCTCGTTGGCTACGTGGGCGCCAACCCCAACATCAACGGTTATCTCTCCAAGAGAGTAAAATACCCCTTCAACTAATCTCTCTCTCCTTCTCCCTATATATATATATATATATATATATATATCTCCGTCTCTTCTATGTGTAGCTACACAGCGGATGCAGAAAACTAACCGTATCCGATGTACTGTCTACTTGGTGCAGCTTCTTGCGGGACTGTTGGCAGTTGAATCTGGGCAAGATGCAGTTATAAGAACCCTACTGTATGAGCGAGCGAATGAGGTCGTCCAACCTTACAAGAACCTAACAGTGGCAGAGTTCACCACGAAGGTGTCAGAGCTAAGGAACAAGCTGGCTTCTTGTGGTGTCAAAGACGAAGGCCTTCTCGTCCCCGTCGGCTGGGGTGCCGAGAACAAGACCAACAGCAACGTACTATCGGCCAACGTCAACTCGGTCGCTTACAAGAGGACACCAGCGGAGATCCTTCGGATCGTTTATGGCACCGGCGATGAGGGTACGCCTGGAGGCTTCTTGCCGAAGGGTGGTGATGGCGCCATTGCCAGAGGTCTTCTTAAATTTGCTTAGATTAAATGTATGTAATTGACAGTGGCGATGCCATATAAATGACAATAAAAATACGGCAGTCGAAGATCCATTTTGCAAGTGCCAGTTATGATTCCTTCTACAACAGTGGACTACGCAACCGGCAACGGACAAGTGCATGCGATACTACTTCAGTTAATTTGTCCTCTTATCCCAAATCTTTGAAATACCGATTTGAATAGTCCAAGACAATGAACAGCGCATAGTGAGTTAGTGCAATGATCAACTTGCTTTAGGAATATATTAAAGTTATATAGATTTCTAGATCCAACTTAACCACAAGCGCATCTGGTGTAGTGGTATCATAGTACCCTCCCACGGTACTGACCGGGGTTCGATTCCCCGGATGCGCATTTTTTTTGTCTTCCACCGGCTATATATGTGTAAAGTATCGGCAACTTCTCCTTCCTAACCCTACGGGGAAGAAAAGGATACTTGTTCCTGTTGTCCGTGCCATGTTTGCTGCTTCATTTTTCGTCTTTGGTAGATATCTTCACCACAAAGCAAGGAAGGAACAACTCCCGCATGCTTACCTTATTGCATCTGCTAATTTCCTGCCACAGTACTACTCCATGCGGTGGGCTCAAACTCTTTCCTTCCTTGCAGGCCTCTCCTCCTTGGGTCTGTTCACCTTGCTGGAAATGAAGAAATGGCACAGGCGGCAGATCATGGAGGAGAAGCTACGGCTCATCAGCGAGGCTCTCGAGCAAGCCGAGAAGACGACGATAAGGTTCCAAGAAAGGCATGACAGGATCCTCTTCCAGATCAACTCGCACTACCTGTGCCGTCGGGAGATGGAAGAAGCTCTCGCCGGTGCTCAGAAAGCCATGAACGAAGCCCTTAAGTTCTGCGTCGATCTCCGCCAGATGCAGATGAAGATTCTCGCTTCATATTCTCGTGGTGTTGATCATGCATTCTCCATCATGCGTAGAAACTATAATCATCATTCGTGACTGTACCATCACCTTGCTATATATTGTAATTCATCAATTTATTGAATGATCTGATCACCAAGTGCAACACAAATGAGATTGAGTTCAGGTCAATCCGCTCATCTTGCTACCTGACAGTCTCTGTCCCTTCAATTAATTTTCTGCAATCTCTGTCAAAAGACCAACCTGCAAACCTTGACAGGGCATCGTATACGTCGAGCACCTTACGGCTTCTCCACGCCCTCCGCCACCACCTTCTCGTCCGGGACATCGCCGTAGAGGACAGGGACCACGTGAAAGAAGATAGGCAAGATGCCTTTCTCATGTTAATGAGTCTCCACTGTAGTCCTATTTAATTATGTAAGATATATTATAGATATTATTGGATTCTGATTATGGTTATTGGTCAATAGAAAAAAGTTCATATAGGATTCTTTAGGATATAACCTCAATGAGAGGAACTCTCCTAATAACTTATCCTAGACCCTTCGCTCTTGCCTATAAATAGACAGGACCTTTAGGGAGCTAAGTGTATCATCAGAGTAGCATCTCAAAAATTGAGAGATTAAGGTTTTTCTCTAATCTCCCTCTCCCATGAAAAGATAGGAAGAGAGGAGAAGGATCTAGTTTTCCTTGCAGATCCTTGTAGATTGATATTTCAGATCCGAAGATGAAGCGCTTGTAGATCAGATAAGGTACACTTCGTAATATTGTTAGATTCAATTTATTTGATTTCAATCTTGGCATAAAAGTTTTCCGCATTATAGATAACATGATTACAGATTTTATGCTAATAATTACAGATTTTATGCTAATAATTCATCGGATGTTATTGATCTGTTTTTTCTATATGATTTGCTCTATTACTGAGCAATGTATAATTTTATGTTTGATCAATGAATTTATTGTTTACTATCATCGATGTTATTGAGACGATCATCTCTGTTGATCGTTGTCGACAAAGGGCATGTACCACCTTGCAATCGCGCATCACGGTCGTGCACGGGCAGTGGTCTGCTTGCGAGCAGTGGCAGCACCACGGGCATCCCGTACCGCTTGTAAACGTCGTGCCCGTGGAAGGTAGCGGCTGCACTCCAGGCGGCGGCTACCCTCACGCATAATGGTGGCGCTCGCAGAAGGCGCCTGCGGAAGGGCGGTGGCCGCAGATGGTGGCAGCCGCTGCCCCCGTGGAAAGAGGTCAGCGGCAGCGGCCGTGCTAAGGCGGCGGCCAAGCGTGGGCAGGAACCGCGGCAGTCGTGTGCAGGTAGTGGCAGCGGTCGCGTGTGGGCACAAGCAGCGCCGTGGCGTGACAACCGTGCACTGGCGGCGGCCCCGCACTGAGTTTATAATTACTATATAAACTAATAAAAGAATATCTTCACAATAAAGTATTACTTTTGTAGCAAATAAAGTTATATGAAGAAGAAATATATTATAAGATTTGATTTGAAATGAAAGAGGTATAATTATAACCTTTGTATGGTTCAAATCAAATATTACGGATATTATTGATGAATTAATTTAATGTTTCATCATATGTTACTAATAATAAATATTTTTATTAAAATAAAAGAAAAAATAAAGAGGGATAAAACTAAAAGAGAATGAGATATTTATCAATGTAGGGGATCATTTTAAAGTGAAAGCGTTATTAGTTTGTATTTATCGCTTATATCTAAAGATGATTCAATTTGATAAATCTTGAGAATCCATGTTATGTTTTTAAAATTTTGGGAATTTAAATTCTTTACCTAGAATTGTTATAATATTATTTCCCTTTTGGTGGTTGTAAACTTACTGTGATTCAATAAAATTAACCTTTGAATTCTGTATAATAGTCTATACAGAATTAATATGAATCATAAGTTTATAATGATCCAAGAATTAAATATTGAATGTAGTTTTATAAACTCCTTGATATTATGTTTATCACTATATGCTTTTGTCTCATTAAAGAAAGACATTTTATCACCATATAAATAATCTGTTGAGATATGATTATATATATCTAATTCATGTAAAGTCTATGACCGTTTACACTCTTGAAGTATATATAAATGAAGTTGATAAACAATTAGATAGAAAAGTCAAGATCATCATGTCTGACAAGGGTGATAAATTTTATGGTATTTATGATGAACCCAATTCTTTTGCTAGATTCTTAGAAAAATAAGGTATATGATTTACCAGATGTGTTACAATAGAATATGATTACTGAAACATGTCATCGTACCTTATAGATATGATTAGGAGCATGATAGATTATTCTTTTGTACCCAAATCAATTAGAGAAGAAGCTCTAAGGACAACTATGTATATCTTGAATGGTGTTCCTAGTAAGTAAATTACATGACTTCTTTTAAGTTATGAAATGATAGAAAACCGAACTTAAGATATTTATATATTTGAGATTATCTTATGGAGATAAGAATCTTCAACTCACATAAAAGAAAATTAGATTTAATAATTATTTTTGAATATTTTATTATCTATTCAGAAAAATTTAAAGGGGTACATATTTTATTGCTCTAATCATTGTACGATGACAATTAAATCTGGTAACATAAGATTCTTATAAAATAGTAAATAAGTGGGAGTGAAAATCTCGAAATTTAATTTTGATATAGAGGAGATACAAGTTAATACTTCTTTATTATTCGAGAGATTGTTGTTACTCAAATCATTAAATGATTTGATGAAAGTAAACAACAAAATAACATTACTAAACTCCCACATTATATTGATATCATTATTAATGGTTTTGTAGAACACCCATAATTGATAACTTTGATAATATCTTAAAGGGGAAGGAATCATGTCATTTATGGTTATTATGTTGTATATCTATAAGAATTATATTATGATATAGGAATAAGAATGGATCCCTTATTTTTGTCACGGGTCATGAAAAGTAATGATTCTAAAAAGTAATATAATGCAATAAAAGAAGAGTTAAAATCAATAACTAGAATGATATCTGATAAATTTATCGAATTGTCCAATAATAGTAAAAGAGTCTATTATATAAATGTGACTTAAAGGATAATGTCGAACGATATAATGGTCAGACTTATGGTTAAAAGTTTTACTCATAAGGAATGTATCGACCATAATGAGATTTTTAATGAACTCGTTAAGAATCATCATGACATTAGTGATTCATTATGAGTTTAAGTTATATCATAATGATATGAAAATAGTTTTAAAAAATCTAGCTTTATATGGGTTACTCTAAATGATTTACAAAGAAAATGAAAGAAATATAAAGTTTGGTATGCAAATTCAGAAATCAATTTATGACCTTAAATAAGTTTCAAGATAATGATATATAAAGGTTCTTCATATCATAAATACTATTAATCAGTATTTATATCAGTGGAAGCAAGTTTATTATATTGGTCTTATATATGGATAATATTTTGCCTTACCAATAGTGATCTTGATTTATTATACTAAATCAAGAATTTGTCACTAAGAGTTTTAAAATGGTCGATATGAATGAGACATCTTATATTGAGTAATTCAAGGATAGACCTCAATGATTATGAAGATTATCTTAAAAAGGATATATCAATCGAGTCTTGAAATGATTTTAATATACAACTTTGTTCAGTATATCATAAAAGCAAAATTTTAGTCAATAGTAAATGCTTGAAAATGACTTGAAAAGAATCAGATAAAGAAGATATTCTTTGTATATGCGTAATTGAAAGTCTATGCTCAAGCTTGTGTTAGAAAAGATATCAGTTTTTACAATTAAAATGTTGGGTATATATTGAAGTCACCCAAAAATAAAAACATTAAAGAACTAATAAGATATCCGGAAGGGACAAAAGATTATATGCTCACATGCATGAAATTATATCAGCTTGAAATAATGGTATTTTTCAAATGCTGATTATATAAATTGTCTCGATAATAGGAAGTCCATCTTACGGTTAATATCTATGTCAATTAGATGGGTAATTTATTATTATTAATAATAGAAGTTGATTTTGTGGCATGCTTTGAGGCCACTAATCAAATTTTTTACTGCAAAATTTTTATCTCAGGACTTGGTGTAGTCATACTCAATTACCAAGTCGTTGAAGATATTTTATGACATTGCAGTAATTTTCTTCTCTAAGAATGACAAGTACTATTGCATCTATATGCATTATGGTATAAAGTACTTGATGGTTAGAGAAGATGAGTCCAGAAACATATAATGTCAATTAATTACTTGAGTTCCACTGTATTGATTGCTGATCTATTTACTTAGGACTTATAGTCTAAAGTATTTTGAAAGAACATGTTCGTATGATTAGGTTTGTGAGCAACCCATAAAGGATATGGTGATGCATGTTTTAGTGGATACTATAATTAACATTCTTACTTACGTACTTAAAGTTATTTATTTTTGCTATCCTATTCATAATTATATATGTACATATTATAGTTGAATGTGATGACAGGATTGTTTTGACAAGATAAATTATAGGGGTTATTTTGGACTGCATTAGGAAAGGCTAACAGTATTACGGTACATAGAAGGAAGTGTGACACTAATGACATACAACAGCTACGACTCATGTATATAGTTTTTTCAAAAATTTCAGAATCCAATTGAGTTAAATTATTTTTAAATAAATTTTATTTATTTATTTTTAATTTTTAAGTATTTTTTATCTTACCAAGAGCCAAGTGGGAGAATGTTAGATTATGTGACCCTATTTAATTAGATAAGATATATTATAGATATTATTGGATTCTGATCATGGTTATTGGTCAATAAAAAAGAAGTCAATGTTAAAATAGGATTCCTCAGGAGATAACAGAGGAATTCTCCTAATAACTTATCTTAGACCCTCTGCTCTCACCTATAAATAGACAAGACCTTTATGGGCCTAAGTGTATCATCAGAGTGCATCTGAATAGCATCTCAGAAATTGAGAGATTAAGGTTTTTCTCTCCATCTCCCATAATCCCTTAATCCATCAATCTACGTGGTCCTGTGAAAAGAGAGGAGAAGGAGAGAAGTGCTTGTAGATCAGGTTTATTTTTCTGAATAACAAAAAAAAAAATACACTTTGTAATATTATTAGTTCCAATTTATTTGATTTCAATCATAACATTAAAAATAAAAAGTACATTTTATGCTAATATCCACTTCCAACCAAAGTCCACCATTGCCGACTCCTCCAAGCTGCCCTCCCTCGGCAGGTCCGGCCCTGACGATTTGTACTTTCGCTGCACGTACCTCGAGATAGCTCTTGATTCTGAGTTCAAGATTTTTCCTCGAAAAGCATTACCAAATCAAGGGCATATATGTCTAAAAGTACATCTTCCGCTGTCTCTTATGCCACTCACCAAAAACGCAAAAGGTCTCCGTCCTCCAAGACCGGCACGAGGCCAAAGGGCTGCAAGAATCACGCGGGGGTAAAGGTGAGACGATGATCGAGACATGCATGCTGTTGATTCACGCGGGGGGAGGTTTGGTTTCGCTTACGTTTCCGGCGAGATGGTGAGGGGACTTTTGCTCGCGGGTGAAACAAGTCCACGGGCACCAGCTGGTACTCCGCCCCCATCTCCTCCAAGCACAGGAGCACGCGCGCCGTAGCCGCCGATATCGCTGGCCCTTACACCTTCACCGCCATGATCTCTTCTTACTTTCCCTCTTACGAGAATGCCTGGGATAGGCATCACGTATTTGTAGAAGAAGGGCGACGACACGCTGGTTGTTTCCACGTTATAATTACTCTGGTCTTTTCTTAATCTTTCTTTCTATCACAGACGATTGACTCCATCGCCCGTCGTTGGTCGACCGGAGAGCCAATAAATGCCTCTTCTCTTGGGTGTTGGAAGGTCAGTCCACGCGCATCTCGTAGCATCTACCACTAGTTTCCCTATACGAACCCATGGTCGAATAATTCGCATACTTTGCCCAACATTAAGCGTTGATCGAAGTCAATCGTAAAGGAGATGTCAAAAGGAATATTAGTAGTTTTGAATTGGGTAAGCAACTGCTCATCACCTCATATAGAAAACTCCTAAACATAACGATCAATCAATGACTTGAGTTGGGTCTTACGAGTAGGTTTAACGAAGTCAACAAAGTACTACTATTACTTTGATTAATTATGACCATACGTAGTACAGTTTATAATGAGGAGGAGAGCGTAACGAGCTGTATACACTTTTCCTCCATAATTTGGTATGTCAATTAAACCTTCAACTAATTGCAAGGGCATATGAAAGTGTTTTAGGTTTTACAAGAATGCATACAGACTTCAATTCGGAGGGATCAAATATACTGGGGTCTTGATCATGAATTCACAGTGATGGGTAGAAACTATGATCATCAATCGTGATTGTACCATCTGTCGCTATTAAATTATGTGATTAACAAAAGTAATAAATGTATTCGGATTGATTAATGCATCATTATACAAAATGATATGAATAGATGATATTTCGGTAAATGCATCATCATCATTTCCTATAAGAGGTTCACATGAGCAGATCAAAAGGTCTAATTCAGACTTCAAAATTTGATTGTAATAAACATACCCGGTTGATCGATCAAGCTTTGGATGCACCAGAAGTCTGAGCCAGCTCCTCCAACAGTTCCTTTTGCTCCAAGGTTGCACATGCCTGCAAAAAAGTATTTTGTTTTTGAAGATCAATACGCAACACAAAGCAAAAAGTAAAACAAAAAACAAAACAAAAACACAAAAGTGCACCAAAAGCCACAAACAGATTGTGTTCTATAAATAAATTAGGCATTGTTCATTAAAGAAATATATACAAAATGAAGTCCATTCTGAAGTCATAAAAGCCAAGGCTTGCTACGACCACATATCGACGGAGCCAATGGATTATATGACAACCCCAGAATCAAACTCAATATGATATATCAAGCAGAGATCTGCAATGGAACCTCTTACATGGAGAAAATAAAGCTGCAGCAGGCACCAGTTCTTTTTTGCATGGTTAAAAATAATTTTAGAAAATGACGGCAAACAGCATTTTACCAAAGCCAGTGGTGTCAATGGCAGTGACAAGCAATAGCATGGAAGTCAAGTTGAACTTGGATTGTCAAGATTATAAAAGTATAAAGCATGGTATAACAAGGTTAATACACTCAATCTCCATCTTGGTTTCTGCAACTTGAGGACCAATATCTCATCAAAATATTGATTAAAAACAAACGTGCAAGAGGAAGCGGCTGCCTAAGAGCTTTGGTGAAACAATGGAAATTTTAGAACATATGCTCAATGATCATAGATGCTTATTCTTCTTGCTAGAGATCATAGCCTCCTCACCTCCTCAAATAATACAATGTACTTAAGGCAGTAAGGACAAAGAGGGCCCAGAAATTATGCTGCCATATAGATGTCCAGACATGGAGGTGCAGAGATTGGACATAATATGAAAAGATGCACACAATCGATTTAAAAAGACTTTGTATGGACTTTTCAACTTCTTACTGTAAATGTGGATAGATGATCGTTAAATTATGGTGCAGCAATTAAAACTTTTATCACCTGAGAAATTATTTCAAAATCTAACATTAAGAAACAGCTGAAGTAATATAAGCGAATGAAATACACTTGAAGATATATTAACACCAACTCAAACCTGAATAGCTGCCTCAATATCTCCAGAGAGGAAGGATGTGAGCTCAAAATTCATCTTCAAGCGATGGTCGGTTACTCTGTTATCCTATAGAGAAACGTAAATGTCCATTATGCAAAATCCAGTCTCTGAACTTAAAATGTCTTTGGTTGGACTAATCAGTCTGGTGGGTACCAGATTTTGGTCATTTACCTTGTAATTGTATGTCCTTATTTTCTCTGCACGGGCACCAGTGCCTATCTGCAATTGTTGAGACTTGAGACAATCATTTAAGCATGCATCCGACAATAAACTCATCATGGGGATTCACATAACACTATCCAGGCCAAGAAAAACTCCAACATCAAGTAGATGAAAGCAACCCCATTCAGTCCAACTATTTAAGAGGTCCCAGCACAGCAGTCTAAATATTTCTCCTATATGGTAGTTCAGTTGGCAATCTCAGGAAAAAATGAGGTTCAATTTAATCATAAGCAGAAATATGGTGGCATGATCTAAGGTGTGAAGAGATTATGACCTTAAGTAATTGATATGAATGATGAGTTCTGATTTGTGATTTCACATACATAAACAAAAAACTTGTTGTTCCACAAGAAAACATGCAATGCCATTATATTTCTTAGAAGTTCTTCTTGCAAACCTGTGATTTCCTCTGGTTCCTTAATGATTCTTGCTGCTCCCTCACTTTAATCTCGTAACTGCAATATATATTGCGGCAATGAGAAACTTAGTGTACATAATACAAAAATGAGATATTTCTATAACAATAGCAACACAACCTTTATTCCCAGCCATCTGGGATCAACTACAAAGATTACTTTTTGCAGCATTTAGCTCTATTTAAGTTTAATTAAAAGTTAATCCATTGATTATTGTCTTTCTCCACCGTTTTTTATCATGTTTTCTTTTGCATCCACTCACTCCTATAATATCTTGGTTATAGTAGCAAATAAGTTATAAGTATCACTTTATATTAATAATATATTGAAATTACTTTAAAAAACATATATATTGAAATCATGTTCGGATAGAACCACTTCAGCAGACGAACTGCAAATAATCTATCAGGTGTGTTGAAATCTTCTTCTAAAAATAACTCACAGCTTCGCTCTTAGTAATTGAAAAGCACGGTCTTTGTTGCGAAGCTGGGTTCTTTCTTCGGTACAGAAGATCCGTATTCCTGTTGGTTTATGGAAAAGGTCAACAGCTGTTTCCACTTTGTTTACGTTCTGCCCTGCATCCATGAAGATCATAAAAAATTTATTATCATACTAGCAAAGGTAGACCGTGGCAGCTACATGATAGTGTGAAAGAAAAAAAAGGAATATACTGAGACAAGCCCTGCTCTGTCTAGAGAAGGGTTTCAGCAACGTGATTTTTTACCTCCAGCACCGCCAGATCTTGCTGTTGTCAGTTCAATGTCTTTTGGATCAATCACCACTTCAACTTCATCAGCCTGAGTATGTATACGTATGTATATCAAACTATAAAAGAAAGGCTTGCTTAAAAAATGTCTTCGTTATAGGTAAACTATCAAAAACTTCCCAAATAAACCAAATCATCTGCTAGAATCTTGTCTACATATATTAGCATATGCAATGACTAGGTTTTGTTCTTTCTGCACAAGAAGTCTGTGGTAAGAAGTCATAACAATATCAACAATTTATGGTATTATGGGTAATAACTAATTATACAAAAAAAGAACCTTTTTATGCGTGTGATCAAACTAGCACCTCTGGCATTATTGCAACAGTTGCGGTTGATGTATGCACACGTCCTTGAGCTTCAGTCTGAGGTACACGTTGAACACGGTGAACACCTGACTCATACTTTAACTTACTATAAACTCGTTTTCCTTTAACTTCCATCACAAAAGTCTTGTATCCACCTTTTTCAGCCTGAGACAAGCTCTCTATTTTAAATTTGGCTAAGCATCATGGGCTTATATAAGCTAGTCAAAGACATACCTCAGAACTAGAAATTGTTGCATACTTCCAAGAATTTCGCTCGCTATATTTCTGATACATGCGTACCTGAAGCATGATCAATATTATTTAAAACAAGAAGCTTCTGTGAAACAGCAGATGAGTATGTTAACCAATATGTTACCATCTTAAGTACTATAAAGGTTGATAATAACTAGTACTTCTAACTCTTTATCAGTTAAACAAAGCTTTCAGAAAATGCATCTTTGCAAAACTATACTTAATGATTATGAATGTTTCATCTACCTACAAGATCACCAGCCCATATTCCTGCCTCATCACCACCAGTACCTGCTCTTACTGCAAAAGAAGCAATAAAACATTAGTATAGTCCTTCAAGAGCCTTTCTTTGGCATAAACTAGAAAAAATGATGATGATACGAGAATGATTCACTTAACATTCGGACCCCATAATCCATCCATGATATAATGAGAACATGTCCAGTGATAAGAAATTCATTGACAAAAAAGAAGATGATATGTGGGTTTATTTGCTACGAGGGCCTCCTTTTATGATACCCAAGGATGAAGAATACTCCCCACTTCCATTCATACCTATCCATTGCATCTTAAAATTAGTCAAGTTATGGAAATAAAAAAAAAAAAAGTCTGGCAGGTATGTTTAGGATTCAAGAATCCAGCTTCCAAATGACTTGCAACAAAAAGTTACTAACAGCTAAAAGGATCTTGTGCTAAAAGTAACAGTGAGGTACAAATAGTACCACATAGCATATGTGCCACCATATACTCATTCATTATTAAGAATAAAAGATAAAAGGCAGCATGATGAACATGAGATTGCTACTGAAAACTAAGCAGATTGACTTGAGAAGACATTTTGATGGAAGCTCAATGATTGGATTCTTGATAAGGAACACTTATACAACATTGACTGAATCCATTTATAAGATGAAAATAGTCATTAACTAAAGGAATTTAGTAGATTAGAAGGGATAATTTGAAGTTTCAAAATCTATGCTGATAGAATCTATTTTAACAAATGCACGTTTATTGTAAGAATGTTTGAGTTATTGGTGATGTAGGTCACCATATAGCATATCCTCACTGTAAAAGGTAAGAATATAAAGTATAGATCACTTAAGGTTCTAATAATCCTCAAAATAAAAAATTATCAATTACCTTCAAGTAAGATATTGCGGGCATCCATAGGATCAGTAGGAAGCAATAGCATCTGCAGACAAAATTTTGAAAGTTAATGTGAAGATTTGTTTTGGATGTACAACCAGAAATCGGAATTCTCTCCACATTCCATCCTACTACCATAACTGAATAAAACAGCACTTTTTTATTTGGCAACAATTTTTATCAAACAAAAAGGACAATGTGGTAACAATGTGAGCATGACTCATGAGAAGATTAAGAAATATTAACTTATAGAAAACATGAACTAGTTAATACCAAGAAATTCTTATACATGGTGAAAATGGAGCAAATAGAAAAGCATAGTGAAATCTAGAGATATAATGAAGCAGATTCTAGAAGGGGAATGATAAAATATCATACTCCATGGTTAGCAAAACACAAATGAATGGAATTTCAAATTTTAGCGGACTTTCTGGTTGTGACAACTCAATGTCTGTGAAATGTCCTGTGATATATCATTAACAAGGTGAAATGTATTAAAAGAAACTATCAGTTTTGAATACATTTTGTGAAATTACTTTTTTGGACCATGATCATCCACAATAACATCACAACAGCTCATAAAGGTCATGTGCAGAAGACAAATGAAAGCTGCAACAAACTTAGAATTTACAGATTAAAAAAAAGATGTTGCAGAATGGTACATGGATTGGGGCCTAAATAGCTTTTCACCAAAGCTCTGTTGAAGCTTTATCCTTTAGGTATAGTACCTAAGGAGAGCATATAAGGCATACAATTATTTTATGTTAGCTACCTCGTGTTATAACAAACTAGAGCTTTGTGTCATGTAGCTATTAAGTAAAGACACACTCAAAGGTTATTGATAGATCAACATTTTGGTGTTGAAAATAATGTACTCTATGCCTGCAGGGCCCTCACCATAATTCTCTCACACTATAATAGTTAAGATGATAGGACAAACATCTGTTTGCTAAGTGTAGAGGATAATCTAACCCTAGATATATCACTTTATCATTAATAAAGTATATGAGTTACATAAAACATAATTAAGCAAAGGTCTTAGTTTAAAGAACAATGGCTTAGGTCAAGACCTTCAACTTATCCTCAAGATCTTTAAGCTGTTCGAATAACATCTCCAGCTCGTGAGATACCAATTCAGCCATATCTAGGTCGCTCCCATCCTCTTTTGCTAAAGCTATTGTCAGACAAATATAGGCCTTAATCAGATATCTCAAATTGTAAGGCAATTTGTAAACATGATCCAGAAGTGCAAACCTTTCGTTTCTTCTATTTGTCTCTCACATTCCTTGAACTTCCTGAAGTTCATTACTACCTGATTTTTCGGAGCACAGAAATATTTTTTGTGATAATAATTGAACACTTAACTTTTTTCATTGATTTAATGTGTCCTGATAGGCCACAATAGAAAATCAAAAAGGCCATCACATGAAATTCCAGTACCTCATCAAGTTCTGCCACAGATTGTGCAAGCTTCTGATACTCAGTAGGATTTGAAACAATATCAGGATCTGCAAGCTTGACCTACAGTGACAATAGTACGAGACTTCTTAAAAAGGAACTATATTTTTAATCAAGAAGAGAGATTGGTGCAATTTCATAATTCAGAATGGTGTTAGAACGCTTTGACTTATTGCACTTTTTATCCATTTGTAGAATCTCTTACATAAACAAAATGATTAAACATTAAATACATCAATTACTAACTACAAATGCCATAAAGGAATTAAAAATAGTCATTTCAAATGCACGTGCTAAGTTGTATGCAACTATTTGCATATAATGAGCACAAGCATACCGACAATTCTTTCCAAGTTCTTTCAGCAGAATCCAACTTTGATATCAGATATGGTTCCTGTAATAGCACATCTATTCAGTTTCAATAAATCAGGTAAAAGAAGCAACAATAGTGAAAAAGTACATGTACGAAGCCAAGACCAACATGAATATAATTAAGGGAGGTGCATAATACTTGAAAATTTCATGTAAATTAAGCATGCTACAAAATTTGATAATGATCAGTGAAATATATGTCAGAAACGAGTGATATTATGCACTGGCAAAGTAGAATAAATATAATAAACATTATGAATATGTAACATAGAGACTTTTTAGGCAACTTGAAATGCTCAATGCATGAATAGGGAAGAAGTAAGAATCTGTTAAACGTAAGTCTCAGCCCACTGGTTTGGTAGCACTGACTCCAAGAAATCTGTGAACTCTTTCTTCACTTCTAGGCCAGAATCACTTGTTGGTAAATTTCTGCCTGCTTATCTTCTAGGTACTTATTATACCTTGACAAATTCTAAACCTCCTTTCATCATTATTGGCAAAAAGGCTTTCACAATTCCATGACTCAGGAAAACAGATCATGCAAGCACAATTATATTTTTTTCCTAATCACATTATTAAGCCAACAAAATACCCCAGACAATCAATGCAGAGTTTATGTAATAAGTCAGGACAGTAACTACTGCTGATATGCAGGATGATGCTACGTATCACTGAGAAGGTTCGCTGGTCTGAATAACTTTGATACGCCATTCTAATCTATGATCAGATCCTTTGAGCATATTTCTATTGTCATTAACCTATTAAGGAAACATCACAAGAAATCCAACATCCAGGTAATTTTAGTTACAATAATGTGGCTTTACCATTTAGTGACCTTCTTCCACATACAATTCGCATCTGACAAAAGATGCTTTAAAATTATTATTCAGGTCAACTTGGGAAAAAGTTAAATCTTCATCCAATCAACCAAAAAAAAGGACATCATAAGTGGCAACAATAGCATGAAAGCAGCATAATAAAACCTGGCAACTACCAACATAAATAGAAAGAATGCAGTCGAGCATGAGAAATTCTTCAGAAAACTAAGTCAAGATCACAGCTGTCTAGTATCCGATGATAATAAATCGAAAGACATGATAGAAGGTTTCGGATAGAGAAATTACGGCCATGCAAACGATGCCAGGGGGTGCGGCTCTCCTCCGAGGCATACTAATCAGCGCTTCCTTCCTCCCCCTCCTCCTGCCGCCGAAGAGATCCGAGCGCGAAGCTCCGTGATTCATCGAGATGGCCGGAGCGCGAGGCAGAAAGCTGGTGAACAGGCTCTCCATCGCTCTCGGATAGGACGCAACGAGGAGGGTTTCGGACCGAAGGGATCGAATTTAAACACGGAAGCAAGCGGATAAATGTGCGAAGGCCCATTTCGGGCCCATCACAACACCACAGGTCCGCGAATGACCGCCTCAACCGTGATAATTGTAAAGGTTTGTTCAGCCCCTCTGTAACATCGTCTGCATCAATGAAGCGCGGTTGTCGTTAAAACCGGGGTTAAGTGGACAAGTTTACAAGGGTCCCATGGCAACACGTGGTCCGTGAGAGACCACATGAGCCAAGAAAAATGTGCGGGCTGACTCAGCAAGTACCCTACCGTCGTCCATCACTAGATAGTCAAAATTGGTGCTCGTAGTTAAAACAAGGGGTAAAGCGGACAGAGTCAGCATTTCAGGCCCCTTATTGGCAACATGTTCTTTTTTTTTTTTTTTTAAATGAACGGCAATCCCATTTTGCTATTAACAATTTTTCACTATGGATCATACTTTAAAATAAAATAAAATATAATTTTATTATTTATAATTTCTCAATTCTCAATCATAACCTTATTCTCACGACTTCTTATTTCATTAGTTGGAATCTTTATTCTCACGATTTCTTATTTCATTTGTTGGAATCCTAATTATTTGGGATGTGGCTCGTTACTCAAGGGCATAGAAGAAGATATTCATCACTCGTCGCTAACTACCCTTTGACACTCGCAAAGATTATATATATATATATATATATATATATATATATATATATATATATATATATATATGATGAGGGTATTTATGTCTATTTATATTTTTAGAAAACTATTAAAAAATTTAAAATAGAGTTATAAATAGTAAAAATATGTTGCAAATATAAATCTCTTCTTTTATTTGTAATCTCATTTCAAGAATTTTTAATATTTCTAAAAGACCCCTATGTAAATGGACGTAAATATTCTTTAACTTATCACTTAATTCTAATAAAAATTTTAACTCCTTTCATAGAATCATTTTTCTTCTCCTTCTTATTATTATTATTCTCTTCGTAATCATTTGAGCATATTTTATCGTTTGTGATATAAAATAATTAGAAAAAGATAAATAATCAAATAGAAAGATGGAGGATGAAATGAATTGTATGAAGTAATAATAATTGAAAAGTTCCGAAAAATAAGGATATGATTAGTAATCGAAGATGTTCGAATCGTAAAGATACTAAGGGTAGGTGAATTAGTGCTTTGAAGATAAAGTTTTGATTTGAAAATTTGATCAAAAAATATGTATTGAAAATGTATTAACTTAGAATGTGAGTAAGGGTAGTGGGCAACTTAATAATAAAAAGAAAAAATATAAAAAGAAATGTAAATCAAATTTATAATGGTTCGATCGTCTTAACTTACATCCACCCCCGATTCCTCCTCCCTCAAGACCACTGGCTTTTACTACTGATCTTTTTGTCAATGGGAGAAGATTAACTTACCTTGTTACAACTCTTTCTCATTTTCACAGACTTAAAAGAGAACATTTACATCTCTCTTTTACAAAAAAAACCTTATATCTCCCTTAGAATGACTTATAAACTCAAGAAAGAAAATACTTAACATTTTAAGAGAGTTTACATAGTTAAAATCATATATTTTCGTGCTCTTCCAAACATGAGTGAGATATTTATAGGCTCCAAATGACTTTAAAAATAGAGCCAAAACTATAAATCCTCAGGTCTTGGGGGTACTAGCGACATTACGGCCTGCATCAGGGGGTACTACTGCTTGACAGAGTTTGGGAACTAGGACTCTAACGATACCAACACCTTCTTGGGCGATACTACCGCTCGACAATCTAGCAGTACCACCACCTGATAGCTTGGGAACCCGGGCTTTAGCGATACCATTATTTGCTTGGGCGGTACCACCGCTCAGCCCAACTTTAGGTTATTAAATTAGCATTTTAACATATCCAATTTAGCCTTGGTATAGGCCCAATGGGCTCTTAATTGGCATGGTTACGCTCCAAAACTAACTCAATTAGACACTAAAACGATTTCGATCAAAACATAACAATTACAATAATGAAAACTATGTTGTTCGATATGTCATTTGTTCATCTGGTACTTTGTCCAAACCTCCGACGTATTGTCACACCTGATTTTCTTGACACAATGCTCAATCCTTCTAGCCCGATGCCCGAACTTTGACTCGATGCTGTCACGCCCCCCCCCCCCCCCCCCCGAATTTTCACATTCAGGAGGTGTGACCCTGTCTAAAATCAATAATATTATAATTCATCATTAATTCAATCCAGGATCCAATCTAACAATTTGAGGATACTAAGAATCATTCAAAATCAATATTCACAATTTATAAACCTGTACGTTACATAAATCATAATCCACTTCACTCAAAGATTCACAAAATCTAAAGGCAACTCAACTAAACATCAACCACAACACAAATCCAAAATCATAGAAATATATACAATCGTAAAAAAGATAATTATTTACCATGAGTTCTTATCCTTATACAACTTAAACTTATCATTCCAAACACATGAGCGGTCCGTTAAACTTTTACAACACATAAGTATCAACAGATCCTTAACATTACATCAGAAGTAAAGTATACTATACAACAAAAACCTATCATCCAACAAAGATTAGCTCAAAAATCTTCTAGCCTTTCACTACTTAAACCCAATTCTAGCTTTTCAGTGCGTGACAAGCTACCCTGAAAAATTTATATAGCAACGGGGTGAGCATAAAGAGCTCAGCAAGCGACTAACATATCCATGACGATAGGAGAAGTTCAAGCAGGCTTAGTATCAAGATACAAAAGTAGAAATACAAGTGTTCATTTAAAATCATCTCATTTGATATAAAATCACAAAGGTTTACCTCATTCAAAAACAGGCATTAGATATAACAATAGGAGAAAAGAAATTGGAGCATTTCATTGGCAAAAGAAGTATTTAGGCATGTATCAAATGGCACATGAAGTATTTTGGCGCATATCAAAGGCGTAAGAGTGTTTGGAGGCATAATAATGACAAACGAAACACTTCAAAGTATAACAAGCGAACCGAATAATAAACACAAACTTGTATGTCATTTTTAACGTAGCATGCATTCCATTTTTATCCAAAGCATAATATGAACTCATAAACAAAGCTTTGGATATCATATCAATAAACATAGAGGGCACTATGGGACCACATACATAATGTGATTCATCCATTTCTGGATGACCACCAAGCATAAGTCTCCCATGTCTGGGAGCTCCATCCACCCACGTCTGAGTGAAGTCAATGGGGCCGGCAGAGCAATCGCAGGCTCTAAGCATAACTCTCATTACCATTTCTGACAAAGGTTCACAATATCCCATAAGACACTAGAGTACAAAAGGGTAGTATGAACAATAACATTGACACATATCAAAAGCACATGCGGAATAACGAAGATATGCATGTGCCTTTATCAAACAAGGAAATGCAAACAAAGCATTACATAATAAATTTCAGATATACAATAATTTCAGGATGAACAATACAAGAACTTCAAAGGACTAATATAAAGCTCAATTGAAGAAGAATTTAGCAGAAACCAAATTTCCAATAGGATGAAAATTGAATAGGCAAAACCCAACAAAGTTTTCAATTCTGATAGAATTTGAATGGTACATTTCCTGAATTGTTTGAGTGACCAAGCATGCTCCAAATCACTAAAAATAAATGTCATTGGAAATCTGTATCAATTTATTTTCGGATGAACTCAGATTTATGATTTTTTGAGTTCTTAACAGAAAGTTACAATAAATAGAGTAAACGAAGGTCAGAATTGATCATCCCTATTTTGTAGACTTGATAGAATAAATTTAAACAGATGTTTCAGAAGGCAAACATACTTCAAATTTTTTAAATTATATGTCAAAAGAAAGATATTTGAATCCATTTTCCAAAGAACTAAATTTTGTATAATTCAGAATTTTCACTAGAGAGTTATGAGCAATTTAGTAATAGAAGGTCAGAATTGATCATCTCTGTTTTGCAGAATTGATAGAATCAATTTAAACAGATGTTTCAGAAGGCAAACGTACTTCAAAATTACTAAATTATATATCAAAAGAAATATATGCGAATCTAGTTTCAAAAGAACTAAGTTTTGCATAATTCAGAATTTTCACTAGAGAGTTATAAGCAATTTAGTAACAGAAGGTCAGAAATTTCAGTCCCTATTTTGTAGAATTTGTAGGGTTAATTGAAACAGAAATCTTAGTAGGCATTTAAACTCCAAATCATTCAATCTCAGTGTCAAAATAAAGGTATTTGAGTCTACTTTCAAATGGATTAGGCTTTGCCTAAATCAGAGTTTAGTGCTAAAAGTTAGATCCAAAACAATGTATAGAAGTCAGATTATTGAAAAATTACAGATTTATAGCTTTATATCAAAACGAAAGAAGGTATGGTTCTCAGTTGAAATCTTTCAAAATTTGCAAAATAAAAATAGAAACAGAGATTAAGGTTACTATGGGATGGGGTTAGAACACTTGCCTTAGATGAGTTTGATTCCCAAATATAGGGAGTTGATGTAAAACCTCAAACAAAGTTTCCTCCTCTTCTTCTTCTTCTTCTTCTCTTCTTCTTCTTCTTCTTCTCCTCAAACTAACGTTGGCTGAAAGTTTCTTTTTAATGGTGCCTTAAATTACTTAGGTTTGGCTCATGCTAAAATAGTGAGGTGGCAAGCATGCATGGGGGTTTAGGTTTCAACTTTAGAATAAATGCAAGTGGCTCATCCTTGTTAATGACACATGTCCTCCATTTTATTTTATTTTATTTTTATTTACTCAATTCTAAATATTCTATAAATCATATCAAAATTTTATTATTTACTCTTAGGTCCTTAGCCATAAACTTTAATATAATATTATTTAATAAAAAATATTAAATAATCCTCATATTTACAAACAAGCATTTACTATTTTTTTTTTTTAGATGGGGGATGTTACATATGCTATCCGGCCCTATTGGGAAAAAACCTGTTAAAGCGGAATATTATTTTCCCTCTTTGTGTATCAAAATTGGTTCTTCATCAAAATACCAACTTGATATCCGAATGAAAATATCAACCAGCACAGCATAAACAATAGAGCAAAAAATCAATCACACAGTAAGACCAAATCTTTTAACGTGAAAAACCCAATGTGGGAAAAATCACGGGACCGTAGTCCACCTCAAACTTCCACTATCAATAGTAATGATAATAGGTTTACAATAGGTCTTCTCTAGAATAACTAGAGGATCACAATAACATCAAGATCATAGATCTTGGCTCAAGAATAGCATATCTTCATTGTACATGATGGATTTCCTCATAAGAGAATTCTAGGTCTCACAAAGTGGGTATAATAGGAAAGTATCTCAAAGAGGGTAAAATATAGATCAACACCGTTAGGATTGTAGAGCTTACTACAAGGATTCTTCGTATAAAATTTGGACCAAAACTGACAACGTTTGACCACCGATCGTCAAGCTGAAATCTCAAAAATCTTACATTCTCTCTTTATTTCTCTCTCCTCTTTTCTCTGCATACCGCCGCACACGCTCACTGCGCCCACACACGCTCACTGCACCAAACCTTTCTTCTTGTTTGCTGCCTACAACTATTTTTCCTTTTAATTAATAATTTGATTTGGGCTCCAAAGGTCCAATTGTCCAGGCCCACATATGGGCTGAACCCAACAATTCTCCCCCTCCAGCTCATATGGTGGGTTGTACTAAGCCTGCTCTTCGCCTACATACTTCAAACTTCTTCTTATGTAAAGATTTTGTCAACATATCTGATTCATTCTCATTAGTATGCACTTTTTCCAACTGTAATTCTTTCTATCTCAAGCACATCACGAATCCAGTGATATCTCACATCAATATGCTTGGATCTAGAATGATATGTTGAATTCTTGGAGAGATGAATGACACTCTGACTGTCATAGTAAACAGTATATCCTTCCTATTTCAAGTTCAATTCCTGTAGAAATTTGTTCATCCATAAAGCTTCCTTGTAGGCTTTAGTAATTGCTATGTATTCTACTTTTGTGGTTAATAGAGCAACATAATTCTATAACTTTGATTGCCAAGAGATTGCTTCCCTTGTAAATATCATCAAGAACCTCGAAGTAGACTTCCTGGAATTAGTATCACCTGCCATGTCTATATCTATGTACCCTTCTAACACAGGTTCATCATTACCAAAACATAAACATAATTTGGAAGTACCTCTTAGATATCTTAACATCCATTTCATTGCTACCAAATGTTCCTTTCCAGGATTTGAGAGAAATCGGTTGACAACTCCAACTGCATGAGGTATATCTAGCCTAGTACAAATCATAGCATACATCAAACTACCTACTGCAGATGAGTAAGGCACTCTGGACATTTCTTCTTTTTCTTTCTCGCTTGTAGGATATTGTTTCGAACTAAGATTGAAATGACCTGCAAGTGGAGAACAAATTACTTTGGCTTTACTCATATTGAATCTTTCAAGAACCTTTTCAATGTAAGTCTCCTGAGATAGCCAAATCTTCCTTTTCTTCTTATCACGAAGAATCTTCATGCCAAGTATTTGTTTCACCGATCCCAAGTCTTTTATGGCAAAAGACTTACTTAGCTCTCTTTTAAACTTTCCCATTTTTCCAATATCATGGCCAATAATCAGCATATCATCAGCATATAGCAGTAAAATAATAAAATCATCATCTGAAAATTTCTTCATAAGCACACAATGATCAGATGTGGTTCTATCATACCTTTAACTTATCATAAAGGAATCAAACTTCTTATACTATTGTCTAAGTGCATGTTTGAGTCCATATAAGCTTTTCCTAAGCTTATACACCATATTTTCTTTTCCCTTAACTTTGAAACCTTTTGGTTGCTCCATGTAAATTTCTTCTTCTAAGTCACCATGAAGAAATGTTGTTTTTACATCAAGTTGCTCAACTTCTAAATTCAAGCGGGCAGCCAAACCAAGAATAACTCGGATAGAGGATATTTTCATAATTGAAGAAAATATTTCTTCAAAGTCAATACATTTCTTTTGACTGAATCCTTTCACAACTAGTCGTGCCTTGTATCTTTGTTGTGAGCTATTGTTTTCAGTCTTCAATTTATAAACCCACTTATTCTTGAGAGCTTTCTTCTCTTTAGGAAATTTTATCAAGTCATATGTGTGGTTCTCAAGCAAGGATCTCATCTCTTCTTGAATGGCTTTAACCCACTCATTCTTATGCTTATGTAGAATAGCTTCTTGGTAAGTTTCTGGCTCTCTCCCATCAGTAAGCATAACATACTCATGTGGAGGATATCTGGTAGATGGTTGTCACTCTCTAGTGGATCTTCTCAATGGAATCTCAACTGGTGGTGGAGGTGATTGTTCAGTTGGTTCAGCATCATTAACTATAGGTGTATCATCACTAGTATTCTCACCACAATCTTCTTGTTCATCTCCCCCATGATCATCATGAACGACAGGTGAAGGAACTAGACCCAAACTCCAAGGAATATAAACAGAGGTTTTTGGCTTCTCAATGTTATCACCATCATTAAACAATTGGTCTTCAAGAAACACAATATCTCTGCTTCTAATAATCTTCTTGTTCACTAGATCCCATAATCTATACCCAAACTCTTCATGACCATATCCCAAGAAGATACATGCTTTTGCTTTACTATCAAGCTTGGTCCTCTCATTTTTGGGAATATGAACAAATGCTTTACACCCAAAGACTCTTAAGTGATTATAAGATATATCTTTTCCTCTCCATACTCTTTCTGGAACATCACCTTTCAGAGGAACTAATGGAGAAAGATTTATCAGATCAACTGTAGTTCTCATAGCCTCCCCTCAAAATGACTTTGGTAACTTAGCGTGGGAAAGCATACACCTAATCCTTTCTTCAATGGTTCTGTTCATCCTTTCTGCCACACCATTCTATTGAGGAGTTTTAGAAACTGTTTTCTCAAGCCTGATATCATGGAACCTGTAATAATTCTCAAAAGGACCCCTATACTCGCCACCATTATCTAATCGAATACACTTTAGTTTTCTGCTAGTTTCTCTTTCAACACTGACATGAAACTCTTTGAAAACATCGAGTACCTGGTCTTTAGATTTCAAAGCAAAAGCCCACACTTTTCTAGAATAGTCATCAATAAAAGTAACAAAATAAAGAGTACATCCAAGAGTTCTAGTTTGCATAGTACAAACATCAGTATAAACTAAATCAATAACATCTGATCTTTTAGATGATGGATATGTATGAAATACAACTCTATATGTTTTTCCAGCTAAGCAATGATCACAAGATTTAAGAGATGTACCTTGCAACTCTGGTAAGAATTACTTTCTAGCAAGAGTTTGAAGTCCCTTCTCGTTGATATGCCCAAGCCTCTTATGCCAAATATATATATTTTCACCTTTTTGAATTATATTAATCTCTCCTTTATATAGCTTAGCTTCCATGACATAAAAAGAGTTAAGTTTCTTTCCTCTTGTCGCAGTCAGAAAACCTTTAGTGAGTTTCCATTTGCTTTTACCATGTGCAAAGCCCTCATCATCAAGTCTACCGATAGATATCAAGTTAAGACGAATATATTGGAGTATCAATTTGCTCCCAATACTGGTCTCCAAGCAAACATCTCCAATACCCACAATCTTAGATGTACCACAGTTTTCCATTCTGACATTACCAAAATCACCAGTAGTGTAAGATCTAAAAAAAATCACCATGAGAAGTGACATGAAATAAAGCACCAGAGTCAATTACCCAATTACTGTCCTAAGCTATAAGACTAACACAACCTTCATCATAGATAATAGTGATATTACCTTCAGCAGCAACTGTATTAGTCTCTTTCTCATTTTTCTTCAGTCATTCTGTTCTCGCTTTCAAAACCTACACTATTTCTTCATGTGACCTAGCCTGTTACAGTGAAAACATTGTTAGGATCAAGAGCAGTAAGGAGGGGGGGGGGGGTGTGGGGGTGAATTAGTGCAGCGGATAAAAACGTCAACTTCGTCAAATCTCTCGTACAATAAAAATCGTTTCCGACGTAAAACCGATTTCGGAAACTTAGCTTGAAAGCATACGTAAATGTATTGAAGGCAGTAAGCTATTGAAGGGGTTTGCTGTAAGGTAATAGCAGGAAACAAAATGAAAACCAGAGAAGATGAGAGTTTATAGTGGTTCAGTCAATCGTGACCTACATCCACTCCTCCGATTCCTCTTCTATCGAGGCCACCGGCATCCACTAACGATCTTCCTTTACTAAGCGAAGATCAACCTCCTTCTTACACCCCTCTTCTCCTTTTACCAGGTTTAGGAGACAACCTTTACAAGTACTCACTCTCCTCTCTTAAACAGAATTCTAACACTTAAGCTAGAGGAGGAAAATTCTAGAGATTGCAGCAACGTTTTCTCTCTTTTAATCTCTCTATGCTTGTATGTTTTACCCAAGGATGGGAGAGGTATTTATAGGCTCCAAACTGGTTTGAATTTGGAGCTCAAAACTATCATCTCCCGGATTTCTGGGGTCTTGGCGGTACCACCTCCTGACTGGGGCGGTACAACCGCCTGGCAGCTCGGAGACTGAGCCTCTGGGCGGTGCCACCGCCTGACAAGGGCGGTTGCACTGCCCAGTCTCGCTCGGAGACTGAGCCCTGGCGGTGCCACCGCCTGACTGGGGCAGTTGCACCGCTTGGCAGAGCTCGGAGACCGAGCTCAAACGGTTCCACCGCCTGTCAGGGGCGGTTGCACCACCCAATCTCGCTCGGAGACTGAGCCCAGGCGGTGCCACCGCCTGACTGGGGCGGTTGCACCACTCAGCTTTCCTGGGAGAGACCATCTCCTGGGCGGTGCCACCGCCGACCCTGGTGGTGCCACCGCCTGGCCGGAATTCTGGTCCGAATGGGTTGATCCATTCGGCCCAGTTTGGGTCTGTCAAGGGCCCAATTGCCCCCAGATTAAGTTAATGGGATTACCTCCTATTCCTAACTTAATCTACATGCTAACTACGATATTTCTTAAGACATTTACTGCAACTTGCTCTGGTGTGTCAATCGCTTCTTTCGACGAGCTTCCGGCGAACTTCCGTCGATCATCCGATGAACCCTCGGTGATGCTCCTGCGGACTTCCAGCAAACTCTTGGACTTACGACGATCCATTTGGAGAGTTCCGACGAGTTTCTTTTGGCAAGCTCCTAGACTTCTCGGATTTATTTCCGTAGAACCTCCGACGATCGTCCGAACTTCCGTCGAACTCTCGAACCCCCAACGTGATCATAGTCTTGACTCCGGCGTAACTTCTGCTGCATGTCTTTCTTCCATCGTAGTTAATCCTTCACATGCAAAATAAAACTTCGATCGAGACAATTAATCCTAAGCAATCAACCAAGTTGTCCGACATGTCATTGGTCCCTCGACGCTTCGTCCAATTATTCGGCGCTTCGTCCTCTCCTGCTGCCTATTGCCCAATCGGCCAATTGACTCCACAACTTCGATATCCTTGGCACAATACCTGCTCTTCTTGGCCTGATGCCCAAGTCCACGGCCTGAAGCCTTTTGTCGATACGTCGACCGATCCACCTGCCTGACGTCTAATCTTCTGACATGTTCCTCCGGCACAACATGATTTTCCTACTTTAATTATCTCATCCTGATCAAAGCATCCTGCGTCACTCAAAATGCAGATTAAATCATAAACATATATCAAGTGGTTTCATCATCAAAATATGAGATTCAACAATCTCCCCACCACTTGATGACGGAGTTAACCTTAACTCCTGGAGTTTAAACAAACTCTCCATATCAATATGTCATATTGATAGAACCTTGAAGTCAAACTAAATTCAAGTCATTGCAACATTCATCATGAATACTTGCAACACGTCATCATGAACTTATGCATAACATGTCATGTCATCAACATACTTCTCCCCCTTTGTCATCAACAAAAATGAGAAGTCCAACTATTCTTGTGTTTGGAATATAAGTTTAACTCATTGCATGAAAAACATAATATCAAGTTTTATCATCAAGCAGTTTTGAAGCTAGAAAATTTAGCAAATGTTACATCATGCTTAGAACATTCAAACTATAAGTTTTAGATATGCAAGTTTTACAGCATACAAGATAACACTTTTGGTAATGTTCAAGATAGCAAGTTCTACATCATGCAAGCTAGCAATGTTACAACATTTTAGAACATGCAAGCTAGCAATTTAGAACATGAAAGCAACTCTTGCTTCTTGAAATATGCAAGTTTGCAAGCTAGCAAATTTTTGCTTCCTTTGCAATGTTTGAGCTCGCAATTTTGTTTTCGTTGCAAAGTGCTAGTTTAGCATGTTTAGCAACTTGATATAGGCAAGATAGAACATTTTTGCATTTTCTTGAGATTTCAGGCTAGCAATTATCGGTGATGTTCAAGATAGCAATTTCTTCTCTTTTGAGAAGTGTAATTTTTGCTTTCGTCTTGAATTGTGCAAGCTAGCTAGTTTGCCTCTTTTCATGATGTCCACGCTAGAAATTTTTGCTCCCCTTTCGTCATTGTCAAAAAGAAGAGAAGACCCTTTTATCAATTTTCAGATTATGAGAAAGGTAAGTATCAATCTTATTTGTGCGTCATTATATATTCAAATTAAAACATACACAATTTCAAAAACCTTATTTTTCATGCACAATACCAAAAAATAAATCAATCATCATTAATGGGCATATCATACATGATACTCAAACATTAAAATTTTTAAGCATTTATCAACATGTTGATCATGAGACCAAACATTCATCATTTAAAGCATTCATGATACATATCATATGCAATACATCATGTACATCATTTTTATAAGGATTGTATGCATCATTTCAAATTCATGAATATTTCATCATTACATGCATCATAAAATATAAAATCATCATTAATGCATGATTCCAAATTATCATTGGTTTCACATCATGATGGCACCAATTTTGTCAAATTACATCCTACCATGCATGATCGAAACTTCTTATCAAAATAAATTAATGAATATTTCATGTATTCATATCATCACATAAGGAATATCAAGAAGAATTATTAGGTGATGAGATATATTTCATACATTCAAAGAATTTCACATAACAAAATTCAAGTCATAAGCCTTAAAAGATGTCATGAGAGAACATATAAACAATCTTGATTTATAAAATGAATACTCAAGTTATAATTTCAAAAAATTAAGAGAAATCGTGATTCATTTTTAACAAATCTCCTCTTAAATAAATAACATAAAGAGTTCTTAGAAGATCATGAAAAAGATAGAATTCATTCAATCTTATAAGAGAACAAGATATTAATTTATACATATAAAATCTTGATTTAAGCATAAGAAATCTCAATTTATAAATTTTGAAAAATCAAGATAAAGCTCATTTAAATCATCAAATCAAGTTCATTTTCAAGAGATTCACAAAAGTAATACAGATAGATTCATTAATTTCCCTTTTTAAAAAATCAATAAAGTCGAAAAAATAAATTTTTCAAGAAGAAACCTTTCCACTTTTTAGTTGTTTTAATTCAAGTGATTTATTTCATGTTAGCATGCTTTTTCATTTATGTTAAATAAAAACATGTATCAACGTTTAGGATCGAATGTTGCATATATCATTCAACATTTCAAAACATAACATGCATGAAACCTTAGCAATATACTTTTCATGATCAAATTTTTAATTTTTCAAAGATGCTAAAAAGAAAAACATGATATAATTTTTAAAAAATATTTTTTTATTTCCTATTCCTACTATCTAAATTAAGCACTCATGAAAGACTTCAAGTAATTTCAAAATAATTCAAGAGAGTTGAGTTACTTACCTTGTAGTCGAAGCTCGTCAAAGTCCAATTCGCCGTTTCACCTTTCGAAGTTTTTGATTCATCCTTGGTTGCCATCCTCTTCTTTGGCCTCTTCCTCCGTTTAAGTTCATTGTTTATTTTAGATTTTTGTTTAATAAACTTATTAAGATTTAGTGTTCGGAGTTCAAGTTCATCATTGTCCTCATCACTTGAGTCATTGCTCAAGTGGTATTCATTTGTTCGGAGTTTCAAATCCTTCCTGTTCTTTGGAAGGTGATTTTGTTCATCATGTTCATAATGTGCATTGTGCACCATTTCATATGTCATCAACGAACCAATTAGTTCTTCAAGTGAAAAAATATTTAAATCTTTTGTTTCTTGTATTGCGGTTATTTTAGGATCCCACCTTTTTGGAAGGGATCTTAAGATCTTGCTTACGAGATCAAAATTCGAAAAAGATCTACCAAGAACTCTTAGATTATTGACGACATCCGTGAAACGGGTGTACATGTCGCCTATAGTTTCGCTTGGTTGCATTCGAAAAAACTCAAAATCATGCAATAAAATGTTAACTTTCGAGTCTTTGACTCTACTAGTTCCCTCGTGCGTGATTTCAAGTGTTCGCCAAATATCAAAAGCCATTTCGCACGTAGAAATCTGATTGAACTCATTTTTGTCCAAAGTGCAAAATAAAGCATTCATAGCCTTTGCGTTTAAAGAAAAATACTTCTTCTCCAAATCCGACCATTCGTTCATCGGTTTAGAGAGAAGTTGAAAACCGTTTTCAATAATATTCCATAAATCCAAATTCATAGAAATCATGAAAACTCTTATTCGAGTTTTCTAATAAGTGTAGTCCAATCCGTTAAACAATAGTGGATGAACAACCGAAAAACCCTCTTGAAAGCCATGAAGAGCCATTTCTCTCAGGTATAAATCCGAAATAAGAAATACCAGGCTCTGATACCAATTGTTAGGATCAAGAGCACTAAGAGGGGGGGAGGGGGGTGAATTAGTGCAGTGGATAAAAACGTCAACTTCGTCAAATCTCTCGTACGATAAAAATCGTTTCTGACGTAAAACCGATTTCGGAAACTTAGCTTGAAAGCATACGTAAATGTATTGAAGACAGTAAGCTATTGAAGGGGTTTGCAGTAAGGTAATAGCAGGAAACAAAATGCAAACCAGAGAAGACGGGAGTTTATAGTGGTTCGGTCAATCGTGACCTACATCCACTCTTCTGATTCCTCTTCCGTTGAGGCCGCCAGCATCCACTAACGATCTTCCTTTACTAGGTGAAGATCAACCTCCTTCTTACACCCCTCTTCTCCTTTTACCGGGTTTAGGAGACAACCTTTACAAGCACTCACTCTCCTCTCTTAAACAGAATTCTAACACTTAAACTAGATGAGAGAAATTCTAGAGATTGCAGCAATGTTTTCTCTCTTTTAATCTCTCTGTGCTTGCATGTTTTACCCAAGGATGGGAGGGGTATTTATAGGCTCCAAACTGGTTTGAATTTGGAGCTCAAAACTATCATCTCCCGGATTTCCGGGGTCCTGGCGGTACCGCCTCCTAACTGGGGCGGTACAACCGCCTAGCAGCTCAGAGACTAAGCCTCTGGGCGGTGCCACCACCTGATAGGGGTGGTTGCACTGCCCAGTCTCGCTCGAAGACTGAGCCCTAGCGGTGCCACCGCTTGGCAGAGCTCGAAGACCGAGCTCAAGCGGTTCCAGCGCTTGTCAAGGGCGGTTGCACTGCCCAGTCTCGCTAAGAAACTGAGCCCAAATGGTGCCACTGCCTGACTGGGGTGGTTGCACCACCCAGCATTCCTGGGAGAGACCATCTCCTGGGCGGTGCCACCACTGACCCTGGCGGTGCCACCGCCTGGCAGGAATTTTGGTCCGAATGGGTTGATCTATTCGGCCCAGTTTGGGTCTGTCAAGGGCCCAATTGCTCCCAGATTAAGTTAATGGGATCACCTCCCATTCTTAACTTAATCTACATGCTAACTACGACATTTCTTAAGACATTTACTTCAACTTGCTCCGGTGCGTCAATCGCTTCTTCCGACGAACTTTCGTCGATCATTCGATGAACCCTCGGTGATGCTCCTGCGGACTTCCGGCAAACTTCTGGACTTGCGATGATCCACTTGGCAAGTTCCGACGAGCTTCTTTTGGCAAGCTCTTGAACTTCTCGGATTTGTTCCCGTAGAACCTCCGACGATCGTCCGGACTTCCATTGAACTCTCGAACCCCCAACGTGATCATAGTCTTGACTCCGGCGTAACTCCTATTGTATGTCTTTCTTCCATCGTAGTTAATCCTACACATGTAAACAAAACTTTGATCAAGACAATTAATCCTAAGCAATTAACCAAGTTGTCCGGCATGTCATTGGTCCCTCGACGCTTCGTCCGATTATTCGGCGCATCGTCCTCTCTTGCAGCCTATTGCCCAATCGGCCAGTTGACTCTGCAACTCCGATATCCTTGGCATAATACCCACTCTTCTTGGCCCGATGCCCGAGCCCACGGCCCGAAGCATTCTGTCGATACGCCGACCGATCCACCGACCCGACGTCCAATCTTCTGACATGTTCCTCCGGCACAACATGATTTTCCTACTTTAATTGTCTCATCCTGATCGAAGCATCCTGCGTCACTCAAAACACAGATTAAATCATAAACATATATCAAGTGGTTTCATTATCAAAATACGAGATTCAACAAACATTTTATATCTCTTCTAAACTTGAATCTTCCTCTATATCCATGTGGATTTCTGCTATGACTTCTTCCACGTCTTTCTTGTTTTTCAGTAACAAATGTCCCAGAAGAAGATTCACCCTATTCTTTCCTTTTGGCATCTTTATTTAGTAAACTATCTTTAACCATATCTATAGTTAGAGTCCCCTCTGGCGTGGACAAATTGTCACCACATATGTTTCCCAACTTTCTGGTAAAGAGCTGAGAAGTAGTAATCCTTGCATCTCATCATCTATATTCATTTTCATAGCAAACAACTTATTTGCAAGACTCTGAAATAGACTTATATGCTCAACAATGTTACCACCATCTTTATACTTCAAATTTATAAGCCTTCTGAGGAGAGAAATTCTATTTCCCACTATCTTTTTCGCAAAGAGGTTTTCTAACCTTTGCCAAACAACATCAACTCTGGTTTCATCAGAAATATGCTCATGCAAGTTTATATCCATCCATCTTCTAATATAGGCAATGGTTTTTCTATGTTGAACTTCTCATTCTTCATCGTCCATAGTAGAAGGTTTATCTTTAACCTTGATAGGCTTATACAAATCTTTGCAATAGAGCAAATCTTCCATCAGACGCCTCCAAGTGGAATAATTTGATGAGTTCAATTTAATCATACCATCTGACTGCTCCATTTCAATCACACAAGAAAAACTAGCACCAAACAATCTGTTGCTCTAATACCAGTTGTTAAGAAAAAACCTGTTAAAGCAGAATATTCTTTTCCCTCTTTGTGTATCAAAATGGGTTCCTCATCAAAATACCAACTTGATATCCAAATGAAAATATCAACTAGCACAGAATAAACAATAGAGCAAAAAATCAATCACACAGTGAGACCAAATCTTTTAACGTGGAAAACCCAATGTGGGAAAAACTACGGGACCGTAGTCCACCTCAAACTTCCACTATCAATAGTAATGATAACAGGTTTACAATAGGTCTTCTCTAGAATAAATAGAGGATCATAATAATATCAAGATCATAGATCTTGGCTCAAGAATAGCATATCTTCGTATAGGATGGATTTCCTTATAAGAGAATTCTAGGTCTCGCAAAGTGGGTATAATAGGAAAGTATCTCAGAGAGGGTAAAATGTAGATCAACACCGTTAGGATTATAGAGCTTACTGCAAGGATTCTTCATATAAAATTTAGACTAAAATTGACAACGTTTGACCATCGATCGTCAAATAGAAATCTCAAAAATCTTACTTTATCTCTCAAGGATTCTACTGCCCTCAACTATTTTACCTTTTAATTATTAATTTGATTTGGGCTCGAAAGACTCAACTGTCAAGCGGTTGGACCCAACAGGCCCAACGTTGCATGATATCGAAGTTTCTCCTAGTCACTTATTTGAAATGTTTATTACTCTATAAACTCATCAATTGATTTTATTATTAAAATACGAGATTCAACAAATGATTATATTTTTATTATTATTTAGGTTAGTAATATCAATCTCTCTATTGTAACATAATAGTCTAGGGAAAAACAGGCCCATTAATAAGTATTATTTATCAAAATATTATCGGATGAATTCACCCACCTCCCCTCCACCCAAAAAAAAAAGCTTTTCTAATAATTTTTTATATATATTTTCCAAATGGTAGCCCTATTTACATAGTCAAATGTCTTCTTCACAAGACAATTGGAACAGTAAATTTGCTGTCTTCAATTAGAAAAATAACTTTCACCTTACTAGTCACATACAATGGAACAAAACTCAACTCAACTCATTGATCTATTTCTAATTTCTAATCTTTTATCCCCAACGTAGAATAATAAAAGTGAAAAATATAGAATTAACAAAAACTATGATCGCATTCATTACATGTTTTTTCATTCCATAAACATAACATTTTTGACTTGATTTGAAAATAATATTTCTATCTTAAAGATATTCTTGATTATTAATAACTTATTTATATATAATAATTTTAAATAATTAGATTTTTAAATTAAAAAACAAATAAAAAAAACTCTAATCGAAGATTTAGGTCGATACATCATATGGATTAGTCCGTACAGTGTTCCTAATAATTATTAATCTAATTATCTTGTAAAGGAGGTATTTTTGAATTCTCCGTAATATGATTAAGTATATTTTTAAGGGTCTATACGCAACAAAACCACTTGTATTCATCGATATTTAGGTGTTTCATCCTCCACACTTTCACAGTCGAGGGTTTTAGAGGAACCCCAACTCGATCCTCTCATGGCATTCTCTTCCGTTTCCCTCCTCCTCCGCCGCCGCCGCTCCTGCGTCGCCTCTTCTCCCCCAAAGCTCCTCGCTCTTCTCCTCGTCTCCCGTGGAAAAATTCCACAGTTTCCCCCCTCCGCCCGCTCCCTCTCCGCCACCCCTCTCCCTCTCCCCTCCGACCCCCCCGACTCCCCCAAGCCCTCCCTTTCCACTCGCCTCTCCTTCGTTTTCGACCAGATCGACGCCATCGACCGCGACCGCACGGCCAAGGACGCCGCCCTCCAGCGCATCCGTGCCTGGCACCAGAATAAGCCCCCGCCGCCTCCCGCAGCAGACGGCAAATTCGCACCTCCCGCTACTTGTGCTTCGACCCCCTCCGAGGTCCACGATCTGGCGGCCGATGTGAGGACGGATGAGAGCGTCAGAGATGTCCTCAGGAAGGAGGTGGAACTCGTGCACCCCTGGCCGGAGTGGATAGAACTGATGGAGAGATTGGCGCAGCAGAATTACTTTGATTTCCGGAGGACGGATGAGGAACGTGTCGCAGAGAATCTGTCCATCGACCTCTCGAGGATAAAGGAAGAAATGGGGTTTGATTTCTCGAGGGATTGGACCACCGTGCGGAATGCTTGTATGAATCTTGGTCGTGACCGCTTTGATATTTTTAGGTAGGAGCAAGTTCTTTCCTTAAAAAGTTTTGTTTTTGGTGGTGCTCTGGTGATTTTTGGGATTTGGGATTTGTCCAATTTGGTAATGGTAGTGGATACCTTCCAATTTTGATCTTTTTGGTTGTTGTATCATGTTCATGGAAGAAACTGGTGGTTAGAATTTTACCTTGTATTACGGATGTTACTTTGGTATTGATTGAATAACAACTTTGTTTGAAATAAATTTTTTTGACATGATAAGCATGCACAGGTGCACCTTGGAACTGTTTCTGAATGTTTTTTGGCTTTATAGCATTTGAAGGTACAGTGATAATGATGTGCTATTGAAATATAGGTCATTGTCGAGGAAGGATCTTCAAGTTCTAGTTGGTCATGGATGCCCAAGCATGGACCCAAAAGTTGTTTTCTCAGCGAAGCTGTTGAGGAAGCTTGTCCACCTTGATGAAGGAGACGTATGTACAGCCATTTTTAACATATATAATATATAGTTTATTATGAGTTGGAAAGAATCATATGCTTGTTTTCTTGGTCTTTGGTGATTTCTATGTTCGAAATATCTTCATCTTTTTATATCATGAATGCCTACTTAAAAAGTAACTTGCATCACCTATATTACTAGAGTAACTAGACAAACTGTTTCTTTGTCCATGAAGGTTACTGCATGTTTTGGGTTGTTGCCTCAATAGGCATTTTCATTAGCAAAGATAACAGGCCTAGCAATACTGTTGACCACTAAAGAGATGATGAGACATACAATATGTTAGAAGTTTGTTAGTTGAACAGGACTATAGAGTATAGAATTTGTTGTGTTCAGGATGAAATTAACCAGATCTCTCAATTGTCCTTGAAGCATGGTCTTCTTGGTGCTTTGCTGATGCTATCAGATATGGCTTGCCCTTGATGCAAGAAGCAATATGTAGAGCAATGTTCAGGTATAGTGTGAGGTGCTTGTTGGAAAGTTCGCTAATTTTTTTAACTAATTATTACTATAATTGCTATAAGTCAGCAGTAAACATGATTTTTTTTCCAAAATGGGTGAATAATTTGAGTTTCTAGAATAGCAACAACAGTAATTTACCATATGGTGTCAGCTACATGGATAATTCCTCACAAATTAGCTCTGTCAAGGGCGACCTCACTGTTCAAATTAACAGTAGCCATATTATTTACATTTAGAGAACAATGATATTATAGGCTTTTAATTTTAAAGCAGTGATTGCTGATGAGATCTTTGGTGCCAAAGCATGTGATCTACATCCTGTTGCCTTGAGCAAAATATACCAAATCCAATTATCCATTTCCATTTTCCCTTTGTGCACAAAAACATAGAAATGATGTTCTTAATCGGTTAAAGTGTTGCTTTACGTTTGCAAATAGAGAAACATGTTAGACTCCCTAGGCATGAACTATACGCTTAATACTTTGTTTGATGGATCCAAAATGATTAGATCATCCAACACGAATGATTTTAGAACCTCTTAAATTACTATAGCTGATCCCACAGTTGATCAATACATGAATGAAGGAACTTGGATTAAGATTAGCTCAAGGTGACATCAAAACTGCCAATTTTCAGGAGCCAGATTTTGGTTGATCTTAGATTATTCCAATTTATTGTTACAGATCTTAGTTACTGCTAGCACCATGCTGGTTCAGGTTGATCCTGGGTGACCTTGTTCAATTTTGATGTGGTTGGTCTAGATAGGCTTTTTTTTCTTTTGCATCGTGCACGTGCCACGTTCATGCTGCATCAAGGGTAGTCATCTGCCACCGAGGACAGGGAAACAAGCACATATCCATAGGGGGGTTTGAACTAGCAACCCATTGAAATCTCTTGGGTGCCTTAACTGCCCAACTAATGGGTGTCAGCAGTGGATTTCCATCTTTAATATGCAAAATCGACAATTGTGACTGTACAAGTAACTTCCGCTTATGAGGTTACATAGAGGCACATTTTTGGTGTTTCATGAATTTGATAAACACATCTTGAGTTTGCTTTCCACTTAAGACTTCAATTCATATACTAATTGAGTGTGGCAGCAGATTCATAGGTGCTTCCATTTATGTTGAACCCATCAGATACTGTGAATTGCAAACATAACCATGTTTTTCTTGCTTTGAAATCTTAGGTATGTAGTTCTTGCAGTCTAAGGAACTCATGTGGTAGAGGATATATCCTTACACGCAAAGAAGACGAGGCACGCACTCTTGATGTTATGCGCGTCTTACTGACGTTTGGTTTTGACCATGTAAAAGAAACAGTTGAAAATAAACCTCTCATGAAGATGAAATCTGTGAAAACCGTTGTCCGCAAGCTGCTACATGAGATTGTTAAGTTGAGTGCAATTCCAATAGATCCCAATCTTCCACCCCCCATTATCCAGAAGCCTCCTCCTAAGGTAAAGCAACCCCCTCCGCCACCGAAAAAAAGAGTGGGACGTGGTGATGTGGAAATGAAGAAAGGAGATTGGCTTTGTCCCAAGTACTTCTTTTGCCTTTGTGCTTCTTTTGAATTCTTTTTCTTGATCCTGTGACTTTGTTGGCTAAAGTTAAATGATTTTGGACTCAGGTGTGACTTCATGAACTTTGCAAAAAACACTGTTTGCTTACAGTGTGATGCTAAACGACCCAAGAGGCAACTCCTCCCAGGGGAATGGGAATGCCCTCAGTAAGTTCTTTTTATCTTTTCTTTTTTACTTTATCTCTGACTTCAATATATATATGATATCTGTTCATATGGTTGTTGTTTTGTTCTCCTTTTGGTGAAGTAACTTAGCTTCACAATCTTAGAAGTCCTTAAGAATCTAAAGTTCATTTATCTTTTTTGTTAGGTGCAACTTCTTGAACTACAGGCGAAACTTGGCATGCTTTCATTGTGATCACAAGCGTCCCCCTGATGAATATACAGATAATCAAATGCACTTAAAGCAATCTGGTCCAAGGACAAGATTGGAGAGGACCACCAGAATGAGAGATGTTTCTAATGCATGGAACTTTGACTTTGATGACAATGAATCTGATGGTGCAGATGTTGCTGCATTTGAGTTTGCAGATTTTCATAAAAGCAATGTAGGCACTCCAGACAATCGGTCTCATAGGGGAACTGATATGGAATTTGAAGATGATACTAGTCATACTGCCAGGGTTTCAAGAACCCGAGAACAAGATCAGTCCTTTAAGGAAGCTGATGAAAGGAAATCCACCTTTAATTCGTATAGAACAGGATTTGATGATTTTGATGACAAAGAGGATGATGATGTGGACAGTTACGAGCTTGATAGCCCTCGAGCAAGTGAAGTTTCTCGGATGAATTACTCTGAGCTGGAGCAGACATCCGAATCTGAAGATTTTGAGGAATTTGATCATCATGCTAAGTCAAGCCAAGGTGCCAAGGATTATGCATCTGACTCCGAGGATGATGCTCGTGCAAATCATCCGTATTGGAGACCCAATCATGCTGCAGACGCTAGACGGAAGTCTGGAGGCAGGAGTCACACCCGCCCGTTTAGGGAGATGCCTTTCAATTCAGATGATGACTATGAACTAGGTTCTGATTCTGATGAAATGGATGGGAGTTTTAGGTCTAAACAAGGAAAAGGCCATCAAGAAAATCTACATAGGGCTAGTAGAGGAAGAATTTCTGATTCTGATGATGGTTCTCTTCTTGGTATGCAGTCTGATGATGATGACTTACGTGCCAGACGAAATAAGAAGAGAGGAAAATCCACTTATGGAGGTTCACAAAGAGAGTTTCTATCCACTGATAGAATAAATGGCAGAAGGAATTCTTCTGCTAGTGGCCACGATGGCTTGTCTTCTAGAGGATTGCACATGCGTGGAAGGGGTCCTGGAAGAGGTTCTGGAAGAGGTGGCCATGGAAATTTCAGAGCGAATGAGAGATTTCAGCAGTTTGATAGGCAAGTTGATAGGAAAGGATTTGGTTTTAGGCAACAAGGAAGAAGGAATCAGTTTCCCAATAATGGAACACGAGGTTCACGCAGAAATGTAAGAGATTCGGAGTGGTAATGAAGTGTTTCTATGCATTTGATCAGCCTGATAGTAGGAACAAAATTTATGATCGGCAATGGAAGTGCTAGTGATTTCCTGATTGATCCAGCAGCTTTGATGATGATGAATATAGGTCTTAGGGATGGAAGACCTATATAGAAAATGTTGCTGTCTGAACTTGCTAAATTCTCTTATAGAGGTGAGCATTTTGAAGCAATATACAGATGATTTTTCTGTTGAAGAAACTAACCCTTGGGTTGGTCTCCATTACGGTGGTTGATTGAAGATTTTGAATATTCACTGTCACAGCTTTGCATTTTTTGACAATGTTTCTTACCTCTGAAGTCTTTCGATCTGCCCAGCAATCATTTCAATGAAGTTTGTTCATCATGCTGATTATTCTTTGGCAATCTTATACGGTACCATGTTGTTGTAGTTTATCCACCAATGCTACAAGTGCCAAACTTTTGCTATTGGGTCTCTGGTTTGTAAGTTCCTTTTCTTTGGAATAATTGTTCTGCCACATCAAAGAATAAATAACCATCAACTGACATGAATTTCTATATCGATTTCCTGTTCTATTGTGGGTTGACTGGAAAATTAGCTGTGACTCATCGAGTGATGTGTATCATTCTTTTTCTCATGGCAAAGAAGTGGTGAGCTGTGATATCGTCTTTTTAGTTTCTCCCTTTTGGACAATTTTGGGATCAGAAGATGACAAGAGTTGGGAAACTGGTTTATGTATATAGTCCCTGGGACCTCCAATCTGATTTCTGGAAAATTTCTTGTAATCTCATCAATACTTGCTTTATTTCCTTCCATGTTGGTGTAGAGGATATGGAAAAACAACTATTGTGAAGACCAGTGAACACATAACGTGCCGTGAGATGAATGATGATAACTTTTTAACTTTGTGAATGAGATGACGATTTTGAAACCTTGAGATGTTTGTGTTTTTCATTTGGGAAATCTCGAGTGTTGGTCTTTTTGGATCCATGCACGATGGTGTTCTTTGTTGAAGAACTTTTTCTGCCTTTCATTATCATCAATCTATCTACATGTGTTGGGTGTCATATTATAAATCCTTGCAGGTAATGCAGAAAACAAAACAAGAGGGGCAATGCAACCAACCGTAAAGGGAATTCTGACCAGTAAGCATTATTATTGCGTCGAAGTTACATGATATTATAACACGAGATCTTATACATCAGCATAGTCGCATCTCTCAATAGTTTATTTCCACACATCCCTTGTCGAATTGGATCTTCATCCAATACTACTCCACAGGACAGAGCAGAGTCGAGAGTGCTTAGACCCAGAGAGCACCTGCATCACGAAGAAGAGGGACCAGTTTCCCACCCAGGTGAAGTGACATGATCCTGTCCGTAGATCCAACCGGCTTGCCGCCGATGAACACGGCCGGCACCGGCGGGTTACGCCCCACCAGCTTGGCGAGAGCCTTCTCCATCTCTCTTCCCCTGGGGTCCTCGTCCAGCTCGTAGACGGCGGCATTGACACCCAGGTCATGGAAGAGACTCTTCACGGTGTGGCACATGCAGCAGGAGCTCAGGCTGAAGATTACGACTGCCTTTTGGGATGCCAACTTCATCACCTTGTCCATTCCTGATGCACACACGAGATGTGGCTGTTTGAATGACTGTGTACTCTGAGATTTGTTCTGTGTCGGACTTGTTTCTGCTGCTTGACTCGCTTATATAGAGAGAGAAAGAGACAGAGAGCCAAGAACAGCACCGGAGCATGTTCCATGGCCAAAAGGCCCTTCTTATCATTGTGTTGACAGTGACCCCTTTGTGTCAGCAAGTGGAGTGATTTGGATAATGTCAAATATCTAGTCAGCTGTGTCCACAGATCGGCCAATGCATGCAGGAGGAATATGAACCATTTAGCTTTTGACGTCGACAAATGCTTTTGCATTTCGATAAGGTTCGAATCCACCCTCCCTCTTGGAGGATCAGCAGGGGACGCCCACCTTTGCTGCAGAAGTTTCAAGACTCCTGAAACGTACATGTACGTGAGCTGCCACTGCAAGCACGCGAGTTTAGCAATTGGCAGAGACGGACAAAGGTTACAAATATATTAATTAGTTATCTTTAATATTTCGATCCATATATTTTTAAAAGTAATATTGAGATCCTTATTATTATGAAAATAAAATATTTAATTCCATTGCTCCAATAATTTTTTTATTTTTAATTTTATAAAATTAATTTTTTTTAATTTTGTATAGGAATCTTAATGTTTTACTTTCATAATTTCGTAAGAATAAGGATCCCAATATAACTTAACTTTTGAAGGTGTAGGGATCGGGATGTTAAAGATAACTAATTACAAATATATATATATAATTAGATATATAAATTAAAATCATTTATTTTACTGCCTTTTACATACATATACATATTAGAATGAGCATAATAGATCATTTCTAAATTTTTTTATTTCTTCACATCAACGACAAGCTGTAATATCTCAATTAATCGAGATCGACCATAACGATAGATCTTACATTAATTTATGCCAAACAATATCCTTCGAAGTTCTCATAGCTTCTCGTAAATAGTCCTTTTATTTGTTTTACCTCTCTTTGCACCACTAATTCTAATTGTTATTTATCGATATATCCATATCATTCTATCATGTTAAAAAATTCTTTCTCATTTTATCTCCTATCAAAACTACACTTAATTGTTTAGAGATACAAACATATCTTTTTCTACCGATTAGCTCCATACATCTACCTTGATATTCTTATTTCTTCGATAATGAACTTGCAAATTGTACTAGAAATTACAATATGCAATGATCTAGTTGTTTTGATGGACCGGCAACAAATGGTTATCGATACTGATAGGGCATATTTTGGCCCTATGTGAACCACCGATAAACGTTGTAGATCGACGCAACACCGTACGCCTCCAAAATCGCGGGGTGCATGCTACGTCAAGCTCCAACGGTGCGACTGTGCGAATTGACCACCCCAAGAGCGGGGGCGGTGCCGTCTGTTGTTAGGGCAGTGCCATCTGACGCCGCTCAAGCACCCCCGAAGATGCCACCTCATCAGAGAGGTGGTTTCGCCCTAGAGTCAATGGCCATGCCGGACCAGGGCCCGACCAATTCCCGCACATAGGTATAAATACCCCTGACCTGATCTAGGAAGAAAAGGGATGGGAGAAAAATCAATTGATCACTCCACTGACTTGCTCGTCGGAGGGGCCTCGTCGGGTGATCCCGACGAGGGCTATTTTTACAGGAAAACACGATCATCTCACGAAGACAAGTTGCCAACCATCCCGGAGAAGGAGAGACATAGCATGACATACATAGTACCCAGATCAGCACACCAAGGAACGCTGATCAGCACCCAGTTGTGAGGGCCCGGTCAACCTCGACATCTAGCTCAGCTGGCAAAAGACTCCCGACATTGACCCGTGGACCAGGCCGTGCTGACTCATCAGCCACGACACATTTATTCACTAACATTTTGGCGCTAGAAGGAGGGCCATGTCGCAGGAGCATTTGACAGGAATTCTCCCCGAGGGAGAACCACCGACCGACCCCCCTTCCGAAAGTAACGACTGACTCATCAGCAGCGTCCAGACTCATCGTCGGGTCAAGTAGCTTAGGGGCATCTCCGTATTGAAGCTCTTGCCCAAGCCTCTCTAGATCAGTTCCCGACCTGCGGTTCGCCGACCTAGCTCTTGCCCGAGCCTCTCTAGATCGGTTCTCAACCTACGGCTCGCTGGCCCAGCTCCTGCCCGAGCCTCTCCAGATCGGTTCACGACCTATAACTCGCCAGCCCAGCTCTTGCCCGAGCCTCTCCAGATCGGTTCCTGACCTGCGCCTCACCGGCCCAGCTCCTGCCTGGGCCTCTCCAGATCGGTTCCTGGTCTGCACCTCGCTGGCCCAGCTCCTGCCTGGGCCTTTCCAGATCGGTTCCCGACTTGCAGCTCGCTAGCCCAGCTCTTGCCCAAGCCTCTCTAGATCGGCTCCCAACCTGCGCCTTGCTGGCCCAGCTCTTGCCCGAGCCTCTCTAGATCGGTTCCCGACCTACAGCCCGTAGGCCCAGCTCTTGCTTGAACCGCTCTAGATAGGTTCTCGACCTATGGCTCGCCGGCCCAACTCTCATCCGAGCCGCTCCAGATCGGCTCCCAACCTGCGCCTTGTCGGTCCAGCTCTTGCCCGAGCTTCTCCAGATCGATTCCCAACCTACGGCTCGCTGGCCCAGCTCTTGCCCGAGCCTCTCTAGATCGATTCTCGACCTGTAGCCCGCAAGCCCAGCTCTTGCTCGAGCTGCTCTAGATAGGTTCCTACCTACGGCTCACCGGCCCAGACTTGTGGCTCGTCGGCCCAGCTCTTGCCCGAGCCTCTCCATATCGCTCCTAACTAGTGACCTGTCAGCACCTCAAGCTCGATTCCTGCCCGAGTCACTCCAGATCACTCCTGATGAGCGACCCATCAACACTCAATTTGGAGCCGAGCTCACAAACTTGGTCTCTAGATTCAATTCGGAGTCGAGCTCACAACTCGGTCCCTAGGTTCAATTTGGAGCCGAGCTCACACCTCGGTCCCCAAATTCTATTCGGAGCTAAGCTCATAACTCGGTCCCCATATTCTATTCGGAACCGAGCTCACAACTCGATCCCCAGATTTAATTCGGAGCCGAGCTCACAACTCGGTCCCTAGATTCTATTCGGAACTGAGCTCACAACTCGGTCCCCATATTCTATTCGGAACCGAGCTCACAACTCAGTCCCCAGATTCAATTCGGAGCCGCGCTCACACCTCGGTCCCCAGATTCTATTCGGAGTCGAGCTCACAATTCGGTCCCCAGATTCAATTTGAAGCCGAGCTCACACCTCGGTCCCCAGATTCTATTCAGAGCCGAGCTCACAACTCGGTCACCAGATTCAATTCGGAGCCGAGCTCACACCTCGGTCCCCAGATTCAATTCGGAGCCGAGCTCACACCTCGGTCCCTAGATTCTATTCGGAACCAAGCTCACAACTCGATCCCCAGATTCAATTCGGAGCCGAGCTCACAAACTCGATCCCCAGACTCAATTCGGAGCCGAGCTCACAAACTTGGTCCCTAGACTCAATTCGGAACCGAGCTCATAAACTCGGCCCCCAAACTCGAATCGGAACTAAACTTATTCGGTCCCCAGGTCCGATTCAGAGCCAAAGATACCCACTCGGCCTGATCCAATGCCTGAGCCACACCTCGCGGTCAATCTAATACCCGAGTCACATCTCGGCCCGATCCAACGCCCGAGCCATGCCTCGTGGCCAATCTAATGCTCGAGCCACATCTCGGCTCGATCCAATGCCCGAGCCACGCCTAGCGGCCAATCAAATGCCTAAGTCATACCTCGGCCCTATCCAATGCCCGAGCCACGCCTCGCGGCCAATCTAATGCCTGAGTCACATCTCGACCCAATCCAATGCCCGAGCCACATCTCGCGGCCAATCAAATGCCCAAGCCACATCTCGACCCGATCCAATGCCCGAGCCATGCCTCGTGGCCAATCTAATGCTCGAGTCACATCTTGGCCCGATCTAATGTCCGAGTCGTATCTCAGCCAAATCCAGCTTCCGAGCCACGCACATCGGCCATCCAATGCCCGAATCACATCTCGACCAAATCCAGCATCCGAGCCACACACCTCGACCATCCAACGCCCGAGTTGTATCTCGGCCAAATCCAGCTTCCGAGCCACGCACATTGGCCATCCAATGCCCGAATCACATCTCGGCCAAATCCAGCATCCAAGCCACGCACATCGGCCATCCAACACCCGAGCCACGCATCTTGGCCAATCCAACGCCCGAGCCATGCCTCAAGGCACCTCGGCCAATCCAACGCCCGAACCACCGCCTCAGCGCACCTCGGCTAATCCAACGCATGAGCCATGCCCCAGTCGCATCTCGGCAACCGTAACTCCGAGTCGTGCCAAACCCGTTATCCGACCTACGACACATCAGTTTTGCCTCGACAAGCCCTTACTGTTCGATCGACAGAGTCAATCCTACCTGAAGCACGGGGCATCGCCCCTCTAAAACGCCCCCCGACGAGTCAATCCAGCCTCGTCGTGCAAGTCTTGCCTCGCCGATTTCGACGCTTCAGTTTTGCCTCGACAGGCCTCTATCGTTCGACCAGCAAGGTCAATCCTGCCCAGATCAATGGGCACCGCCCTCCTAAATTACCCCCGACAAATCGTTCCTCCCACAAAAAGCCCAGCGCTGTCATATCCCTCAAACCTAAGCATGCCTCCCGGACCGTCAACGATCCGTCAGCGCACCTCAAGTGTGTGTGTGTGTCTGTGGGGGGGGGGGCGGCGTGGGTGGTGGGTGGTGGATAGGGCATATTTTGGCCCTATGTGAACCACCGACAAACACTGCAGACCGATGCAACACCGTACGCCTCTAGAATTGTAGGGTGCATGCTTCGTCAAGCTCCAATTGTGCGATTGTGCAGCCTGACCACCCGAAGAGCAAGGGGCGGTGCCGTCTGACGTCGCTCAAGCACCCCCGAAGATGTCACCTCGTCGGAGAGGTAGTTTCACCCCTAGAGTCAATGGCCATGATGGACCAAGGCCCGACCAATCCCCGCATGCAGGTATAAATACCCTCGACCTGATCCAAGAAAAAAGGGGAGGGGAGAAAATTTAATTGATCACTCCACTGACTTGCTCGTCAGAGGGACCTCGTCGGGTGATCCCGACGAGGGTCATTTTTATAGGAAAACACGATTATCTCACGAAGACGAGTTGCCAACCACCCCAGAGAAAGAGAGACACAGCACAACATACATAGCGCTCGGATCAGCACACTAAGGAATGCTGATCAGCACCTCGTCGTGAGGGCCCGGTCGACCTCGGGATCCAGCTCAGCCAGCAGAAAACTCCCGACGTTGACCCGTGGACCGGGCCGTACTGACTCATTAGCTATGATACATTTGTTCACTAAAAGATATACATTCATGTTAAGCACTCGTTTCATCTCACTTATTAAAGGTGGACGAATGCTACTTATGAATCCCAGATTGAAGTGGAATCAGAAATGACCATCACAAACGTCTTCTGCATCGAAAGAGTTACTTCCGAGCAACATTGGCTAACAATTGGTGTATGAAACAGAAGCATAAGATCTTCTACAACTGTGTGGGACAGAGGGGACTCACGCAATATAGTGGAATCCTCATCCTGTACGTGAAGCGACAGTTGATTCCGATGGTCTTTGGCTGTAGCAGAATCTTTTGGGTTGCAATCCTTCTTTCTTTCTTTGTTTCCCTTGTCCATTGGCTGGATGAAAAGCCACCACCGATGTTGCTCGTGTTTTGTGCTGCTACATCTGCATGACCTCATCGAGGAAACATGTTTTAATCTGTGCTGCTGCGACCCGAGCATGAACACTTCATCTCTGTTTTGACTGTAGCATGCTGCCAGGAAAACGGGCATTCTCTTCGTGGAACGGATGCGACACAAGGGAAAAATAGGAAGGGAAGTCTCCAAGAAAGAGGAGACACGATCATAGAACATAGACAGAGGCTTCGTATGAGTTTGTGCCAAGAGAAACAACCAAGTCATTGAGCTCGGACTGTCACATGTTTTAGCTTGTTACAGCTTCATCTATTACAGATGTATGTCGATCATTATGAATTCAGGCATGAGATATGATGCTAGCTGAAAGTGATGGTAACCTTTGAGTACCGGAGGAGACAGATGCGGCCCTCAGAAGAGAATCCACTTCCACTTCCACTTCCACAGGGAATGTGTTGTGTTTAGATAAGGGTACAGAAGTTGGTATCATGGATAGATAAATCTGGAATTCTCGAGAAAGGAGATTTCTGCACTTTATTCTTCCATCACCCTCCACTCTCCTTTGCCTTTGGAAGATCCTCCAACATGTGTGTCATCGAATTGGAAATCCACCAATCCATGTCAAATGATTTGGACAAGGGAGACCTTTTTTGGATGATCTATCTGATCCCTTTGGAGCTGAGTCACGTTGGATAGGTAAGAGATTGGAGTGTCATCCAAATTGGTCATCCAAACACTGAATGCACCGTGCGCAGATCACATCACTGCAGAACGTTGTGTTTTCCGACGATTAGAATGTTAAAGCGGACATGATTACGACTGTCTTTTGTGTTTTCACCACATTGGATCGATGATAGGCTGAAGATCTCTGCAGAATCTTTTCAAGGAGCAGCAAAACAATACCATAAGAATGCCAATGCAGATTAGGAAAAATCATGTTATCGTGACAAGTGAAGAAGATTCATTTGTAGTATGGTGACATTGTCAAGAATCATCGTGCACATTTCTGAGAAGATCCACATCCTCAATCCATGCCGACCTTATGGATCCAGATATATCAGCTCTAAATATTCCAGCATCGAAAGCTCAAAAGCCTGCCTTCAACTGAAACAGACGACCCCATTTGCCATACCTTGCTCTCGGTGAAGAACAAGACACCCCATTTTTCCCCGGTATGAGTGTGCCAATCCTTTTAGCCTCTTCGTTCATCGAAAGCTCAGCCTTCACTCTGTTCTTCAGCTGCATCAATTGGTTATCATCGTTGCCTTGTCCCTATAATTTGAACCTCATTGATTCGAGAGGTCAGTGTGGGCTAATTATACATATTACCTTTTCTAGTTAGTTTTGTTAGTATTTCGATTCCTCTTGTACTCTTAAAAAGTTACATTGACATTTATATAGTAACGAAAATAAAACATCTAGGTCTATTTATCTAAACGTTGTTAGTTTTATTAATAAAAACACGAAAACAAAGGGTAAAAATATAATTTTAACATTCCAATTTATGGTGACGAACGACATCGATAGTAATAGACAATAACATTGTTGGGGCCGGCGGATGACTATTGTGGATGAGGAGAATAATAACGAAAGATAAAGGCCGCTCTACACCTGCATTGGGGCCTACGGATGACTATTGTGGATGAGGAGAATAATAAGGAGAGATAAAGGCCGCTTTGCACCTGCATTGGCATCGATGCAATTATCGAGCGACATTGTTCAACATTTGCATAGACATCGATGAAATTATCGAGTGATATCGCTCTGTATCTATGTCGGCACTAACGCAATCGCCAAGCGACGTCGCTCTACATTTGTGTTGATGTTGATACAGATACTGAGCGATCCTTTCGTCGCTTGGCAACTATATTGACGTCGATGCCGATATAAAACAACGATCACCTCTCCCCATCTCTCTTCTCATCCACAACACCTACCCATAACCCCCAACGACATCATTGCCTGCCACTATCGACGTCATCTATTACCATCAATTGAAATGTTTAAATTATCTTTTTACTCTTTATTTTCGTTGATAAAATCATCAATAAATGGATATGAATGTTTAACTTTCATAATTATACGAATACTAATGTCATTTTTTAAATTTAAAAATCAAAATGACAAAAATAACTAATTACATGAAATAATATATAATTAATCCACTATATATTTAATCAAACATGAATTCTATCGTACAAACTTTTGAGATCAAAAGAGACCCACCATAATTTGCAAAGATAGCCGAGAGGTTGATCCACGTCATCAATGACCTTAAGTAAAGAAACCTGAGAATGGAAATGCTTGCTGTCTTATGCTACCAATCCATGAACCACAAAGATATGACTTCCAGTGAGGGGCAAATGGTTCTTGAAAAGTCCCGACCACCCTATGGAACAGTTCAGGAGACAACTAAGGCACTAGAAACACCAATCATGTTCTTTTTCATTCAGAGAAACATCCTCAATATCAACAGCAAAACAATTCACTCCAGTACTATCCTGAACTCAGCATGATAAATCCACCAAAAGCCAGAATTTGAAGACTAACACGCTGCTGTACACTAAAAAGAATCTGTTTGCGATAAAAAAAAAATAATGCAAATAGAAAAAGTTAGAATAGGTACACCAATTAATTTCACATCTTCACTACCTAATAATCATAAACCCATTACTACTACTACTACAACAACAACAACAAAACAGAAAAGTCCCAACTATTTGGGGTTGGGATCTTTTGCTCAAGGATAAAATATCCGTAGAACTTGTATTATAACATGGTAGTGCCATCCAAATAATGTTTTAAATGTGAGTGTCCTTGAAATCCGATTGACACTCAATACTAACAAAGCTGTTGCAGCACATAAATCAGGACTTTCTACAACACACTTTTCAAATAACAGTAACCAGAAACCTAAAATGTTCACGGGGCAGAACGGTTGGAATATAACTAAAATACAGAAGGATTCAGAAATTCCAGGATTCCAGACATTTATTTGACTCGAATAACCTAAACCAGAATCCAGTTCTTAATACGGGAATCAAAAGGCCAAAAGGAGGGAAAAAAAAGGCAATTTACAAGGCACCAATAGACTCTTCTCCATCTTGCTGACTCAAGGCTAACAATACAAAAAATTAACAGATATAGAAGAAATACAAAGAAAGGGGTTGAAGAAAGCTACCTTTTACCTGGCCATCCAATTAAGAGGGTTTCTAACTACACCAGCATATGACAATGCTCAAGTAATAAACAATTTGCCTGTTTCATATGGCATGCATCTCATCTGACTTGACTAATGCCCTTGTTTTTCTATGCTTCCTTAGTAGCACTGGCACCTGCAAGCTGTTTTGAGTTCGTCGGTATCTGAGAATTGCCCGCAGATTTTTTCTTTCTTCTTGGGTTTCCCGCAGCAGCAGAATCAATCAATGGTCCAGACCATGCTGTCATTCCTCCTTTCTGGTAGGGGAACACTGTGCCGAATGAAGCTTCGGGGGGGTCAAATGCAGGATCCATATGATGCAAGGACTCCAATGGGTAGCCAAGTGCTCCATCCTGGTGTGGTGGGGGGAACTTTTCACTCTTACTCTTTGCATTAGCATGTGTAATCAGACGCCTTCTCTGCTAGTTACAAAAAGAAAAGACATGTTATATAGATATCCCATGGAAGCTGCATGGTAATAGAAGTTACAGCTCTAGTTACATATTAGAAATAAATAGCAGCCTCTTAGGAGTATACTCGGAGTATACTCATTCATAATTTCTTTTTTACGGAAACTCTCCATTGCCAAAATGAGTGAGAATGTGTCCAACCACTACAATTTAAGACTAATTCTAAAGTCAAGGCCTAAACGGGTATAAAGTACAAAACACCAGTGGAAGAGAAAGAAATAATCATTAAAATTTTAAAGAACTGTCAAGACCACAAGTTTGTCTATTTGAAGCAAACAGGAATTTCTATGGGCTTGTGTTGCCTTTTCCTTTGGTTACAGTTCATGAACTCAAAAGGTATTCAGGTTGGCCATATGCTGAAATATGAATGATATTTGACAGGTGAAGGTAAAAGAACTATGCATGCTAGAAGATCATCGCTGCAAAAGTCTAATATGTTCATGCTTAAGTAACAGTCTGCACACAATTGGAATGAATAAAAATATGTACACTATATGATATACAAACTTTGCTAACAGTCTATGTTATGTGACAATTATGGCAAACTCTAAGCAAAAACCTTGCACCTTTGTGACATCATATAACTTGCTCATCAGCTAAACAACAACAACGAGCTGTAACATCCCAACTATTTGGGATTGGGTATATGTATCTTTTACTTCCATTTAACTCTGCTGAGATTCAGTAAGAAAATGTATAGTTAGAAATTATCCAAGTCTAAAGCAGGCAGAGAATGCAAAAGATAGAACATGTTGGTTACGGGGTACTTTAAAATACCCATCAATAAAGTGCACACAGACTGGTATTTGTTTTTCTTTATTAGTTCCGGTTGATACTCAGCAATATTGGTATACTGGTACCATACCGGTCCAGTACATCACTGAAACTGGTACCAAACCAAGAAGTCAAACCTTGGTTATTTGGCCCACAGCAATTAATTCAACACTTATATTTGTAGATGGGAAATCAACTAGATGATTCTTTAGCAAGATAAATATGGCTTTTGGTTTAACTACAAAGCTATTCTATTCAAACAATTTTAGAATAGCTTAATTTTAAGTAATGACTAAAACCAAACAAAATAAGATTAAGGGATCAAATAAAGTGCAGTTTTGAACTTCAGGTCGTGTTTCCTTTTTTTTTTTTTGATATTCAATAACATTTTTAGTTGCTGACTTGGAAATGCAAAAGGATTCAACTTCCTTCAGAAACCAAGTATGCTGGATAATAAAGGAAAAAACTAGTTATGCTGATAATTTACCGAGAAGCATCTAATTAGGTCTGAACTAATCTCACCATTTGAAGAAAAAAATATCCGTACATTGTGCTGTGAGCAAAAAGTATTTCTGCAATACAGGCTCCTTAAACCTCTTCTCATATCTCATATACTCTCTTTTGAAATCTTTTATTATATCCTTTATACTATCTTTACATGCTGAGCTTCTAAAATAAATAATTCCATGCAAGTTATTTCCTATTTTCAGCTTAAACTAGTTCCTAAACTAATAAAGGTCGGAACCCACACTATGATGTACCCAGAGGAGCAGAAGTTCCTACAGTTCCTGCCTTGATTGCAGGTCACTAGTTGTCCAACTCCTGGCGGCCAGTTTCATTGTCTAAATTAAGTCCTACACGTAGTAGGTCCATTACTATCAGTACAATAGATGGTCATAAATTATGGAAAAAGAATTCCCAGACCGCAAGGTATGTAATCCAATGTTTCAAAAAATAACTTTGGTTACCAACAACTAACTTAAATACTCGGCATAGCAGCAGAACAATTTCATTAACATCATAAGAAGATGACATAAAAAGTAGCAGTTTATTTAACATACATCTATGTTTACTTGAAGTTCAGCATTAGCATCTGGGGCTGGAACTGCCCTCATAGCTCGGTCACGTGTGCGTGTCTTCTTCGTTCCATTTATGTTGCCTTTCCCTCCAGCAGTTTTCAGTCTGCATAAGTTGATCTCACTAATTACATATAATAAATTTGAAATGAACAATTCAGTATCCAAAATCACTTCACGATTCATTGATATCTTAAATGTCCTTGTGGCCATAACTTTCCCTCTAATAATTGCTAGACAGGACAAGCATTCATTGAAAAACTGCAACTTTCATAGAAAACTTGATTAAAGGGTAACAAACTATATTGCTTGCCATTATTTTTCAGACGGAGTATAATAATTACTTATATAGAAGACTCATCTTACTCCACTGACACTATCACTATTATTGAGTATCATTATGGCACTGCTATGTTATATCAACCGCATAAAACACAATTTCAGAATAACAACATAGGACAAACACTACTACAAGGAATATCCAGACATTTATAAGATCAGATTATTTCTGAATCACCAGCAGACCCTATTAATAAAAAAAGCATGTGATAATGAAAATATGAGAACTGATTTTCACTGAGAAATAGGTTTTGAAGCATTATCAAAAGAATTCATTGGATGTAGACCAAGGAAATCAATAGGAAGGTAAATAAAAAAAACCTTCTTGTTTCTTCATCCCGCAGTTTAGCATCCATCTCCTTGCTTGGAGGATATTTTGGCAGGCTGGATGGCTCACATGCATATGGTGGAGTACTAAAGAACTACAAAAGGCAAAGCAGGTCATGACGTTGATCATATTACAATAAAGAGATACATATACTGAGGAAAAAAATGCACATAAATTGCCAATACATATAAGTGGGGAAAGCAAAGCATGGAGCTAATAACAAATTATTATTAGTAACTTCTTGATAATTCCAATCTAGCATGCCGTTCTCTCACCTGAATCAATGGATGGATCTCAGCAAATGAGAGATTCACTTGGCAGTGGATATAAGTTTTTCCTTCTCTTGTTAGATGAGAAAAAGAGGCAGGGCTCATCAGACCAAATGTTGAATTTATGCTAAGTCAATCTTGTCAATTTAAGATGCCAAGTTACCACTGCATCAAATCAATAGACGAACCTTGCCATATGGCATAAAAAAAAAGGAATATTGTGAACTTAATAGTGGTTGACACATCATTTGTGGGAATCTCCTCAGCCATGATTCCACAAAATCCATGCATAGAGAACATTCCCCTACATGCTGGAATTTGACTTGGGCAGCTAGAGGAGGTAGCAACCATATGGCAGGCAGATAGCTGACCAATGTTTTGCCCAATTGGAATTGTTGGAAATTAAAGAATGGACGAGTGGAGGAAGGGAAGGATTGAGAAAGAGCAAGAAGAGCTAAATGCTCATGATTATAACTGAAGCAGTAGGCTGCATATATCATACGTGTCAATGCATGTGCCAATATTATACCCAAAACGGAACAATCCTAGAGAGGAGGCTTCAAAATTTGCATCAGATATATTGTCTTCTTATTGATCTTCGCAACTATCTAAAAATCAAGTGTCATAATTTTTTTTTTTTATAAAAGGGTAAGCGGCGAAGGCAGGATTCGAGTCTAAGACCAGGACCTTGTGAGAACTATAAAAGTATTTCATTGACATAAAGCAGTGCCCAGAGTTACCAGTTACCACTACTGTGTAACAACAAGAAAACATATAGAACTAGAGCTTTTCAGTTAAGCAAATATCATGCTTGATTAATTTCTACATGAACATGAATTTGTTATTGTTCAAGTAACCAAAAACATAACCAGAAAATATACTATCAAGAATGAGCAGGATAAAATCAAAAATATATTAATAAGAAGTTCCTTCCAAAATAACAACAACAACCCGTAATGCCTCATCCATTTGGTGCCATCTACTTCTAAAACATTCATAGAAACCAAAACGGTGAAAAGGCCATGACATTAACAAAACAGCCTTATTATCAAGCGTGCAATGAGCTCCATAGCAGGAAAGAAAAAGATCAGGCCATCACAAGTACTAACAAAATTGTTGTCCAGAGTACAGATATCATACAATATGGAACTCACTTCACTATTTAATGCAGCTGTGGCAGTTAAACGTTCAGCTGGATCGATTGCCAGAAGAGTTTCGATTAATGGCAATGATGATGGTGGAAAATCCTTGAATGTCTCCTTTATACAACGTTTGTATGATTGTTGAGGTTTAAAAATTGTGGCATGTGGCAACCTTGACTTCTTCCAGTAGTCCTCTGAAGGGGAACCACAAAGCTTGAAAATCTTATGCAGCTGCTCAACCTGATAAATGAAGCCATTCATCACACAGTAGTCATGATATGTAGAAACCTTATAGAAACAACAAAAAGTCAAAAACATTGTGCTATTATGTGTTATCAGCATGGTCATGGTAGTATATGTATAAAAAATTAAACTTGTAACAATGTCCAGGCAATACCTTTGATAAATCAATATTTGGTCGGTCCACGAGGAATTGTCCGCTTTGGGCAATGAGCATACCCGCACGGTTTTGTCCTTTCGGAACTCGTGAGCTCCAAAAGGTACCTCCGAGGATAAAAGTGACCCGGTGGACTTATAAGCTCTTGGTTCCCCTACTCCTTAATCAATGTGGGACTAAATGTCCTTATCAACCTCAATTAGTAACTTTACATTACATTGTGGCATCTCTCCTATACATGTACACCTTGAGTTGAAATTATGGAAGAAATTAGGTCAATACCCTCAAACGTTCTTGATTGTTAAGGGATTTAGTGGACTAATCCTTTGCAAATCAACTGACCAATTTTCCAGTGGCACTAACAATTTCTCTGCTTGCAGGAGGAAAGCCACATATAGTGACCATCCTCACACTTAGCATTGACAAGAGCTTTGTGCAATGGGCCTCCCTTAGTGGACTCAAGCAAATACAAGTTCCACAAGCAAGGAAGATTTAGTAGCAAGACACATTGGATACATTTTGATGGTGTAAACTTGTATTACCTTGATCTCCTAGAGAATGTGACTTAGGTTCTGCCAGCATATTATATACCAAACTATAGCCACTCAAAGGTGATTGATATAGTCAGACTACAGCTAAAATTACCTAGAAGTAGGAGAAAGCAAGAGCACAATCCAATAAAGGATCAAGAAAATGTACAAACATCCAGAGTCAATCTCAGAATTGTTTGCACATTTTTCTAACAGGCCCCATTGTCCGTCAGGTTTTCACAGAGAAGGGTATACCTAGAAATGTTTATTGAATGCTTTTAGAAACAAGTCCACTAGAGATGCAAGCCTATCTAGTCCTTCTGAGATTGAATTTTCATCCCAGACATAAAATAATTTGTACAATGCTACCTGTTAAGACCAGAAAATGCTGCATTGCTGATAGAAGAATTCAATCTAAAATAGTTCATTTCATAAGATTATCATGTATAATCGGATCTCTCCACCTTCAACTATAATGTAAGAAGAAAAAGGATGCAATCAGAAAATATATATCGAAACCCACATTAATGTATCTCGACTTACAATGAAGAACATTGTAATTTGTTTTATCTTATAATCTTTTTCTTTTGATCAACTTTTATGAATCATATCTCATGTCCCAATTTACACATCAAGTCCAACATATTTTATGGCCAACCATGCTTCAAAATGTTCTCTATATTTTTTGGTTTGATCTTGGTCACTCTTAGCCAAATATTTAGACTATCTTCACTTCCAAATTACCCCTCACTACTTCCCAGAAGTTGCTTGCTTCTGGTTAGTCATCATAACAGATGGGTTATCTTCAGATGATTTTGCAACTTCTTGCATGAGAACAATACTTTGAAAATTGGGTATCGCCAACCAATACTTGATCGAGCTATGGTGAACCAGGTATATCATGTCAACATGTTTTTCTTCACACAAAGGGAATCTTTTGGAAGGATCAGTCGACAGGAACTATAATTCTGTGTTCATGGAACTGAGCTATAATATCATACTTCCACTGATTCCTTGTCTTGCCTTATACTATTAACAAATCCTAGAAGCACATATGTACCCATCTGCCTGTGCATTTTATGTTATCTCGATCAGACCATAGAATGGAAACTTGAATAGATCCCTGATTCGTCACTTCAATTTGACTTGCTCAAACTTCAATAAAATGTTTATCATCTCTTTTTTTAATTGTAACCTAAATTTGGCCACAACTAGCCAATTCCATATGATCCTCAATCTTTTGGCTTGGCTTCTCAACTGTGCTCTTCGCATCCTCTCTTTTTGGTAAAGACAATTCTAGACTTGCATTCTTGTCAGGATTTTACCTTCAAAACTGTGTTAAGCACTTCAACAAAGCCTATATCCTTTGTTATGGCAAACATTCTAAATTTGCCATCACAAATCATGTTTCTGATCACCATGTTTTCTTCTAGCAAATATCTATTGCTAATTATCACACCTTGGTTTAACAAATCTATTACAAGAATGATTTCAATAGATGTAACACAAGAATATATGACTCTCATCAGAATATTGATTACATCAATTTTCTCTACAAATTGTTCATCATCTACCATCATCAAGCCTACCATCACTCTCACACAGGTACCTTTAGCTCAATAGAGCCAAAACGTAACCTGTATATGTGGATAAATACACCTTAAATTCCTAATCAGTATATAACATGTTCTTTATATTATCATCTTTCTGTATCGGCAATGATATACCGAAAGATAGTTAAATACCAAATAAAGGGAAAACAATAAAATTTTTATGGCTTCTTCCTCAGAAGTTGTTGTCATGTACCATGTGGAAATTTGGACGTTGCATAGCATGAAATCAACCAATTACCTCAGTCCTCCCAGGCATAATAGGTTTTTCGGCTAACAACTCTGCTAAAATGCAGCCTGCACTCCAAAGATCTATACCCACACCATAGTCAGTGGCTCCCAAGAGAAGCTCTGGTGCCCGGTACCATAGAGTGACCACCCGGCTAGTCATTGGATGCTTATGGGTAGGATCAAAGAACGTAGCTAGGCCAAAGTCTGCGATCTTAAGTAACCCTTCATTATCAATCAGGAGATTGGAACCCTTAATGTCTCGGTGCAGCACACCATTATTGTGACAGTGCTCCAATCCTGACAATAATTGGTGCATATAACACTTCACCTGCCCAAGCACAAATTCAGAAACCCGGCATGAGAAAGATGATACATCTAAGAGGTGAATAGAGTGGATATATCTTGAAAAACCAACCTGAGGCTCGGTAAACTTAATCGTGGGACTCGCAGCTAGACCAGCAAGGTCGTGCTCCATATACTCGAACACCAAGTACAGACTGCAAGTCATCCTGGAAGTCACTAGACCTTCCAGTTTCACCACATTAGGGTGATCCAACCTTCGTAAAATAAGGATCTCCCTTGCCATAAATTTCACACTCTCTGGCTCCATATTATCGAACCTGACCTTCTTCAGAGCCACGATTTTACCCGTCAACATGTCCCTAGCCTTGTAAACGTTACTGTAGGTCCCTTGCCCAATCTATATCACAACAAAAAGTGCTGGTTTTAGTAGCAAAACCTCACTGAAACAGGCAAACAGGTAGAGACCGCCGAAGTAAAGGTGGAAGCTAGCCTTGTCGATCTTCTCGAAGGTGTCGGCGCGTCGGGGCGTCCAGCCCTTGATGGCCTCCCCAGCGACATTGGAAAGCCAGGAGGGCCACCCGGCGGCCACCAGCTCGCCGTGGACGTGGCCGGGAGGGTTGCTCAGCCTCGGTTCGGGCCTCTGCCGCCGACGCCGCGCCGGACGTTTCCCTGCCGGCCGTTCCGCATCTTCCTGCCGGGTGGCGACCTCGGTGACGGTCGCAGAGGCATCGACGACGGTCTCGTTCCTGGGCAGCGTGGCCTGGGACTTGCGGCCGGAAGCGACGGGGGCGACAGTGCGATCCTTCTCCCGCCGGCGGCTGCCGAGGGAGGAGGGCGTGGGGGGGGGAGAGGCCTCTTTAGCGAGGATGCAACCCATAGCTTAGCTCATCACCGCCGCCGCAGCCGCCGCCCGGAGGTACAGGAAAAGGAGAACCCGAGGAGGGATAACCGGCGGCTCGATCGGAGCTCCGGCGACGGGAGCGCCCTGGTTTTAGGGTTGGGGCTCGTCGTTTCCCGGCTTCTAATTCGATGTTTTGTTGTGTGCGGAGAAAAAGATGCCGGCTTGGGAAGCGAGGAGAAGGTTGAAAAGATAAATTAGAAAAACAAGGGCAATCATAAATAGGAAGAAGACGAGCAGGGGATACAAAGCGGTATGCTGATTCGCGCAAGCAAAGGCAAATAGATCCAAGGTAATATCCAGTTTGGTTTTTGTTTATACTTTACACCAACCGGTAAGTTGCTTTGCGGAAGACAAGAGCAAAGACGACGGTATGAAGTTCCAGTAATGTATTCAGAATTACTTCACTGTTAAGTCGGAGCGGAGAGAGAGGGTGACGGAAAGAGTGGCAGCGCAAAGCGGCGGCGGAGGAGGTCAAACGGAAGACTTGGGAGCGTGTGGATTCGGATCCGACATGGAGTAGATGGACCGGGTGATGTCCGATCCGACCCGCAATACGAGTGGGTTCAGTCAGACCACGTAAGACTGACTACGTACATCATCTCACACTCTGTTGAGGTGACACTGTACTGAAATCAGGTCATGCGAGACTACATCTTCCACGTGATCTCCGTTTTACTTGTCTTCATCTGCTGGTTTACTCTCCGAAGACCATTCGTCACTGCAGAATGGAGCAGCGGTAGCAGAGCAGCAGACGGTTTGGGTTGCTCCGCCCAGTCAAAGTCCAAGCCAACAGCATACTCCCCATCAAGACAGAAAGCTCTCAAAAGCTTCCATGGATCAGGCAAATGCTGGAATCTGGCAGTCACCTTTCTCCGTCCCCTTCCCACCAGCTGCCTGTGGCATTGCTGTCCTGCGGCTCAGTAGCCTTCGTTGGGATGCTCTCGTGTGCACCGTGACAACCGACTGAATTGTGATATTCCATTCAAGGACCTCTGCAGTTCTTCAATAGATCATAGAGGAGTGTTGAAGTTCTTTATGTTTTTTTTCTGAAGCAATGGCCTACCAGGATGAGAAAGCAGTTCATTTGATTCGATTATGATGACTAGACCTTTATCAATTGACTGATTAAATAAGCTTTTTCATTCATTTTTATCTCGTTTTAAATGTGCACTGCTAGTGTACTAATTTCACTTTTTTTTTTTTTTCTATTTATGCTTTTTAGAGAGAGACGGTAGGGATTTTTGGTGTCAATCGGAGCATTTGCTATACCAGAGATTAGAGGCAAGATGTTCTTTGTTTCCTTATAAGAAAAGCAAACATCGTAAGATATCAGCGGACATGTCATTGATATAAAAGCTAATCAGAATGAAGATCCGAGTCTCCATGTATCGCTCTTAGAATTCAATCCATCATCCATAAACTACCATTGTTAAATCATGTTTCTGACATCGTCGAGGTGTGCTTTACAATGGAAAGTTTTGCAGGTAATGATAAATAATGGACAGGAGGCGACAAAATATCCCATTCCTGTTCCTAACGCATGCATAAGGTGAAGAAGACGAGTGATTCATTCCTAGAGAGAGAAGAAGACTACCGACCACCACTTCCTTATTATGTGATGATGGAGAAAGAACCAATCTTATTATCTCAGTATCTATTCCTTAAGTTAGCTAAAATTATGGATATGAGTGTTATCCAGAATGATGTATGAACGAGATAATTTGGGGTTATAAGCAGCAACTTGCCACATCTCCTCCTCCTATGAAGATCGTAATATGTCCAAACAATTTCTTTCCTAAGCAAACATCTATATATTCCCTTCACACTGTGTGTCGTAATAGGGAATGACGATTGCGTCCGATCAATCGACGAAACGCCAATCCTCCATTAGCGCTCTATAAATGGAGGAGCAAACAACCCACGTCCCTCAGCAGCAGCCAGCACACTGCACTACCGTGACTCCCGCCATGTCAGCATCCGCGTCTGTGCTCTCTCTCTCCTTTCTATTCCTCATCTCTTTTGGGCCGGTCGGCCTCTCCCATGCCGCTTCCAAATGCTCCGTGCCGACGCCGCCGATCAACATCCCCATATTCCCTACCGACATCGACCTGCTGCAGTTCGCGCTTAACCTGGAACACATGGAGGCCGACTGGTTCTTGTACGGCGCGCTCGGCTACGGCCTCGACGCCGTCGCTCCTGAGCTCGTCATGGGCGGACCTCCGCCCATCGGCGCCACCAAGGCTAATCTTGATAACGTTACCAGCGCCATCATGGCTGAGTTTGGATATCAGGAAGTCGGTCATCTCAGGTCGGTAACGCATGATACATATATGTCGTACTTGCTGTGTTTCATTACGATGATTCTGTTCTCGCTTCTCAGGGCCATCAAATCGATGGTGGGTGGCTTCCCCAGGCCAGTGATCGATCTCAGCGGCAAGCACTTCGCCAAGATATTTGATGACGCTTTTGGATTCCATCTCGACCCTCCCTTCGACCCCTACCTCAACAGCGTCAACTACCTGTTGGCCTCGTACGTAATCCCCTACGTTGGGCTCGTTGGCTATGTGGGCGCCAACCCCAACATCAACGGTTTTCTCTCCAAGAGAGTAAAACACCCCTTCAACTAATCTCTCTCTCCTTCTCCCTATATATATATATATATATATATATATATATATATATCCGTCTCTTGTATGTGTAGCTACACAGCGGATGCAGAAAACAAATCGTATCCGATGTATTGTCTACTTGGTGCAGCTTCTTGCAGGACTGTTGGCAGTTGAATCTGGGCAAGATGCAGTTATAAGAACCCTACTGTACGAGCGAGCGAATGAGGTCGTCCAACCTTACAAGAACCTAACAGTGGCAGAGTTCACCACGAAGGTGTCAGAGCTAAGGAACAAGCTGGCTTCTTGTGGTGTCAAAGACGAAGGCCTTCTCGTCCCCGTCGGCTGGGGAGCCGAGAACAAGACCAACAGCAACGTACTCTCGGCCAACGTCAACTCGGTCGCTTACAAGAGGACGCCGGCGGAGATCCTTCGGATCGTTTATGGCACCGGCGATGAAGGAACGCCCGGAGGCTTCTTGCCGAATGGTGGCGATGGTGCCATTGCCAAAGGGCTTCTTAAATTTGCTTAGAATCTATGTATGAAACATTGGGGATGCCATTTTTAATTGAGAATAAAAATTGAGGCTTAGGACGACCGAGAATCTATTTTGCCAGTGCTTTTTTTTTTATGTTCATTTGTAGAACATTTGGCGAAATAAAAAAAAGAACCGCTTTAAGTGACATCACATCATATTATTATAGTATACATATATTATGGGAAAAATTGAAGGTTGGTGGAGGTATTGATTCAAAACCTCTTTCTTATGTTTACAGTGAGTATTTTTTGTAAGAAAAAAAAATGGAACTATCACCATAGTGCTTTGACCATCATCCTAAATGTTATCAATCATTGTTAAATGTATCATTCATATAAAGTCTCTTTCATTTAATTAAATATTTTAGTGACAGATTTTAGCAAACCAAATATTTACATCATCTTGTCACCAGACAGACAGACATACGTAGTAGAGTGATCGATGTTAGTGACACTGTCGTTGATCATAAATATTGTCACTTTGCCAAATTAAACACTTATGGTGACGAAATTTAAAGAAATTAAACACTTATGGTTACTAAACAATGTAATTTAGCGACCAACATAATAATATTTTGAACATAGAGAGAGTACGGTTAAACCACGGGAGCATATTCCATGATCCAAATGGTTCTTTATACAAATTTTCAACATAATATTTTCATTCTAGATATATTTTGTCCGTAGCTGCTAATAAGCACATTCCATGATCCAAATGGTTCTATAGAGAGCTTTCAGGGTTACCAGTGGGAATCGGATTCTCTCTATAGAAAAACTCTAAAACAATGGCCCCACCAAGCATATGAAAAATATATTTAAGTGCAGTGATAAGACGCAGACAAATAATTCAACACTTATGATAAGTGTGATTTGTTAGCATAAATTTTAGGTACAATAATGATTGAATCACTCACATAAGAACCACCTAACATCTTAGAAGCACACATGATCAAGACTCCCAACGGTAAAGAACTACAGTTGGGAATCAATGAGAGAGGAAGACATGATGAAGTTAAATATCAGACAAAGCAATCAATCATCTTTATGTTGTTAATTATAAAGATCAACATAACAGAAAGATTTTAAGTTCACCAACTCAAAGTAAATTGACCCTAAAAAAAAATTGTATCGCAAGTAGTAAATCTACATGAAGGTGTCCATAAGAAAGAGACTACACAGGAAAAATTAACAAGGTTTGTATGACTCGTACATGCAGCATATAATTTCAAGATGCAGCAGCCATGGACTCTATCAGAAGCTGATAACCTTCTGGCACCGATGATTGCTTCTGCACACATTCAGCGAGCGTTGGTACATCAGCATTTACGTCCAAGAACCTCGCGAGTAAGAGAAGCAGATGAAAATCGGAGATGCGCCTTACAAACGGGAGGTGCTTTGTCCGATCCAAGTGGTTCTTTAGGGCCTTGAGGGTCACTCGAGTAATCCGGTTCTCTATAGGAAAACTCGAAGATAATGGCCCCTGCAGAAAATCAAAGCATATAAAAATTATATCAACGTACAGTGATAAAATGTGGAATTGTCAATGGCATATATGATGGTTGTTGGATCTAATGAAATGCACCTTAACACTGCTAGGCTTCTGATGCAAGTGAGCACTCCACATCTTAGTTGAATCAATCAAGTTTTAAACAACAGGCTAATCAGCATATAAAGCAAATGTCAAAGAAACAATATGACATTTGCTTCATCAAAAATCTACAACCAGTGCTAGACACCTCTCTTCCTATTTTCTTCCTCCAAAAACTGAAGCATGGCCATTCTTTGAACCTCAGCAACTTTAAGGACACTTCTAAATTATGCAAAAAAAAATTGCAAACAGATCTACTTTGATGCATACATGAAACGCGGTTGTGAATATCAAAATAGAACAAAAACAACAAATGATTCACATCTGGCGTGACCATATGCAGTACCATTTTGCTTCAATGATCTAACAGTTCAATCGTAATTACAAGAATATTTCTGCAAATAGCTAAGCTTGTCACTGACCCTACTCTCTTCATAGGTCTAAAGAAAATTGAAGGTTCGAACATTGGTTGCATGAGCTTAAATTGCAACAGGAAGTTAAATATCTGTGTCGATCCAATTAGAGTTTGACAAACATGATGAGTCTAGACAAACTATAAAAGATTGACCAGAATTTGATTGTCAGTCATAAAACATTTAAGTTAATGTTTGTAGCTTATCCATGTTGATTGACAAAGTCTTGAATAACTATATTTGATTGAACTAAATACTAAAACAACTTCAGGATCAATTTAATGGTAACTAATAAATTGAGTTACTTAGACTATAAACACATCTTCCTAGAGAGACGAGAGTAATTTTGAAGAATTTGATCAGGAAGAATGTAAACGAGACATGCTTCAAATGAAATACTCATAAGCAACAATAACATAACGCCAGTTGCACTATCTTTATTCTTCATAATCTGGAAAAGACAAACTACAATCCTTCTAATAATGGCTCATCCATTCAAGTCCATGTTTCTTTTGTCATGTGAAATTCATTGCTTTTCACATGAATTTTTCCAACATCAGATTGCTACATGCAATGATTGATTTGAATGTCATCTGACATTTTGAATCTTTTCTTAACCTTTTTAGATTTTATAGTGTTGCTAAATAAAGACATGATAGATATTAACCAGCTAGCATCCCTACTACTCTATTCGGAAACCTGGAACAATTTTATAGCCATACAAATTAAAAGAGAAAAAGATAATGGTGATAGAATTGAAAGATCTGCTATTCTAGAGTATCATCCGGGCACGAAGTTCTAGAGAAAAGATGTTAGTCTAAACAATTTAGGAGCATTTCCAGGCAGCTATTTTAGGCTCTTTTTTGTTTCTTTTCAAAATATTTAACTTAAGAGTCTGAGTCTAGCTTAACTAGTATTTTTACAAGGAGGAAGATCTGCAGAAAACCAATAAATGTTACTTTTATTAGCAAAACCGACTTCAGCTGTGCCTGCAGGCCCCTTTCCTCCTAGTATCTTTTGTACTTCTCACTGCCTTTCTTAATTATTACTTTCATCTACCTCTCTTTTTATAAACATATAAAAGTCAGGTTGCATTTTCATCTCAGATCTACCCAGTGATTTAAAAAGGCGCTCGGGCGAGGCGAGGCCCGAGCACCTCGCTTCACTTCCAAGCGACGCGCTTCAAAGAGGCGCCGCCTGGGCGCTCGCCCAAGCCCAGGTGCTAGGCGCTTTGAGCGAGCACCTGGGTTAAACCAGGTGACCGAACTAGCGTTTTAGGTCTGGTTCGGTCTTCGGTGCTTTAGTTGATTCAATCGAACCAACTAAAGCACCGATATCAGCTGTCACTAATAGGTGCTAACTTGCAAGATATTGATGATTCAAATGAGTGGTTGGTGGGAGAAATATGTGCTAACTTGCAAGATGCCAAAGACGAGCTTGTATTTGAAGATGATAGATTGACATGGAGAGATGTGGCAAGAGCTTCAGGTGCTGGAGAATTACAAACATATACAAGACAGATGACAAAGAGAAAAATGAGTGCAAAAGTATCAAGCTCGGCTCCTGCTATTGTTGAAGACATAGAGAATAAAACATATTTTGATGAAGAAGGAGCCGAAAGACAAGAGAAAGAGGACGAATTCAATGAATATGATTTATGTGAAAATGACGATAATATTGATTATGATGAATGACTTTGATGTAAAATTTTATTGTTTTGAATTTTAAAACTTTTTGTTAATGTGACATTATGATTTTGTATCTTAGATTTTCTTAATTTAATAGCATATTTTTATTTAAAATTTTAAATAATTATATTATATATTTTTATATTTTAGCGTCTCGCTTCGCTCGGGCGTTTTTGGACGTTAACGCCTAACGCTTTTTAAATCACTGGATCTACATATATCTTAACTTGCAAATCTCTATATAACCAGATCTGGAGAAGTTCCGGATAAGGCATTTCCCATCAAAATCTAGACGCCATATTGAGTCTGTACTACACCCAGGTAAAACCAAATTAGTATACTAAACATTCTCTTCTTTGCCTGAATCTGGCTGTTTGCTTCTTCAAGTACCATCATCCATGCCTTAACCTGAAAAGTGATCATCTTAACATCTGACTCTCAATAAATGTTTTACTTAACATACTAATCAGTTTATCTAAGTACAAGAAGAACTTTGATCTATTTATAAACTGTTGCATTTTCTTTTTCATTTGAGCCTCATCTTACATTAATACCAAAGCATGAATAGGTTTTACACATGAAACAAATTCACCATTAGCATGAATACAATATGCAAAGTTTCCAATAGGAACTTGTAGAGTTTGCATAATGTGCCTACTTTTACGCAATGACTCATGACCTGATCAGTCCTCATCGCATAACACATATACTGACTATGAATCTCCTCTAGAGATTTCAGGATAATAAAAAAGTTTACATAACAAATATTAGCTTGTTCCAATGTTGGTCATACCACCCGATACGATACGAAATAGACAGTACATATCGGTCTATCCGACAACTGGTACACATACCAACCCGTTTTGGGCAGTATGTGACAGGCGAGAGGTGTACCATGATGCAGTTAAAACTAGTTATTGACCTACATCTAGTCAAATTCCGATCGTATCGATTCAATTGGATCAAATCATGCGGGTCCAATAGTCAATTTGATCATCCGACCTCTAGTTTAGGTTGTTTGCCCTCTTTTTAAAACCTCTCTCTCATCTCCTTCACTCCCCCTAGCTCACAATCTTTCTCCCTCTCTTTCCTACTGACTCTTTCTCACTCTCTTTCTCAATTGAGCATCATAATCGGTTCCGACTACTTCAAGCATGGACATAAGAGCAAGAGCAACATTTTACGCATGCCACCCAATATTTAGATCATGGGGTTTAAGGATCCAAGCATTGTTTATAGTCGCAAGAATAAAGGAAAGGGGAAGGCAATTGATAACTTAAAGCACATGCAATATAGCCTTATGATATAGACATGGATATGAGCTCGTTGTATTCACAACCATCATATGGTGGATCCTACAAACAAAAGATGTACAACGATAGTCGATCATTTTTTTTTTCAAAACCGATCGTTCTTACGATATAGAGCAGCAAGTCAGTGATGACAACAAAAGTTCTAGTGTACTCCAACCTCCCCACCTCTACATGTCATAATCATACTTATCTCAAGAGGTTCCTTGAACATGTGTCATTAATGACAATCAGGCAACAAGTGTTACCATGTTGATGCATTAATGTGAACAGTTTTAAGATTGGGTCCAATAGACGTATCACATTGATATACAAATTTACATGATCGAGCACCTCAATCCACCGATGATGGAGTCTCGTCGTTCATTTTAGTGGTAGAAGCATATATATACAAGTTGCTTTCATTTATTACTTAATTTGTTGATATTATAAAGCTTTTGACATATAATCTAACATCTCAATTCATATTGATGATTCAAGATCAGGGAAGAAATGAAGGATCGTGAGACAAAGTTGCTCCTCAACGATCCAAAAAAGATAATTCGCTATCTCATCCTAAAAACCTACAATTACTAACCATTTATCACTCATTTGTGCTTTATTCTTATCGAAATTGAATTGAAATCCTATAAAATTAGGATTAAAAGGGTTTTTTACTTTTCAAGAATTTTTCAATCATTTTTTGGCTAAATTTTCAAAAACCGATGCTAACATATTAACATATGGTACGCTCATATCGATCGATACATACTTGTCCAGGCCAAGACCGACACCATCGGTCGGCACGAGATGATGAATATTGGTTTGTTCATCCCAAAGACTTTCAATTAAGTCCATAGTCCATAACCAACCTAATCAGGATTCTGATTCCTAATAGCTAGAACGAAGGATTCTACAACCTTCCCTTTCCGTATAGACCTAGTGGATACTTCCATTTCGGTTTAAAGAACCAAAAGAGATGGATCTCCTTTCCATATGGATAAAGCGGATGCCTTTCCATATAGATCAAGCGGATACTTCCAATCAGATCTGATATTAGTGTCATGGAAAGAACTGATTCAACCAAGATATGATATGATGAACATAGTAAAAGACTAAAGGAGATCTGGATCTAATAAGATTTATCATTTCGAGCGTCAGAAGCATGAAGAAATCCAATAAGCAGAGAGAGATTGTGTATAAGCCAACTGACCTGGTGATCGGAGATCTTGACTGGCACCAAGAAGAAATCGTTGTCAACCTCCCTCGTATCCTTGCCCCCGACAACCACATCCTTCTTCATCCTCGACACCCTGGGGTCGTCATCCTCTCCGAACTCCGTCACGAACCATCCCTCCTTGAAGAGGCGAACGCAGATGTCGCTCATCTGGAAGGCCTCGAAGTGCACGTCTGCGGCGCCGTCCTCCGCAACATCGAGCTTGACCACGGCGGTCACCCACTCGGGGATGCCGCCCTCGGCCTGCATTTCGGCGGCTTGCAGGACCTCGCGGCCGGACATGGTGTACTCGGCGGTGCCAGCCTTGCGGCCGACGGCCTGGGTGAAGATAAATCCCACCCGACGCATGCCGAGGCCGGCAGCGATGGCCTCAACGAGGGCCTCCTCGTCAGGATCGCGGAAGAGGGCCGCCGCGTCCTCAGAGCCCTGCTGGGGAGGCTCGTAGACAAAGTCGATGGCGACGGAGTGGGAGGCCTGGTCGACATGGCCGTAGAGGAAACCGGCGCGCTTGACGGCGAAGGCGAGGGTGTCGGCAACGTAGAGCTGGAATGCGTGGGCTGCGTCGCGGTCGAAGGAGGCAGCGTCGCAGTGGGGGGACTCCTGGCGGGCGACGCGGACTTGACGGGCGATGAGGTCGTCGATGGTCATCTTGTGGCGGCCGAAGGATCCAGCGGGTGTGAAGGGCGGAGGCGCGGGGGCGGCGGCGGCACGGCGGAGGTCGGCAGGGTAGGACAGGTAGACTATGGAGCCGTGGCCGATGGGGAGGGAGGAGAGGGGGGTAGCGGGGTCGAGGGCTGGGCTCTGAGCCTTGGAGGGGAGGAGAAGGTTGTGATCGAGGGAGAGGGTTTGGACGGTGGCGGGAACGCCCAGATGCGACTCGATGAGGGAGCAAAGAGTGGCGACGGTGGCGGTGGAAGGGTCCGGCACGGCGACGCGCTCCATGCCGTCTCGGCTGCGGATCCGGAGGATCATCTTCTTCCTACAATCCGACGATTAATTCACGAGTGATCGAGTTGGAAAAAAGGTGGAAGGAAGAATAAATATTGTTGTTGGTGATAGTTGGAAGATAATTAAAAATCTTCATTTTAGGGTTTTTTTTTTCCCCTCCTTTTACTTTCTTTATCAATTAAATTACCTCTTCATTCCTCAAAGACAAGTCAACTATCTATTCGTGTTTTCCTCTTTTCTTTTTTTTATGGACTAATCCACCCAATTAGATCGATTCTCATGTTTTCCTTTTTCTTCCTTCCTATGGACTAATTTTTCTCTTTTTTTTTTTAATGGACCAATCTATCGAATTAGATCGAATTAGATGTTTTCCTTTTTCTTCCTTCCTATGGACTAATTTTTCTCTTTTTTTTTTATGGACTAATCCACCCAATTAGATCGATTCTCATGTTTTCCTTTTTCTTCCTTCCTATGGACTTATTTTTTTCTCTTTTTTTTTTATGGACCAATCTATCGAATTAGATCGATTTTTCGTAATAATTTTTTATATCTATATTATTTTTTTTATAAAAAATACTGTAACTCAATACATCGAACGAAGTTTGTTTTAAAGTTGAATCCTGTGCTTGAAATTTTTACAAACATATAATTCATAGCTATCGTAAAAAGAATATTAAAAATCGATATAAAATTCTCTAATTACAGTATTTTTTAATAGGGTTACGATGTTTTTCTAGTATTATTAAAAATATTTTTTAAAAAGTTGAATCTTATTTCGCCTAGCATTTTCATAAAAATATAATTCATAGCTGTGGTAGAAGAACATTAAAAAATAGTATAAAATTATTCGATTATAATATTTTTAATATGATTATAGTGTTCTTCTAGTATTGTCGAAAAAAAATATATTTTATCCGAGTTGAGTTAAACTGTGTTCAGTTGGATCCTCATTTGTTTTGCTGCCCAACTCAAATATGGAGGTAAATGCCAATTTGATGATAATATTTCTCTAGTGTTGAAAACTAGAAAGATTAGGTAAAATATGAACATATAAGAAATGTTTCTAAATACTAAGATGGGGAAATATATGTTGACATCACTTTTATCCATGAACACCTTCCAATTCAATAGTGTCTACAAGCATGTGAGGCTGAGATGCTTCCCCTCATCAGCCCATATTCTACAAGTAGTCAAACTGTTCATATGCTCATAAGATAACCTTTTTTTTTTTTTTTGGTCATAGTTGCCAACTATGACATTTGTTATAGAAGCAACCAATGTCAATATGATAACATACATAAAGGAGGGTCAACATAAGAAATGAGGATATATGAATCATATTTCATATAATGGGTCATAAATATAAAAAAAAACCAATATGCACACTCACAATAAATTCTTCAAATTGAGAATAATCACTTTCTTTATGGAAAGTTATTATATATATGGTGACCATCGTGAACGAATACATTTGTATATTTAATATCGATATACCTTATCATTTCTTTTCTTTTTTTCATATAGTTGTATTATCTTGTATTCCTCTTATCCATCTCTTACCAGCATAATTAGTTTCTGGGATAAAATCTATTTATTATTCTTCTTTTTTTACCTATTGTAGATCCACCTTATTCATTTTTTTTTTTTACTATGTTATCTTTCTCTTCCTAGATTGATATGAACTTCTATACAATTAGTATGATAAAATTCACTAGCAACTTTATCGATAACCTTAGCAAATATGAGAAATACTACTTGCCAAACAAATGGACTTATTTATTTGATCTTTTTATCCTTCACAATGTTGAAAAGAATTGATCTTTTTATCTTTCACAATGTTGAAAAGAAGCATCTTCCTCAATTAGTGTTTTTACATGAACTATTGATGTATCTTTAGTTAAATGATAGATGTAGATAATGAAATCAATCGATAAATTCAAGGAACTAATGTTATTATAAACTAAGTGATATGGGGGTACCTCAATCAAGAGCCAATCGAACATATGTCAAAAAAATATGTGCTAAAGGCTTGAACATTATAATGAATGATCAAATATCACGATAGGATATTATATCAAATAACGAAGAAAGATAAATTGATATGCTAAAAAAGTGATTGTTATTTGAAAGTCTTGCTTGAAGTTGAGGATTATATTTGAATAATATCAAGTTAGAGAGCTGAATTTGATCAAAGTGGGATGCTTCATTAGCTGTTTTGCGCTCTTATTGGCAACGCATTGGTTGGTGGTACTGCACAGGATAGTGGACGGTGCTAATCGTGTTGTTTCAACATATTAATAACAGTTTGGTTGGAAAGACGATAATACCATCAATATTCTTGATTTCGAGCTTTTTTTTTAATTTGTTTCAAATTTTTGGGACATTTAAGACTATAAATACCTAATTCAGCTATGATTGAGATGCATCTTACATCATTGAGCTTTCAAAATATTAAAATTCTCTCTTAAAGCTTTACCTGAGTTTTCTTTATTTTCTTGAATTTTTAGTTGAGTTACTTAGCATAAGATTTTTGTAAAATCTTGAGTATTTAAATATAGACTTAAATGGAAAAAAATGTAATGCTAATTTGATTATTAACAAAATGATGTTTATATCAATAAACTTAGTCTAACAGTATTGAATATGATTTTTTGTTAAGTAAATTGTACTAGTATAATTATACCGGGGATAATTATTTAAGCAAAGTTTATAGTCCTTTAAAGTGTGATTCATTCGAATATGTTACATCTACCGTAACATATTCTATTTTAGTTGTAGATAGTGTGATAGAATTTTACTTCTTGGATAATAAAAAAATAAGTGTATGGTGTAGATTTTACCATGTTTTAAATGTACTTATTTTATTTATTTTATATTCTACAATAACAATATAAGCAATCAAATCAAAATTATCAAATTTTAGATACTATAATTTTAGAGATACTGTTTCTTTTAAGTATTTAAAAATTAATTTTATGCCTTTAAAATGAGACTGTTTAGTGATTTAATTATAATCCAATACAAAGACCCATTGGACATATTATCTAGTATGGTAATAGTGAGATACAAATTTTTTTTTATCATATCTTTAGTCAAAGAGTTTATCATTATCCATCTCAAATTTTGTGAAGGTACTCATTATTATATTAATAGCTTTAGAGTTTTTTTATATTAAATCTTTTATTTAGATCCTGAGTGTACTAAATTTGACTAATAAAAATTTTATCATTATATTATTTACTTTATAACCTAAGAAAAATATTAATTTATCCATTAGACCAATTTCAATTTTTTAACTTATACTCTTGGCAAATGATTCACATAAATATTAATTAGTGAAATATATTATCATTAATATAAATTTAAACTAGTGTCGACCTTCTATTTTAAAAGATTATTTTGGCTTTAAAAAAACTAAGTCTATTATTTGGGTTTGTTTTAACTAGTAGAGTCTTAGAATATTTATAAAATATGATTTAAATAAATATTATTCTTAAATCAGGATGGTTATTTGATTTAATTTTTTAAACAAATTTATTAAAAAAACACTTTTAATATATATTTAAAAGAATTTAAAATTATAAAGATAAGCATAGACAAACAATATTCTTATGACTTTAAGTTTAGTCGAGTGAATGTCATTTTATAATCTATACTTTTACTAATTTATGATCACTAATTTAGTTTTATTTTAAATCATGATATCTTATTCATCTTATTTATTCGTTCATTTTGTATCAATTATAAGATGATCACTAGGTCTAAAAATAAATATTTAAATCTTATTTTTCTTAAATTGATTTAATTTTGAGTTTGAATACATTTTAGTTCTTTCTTGATATAGAGTTATATCATTTTGTTCTATGTTTTCAAAACACACTTTTTTTTTTTTTTCCTAGGCGCATGTCTATGCTTCACATAAATCTATAAACCATTTACTAATCGAGTCTAGTTTTTTATTATCAACCTTAAAAGCCTTTCCCAAGCTCATCCTACTCCAAAGAGTGATTGCTCAGGAGGCTACAAAGAGGAATAAGACACGGATGTCCTCATATCATCTTTTGAGGATATTATTATTGGACTCTTTTGAGGGCAATCAAAATTCTCGTGTCCAATATAACCACGTATAAAATAGATTAATAAAAATTTTTCACAACATATAACTTGAAATATCTCTGTATAAGATTTTTCAATCCAAATGTCCTTTTTTAAGGGCATGGATAAATCAATTTTTAGATAAATTCACATAAAATTTCCTCTCTCAAAAGTCATTGAGACATGTTCATCGAGTTTTAAAACATTAAAGTAAGTAATATAAAAAAATAATTTTAAGATTTGATATTCACATTATAGTATGGAAAGATGAATCTAAATCGAATGAAAAGTAAATTATTTAAATAAAATTAAAAAGTTAAGATGTCATGAGATTAAGTGAAGAGTTTTCCATGGATTAACTTTAGCCCTTGGTAAGAATATTTAAGGCTTCCGTCTATGATGAGATATATGAAAGAAAAAAAAAACTCATTATCATATTAAGTACTATGGGAGGAAAAAAAGATTTCAATTTTGATTAATCACATAATTAAGAGCATCCAAAAGAGAGGGTTCTATATAATAATCGATTGACAAGAGAGAACTCTCGATATTTTCTTCATTGTAAAAACTTTCTCTCTTTAAAAATCATAAAATAGATGAATTTTGAATTAGATCAAACATACTAAATGATAGAAAGTTATATAGTAAAGATGTAACGTTATTGCCTACAATGATTTGGGCTTAAGAAACACCTTATCTAGTATCCTATCATCATGGATGATGTGAAAGAGCGCTCGTCAATGAGTCCAATGTTTTTTGCAGGACGAGAAGGATAAGAGGAGATAAGTTCAAACGAGATTCCACTCTATCACCAACTGAAGATATCTTATAATGTCACATTTATCAATAGAGAGAGAGAGAGAGAGAGAGAGAGAGAGAGAGAGAGAGAGAGGGTTGAAGCCTCAAGTATTAAGTTTTTCTAGCTCCTAACATATACTTGGATGCATATCTTGCCTGACCTACCCTAGTTAGGTAGAGCCTTTAAGGGGGTGTCGAACATGGTACTTGATTAGAGCTCTCTTATAATATTTATATTATCAACATGTGTAGCAATAAATAGGTTACGTTGGTGGCTGAGTGGTGTTATAAGAGTAGCCCAAGCCTCAAAAATAGGTTGGTTTATTATTATTATTATTTTTCTCAATAACGAGTTATGGTATGCGGTATTCACCTTATATGCTCTGAACCTCTCCTATTCCTTACAACAAATTTGATTGACAACCCATTTAACCAAATTTGACTTTGACCATTTTCAAAGTATGACATGTCTAATGTGAAGTTATATGCAACTAGATAACATGATTGTCGATTGGGCGTGATTTGTCTTGAGATTGTTGTTGGCTTGAATGGAATAATTATTTTGAAGGATGTGATAGAATTTTATGATCAATCATCTTGATGATATAATCAACTTGAGAAAATGATCATCTTAAATAACTGACCTGTTAGAATTTTAAGGGTCACACATGTATAATTAAATATGTTAAGTCATTATTTTGATTGATCAAAATTAAAGTGATTTAATTAAAGTAAAATTATTTGACTAAGGGACATAATTATTATTATGAAAATTAATTATGTGGATACCATCAGTCATATTTCTAACTTAATGACGAGATAAATTAGGAATATGAAACTCTTGATGCATAATTATAGATTCATCAATTATGAATATAATCATAACTGTAGATTTATTGGTTATGATTATAAATAAGGTTATGGTCCCCGGTTGCAGTATCCAAAAAAGTTTCTCTTCACCCGTCAAGGAGAAATATAAAGTTCTTAAGGATACTCTATAATTGGAAGACCAAATCACCGATTAATTTAGAAAATATTCTAATGGATTCATCAGGTACGCTTCTGTGTTAATATGTTTATTAATTGTTGTAGGATTTCATGCATATTATAGTGGATTTAATAAGTTTTATAGAAACATTCTAAAATCTTATTTTGGATCTATAAATTATGTTTTTGAACCAAAATTCGATTTTGATTCTATAAAATAATTATTTTATCCATATTTGATATATTAAAAGAACCAACAATTGATATCAGAGCTTTCCTACGATGATTGCTGAACATCTAAGCTTATTTTTATGATGTTTTCATCAGTATTTTGGAGTGATTTGGTTCTATCATCATTAGGAAAGATGATAGTTTAATGTAATCATGCTATATTGAATTGATTTGGTTCTATCATCTTTGGGAAAGATGATAGCTTTATGTAATCATGTTATTTTGAAATAATTTGGTTCTATCTTCATTGGGAAAGATGATGATTTTATATAATCATGTTATAGCATGCTTCACATTTAGTTTAGTACTTTTTTGATATTATATCACTTTAATTTTGAGATGTTCTTTTCCATGTCTTTTCCTATGCAAATTCATTTTTTGCACTATAAGACATAAACTTCTCAAATTTCCTCTGGAATTTATATAATTAATTAAATTTATATGAATTTAATTAATTAGATATTATTGTAATATTATGTTGGTTTAATTATATTGTTACAATATGTAAATTTAATTAATAATAATATTATTATAATATTATATTGGTTTAAACATAATATTGGTTCTATAAAATTATTTGTTGACATAAATTGAATGGTTTACATGCATTAAATATTTTAGTCAACAAATTAAGATCAAACCAATTTGACTAATATGGTTCAAATTCAATTAGTGATAGTTTAATATTAGATTGAGTAATTTAATGTATGAAATCGTGAAAGTGACCTCTCATATATAACATTTCTAATGAAAATATTAAATGTATTATGTATTTACATCCAAATTACCCGGCCCAAAGGAAGGTTAATGACTAGCAGAATTTTATACATACCTATAATGATAAACACATGATAATTATAAAATTATACATGTAAATGATAAATCAATCCAAAGAAGGGTTTATCATTTGACATGTCTTATTATCAGGGTTTGATTGTTACAACAAGACTACCACTAACAATTAATATTGAAGTCCAAAGACAAGATATTAATGTTGCACTTGCTATCTTGAGATGTGTTATATCATTTTTTGAATTTACTTAAGTTTATGGTAATAGATATGAGCATAATTTCTGGTTATCTATTGTTCTCTTGTTTAGGTTCTCTTGCATTAATATCTACTAATTTTAGTTCTATACGAGTTCTAAACGGAACCAACTTTAAGGATTAGAAAGAAAGCATTCTGATCGTTTTGGGCAGCATGGATTTGGACCTTGCACTAAGAGAAGACTAACCTACTTCTCTTACAAAAAATAGTACTCATGATAATAGGAGACTATATGAGAAGTGGGACAGGTCTAATCGCATGAGTCTCATGATCATTAAGCGTGGCATTCCAGAAGCCTTTAGGGGTGCGGTGTCCGAAGAGATTACCAAGGCCAAAGATTTTCTTACCGAAATAGAAAAGCATTTTCTTAAAAATGATAAGGCAGAAACAAGCACTCTACTTCAAAGCTTATTTACCATGAGATATAACGGTAAAGGAAATATAAGGGAATACATCATGAAAATGTCTAATCTTAAAACTTAAAGCATTAAAACTTAGCGAGGACTTACTTGTCCATTTGGTTCTGATATCTCTCCCTACATAATTCAATCAGTTTAAGGATAGTTATAACTGTCAAAAGAACAAATAGTCTCTTAATGAGCTCATTTCATATTGTGTACAAGAGGAAGAAAGGCTAAAGCAAGAAAAGACTGAAATTGCCAACTTGGCCAACACTTCTAAGGACAAGGGCAAGAAAAGAAAATATAAATCTGGAAAGAACGAGGTTGATAATTAAAGAAAATAATAGAAGATAAGAACAATTACTGTGAGGGTACAAGCATTCCTTTCGTTCCCCTTAAGTCCGCTCTTCGTTCTCCTTAAGTCACTATTGGCAGATCTGGTCACGGAGCCTCTTAGGAATTTGGCTGCAGCGGCGGTCGCGCTTTCGGCCAGGGCAAAGCTTTTCTCAACAACGTCGGTCGCTGGCCGAAGAAATGAAAAATGCTTCAATACGTCTCTCTCCTATTTATATAGATTAGGAGGAAGGATTTCCTTCATTAGAATAGAGGATTTTTCTCAACAGAATAGAGAGTTTTTCTCGTATAGTTGAGGAAATCTTATCTCAATAATGGTCCGTCAAATATCATGCTTTGCATGCTAAAAAAGGTACGTTTCTTACTTTGATTTGTTCTGAAGTCAATTTAACTTAAGTACCTAGAAACACTTAATGGTTAGACTCCGATGCAACTACAAACATCAGTGTTTCAAAGCAAGGTTGCTTGAGCTACCGAAGGCCTAATAATACTAAGAGATGCATTTATATGGGGGACGAAAAATTGGTAGATGTGGAAGCTATAGGCATATTTAGATTGCTATTTTATACTAGATATTATTTGGATTTGAAAGACACTTTTGTTATACCGTCATTTAGACGGAACTTAATTTTTGTTTCTTATTTGGACAAATTTGGTTATTCTTGTTCATTTGGAAATAATTAGTTTGCTTTGTCTTTAAATTCAAATGTGATTGAAACTAGTTCACTTATAGCTTATGACAATCTATATTTGCTTGATACTATAGAAATAGAGTTGAAAGACTTATGTCAGAAGGGATTTTTGTGTTGAATGCATTAAAGGTAAACAAACCAAACCTAAGAGATTAGGTGCATATAGAGCTACGAACATTTTAGAATTGATACATACAGATATTTGTGGGCAATTTCCTACACCTTCGTGGAATGGTCAATAATACTTCATATCATTCATAGACGATTACTCTAGATATGGATACCTATATCTAATACATATAAAATCTCAGTCTTTGGATGTGTTCAAAGCATTTAAAACTAAGTTAAAAATCAACTCGGCAAAAGGATAAAAAGCATTAGATCTGACCGTGGAGGGGAATATTACGGTAGAAATGATAGCTTAGGTGAACAACGTCTAGGACCATTTACTTTATACCTAGAGGAGTATGGAATTATCCCTTAGTATACAATGCCAGGGTCACCTAGCATGAATGGTATAGCTGAAAGATGAAACCGCACACTTAAGGATATGGTAAGAAGTATAATTTCTCAATCTATTTTGCCAGAGTCGCTTTGGGGAGAAGTAATAAAAACTACAACTTATATTCTTAATAGAGTACCAACTAAAGCAACTACAAAAATACCTTATGAACTTTAAACTGGGAGAAAGCCTAGTCTAAGACACATTCGTGTATGGGGTTGTCCAGTTAAGGTAAGGCCATACATACCTAATGAAAAGAAATTGGAACCCCGAACAGTGAGTAGTTGCTTTATTAGTTATTCTAAGCGATTTAAGGGGTATAAATTTTATGATCCCAAATCAAGAAATATTTTTAAGATGGGTATTATTACATTCTTTGAGGATATTGAGTTTGAGGGGAGAAATAAGATTAAAAACTTTACCTTTGAGGAAGAATTGGTTTAATCTAATCCGATTCATATAGTTGCCACTAATGTGGCAAAATCTATACGGTATAAAAGGATATAGTCATTTCAACTCCCATACAGTATGAGAAAATTATTCGTGAGGAACAAACTCAACATCCTCAAGAATCTGTGCCACAAACTCAACACCTTTGCGACGATCCACTAGGGAAAGGAGGAGTGTCATTTCGGATGATTACATGGTATTTCTCCAAAAACATGAAGAAATTAGTGGTATAATGGAAGATGATCCAATCAACTTCCGTCAAGCCATGGAGGATTCCAATTCGGATAAGTGGATTGAAGCAATGAATCAAGAGTATAAGTCCATGCAAGACAATAAAGTTTGAGAATTTATCTCATTACCAGAATGTGTGAAACCCATTGGTTATAAATGGATTTTTAAAACCAAAAGGGATTCTAAAGGTAATGTGGAGAAGTATAAGGCACGTCTTGTGGTAAAGGGCTATACTCAAAAGGAAGGGATTGATTTTAAAAAGACATTCTCTCCGGTTTCAACAAAGGGCTCTTTTAGGGTAATTATAGCTCTAGCCACACATTTTGACTTAGAGCTTCATCAGATGGATGTTAAAACAATATTTCTCAATGGAAACATTGATGAAATAATTTATATGGTACAACTAGAATACTTTGTGTCAGGAGACCCAAAGAAAATAGTTTATAAATTGATAAAAATCCATCTATGGGCTAAAACAGGCATCCGTCAATGGTATTATAAAATTCATCAAGTAATTATCTCATTTGGTTTTGAGGTAAACGCCGTTGATGATTGCGTGTATCACAAATTCAGTGAGAGCAAATTCATTTTTTTGATATTGTATGTGGATGATATTCTACTTGCCATAAATGATATATGCATATTATACGAAACCAAAAGATTTCTATCTAGAAATTTTGAAATGAAAGATCTTGGTGATGCCTCTTTTGTATTAGGAATCTAGATACACTGAGATAAATCTCGGGGTATTATAGGATTATCACAAAGGAGCTATATCGATAAAGTACTCAAAAGGTTTAGCATGCATGATTGCAAATCAAGAGACACACCAGTCGCAAAGGGAGACAAGTTCAATCTCAATCAGTGCCCTAAAGGAAATATGAAAACTCAAGAAATGTAGAAGATTCCCTATGCATCAGCTGTAGGGAGTCTAATGTATGCACATATTTGTACGCGTCCGGATATAACATATATTGTTGGAGTGTTAGGCAGATACTTATGTAATCCTGGAATGGATCATTGGAAGATATCTAAAAGAGTCATGAGATATTTAAAGAGGACAAAAGATTATATGCTCACATATAGGAGATCAGACAATTTAGAGATCATTGGGTATTCTGACTCTGATTTTGTTGGATGCCAAGATAGTAGGAAATCCACTTCGGGCTACATTTATATGTTGGCTGGTGGGGCGATTTCTTGGCATAGTGCCAAGCAATCTCTTATTACTTCTTCCACCATGGCTGCGAAATTTATAGCATGTTTTGAGGCATCCAATTATGGAATTTGGCTAAGGAATTTTGTCATAGGGTTGCAAATACTACAAGGGATTGAAAGACCACTAAAGATATACTATAATAATAAATCAGTTGTTTTATACTCTAATAATAATAGGAGCTCGACTAAGTCAAAGCACATTGACATCAAATTCCTAGTTGTGAAAAAAATGGTACAAAGTAAACAAATTTCAATATAACACTTAGGAACAAACTTTTATGTTAGTAGATCCTCTCACAAAAGGTGTATCACCCAAGGTCTTTCATGAGCATACTGCTCATATGGGTATATTAGAATTTGAGGAAACTTCAATTTAGTGGAAGTCTGTCATATGTTTGTTGTATATTCTATGCTAGATTCTGTATTTGTACAGACATTTTCTAATCAGAAATAAAGCTTCAATTTATTATACTTTGTACATTATGACTATTAAAGTTATTAATGATCTCATAAAGATAAAGTTGGACTAGTTGAAAATTGACATGTATAGATCACATTCATATAATTTTCATGCTACACATTTTATAATTGATTTATGTGATTTGGTTATGTTAATATTAGTGATCATTGATGGGTTTGTATGTCCTATTTAATAATGACAACAGTTTGAGCTCATAAAGGATAGCACATTTATAAGGATACATATGTGACTCATTGGGAGATTGTTAGAATTTTAAGGGTCACACATGTAAATATGTTAAGCCATTATTTTGATTAGCCAAAATTAGACTGATCTAATTAAAGTAAAGTTATTTGGCTAAGGGACATAATTATTATTATAAAAATTAATTATGTGGATATCATCAGTCATATTTCTAACTTAATGACGAGATAAGTTAGGAATATAAAACTCTTGAGGCATAATTGTAGATTCATCAATTATGAATATAATCATAATTGTAGATTCATCAATTATGATTATAAATAAGGTTATAGTCCTCGGCTGCAGTATCGAAAAAAGTTTCTCTTCACCCGTCAAGGAGAAATATAAAGTTCTTAAGGATACTTTGCAATTGGAAGACCAAATTATCGATTAATTCAGAAAATATTCTAATTGATTTATCGGATACGCTTCCATGTTAATATGTTTATTAATTATTGTAGGATTTAATGCATATTACAGTGGATTTAATAAGTTTTATGAAATATTCTAAAATCTTATTTTGGATTTATAAAGCATGTTTTTGAACCAAAATTCGGTTTTGATTCTATAAAATAATTATTTTATCCATATTTGATATATTAAAAGAACCAACAATTGATATCAGAGCTTTCCTACAATGATTGCTGAACATCTAAGCTTATTTTTATGATGTTTTCATCATTATTTTGGAGTGATTTTGTTCTATCATCGTTGGGAAAGATGATAGTTTTATGTAATCATACTATATTAAATTGATTTGGTTCTATCATCGTTGGGAAAGATGATAGCTTTATGTAATCATATTATTTTGAAGTGATTTGGTTCTATCATCGTTGGGAAAGATGATGATTTTATATAATCATGCTATAGCATGCTTCACATTTAGTTTAGTACCTTTTTTTTTAATATTATATCACTTTAATTTTTAGATGTTCTTTTCCTATGCAAATTCATGTTTTACACTATAAGACATAAACTTCTCAAATTTCCTCTGGAATTTATATAATTAATTAAATTTATATGAATTTAATTAATTAGATATTATTGTAATATTATGTTGGTTTAATTATATTATTACAATATGTAAATTTAATTAATAATATAATTATTGTAATATTATATTGGTTTAAACATAATATTGGTTCTATAAAGTTATTTGTTGACATAAATTGAATGGTTTACATGCATTAAACATTTTAGTCAACAAATTAAGATCAAGCCAATTTGACTAATATGGTTCAAATTCAAAGCCATCTCTTCGTAAATTTCTTCGTAAACACACAATGATCATATATGGTTCTATCATACCCTTGGCTCATCATGAAGGATCAAACTTCTTGTACCACTGTCTAGGTGCCTGTTTGAGTCCATATAAGCTTTTTCTAAGCTTATATACTAGATTTTCTTTTTTCTTGACTTTGAAACCTTCTGGTTACTCCGTATAAATTTCTTCTTCTAAATCACAATGAAGAAATGTTGTTTTTACATCAAGTTGCTCAACTTCTAAATTCAAGCGGGTAGCTAAACCAAGAACAACTCGGATAGAGGATATTTTCACAACTTAAGAAAATATTTCTTCAAAGTCCATACTTTTCTTCTGACTGAATTCTTTCACAACTAGTCGTGCCTTGTATCTTTGTTGTGAGCTATTATTTTCAGACTTTAACTTATAAACCAACTTATTCTTGAGAGCTTTCTTCTCTTTAGGCAACTTTACCAAGTCATAGGTGTGGTTCTTAAGCAAGGATCTCATCTCTTCTTGCATGGCTTTAACCTACTTATTCTTATGCTCATGTAAAATAACTTCTTGGTAAGTTTTTGGCTCTCCCCCGTCAGTAAACATAACATACTCATATAGAGAATATCTGGTAGATGGTTGTCGCTCTCTAGTGGATCTTCTCAATGGAATCTCAATTGGTGGTGGAGGTGCTTGTTCAGTTGGTTCAACATCATCAACTGTAGGTAAGTTTCTGGCTCTACCCCGTCAGTAAGCATAACATACTCATATAGAGAATATATGGTAGATGGTTGTCGCTCTCTAGTGGATCTTCTCAATGGAATCTCAATTGGTGGTGGAGGTGCTTGTTCAGTTGGTTCAACATCATCAACTGTAGGTAAGTTTCTGGCTCTCCCCCGTCAGTAAGCATAACATACTCATATAGAGAATATCTGGTAGATGGTTGTCGCTCTCTAGTGGATCTTCTCAATGGAATCTCAATTGGTGGTGGAGGTGCTTGTTCAGTTGGTTCAACATCATCAACTGTAGGAGTATTATTACTTACATTCTCACCACAATCTTCTTAATTCATCTCCCTCATAATCATCATGAACTACAAATGAAGGAATATAAACTGAGATTTCTGGTTTCTCAACATTATCACCATCATCAAATAATTGGTCTTCAAGAAACACAATATCTTTGCTTCTAATAATCTTCTTGTTCACTGGATCCCATAATCTATACCCAAACTCTTCATGACCATATCCCAAGAAGATACATGCTTTTGCCTTATTATCAAGCTTGGACCTCTCATATTTGGGAATATGAACAAATGTTTTACGCCCAAAGACTCTCAAGTGATTATAAGCTATATCTTTTCCTCTCCATACTCTCTCTAGAACATCACCTTTCAGAGGAACTGATGGGGAAAGATTTATCAAGTCAATTGTAGTTCTCATAGCCTCCCCCTAAAATGACTTCAGTAAGTTGGCGTGAGAAAGCATACACCTAATCCTTTCTTCAATGGTTCTATTCATCCTTTCTGCCACACCATTCTGCTGAGAAGTTTTAGGAATTGTTTTCTCAAGTCTGATACAATGGAACTCGCAATAATTCTCAAAAGGACCCCTGTACTCGCCACCATTATCTGATCGAACACACTTAAGTTTTCTGCCAGTTTCTCTTACAACACTGACATGAAACTCCTTGAAAACATCGAGTACCTGGTCTTTAGATTTCAAAACAAAAGCCCACACTTTTCTAGAATAGTTATCAATAAAAGTAACAAAATAAAGAGCACCTCCAAGAGTTCTAGTTTGCATAGTACAGACATCAGTATGAACTAAATCAATAACATCTGATCTTCTAGATGATGGATATGTATGAAATGCAACTCTATGTGTTTTTCTAATTAAGCAATGATCACAAGATTTAAGAGATATACCTTGCAACTCTGGTAAGAACTGCTTTCTAGCAAGAGTTTGAAGTCTCTTCTCGTTAATATGATCAAGCCTCTTGTGCCAAAGATCTATACTTTCACCTTTTTGAATTGTATTAATCTTTCTTTTGTGTAGCTTAGCTTCCATGATATAAAAAGAGTTAAGCTTTTTTCCTCTTGCCACAATTAGAGAATCTTTAGTGAGTTTCCATTTGCTTTCACCAAAATAATGTGCAAAGCCCTCATCATCAAGTCTGCATGTAGATATCAAGTTAAGACGAATATATGGAATATGCCTTACATCTTTGAGTATCAATTTGCTCCTAATACTAGTCTCGAAGCAAATATCTCCAATACACACAATCTTAGATGTACCACTGTTTCCCATTATGACATTACCAAAATCACCAATAGTGTAAGACCTGAAGAAATCACCATGAGAAGTAATATGAAATGAAGCACCAGAGTCAATTACCCAATTACTGTCCTGAGCTACAAGATTGACATAACCGTCATCACAAACAATAGTGATATTGCTTTCGACAGCAACTGTATTAGTCTCTTTCTCATTTTTCTTCGTTTCATTCTGTTCTCGCTGTCAAAACCTACACTCTTTCTTCATATGACCTGGTTTGTTACAGTGAAAACATTTGATCTATTCTAGACTTGGATCTTCCTCTATAACCATGTAGATTTCTACTATGACTTCTTCCACGTCTTTCTTATTTTTCAGTAATAAATGCCCTAGAAGAAGATTCACCCTGTTCTTTCCTTTTGGCATCTTCATTTAGCAAACTGTCTTTAACCATATCTATAGTTAGAGTTTCTTCTAGCGTGGAGTTACAAATTGTCACCACCTACGTTTCTCAACTTTCTGGTAAAGAGCTGAGAAGTAATAATCCTTGCATCTCATCATCTATATTCATTTTTATAGTAACCAACTTGTTTGCAAGACTCTGGGTAAAGTGTAGATCAATACCGTTAGGATTGTAAAGTTTACTACAAGAATTCTTCACATAAAATTTAGGTCAAAACTGATAACGTTTAACCACCGATCATCAAGCAAAAAAACTCAAAAATCTTATTTTCTCTCTCTCCTCTTTTCTCCGCGTCGCCACTCGCTGCGTTCTCCCTGCACTATTTCGTTTGCTATCCTATTTTACCTTTTATTTTTTTTATTAATGATTTGGATAAGACCTAAATTGTCTAAGCCCACGGCTAGACCTAACAAAAACCATTAATGAAGATATGGATTAACACGAAGGGCTACAGTTCACCCATCTAACTCGCTATTGAATCTCATGATATAATCTTATTGCACAGTTAAAAAAGTCGATCGTTAACAACATGAAATTTCTGTCTAAAGGATATGATCAAGACGGAAAGAAGACGAGAGTATCATGTCCAATCGATTTCTTATAAAGGAATAAAAAAAATTCAATATATGAGGGCCTTAAAGATAGAATATAAGATTGATTTATGTCTTAAATGTGATAACATATACTCTACAAGTTTAATTTTAGATTAGATAGATAAATTGAAAAAAGATAGATTCATTTTAATATGTGGAGTGAAAGAGACTAATTTTAGTCGGTCGGGCTCTTTCCCGTGTTGAACCACACATCTCATGTCATCTCAATATTTGTGTAAGGTAGAACTAATCTTGTTACTGGATTGAGGTTGAATCGGAAATAGTTGCATCAATTTGAAGAAATGATTTGTGGCATTGGGTTGATTCGTGGGATGAGAAAGAGTTCCTTTCACTTAGTGTTGTGTACTTTAAGCTGTGGCCAACAAACAGTATCCAAACTCAAATGAGTGAAATTGTAATAATATATAATGATAATAATAATAATAATACTTAAAAGAAAAATATAGTAATCCAAAACGAACCAAACAGCCATTATCACTCACTTAGGAACATTTTCGTTTGTCGTCATTAAAAATGATATAAAATTTAATTCATTCGTTCGCGATACGATACAAAATGATATAAAAATAATATAAATTAAAAAGAAAAAATGATATAAAATTTAATTCATTCGCGATGCGATGTGACAACTCAAATCAAATCGGAACCAAGCTTGATATGATTTATTGGAGACCCAATCCAATGCATGATTTGCATGTTATCGATAGCATGGCTTTATAAGCCTCTAACTTGCTTAGAATTATTAAACACCTCGTTAGCCATAAATTTTACTATACAATAAATATTCAAAATTGATCACTAGAAGATAATTATAATTATAATAATTATTATATATCGGTTAGCATAACATCACAATAGTGTGACAATGGGAACCAAAGAATTCGGATCTAATGCCTGCCTGCTTATATTCCTTCCGTCCCTCGGTTGGTTGCGTCGACACGATATTTCTTCTCTATTTATCCCCATCGGGCGGCGGAAACCAAACCAAACCAAAAATCTCAGCTTTTCGCCTTTTTCACTCACCAATCCTTACACTGGAAACCCAATCTTTCAGCCAAGGACGACATCCCTAACCCTATCTCGGCGCCCAAGGATTGCTAATTTGATCTCAGGCCCTCTCTCTTGGTAATCTCCTCCTCCTCCTCCTCGTTCGTGACCGGTCCGTTCCGCTGCTGCTTTTCGGCATTCCGTCTCGTCTTAATTACTCTCCTTTTTAACCATCTCTCGACCAATTACATGCCCTCTTCTTTATGCTCGTGATTTGTTTCGATCATTCATTCTGCTGATTTGCAGTCTTCGATTACACGCTCTATGTTTTGTTTCATTAAGTTTTATCCTTCATGAATTGCGTGCTCCCCCATTCCTTTTCGAATAAAATTCATCTTTTTGGGCACTTCCTCATCGATCAGTGTGGTATCGTCGGAAACAGAATCAACAAGTTTATACATCTTTTTTGCAATGAAACTTGCTAAGAATCTCTTTGATGATAAACGATAACTTGATCACTGTTTCTCGCAGGAAAATGGATAGGCTCGATGGCCCTGCACGTCTCATGATTGTTTCGGATCTTGATCATACCATGGTTTGGTCTATACTCGTATTCTCTTGAGAACAAAAGCAAAGAGATCATGGACATGCTACTGCTGTTGAAGTTGAATAGGTTTCTGTTTGCAGGTTGATCATCATGACCCGGAGAACACATCGTTGCTTAGGTTCAACGCCTTGTGGGAATCCCTTTACCGCCATGATTCGCTTCTGGTCTTCTCAACCGGGAGATCACCTACGCTTTACAAGCAGCTGAGGAATGAAAAACCAATGCTGACCCCTGATATAACAATCACATCAGTGGGTACAGAGATCACATATGGCGATTCGATGGTGCCTGACCAGGGTTGGGTGAATGTTCTAAATCAAAAATGGGATAGAAACGTTGTTCTTGAGGAAACAGCCAAACTTCCCCAGTTAAAGTTCCAGGTAATGTTTGCAGCTCTCGGTTGTGATGTTCTTATCTGCACCGCCAGGGATGATGATGCAATCTGGAAGGATCATTTGACATTTATGTAAAATGCAGTCCGAGACTGAGCAGCGACCACACAAGGTTAGCTTTTATGTAGAGAAGGGGCATGCTCAAGACGTGATAAGTTCTCTTTCAGATCGTTTTGAGAAACGTGGGGTAAGATTAAGCAGTGTTGGGGAAACCAATTCTGATATTTGAAGTGATTTTGTTTTAAATACTATGTTTATGTATCTATCTCATCCTCTTTCTCTTCCTATTCTACGTTTCCATTCAGCTCCATGTAAAAATAATCTACAGTGGTGGTATTGATCTTGACATATTGCCACAAGGTGCTGGCAAAGGTCAAGCTCTTGCTTATTTGCTCAAAAAATTCAAAGAAGGTGGCAAACCACCAATTAATACTCTTGTTTGTGGTGACTCTGGAAATGATGCCGAACTGTTTAGCATTCCAGATGTTTACGGTGTCATGGTAAGCCTTTAATAAGTGTACTGTATTGATTGCAGCGGTTGATTTCTTCAAACGACTTGATATATGCCCCTTAAATTTCAGGTCAGCAATGCCCAGGAGGAACTACTGCAATGGCATGCTGAACATGCAAAAGAAAACACTAAGATAATTCATGCAAGCAACAGGTGTGCTGCAGGTATTATTGAAGCTATTGGCCATTTTGGGCTCGGTCCTAATACCTCTCCGAGAGATAGTTCAGACATATTGGTTTCCAAACTAGACAACAGTAACCCATCACATGAAGTAGTTAAATTTTACATTACATATGAAAGGTGGCGCCGGGCCGAAGCTGAAAAATCAGACTTGCTTATCCAAAGTTTGAAACACATATGTGTAAGCGTGAGACTTCCATATTTACCAAGATTTTTTAAATATTTTCATTTTACCTGCACTTTAATTCTTGTCAAGTCTTTTATTTTGTGTGCTTTTGAGTAGTCTTTATCCTGATTAAGATTTTTTTTTTATAATAACTTATCTTTATTGTGGACTTACACAAATCTCAAATATCACAAGTGTATTGGCTTTAACTCTGCAAATGGATACTAAATTTATAGATTTCAAGGATTCAAATATGGAATGTAATACTAATTTTTATCCAGGAACTAAAGATATGAGCTTCTCTGATATATATCTGGACATATGTTGGTCTCTCATTAACTAATCACTTAATTTTGATTTGATAGCACCCGACCGGGATTGCTGTTCATCCTTCTGGAGTTGAACATTCTCTTCATGAATGCATAGATACTTTTGGGCCACATTATGGTGATAAGCAAGGTAAACAATTCCGAGTGTGGTTGGACAGAGTTTTCACCTCACAGATTGGTTCAACTTCATGGCTGGTGAAGTTTGATAAGTGGGAACTGACTGGTGAGTCTTTAGACGATTAACTAGTGATAACCAGTTCTAATTTTTATTCTTTCTAGTACTTGCCTTTTCTACCTTCTCCAACTTTGTTATTATGCATAACTATTTACTTTTTTCCTCTATTCTCAATATTTTTTGTTTGAACTAGAAAGTTCTTTTGTTCCCTTTTCCTGCCTTTTTCTAAGCTCACTTGCGTCTCCTAACTTTGTGGTCAATGGTTTCACACCCTATCAGGAGCTATTTTTTGAATAAGCTTATGAGATGATGTTTGATTAGCTCTAATTCCGATAACCTCTTCACAGAACTAGATGCTTCTTTAAGAAAACATGTCTCTTGTTATAAGGATCTCACTTTCTAGTTATTAGTGTAAATATGATGACCTTGAGACGTTAATACTTGATGATGTGAAAGGATCATGCCTTCTTGAGCCATATCACATGTGGATAATACTTGATGATATCATAAAAAAGTGAGTTTGACTTTAAAGATAAGGTTAACATTTATTGTGAAGGCTCCTTAAAGAACTAAAGACTATGAAAATCATTTCCTGTTATCAATGGCATAAACATGAAACTAGGACTACAAAATTAACACAAAGACTACTGGAATTAATTTGTTTGTTAGCTTTTGGTCATATTGTAATTTGGATGAATGTCGACTCCAAAATGGTCCGTTTGCCTTCTTATGAAAAACTGTAAATTAGGTGGATTTACTCTTTGTTTAATTACGCTACAGAGGAATACATATGGTGGAGAATCCTGAATTATGTTTTTCACAGTAGGAGTATACCTTTGTTGTCAATATTGTGATTTGATTTTGGCATCAATGACTGTACCTTTGCTGTCCATGTTGAAACTTGGCTCAATGTACAAGATCTTGATGGAAAAAGTTAAACCTCTGTTTGATTGGGTAAGATTGAAATGGTGGCTGATAGGTCATAGAAAGAAGATATTGGAGCTTATAAAGTAAGTGTGAGGCTATGAAACAAAATAGTTCTCTACTAAAAGAGGTTTGTTATTATGCCAATCTGCTGCCATCATGTGCTCATCTCACAATTGTTCAGACCTTGTTAAAACACACTGTTGCCGATGATTTTTTAAAATTTAAGATATAATGAGGTGGGCTCTTTTTTTGGGTTCAGCTGACACTGCAATTTTCCATGGATTTGGAACCATCAAGTATTTGGTTTTGTGTTTTTTTCCTTTTACTAGAAATGCTTCATTGTTTCTTGTCCTTACATGGGCATCTTTCTGTAGATGATGGGCGACATTGTTCTCTAACTACAATTCTACTGAACTCTGAGGTAAATAGATAGCAACGCTGCGTTCTTACTTCAATGTATTTTTAAATTCATCTGCACCTTTGACTCTTGTCATTTATCAGCCGGGGAATCCAGGTGCTTTCAGCTTGTTGCATGTCCATCAGACATGGCTTGAAGGGTTTGCAGCAAGGTGTCAAAATGATTGGATCTTCTAACTGATGCATCTTCCCAGAATCAATTTGCAGAGTTTCATCTTTGCCTAATATAGAGAATAAATTGGGTCCATAGTGATACTCAATTGACAGAATTTTTATGTTTTTTTTATTTCCAGTTTTCTGCATTAAGATTGTCTTTGAAGCGGAGACTTGGACTGCGAACATTATGATCAGTTCTTCAGTCGTAAAACTGTTATTGCCGGCTTAAATTTCACGTGGAAGTCTGAATAATGACAAGCTGGCAACAATATATTCTTGGTTGTTTTACATCACGGTTTTCACCCAGACCTTATTGGTAAATTCAACGGGTGATATGAGATTTGACAATAGTTAGATTCCGACCTAAGATTGTGCATTAGCCTATGGACCATTAGTTATCGTAATATTGCATGTATGAGAACTGACTTCAGCTATGATGCCTTGTTACAGATCTTGCCAATAAAAAGGTGGGTTCGATGAAGTGTACATGGAAAGATGTGCTCATTCTGCTACTTGGTTGAACTTCTTATCCAGCTTTCCTAATTGGTCCAAGAATGAAAGATCTCCTTTTTTTCTTTTGATTGACTTTTCCCATATAACCAAATGACCTTTGTTGGAGGAGCAGCCCAATTAAACCTCATTTTACAATCATGGGTTAATTATCTTTGTAGTTAGTTATTTTGATTTTTATATTTTAAAAAATTATGTTGTCATCCTTATAGTTACGAAAGTAAAATATTTAAGTTCATTTATCTTAATGACATTAGTTTTATTAACTTAAATACGAAAATAAAAAGTAAAAAGATAATTTTAATATTTCAGTTATTAGTGGTTGACAACATCGGTGGTTGTGGATGGCAGTGTCGTTGAGGGCCATAGGTGATTATTATGGATGAAGAGAGTGGTGGTAAGAAGTGAGGGTTGCTCGACAACTGTGTTGACGTTGACGTCGACACTGTTATTAAGTGACCCTTTCATCGCTCTACGTTTGCGTCGGCATCAATATAATTGCTGAACAACGAAAGGGTCATCAATGCTAATGTTGAGTAGTGTTGCTCGAAAATTATGTCGACAGTCCTTTCGTCGCTTGACAACTGCATCGATACTGATGCAGATGCAGAACGATTTTCATCTCTCGTCACCATTATTTGTATCCACAACAACCACCCACGACTCCTAACGATATTGTCGTCCACCACCACAAACGTCGTTCGCCACCACCGAATATATATATATATATATATATATATATATATATATATATATATATATATATATATATATATATATATATATATATATATATATATATATATATATATATATATATATATATATATATATGTTTTAGCTCGACCATCGTAATGACATTTATCTAAGTTCATTTATCTTAATGACATTAGTTTTACGTAAATACGAAAATAAAAAGTAAAAAAATAATTTTAATATTTCAGTTAGTAGTGGTTGATAGCATCGGTGGTGGTGGATGGCAATGTCGTTGAGGGTCATAGGTGATTATTATGGATGAAGAGAGTGGTGGTAAGATGTGAGGGTTACTCGACAACTGTATTGATGTTGACGTCGACACAGTTACTAAGCGACCCTTTCATCGCTCTACGTTTGTGTTGGCGTCAATATAATTACTGAGCAACGAAAGGGTCATCAATGCTAATGTTAAGTAGTGTTGCTTGGAAATTATGTCGACAGTTCTTTCGTCGCTTGACAACTACGTCGATATTGACGCAGATGCATAACGGTTTTCACCTCTCGTCACTATTATTTTTATCCACAACAACCACCCATGACTCCTAACGATATTGTCGTCCACCACCACAACCACAAATGTCGTTCGCCACCACCGAATATATATATATATATATATATATATATATATATATATATATGTTTTAGCTCGACCATCGTATGTGACTCGTTAACTTATCGTTTAATTTCTTACAATATATGAAGGCTTCATGGCGAGAGTACCTGTGACCTCACAATGGCCGCGCAGCTCATCGAGGAGGACATGCAGCAGGGTTCCCATGATGCCTTGTTGAGGTGGACTCCAAGGAACAGGCCCTTGCAAACTGGTTTGATTTGTCATACGCCATGTTACCATCAGATGCAAGCAGCTAACAGATGTACCATTCCTTCCTCCACATCCGTTGGTTGTTTTTGTGGTGCTTACGTATGCCTTCTGTTTCCATCTTGAAGTTGGAATGCTGCTTCCAGTTAGTTCAGCTAATCAAGGGAGCAAGAGTCAGCAGATATGGAGTACACGGCTTTCTGTTGCAGGGTTTGAATTGCTTAGCAACTTCAAACTCTGAGCTGTAGTTCGTTCATCTTGACATCTTATACTCAGTAGTCCGATTCCTGCCATAATCCATGCAGCTCAAAGCTGAAGTCATGAAGATAGATCCAATATGATGAACCACTCGACGAGACAATTATGGGTTTAATTTCTAACCTGGGGATCAAGAAATAGTGATGGCAAAATCCTTCTCGTGGTAAATAATAGCACACAGAGTCGGAGTTCAGATTGAGAGGAAGAAGATGAACACAGTCCACTCTTACTTCTCAGCTTAAATCTAAAAACGACAGCACAGATACTGAGATGGTAAGTGTAAGAGGATCTATAAATGAAGCATCATTCACAAACTGATTTGGTCTAAAAGGCTATATAACATGGATCCAAAGAGAAAAACCATCAAAGAATTATGGAAAATAACAAAAATATAATGATTATATGGACATTTAAAAAGGAAAACTACAACTCAACCGAAAAAGGTTTCTTGAGAAATACAAACTGAAAATTGTACGTGACCAGCAAGCATCGAAGAAAGCCTCTTTGCTTGCTAGTGAACTTAATATATAAATACAGTGGCCTGAGCGTCGATGAATCAAAAGAGTGCAAAAAGGAATGTCAAAAGGGTCCAATCAAATCACAACATACTCTTGTTTGGACGAATATACTGTTGTTCATTCCTTGTTCTGTCGGTGTATCAGAACCTAGGGGAGCTTGTGGATACCCTCATCCGTGCAACTCCTGACATGAATGCAGTACGCTTTTGCCGTAAGTACACAACTGACCCACTTATAAGCAACAACCCCAACATGATCACCTGCCAGCACAGGAAAGAGGATATTAGATGGTTCTACATGTGAAAAACCAACATTCAATTGTAGAATTGTTCTCAAATATGTCAGGATGATGCAAAGCAGAAGCTACCATTATATGACAGGTATCTTGAAGATTGTGTAGAAGAAATAGCACTTTGGCAGTATGGATCAAATTTCATCAATATTTGACAGAGATATTCAATGTATTGACCTCCAAAGCAGCTTGTATCATGTGTAGTAGACATTATGCTATCGATATTGGGACTGAGTACCACTAAGTTCAAATAACATAGTTTGATGATGAAAAAAAGGGTGTCCAGGTAAATCCAAAAACATGGTATTGTGGGGTCAGAGAAACTTGCTTATGGTTGCTAAATCTTGCTATCCTTGGCCATACTCATTGCTTTCCCAAATAATGTAAAGCGTACAAGGCATATAAATACCACCAATGACCTTCTGTGCTTCATCTATTCAAGCTTGATGTTCCATTTTTCATCAAAATCTACACTGAGAAATTAAATCAGCACCAGCAAGCCAAGCTGGCAGTAGGGCTCTTCCTCATGCAAATGATGTTCAAGCAGCTTTCCATGTCCCAGAGGGTTTCTTACTTACCTTTCTAATGTCCCAAGGGTTTCTTAGACACCTTTCTATTACTTGATCTTTGGAGGCATACTTTGACAAGACACTTGAGGTAGGACAACCAAGTCTCTTTACCCAGTCATAAAAATTTAAAAGAAGCTCCAAATCTCTTAAAGTTAATCAAATATAAACTAGTTATGTTATGGATACATGATGGTTAATACTTAATATTATGCAAGGGCATTGAACAAATTTGTTTTATAATCAGAAGAAACTGGAGAATAATTATTATCCTTAACAATAGACAGGGAATTTGCTTCCATATCAATAATCATAAGCTCTATAATCATAAATTTTCTCTTCCTAGGATGGCCGGAGATCATCTAAAATTGATCTACAAGAGACAGAATTCCGAAAGAAACCCCGATAGCAAAGTATCCTACTACAGCAAGGTTCCACTAGTTTACTTTCATTTATAATCTTTACATATTTTGGCCTAGTTATCATTTATAATCTTTACATATTTTGTGACAGGGAACTCCACAATAATTACACTTCTCAAACAACAATATGATTTAAAAAAAACTGGTAAATGATCACTTTAGACCAAAGCAAATCAAAATTCTAAAAGTGCACTGAGGGCCAAGGGAGCTGCTAGAACCTAAGCAGAAAAGTGCTCTTTGATGTGATAAACTGCCAATTAACATCATTCATTTGTTTTAATATGCAGGAGAACATGACAGATGAGTTCTCCCACCCAATCTTTAGAGCCATGTTATCTAAGAAGGCACAATATCAAAGAGGATAAAGTGTAATTCCAGTGGAACAGACCATCTATGTCTCCTAAAGAAAATTCCTATAAAATAGAAGGGCTGAGTTTTTAAGAAGTTCTAATGCCAATACAACTTCTTGACCACAAAACTGTAGTAAGGCCTCAGGATTGATAGTCACACAAGTTCAACACCCATTTACTTTAGGGTAGATACAATCCTTTTCATTTAATTAGGGGATACTATTCTCTCCAAGACTGTCTTCTGATACTTTAAATGTTAAACACTTAACTGGCTTCACCATGTTATTAAATTGTCGTTCTATTTTTCACCATAAATTATTTATTTACTAATCAGGATAACTTTTATTTACTCTCTTCAGGCTAGCGATCTGAGGCTGTGGATGTTCAATGTTCACGACACTCTTACATATATAAAAGGACCCACCTGCATTATAAGTACAAAACTGGTTCTAAACAACAAAAGCAAAAAAGGACCAGTGAAAGCCATAAAAGCATTTTTCTAAATAAAATATTGTGGTACCACTGTAACTTCCATACCTCGAAACCAAGGACAGACAACTTCTCATTGCTATCAACTGGCACACAGCTCCTATAAGTAATATAGTTTTCTTCCTCGTTCTCCAATTTTGATGATTCGGCCAACAGTTTTCTCCATTTGTAGTTACTTATCGTAATAAGCAGTCTTTTTTGCACTCCTGATGCATGTTCTTGAAGGTATAAGAGGCTTCTTCGGGTTCTGAGCCTACTTGCCTCCTCTGTTCCATCTTTTATTTGTACACATTTCAAAGGCACCCGATAGCCAGTTTCACTGCAGCGATATTTGTCATCATTCTACATTCAACAAATTTAGAGTCAATGTAAGCATAAGAAAACAAAAGGAATGTTTTTTCTTAGAAAAAAAATAGATTTTGCAAATGGGTAGCATGAACCATGGTAAGAACAAGAAACTATGCATATGATTTGTATGAACTGGTGCACACAAGCTAATTTAGCAGGTGCCAGGTGAAAAATGTGACACAAAGAAAGAGGAATATGCAATGAGATCTGACGTTTACCCATCCCTCTGGGAGGCCATAATTCCATACTGTGCAGGAAAAGAATCACAACTTTGTAGTAGTTTTTAGTACCCTCTACTTCATATTCACCAAAAGGCACCAAATTGCTACCAGAACATTTAGTTCTGTTCTCCTTTGAAGAGTAAATACGCTGGACAAACCATTGCATATCTTCTTTGAGTGTGTTAATTGAATTTGTTTCATGTTATGAATTAATTAACCAAGGAGGCAGCACGACAAGGTAACTCGCTGAAGGACGGAATATCCTTGACAGCATTCCGCCGGGACACAAACAAGAATTGTGTCCTCTTTCTTCTATTTCAACTAATAATCGGCTTGACATGTTAAGAAGCGACCGATTAAATAGGGAGTATAAGTTGTAGTTGGGGGAAGGAAACGAAGAGGCACCTTCTCGGAGTACTGGCAGGGGAGGCAGAGACCAGAGGGAGAGCAACGGAAGGAGGCGTTCCCCTTGGCTTCTTGGACGCTTAGCAGAAGTCGGCATCCCCTCACTCCTCCTTCGGCGGCGATACCATCCCCACCTTCTCCATCCGCCGCTTCCCCGCGCGCCGTCGGGATCGAACACCAGGACAACGTCAAGACCAACACCCCAATCGCCGGCCACCGCCTCACGACCACCGCCGAGTCTTGAGATCCCATCGCTCCCTCCCTTGACTTGCCGGGCCCACCGAGCATTCTGCGTTGCCCATAGTTTGGTCACGTTTCAGATACTACCGGATCCGGAGCTCAAGCGGGTCGGATCCATATCCCCTCACAGCTAAACCCTAAAAGGATATTTAGTAGACCACATCAGTCCAAATAATACCACTGCTGTTATCTACCGTGATCACAATTTTGGAAAAAGAAATTAGAGATTATATGGATCTTTTCTGGTTATTAATAAGATTTCTATGTGCACATATGTCTCTTTTTGCTAAGAGAGTTGTGTGTCAGCCCACTGTTTCTTGACGATTGATCTCCCTATCAGAGCTGCTATCTCTAAAAGCACAATAGCAGAAAAGTACCTTCAGCTAATCGTGCATTTAGATCAACCATCATGGGAGGCCTCAATCTAGTGGTATGAATTCTCTCTCAAACAAAGGGGCTAATTCAAGTGACCACCAAGCTCTGAAGTGAAAGTGATTGCAGCTGTTTGATTAAATGTCATGAGCTCCTTATCCGAACATCAACCGCATTAACGTTTTATGTCTGCTAGAATTCATTCATCCTGGACTCCTCTCTCTGTCAATTGGTGCTTACAATTCAATTGAAGAAACTCTCTATTAAGCGAAACAAGGAGAAGCCTACATTGACATGTAGGATGTTTTCAGCCCTAAAACGAGAATGCACAGAAATAATTAATACCTAATTTATGGGAAATAATGCTGGTAAGTTTTCTCCCATAATACCTGATTTCCCTGTGGCTTCTGGTACCAGGAGCTTCACTTTTTACCAATAGAATGAAACTGGTGAGCAAAAATTGAAGGAACGCAACCAAAAGGTAATCTACAGATGTGGTCATCTGAAAGGGAGTGTATATAACATGCAATTACTCAAAATATACAAGCAGCACAATGAAATGTTGGCATGTGAAAGTTTACACACCCAAAATTACCAGCAAATTTTTAAGTAGCAGGATCATGACATGCCTGAACCATCAAATTCTTAAAACATTCATGCACTCCAGTTTTGATCATCATTTGCACCTATAAGACACCCCATACTTCATGTGAGATCATTTTCATCTAAAACTTCTTCCTCGGCCTCTTCTTTATTAAGCTCTTTCAGATCCCCAGTAGGCAATTTCCTTGCAAGCCTGATTATCTGCATAATCATTTCAGTAAAATCTAGTCATGCTGATTACAAGCTTCAAAACAAAAACTATCTTCACATATACTGCAGACATTGCAATGATATCTATTATGAAGAACATAATATTGACCAAACAGTAGAATGCAATATGATACACGAGTGAAGTGGAGAAGAACTCGAATTTCCACTAACAAAACTAATCAATGAAAGGGATATAAGCGTAGGAAAGTTGGTAGTGTGGAGTTCAACTGAATCAGGAAGAAGATAAAAGATATCATTTGAAGTCTAAGCAGTTAGCTGGATAAACATCGAAAGTATGTTCTGATTGTCCTGATTTCATGTAGCCAAGAAGCAAGGTGGCCAAAACCAAGGTTTGTAATTTCGAACCGTACCGGAGTTTCGAGTTCAACTCGGTACGGTACAGAGTATATATATATATATATATATATATATATATATATATATATATATATATATATATATATATATATATATATATATATAATAAAAGTTAAAAAAAAAAAGAAAGGGGCAATGACGTCGCGTCGTTTCTTCTCCCCACGTGGGGAGAAGAAAACCTCGAAGCCTTCGTGACGTCGCACAGGTTTCTTCGCGAGAAGTTTTTTCTCCCCGCGAAGCCTCGGCAACGTTGCCAAGGTTTCTTCTCTCCACGCCGAGGCTTCTTCTTTCCGTGCGGATTAGGAAAAGTCGCCGATGATGCCGAGGTCTCCCCGCGAAGCCTCGACAATGTCATCGAGGTTTCTTCTCCCCGTGTTGTCACGGAATTAGTTAGAATTGCCTAAGTCGTAAGGCACCCTTATAGCAAAGTCACGAACTTAGCTAAAGTTGCTTAAGTCGTGAAGTGCCCTTGCACCAACTCCTCGGACTTAGTTGGGATTGCCTAAGTCATGAGGCGCCCTTACGACATATGCATCAGCAAATGTTCAGCTTAGTTACAACCTCGTATAGGTCCTGAAGGACTTGTAAAACAGAAAGTTGATAAGATTGAAAACGAGCGACGGACAAGTCTCGACGTCTCGTGAAGAGGGAAGCTTTACAAATAATTCAGCAAGCACCTTGAGTGCAAGAGAGAAAAGAGACGAATGAGAAAACAAGGACTTTAGAAGGTAGAACGAACAGTTATAAGTCCACAAACAACTGCTTATCGGGTGCCGGGCGCGAAGGCAAGTTCCTGTCAAGTTAACGTGTGAACTTGTGAAGATTTTTCAACGCCCGACAATGTACCGAAGCCCCATCTAGCCCTGTGCCACCCGGGGAGTTCCAGGATGCTGCGATGGCTGACGTTTTGGTGTGTTGTTGCGGCTTGCAGAAAACAAGCCATGGGACGCGAAAACGGAGCCATTTATGGCATTTCGGCCCGGCACGACGAGCGGTCGCACTACAGTGTTGCAACTTGTTCGAACATACATTTTTATAAGCAAAAAACACACAAAACCAAGGCAAAACAGGCTGCCATGTCTCTGCACAAGCATGCAAAAGCGATGAACGATTCGTTGAACGAAGTTATTGTGAGTGCACGACGACCGTTTATGACATTCTCCCCCACTTAAACTGTCGATGCGCTCGTCAACGCTTGTTGGTAGTTGTTGATGACTGCTTCTTCATGTCGTAGGGCGTCTTCGAGCTCCCAACTAGCTTCGGTTCGGGGAAGCTTTCGCCACTTCACTAAGTACTCGGTCTGCTCAGCTCCATTGGATAGCTTTATCTTGCGATCCGCTAAAATGGTTTCAATTTGTTTTTCGTATGAGGCTCTAGTGGAGGGTAGCCGAGTTGGAACACTTCAGGAAGCATCTTGTGGATCTGAATGGTAGGCTTTCAAGTTGCTGGCATGAAAAACATTGTAAATTTTGCTGACAGCCACAACTTGTAAGAAACGTTGCCCACCCTACTGATAATTGGGAAGGGTCTTTCATACTTGCGCACCAATCCTTTGTGTACTTTGTTCCTAAAGAATTGGAGTGATGCTGGTTGAAGCTTTACCAACACCAAATCACCGACTTTGAATTCCTACGGTCGACTTCCCAAGTCTGCCCACCTCTTCATCTTTTTGGCTGCCTTCTCCAAGTAAGCCCACGCAATATCTGTATTTCGATGTCATTCTTTTGCAAAGTGATATGTTGACGGACTACTCCCAGTATATCCAATAGCTAAGGTGTGAGGAGTTGACGGTTGTTGTCCTGTAATGATCTTGAAGGGGCTCTTGTTGGACGTAGAGCTCCGCTGCAAGTTGTAGGAGAATTGAGGTATGTCAAATAGCTTCACCCAATCTCGTTGGTTGGCACTCACGTAGTGCCAAAGATATTGCTCAAGGAGCGAGTTTATCCTTTCAATTTGGCCATCCATCTGGGAGTGGAGGCTTGTAGAGAAGTATAACTTAGACCTCAACAATTTGAATAGCTCGATCCAGAATCGTCCCAGGAACCAAGCGTCTCGATCACCGATGATATTGTGTGGGACTCTCTAGTACTTCACCATATTCTTCATCATCAACTTGGCTGCCTCCTCTGCTGAACAGTGTAGGGGTGCAGCAATAAAAGTTGCATACTTTGAAAATCGATCGACCACCACGAGTATCGATCCGAGTTCCCCTACTATCGACAAGCTTAATATGAAGTCCAAGGAAATGCTCTCCCACAGCCTTTCTGGTACAGGCAACGGCTCAAAAAGTCCCACTGGCTTCCGCTGCTCCACCTTGTCTTGTTGGCAAGTGAGACACATTCGAACATATTCCTCCACATCAGTCCTCATCTTCGGCCAGTAGAAGGTCCTCTCCACGAGAGCCAAAGTTCTGTGAATACCTGGATGTCCAACCTAAAGGGAATCATGATACTCTGTTAAGAGTTCACGCCTCAAATTGTCCACCCGAGGAACATAAACTCTATTCCCTTTTGTGTAAACAATTCCCTCCTGGACCCAAAATGGTTGTGTCTTGCCTTCTTTGATAAGCTGTATCAGGGTTACTGCTTGAGGTTTACTGTACAGTCCATCCCTGATCCTGGAAAGGAAGTTAGAGTGCAACTGACTTGCTTGGCCTCTGCCCTCCAACTGTATGGCATTCACTCGCTCCACTTTCCGGCTCAATGCATCGGTCATGGCATTTGCCTTTCCGGGCTTGTACTCCATTGCCATATCAAACTCAGCCAGGAAGTCCTGCCATCGTGCTTGCTTTAGGGAGAGTTTCTTTTGAATTTGGAAATAGCTCAAAGCAATGTTGTTTGTCCTCAGCACAAATCGCAATCCAAGAAGGTAGTGCCGCCAAATTCATAGATAATGGACCACCGCTATCATCTCCTTCTTGTGCACCGGATACCGTCGCTTGGTCTCGTTGAGCTTGCAACTCTCGTAGGCCACTGGGTGACCCTCCTGCATAAGTACTCCTCCAATAGCGAAGTCTGAAGCATCTGTATGGACTTCGAAGGACACCTTATAGTCCGACAATTTGAGCACCGGTTCTTCCAACACAACAGTCTTCAGATCTTGGAATGCAGCTTCACATTTATCGGACCACCTCCAAGGCTACTCCTTCAGCAACTCCGTTAGTGGCGTTACGCACTTCGAATACCCCGCTATGAAGTGCCGATAGTAGTTGACGAAACCAAGGAAAGATTTTAGCTCTGACACCTTCTTTGGAGTTCGTCATTCCGCAACAGTTTGCACCTTTGATTTGTCCATCCGAATGGAGCCATCACCGATTCGATACCCCAGGAATAAGATCTTCATTTGAGCAAAATAACACTTCACCCTTTTCACGAACAAAGTGTTCTCCCTGAGAACCTTGAAAATTGTTCAAAGGTGCTCAACATGCTCCTCGAGTGTTTGGCTGTAGACGACGATATCGTCCAAGTAGACGACCACAAACTTATCCAAATACTATTTGAATAGTTGGTTCATAAGAGTGCAGAATGTGGCTTGAGCGTTGGTTAAGCCGAAAGGCATCACCAAGAACTCAAACGCTCGATACCTGATCACGCAGGTAGTCTTCGTTTCGTCGCCTTCAGTAATGCGCACCTGCCAGTACCCTGATCGGAGGTCAAGTTTGAAGAATACTTGGCTTTGCCCAATTGGTCGAATAAGTCCGCGATGAGTGGGATGAGATATTTGTTCTTCACCGTCAATACTTGTTCTTCACCGTCACTTTGTTGAGGGCTTGATAATCGACGCATAATCAGAGGCTCCCATCTTGTTTCTTTTGGAAGAGAACTGAAGCTCTGAATGGTGCTTCGGAGCTACAGATGAGACCACCACTTAGTAGTTCATCTAATTGCTTTCTAAGCTCTGCAAGCTCTGGAGGGGACATGCGGTAGGGTGGTCTCGTTAGAGGCTTCACTCCTAGCTCTAGCTCAATATGAAGATCCACACCTCTGCGTGGCGGCAGAGTCTTTGGCAACTCGGGTGGCATAACGTCTGTGAACTCCTTCAGAATGTTCGCCACCACAGCAGGTTCATGAATGGCCTCCTCGTCGAGTGGCTCTAGCTTCACAGCAGCCACGAATGTTAATTCGCCTTTTTGTACCCCTTTCTTCAGTTGTAATGCTGATATCTGTTGGGGGTCCCTCGTTCCTCTCCGAGAGACGGGAACCACACAAGGGTCGTCACCTCCCATCATACATAGGGAGTTTAGGGACGACATTAGCACCAACTTCACCGCATGCATAAACTCCAGTCCAAGAATTACTTGGAAATCGTCCAATGGCATCGCCATCATGTTCGTGCTCCCGCTCCATGTTCCAATCTTGATGGGGACTCCTTTTGCCAGCCCGGAGATCCGCTTGGCCTCCGAGTTCACCGCCTTCATCCGACTTGGGTTATTCTCCAAGATCAGCCCAAGTCGCTTTGCTTCTTGATCGACAATAAAGTTGTGGGTAGCGCCCGTGTCCACCATTGCAGGGGTTGTTTGGCTATTGAGCTTAATGTCCACGTACATCAGCTCGCTACTCCCAGCTTTCAATGGCTTTGCCTTCATGTTCTCCCCCACTTGACCCTGCAATGCATTCAACAAACACATTGCTCCCATTCGGGGACCTTGCGATTCCTCATCGTCTCTACTGGATTCTGAACTGCTTGAACTGAGGGCAACAACCTTGCACTTGTCCGATTTGGGGGGGGGTGGGCTTTGCCTTTTGAGCTTAGTCTTTTGTGGGAACTCTTCTTCCTTTGTTCGCCCTTGGGCTCTTTCCCTCGAGAATATTTTGGAGGGCGATTTCCTGAAGATTGTTTCCTTATCCTTAAGTCCTCCAAGAAAACAAAGTCAGTGAGCCTTTCTGCAATCGTAATTGCTCCAATCGCATCAGTGACATTTCTTCGATGTAATTCTTGTTGAGCCCATGATTTTAGGCCATCGAGGAAGCTGAACAACTTATCCTTCTCGGACATGTCTTGTATGTCCAACATTAGAGCAGAAAATTACTTCACGTAATCTCAGATGGAAGTACTTTGGCGGAGTTGTCTCAACTTCCTCGCGACGAACTCTATGTTCTCGGGTAGGAACTGAGTTCTCAACTCCCGCTTTAAGTCCTCCCATGTGTCTACTCGACACCGACCTTGTTGGATCTCCTCCTAACGGGTTCGCCACCAAAGTTTTGCATTCCCGTTCAAATACATGGTTGCTATTGAAACTTTGGTATCTTCAGAATCAGGCCTTGTAGCTCGAAAGTACTGTTCCATGTCAAACAAGAAATTCTCGAGCTATTTTGCGTCCCTAACACCTCCATAGCAATGATGCTCAAGTGCCCTCAAGTTTTGTAGCGGCATAACGCGGGTGTTGCTCCCTCCCGTATTTAGTGCCCTTGTGAGCGTTGTCACTCTGGAAGTGAGTTCTGCCACGACTTCATGCAAATGTTGCATGGAGTCTTTGGTATCATCCGTCAGTCGATCGATTAGGGCCTCAACCTTGTCAATTCGGGATTCAGCTTCTTCTTACAAGCTCTCTACCCCAAGAAACCTTTGTTGGCCTTAGTAGAGTTCCTCCAAGCTTGCTTCAAGAACATCCAAACGGGTTTCTGCCGCTGCGAGTCTCTCCTTATGGCTCTTCTTCCCGATTGGCGCTCCAGATTGCGCCTCCTCCGCTCGCGGAGAGTAGCCAACTTCTCGCTCCACCAACATGAGAGCGAGTTTACACTTGCAGCCCATCTACGGCTGCTTGGGGCAATGGTCCGGCTTGCCCCACCTTGCTCGATTCGTCACGATGCTTAGCCATGGCGAGATTACAAAGTTTCTTCGCTGCTTGCTCGAATTGCTTACCTGCTCTGATACCACAATGTCAAGGACTTAGCTGGAATTGCCTAAGTCGTGAGGCACCCCTGCGGTAAAGTCACGAACTTAGCTAAAGTTGTCTAAGTCGTGAAGCACCCTTGCACTAACTCCTCGGACTTAGCTGGGATTACCTAAGTCATGAGGCACCCTTACGACATATGCGTCCGCAAAGGTTCAGCCTAGTTGCAACCTCGTACAGGTCCCGAAGGACTTGTAAAATAGAAAGTTGATTAGATTGAAAACGAGCGACGGACAAGTCCCGACGTCTCGTAAAGAGAGAAACTTTACAAGCAATTCAGCAAGCACCTTGAGTGTAAGAGAGAAAAGAGAGGAAGGAGAAAACAAGGACTTTAGAAGGTAGAACGAACAGTTGCAAGTCCACAAACAACTGCTCATTGGGTGCCGGGCACGAAGGCAAGTTCCCGTCAAGTTAACGTGCGAACTTGTGAAAATTTTTCAATGCTCGACAATATACCGAAGCCCCATCCAGCCCTGTGCCACCCGGGGGGTTCTAGGGTGTTGAGATGGCTGACGTTTTGGTGTGCTGCTGCGGCTTACAGAAAACAAGTCGTGGCACGCGAAAACAGAGCCATTTTGGGGCATTTCGGCTTAGCGCGGCGAACAGTCGCACTACAACGTTGCAACATGTTCGAACATGCATTTTTACAAGCAAAAACATACAAAACCAACACAAAACAAGCTATCATGTCTCTGTACAAGCATGCAAAAGCAATGAACGGTTCGTTGAACGAAGTTGTTGCGAGTGTGCAACGACCGTTCGTGACAATGCAGATTAGGATAAGTTGCTGACAACGCCGAGGCCTCGTCACCTCAGACGAGGAGGCGACATCTCATCTACAGCGTCTGACGAGGGAAGGCGGCGTCGAATCGGGATCGTCAAGGGAGAGCGATGTTGGATCTCCAGGTTATCCCTTTTCTTCTCCCTCTTCTTCCTTCTCCCTCGACTAATATCGCTCGGTAGCGGGTGGCGTTGGTCGAAATCGACTGTCACCGATCGATTTTGGGTGGTAACAAGGCGGAAATAGCCTCAATCGATAGTATCACCCAGTAGTGGGCGGTCCGCTTATTGGTCTGCTGGCAGCCCGGTACGTACAACCCGGTACGGGTGGTATCATTTGAAATTAAAAACCTTGGTCAAAATATGAGCTATCATATTATAATTAAGGGTGACTATCTGTTCAAATTATTGGTATACTTAAGCCTTTGTGCAATTGTAAAGTTGCACATATTTGACCTGAACATTCGGAATTCTGGGACACAAAAGTAATCTTAGCTTACAAGGGTAAAAGGTTGCCCATGTTGTCCTTTCCTAGCCCCACATTTGTGGGAATATTATGCACTATCTGCCTAATCATCCTACAGCTAGCCAATTCCCATTATCAGGCTGATGATAGAAACCATCAACAGCTCAAGAAAAAAATTACACAGGAGAATGGCATCAACATTTTCAGATGCATGCATGGCACCTCTAAATTTCAGTCTTTCCAGAATGTCATCAAACATGCATGTGCTATTAAGATTCTATGTGCAAGCCTCCATCTTGGAACCCAAATAAAGCAGTCTATCAACAAGTGGTTTCTGTGATGGTTTCTTAGAACATGGATCCATCATGAACTTGCACAAAGAAGTCTGAGGAGCAGGAAGGTTGAAACATTTTTCTTAATTAAGAGACTCATTGAGGCAAAAGCAACAGACATAATCAAAGAAAGAACTTCCTCCATGCCAACAACAATGTTGAATAAATTAATAACTGTAGTAGTGCGCACTGGAATATATTTTATGTGTACACAAATCAGTGAACACAAGTTTTATTCCCAAGGAATGATCCATAAGTCCTGGTTTGTTTGATGTGACCTATTACATATCACTTTGGTCACAGATGACCTAAAGCAAATGTTGGGACACATAACATGACTAATTCTTACGTATTTATAAGAAGGCAGCAATGATTTTGAATTTACAATATATAGCAAATAGGTGAACATGTAGTCATGCAGAAGAATTTCTCATGTACTACCAGTTATTGCTCTTCGCTATCATTTTAATCAGTTATTGCTCTTCGCTATCATTTTGTAGATAGGCCTCACCTTAAATCACTGTGATGCCCTTCTGATAACATTCTTTATATATGCGCTACCAGTTATGTAGCTAACGATCACCTGGACACCAAATTGGCCTAAGCTTCCTTCACATTGATCTTAACAACTATTAGACGATATGAAGATTCTAAATTAGCATGAGCAGATGGAATTCTCATGTACACAAGGTAATAGAAAGTACAGGCCTAACCTTACACAACCCTTTAAGGTGCTAATGAGCTATTTGTCATAACCATGCAGCACATGCCACAGGACTAATGAACCCTTGTAAGGGTTGGTACAAGTCAGTGGTTGGAAAGAGGGGAAATAAACAGGAACTTGTATGGACTGCTAAAAAGTTGTTTGGAAGCTTTTTTTGTGCATCATAAGAGATGACCTCAATCAATAAACAATAGGGATACATAAATTTCATGGATATACCAATTGTCTTGAAAAAATGTCAACAGCTCCTAGTGTTGCAAAGATCAAATAGTACATAGGAGCAACTCTCGAGGAATCTGGAACTCAATTTGGGATATACATATTTTAGCATCAATTCAACTTGACAAGGTACGTCCATCTAATCTCCTTGATGGTCCATTGATTTAATATGGTTCTTATGAAAAGTGTACTCATATTTAAGGATTTAATATCCATATTTAAGGTACTTCTCTTGCTGTCTACAATTTAGTTCATCCACAAACAATAGGCATCAAGAACACCATTTATGCACCCATATGTAGATGTTTTATATCATACGAACCTATTTTTCTGAAACTATGTTCAAAGTAACTTCTCTCTGCTTCCAGATTAATTAAACGACAGATAATAGCCATCAGAAAAACCATGTGTGTATATTCATAATTGGATCATGAGAAGAAATAAAAAAGATCCTTAGGAAAAGCATACTTCTGAAAAAAGTTATGCTTCTTTAAACGTGAAAAAAGAACAAGATTTGTCTTCCCTAACTTTATTACCATCAAATGAAAAATCTCCTCCATGATATAATTAAAGAAAACCATTGCCACACTAAGCTTCAGAAGGGTATTTGATTAGACATATTATCCATTGTGGAATAAACTTGGGAAGGGTATCAAATCAGAGCACTTAGTATCCATTTACATGCGAAGCTCCTTAATACATTATTAAGAACCCATGTTGTCACGACCCGAGTCTGATGAGCCAACTGGCCAATAACTCCATTTTGGTCCTTCAACCACGGACCAAAATGCTTAAGCAGGAGTTAACGTAGTACACTCATCAGACTCATATAAGTCAATCATACACATTACCCACTTCCGATGTGGGACTAATGAGATGCTACAATACCCCCAACTCAATTAGCTTGATGTCCTCGTCAAGGCCCAACATAACCCAGATCGAACTCTAGCATAGTGCATGTGAGGTTTAACTCAGTGGTGGCTCCACGCCGTGATGAGTTCTCGACTCCATCCACGGGTAGCCCTTTCCTACTCGAGCCCTCTCACCCTGCCCAAATGCTAAGTTGACTCTAATACCAAATGTCACGACCCGAGTCTGATGAGCCAACTAGTCAATAACTCCATTTTGGTCCTTCAATCACGGACCAAAATGCTTAAGCGGGAGTTAACGTAGTACACTCACTCATATAAGCCAATCATACACATTCCCACTTCCGATGTGGGACTAATGGGATGTTACAATATCCCCAACTCAATTAGCTTGACGTCCTCGTCAAGGCTCAACTTAACCCAGATCGAACCCTAGCATAGTGCATGTGAGATTTAACTCAGTGGTGGCTCCACGCCGTGATGAGTTCTCGACTCCATCCACGGGTAGCCTTTTCCTATTCGAGCCCTCTCACCCTGCCCAAATGCTAGGTCGGCTCTGATACCAAATGTCACGACCCGAGTCTGGTGAGCCAACTGGCCAATAACTCCATTTTGATCCTTCAACCACGAACCAAAATGCTTAAGCGAGAGTTAACATAGTACACTCATCAGACTCATATAAGCCACTCATACACATTGCTCACTTCCAATGTGGGACTAATGGGATGTTACACATGTACCCCAATGTACCTCTATACTTCACAAAGATCCTCATCCAGAAAGGAGGCTGGGATCCATAGATTAAGAAAGTCACTTGTTCACAAATACCAAGTTAAGATAATTTCTAATTTAACAATGTTTGTCAAATGAATGTTGAGCAAGTAGACAGAGTGACTCTTTGTTTATCAGAATTGGCTAATTATATTAAAGATAGTCCAAGGCACAGAAATGTCAAACCAAGGTTCGCAATACCGTACCGTACCGATATTTTGACCTGGGCTCGGTACCGGTACGGTACGGTATACCGAGCGGTACACCTGAGTGTACCGAGTACTGTAGCACTGCTATAGTGCTACAGTAGCTGCTACAGTACTCGGACCGGTAACGGTCGGTTCGCGTACCGAAAACCTGTCGGACCGATACGTACCGCCCGTACCGGGCGGTACGGCTCGGTACGGCAAACCCTGTGTCAAACTACCTACAAAATATTGCTACATACAGACAACAATAAGCTTTCTTCTCCTACGGGAACCTTTGATGAAACACAAATCAATAGCCAATAGAATCTGAAAATGAATTCCGAGATCTCAAATCCAACAATAGCTTAACTAAAATGCCCATCTTATTTTACAGGTTGCAGCAAGTTAGATGAACAACAGGACCATTTCATGTCTCCAAACTCCAAAATTCTCTGAGTAACAGATAAAACTTTGAAAGAATCTACAAGATGCAAATTATGCAGATAAAACTCTAAAAAGGAATTTCACAAGTCACGAAAGGTCAAATTATGCATATATTATCTAGTGGGAATCTGCAAAAGCTGTCAGTGTTAAAATATACTAGAGATAGTCAAGTAAACAGGAAATTTTACCACATGATCAAGATGTGTAATGGGACTTGACTGAGCAACACGTTTAATTTCTTCAACATCACCTTCTTCATAAGCAGAAAACAATTTGCTTGCACAACGACTCTGGTCACTACTAAGAAATGCCCCGATTCTGAAAAGAGATGTCACAACGGAATTAGTTGATCAACTTCAGTCCAGACTCGTTGCAGTTAAAAATAAGATATTAGATTAGAACATAATACTTGGAAGTTGGAACATCAAATCACAACAAAGCAAATTAGATTTCTTATTGGCACTTGGTAATCCATTTCAAGGCCATATAACATAAATGTGGAACTCACTGAGAACAATCATTGTAGCACTTCTGAGCTTGCTGGAAATCATGCATATAGAGGTATATGATAATTGCACTCAGATAAGCCTGAATCAAAAGCAGCCAGATTTAGTGATACAACAACAAAGTAAAAAAAAGAAATGATGGGTTCATCTTAAAAAAAATAAGATTTTACTCACATAGCTCCTCCTTTTTACATATAAGTTCAAGACCTGCCTTATCCCAACACAACCATTTTGCCCAATATTACTGACAGCAGCCAGTTACCACCTTTAGTCATTTTAACTGATTCTAACTTAAACCATTAGTTAACTTTCCTGGACTTGCAGATAACACTACAGCTCTTAGTTTAGAAACTCGTGATCACCAAGGACACACCTTCATCAAACCCTCTAGCACTTTCTTCTTCATTTTAACCCACCAATTCATTTGTGTCAAAAAATTAATGGTGTCCAAATAAAGTCCTATTTCCTGGTCCTAGAGCACTAATCACACATCGTAAAGCCCCATAAAACCAAATTGACTGCATCAGGAAGCTCATAGATGATTTGGAGAATGCATGTTTGCAGATCCATCTGAATGCAAGTAACTTCAATTTGTCATTTCTTAGATCTGATCTTTCTTCATCTGAATGGTAGATTTATTTTTCTTGATTTTTTAGATGTGAAATAAGAGGGTACACAAATCTATAAATTACAATGGACCACAAGAAAATGCTCAAAAAGACACCATATTCCTTGAAGATCCACTTCCCGTTGGCATTCTGTTATCATAGGTGAGATAGTGTAATAACAAAGAAAAATAGTTTTGTTAGGATGTAAATGGCATTACATTGGTGCTCGAAATGCAAATACTAAAACTGAGGAGCCCATATGTAAAATCCCTAAATGAAAAACAAATAAAAAAATTAATACAAGTTTAGGAACAAAATTCTAAAAACTTGGTGTTGTGTGCAAAGATTCATTCAGTAGAAAACTTCAGAGCCGTTGGATGCAACATGTATTCTGTTTAGCCTGATCAGGAAATGAGACTATTACATGAAAATAAAGACATGTTACAGCCCACATAAGGTACATGAGAGATGCTAAACGTTGAGACGTAAGCACAGTGAGAAAATACCAGCATTAGTATAAAGAAAAAGCTAAAATCAGTATGTTGTTCACATCAGCATGTTTGACCATATGGCTTCAGTGCCATAATTTTACTAAATTACAAAGAACTAACAAGTTGGATGGTTGAATCAAAAAATCAAGGATACTCATGTCCAACAGATGCTTAACTAACAATCTGGACAGTTAAATCAAAAAACCTAGGACACTCTAGACCACTTCATAGTCCAGACAGCTAGATCTTTCCAGTAGAAAGTAACAAATGGAGTTACATCTAGTGAAGAAGAACCAAGCATGATTTTATTTTATTTTTGTCATTTGACAGTCAAATAATAGAAAAAAATAATAAATATATGTATATGTGTGTTTATATATATAATTATATATATATATATATATATATATATATATATATATATATGTGAGTGGCTATTTTCCAGGAGTCATTATAGGGAACTAATGAACCACACCTTGCACTGACTGTTGACAGCATGACACTTATCAGCAGCTATGCCCCATCTTAGAAGAAATGTTGCAGCATCAGCATACCTGCAAAAGCAACTTGTGAATCAAGGAAATGTTGACAAAATTCCATATATCAGAATGTGCACAATATTTTACTATAGTTGAAATAATAAAAAAAAACTATACAATTAAATTGCAGTTCACTGGAGGGTATTCAAGGTGGAGGAGAAAACAATGAAAAAAACATATCCTTCTCTTCATGGTTCATTGCAGTTATTCATGGTGGATTTAGATTGCAGGTACCATGAACCCAGAACAGACCACTAGCATTAAGTTACAACAATACTAGCACATAAAAGTGATATAATACATCATACATGTAAATATTCATTTAGAGGATTTCAGTTCCACACAAATTTCATGTGGAATAAAGATTGTATAATACCAAAATATTGAATAATGAATATTATATTAACAGTCACTTCATCAATAAAACGAATAAGGGAAGCAACAGTCCTTTGTTTAAAAGTTACCATGTAGTGTGTACTCAAGAAAAAGATAAGGCCACTGACTTACCACATGCTCAAGGAACAGAAGAGGGAACAACTAAACTAATTGATCCTTATTCAAGAATAAAATGATTGGTAAGTTCAAAAGGCAAAAAGGCACTGAATGAGAAAGGTAAAGTTCGTCTAGCATAAAAAAATCAGCTTTGGGTAAAAAATTAGGTCCATATTAACTTAACTAATAAACTTATTACATCTAAGAGACTGAGATTAATCTTTATGTGAGCCATGGATGATACTGAAACACATGCCTCGGGCTGTTTCTTATGGCACTATTCTGCCATATACCATCAACAAATACATTGCATAACAATCAAGACTTAAAACCTCCATGGGAGCACAATGCGGCCAGCATCATGGCCTGATATTTAAAAAAGTGAACTTGACAAGGGTTCTACTTACAGATATTGACCTTGAAGTACTAGGTTGTGAAACTAGCCATACTTTGAGAAAACTTGCACAAAGCTATGCTCTCTAATATCTTAGTGATGGAATGCAAATTGATAGCTTTTGATGGTCCACTTGTCTGTTAGATCCAACATGAACTTATATGAAAAAACTATAACAGCATATAATAAGGCATTTTAAGCTTTTAGCCTGCACAACTGATTTGAATGAGAATGTATTTGAATAATATAGGACAATGCAGTTGTCGAATGATATAGCTTTATGAAATTGTTTTAAGTATGCATTACTATAAACCAGAAGGTTCTACTAACCAAGATATACTTATAATGCATTATTAGACTATTACATGAAAATTTGCAGACTTTAACAATACTAAGAAGAGTATATATATACATAAATTACATGTTGAATTCATGAAAATCATATACTAAAAGTAATGCCTGGATGTGAACCTTTGCACCTTTCAAGTTTAACATAAACACTTGTGGCAGCACGATATAAATCAAAAGCCATTTGCTCCCTTCCATCTTCCTCCAGAATAACACAAGCATCCGTGTACAACCGAACAGCTTCATCAGGGACCACATCTTCCAAGGCACTAAAGCCAATCCCGTACAAGATAAGTTTCGTATGTGCTATTCGACCAATACAGCTTACATCATTTGTACTTACCTAGCACCCTTTGCTAGAGCATCTGATGCAGGCTGTGATCGTCCACATTCTCTGTATAACTCAGATGCCCTTCTGTAGAAGTCAGAAACTTCATTCCAGTGACCAAGCTCTTTTGCTAGAGCAGCAGCAGATTCCATATGTTTTGCAGCATCCCAAGGGCTAAAAAGCTTGTCAAGATTACAGTTTCCAAATACAAATGGGAAGTATCTTATGAAATTTTAGAAAATGTATAAGGAAATAGGATACGAAGAAATCATTTCTTGACCCTTGGAAGCCTTCTCAAAAGCTTCTTTTGCTTTCTCATTATCTTTCCTGAATCTGTAGCCAATAGCTTCAAAAAATTGTACTTATAAGCAAGACAAGGAGCAATTCTCGCCAAAAAAGGCCAAACTAATGTTAACCAACCTGCTTGCTCATACAATGAGGTAGCATTCTTCCAATCAGCAGTCCATCTTGTAAAACTGAGTTTTGTTCTGCAGTATATGTAAACAAGAAAAAATGATTATAACAATTTTAAACAATTTTTCTGTCTTCGAGTTGAAATTTCCCACTTCTTCAATTCTCAAAATAATCCACAACCAATTTGAGACTCTTCTTTTACATATTTTTTTTTCTTTTCAATTCTAAATGTACCTAACAGGGAAAATGCAGTATATGGTCTCAACATTGAGTTTATTAATGGCCAAAGATATCCCATGTCAATTTTGAGAACAAATGTTATGTAAAGCATTGACATGAATCTTTTGATCTGTACTACCATAACCAAGCTGCCACAAGTCATAGAAACAAATTTTACCTATAAACGTTTATTTGGGCCTAGTGGTAAAAATGAATGATGCAACGCAAGGGTAAAGTTCACTCATCCTACGCACAAGTGCATCTTGTAGCATAAGTTTCCATTTTCAGCTTCTAGATAAATAATAAGTTCAATAAAAAAAGATTATTTAGTAGTTTCCATTAACATAAATTGGGAGCAGAAAAAAATAACCATTGCCAAAAGATACCACTATCATTAGCTTAAAGCAGTAAAAGAAATATATGTATTTAAAGATCAAATATGCCTTCTTTACTATATTATCCTAATAAGAATTTCTCTACATCCTCAAATTTCTAATTAATATTACCATCTAATAAATGCATTATTAAAGAGCTAAATCTCATCGGAACAAGATTACATGTGTTTTAGGCACTAAACATTTTGGTTTCATGAGGGGTGCTTTCGTATGCATCTGAGGAACACATTCAATAACTTATTAGATGAATCGAAGCAAAAGTATCATTTAACAATTCATTATGCATTACCAACTATGATACCGAGGGGTAATGCAAAATGAATTTCGAAAGAAAGCTGATAGTAGGAAAGGAACGAACTCACGATAAAATTTTAATAAGATCGAAAAGAATGCTCACCACCAAGTTTAAAATCACAAAGGGATACAGAAAAATCACCACCCCAAGGATAATAAACAAGGATACAAAACTAAAAACAAAAGACTCAACACTCAAGGACGCATCCAAGAGATACAAAGTTTAAGAGAGCACTACAAGAGAGCTTCTGCCAATATCATCAGTTTCTAAAGTTCTTTCTAACCCCTAAACACCAAGATAAGTACTAGTGCATGAAATAACCCTTCATGCATAGGGAATTTTGAAATTAAATATTTTACAATTGGTAATTAACTTCTTTAATACATTCCTTGGTCATGAAGAAAAGTATCTTGAATCAGTTATAACTTTATCCAAAAAATGTGCTCATGAGCTGTCATATTTGAGTGGGCTGAGTTGAAAACTATGAGGCAACATTATGGGCTGAAAAATATACCATAGCATCAGCAAGATCCATATGAGCAGATTGTAGCAAATTAGGCACTCTCGTGTTAATTTCCCCTGGTTGAAAAAGACTTATCCTCAAGTCCTTATTTGTTTCGTTAACATGATTATGAAAAGGACTTAAATCAGCCACATTAAATGTTGGGGACACTCCGTAATCTTCAGGTAGCTCGATCTCATAAACATTTTTTGTCAATTCTCTAAAGCACCTTGAATGGACCATCAACCTTTGGTTTCAATTTTCCAAATTTGCCCGGTGGAAACCTCTCCCTCCTTAGATGAATCCAAACTAAATCACTTGTATTAAACTCCACATGTTTTCTGTATTTATTGGCAGCTTATATGTACCTCTCATTTTGCTTTTCTATGGTTGCTTTAACATCCTCATGCAGCTTAGTTGTCGAATAAGGGACCAAGTCTAAACGACCAGTAGGATTATCACCATAAATAACCTCAAAAAGACTCTTACCAATGCTATAATGCATGTAACGATTGTAGGCAAACTCAATTTGTGAAAGAATGAGATCTCATTGCTTAATGTTCTTGCCAACATAACTTCTAAGTAAGTTTTCTAAGCTTCTGTTCGTTACCTCAATTTGTCCATCGGTCTGTGGATGATGCGAGCTGCTGAAATTCAAAAAAGTATCTAGCTTCCTCCAAAGAGTTCTTAAAAAATGACCAAGAAATTTAGAGTCTCGATCAGACACCATAGTTTTTGGAATACCATGCAATTTAACAATTTCCTTAAAATACAAATCAATAATATGAGATACATCATTTGATTTATTGCAGGGAATAAAGTGAGACATTTTTGAAAATCTATCAATAACAACCATGATAGAATCCTTGTTCCTTTGAGTTTTTGGCAGTCCCAAAACGAAATCAAGACTTAAATCCTCCCATGGAGCATTTGGCACTAGTAATAGAGTGTATAAACCAGAATTTTGACTTCTTGTTTTTGCCAAATGACATACTCGACATTGCTTTACATGTCTCTCTACATCTCTGAATATTTTAGGCTAATAAAAATTTGATTAAACAAGAGCTAGAGTCTTGTCCCTATCGAAATGTCCTTTCAAAACACCACCATGAGCTTTAGCTAGAATTACTTGTCTCAAAGAACAAGATGGAACACACAATGCATTAGCTCGAAAAAGAAAACCATTAAAGATAGAAAATCGTTGAAAGGAACCTGATGTGCAATTCTACTATATTGAGCCGAAATCCATATCATTCTCATAGAGATCTTTGAATGTCTTAAATCCAACCGCTTTAACTTTCATTGCTAATAATAAAAAATGTTTTCTGCTCAATGCATCAGCAACTACGTTTTGAACACCGGATTTGTGCTTGATTGTAAAATTATAAGATTGCAAGAACTCTACCCAAGCTACATGCTTTTTGTTTAGCTTATGTTGGTGATTAATGAACTTTAATGCCTCATGATCAGAATATAGGACAAATGACTTGGCAAGAAGATACTGACTCCAATGAGATAAAGCTCGATAAATGACATAAAACTCCTTGTCATAGGTACAATATTTCCTTCTTGTATCATTCAACTTCTCGCTAAAAAAAGTAATGGGCTTTTCGTCTTGACTCAAAACAACTTCAATTCTCACATTAGATGCATCACATTCAACTTCAAACACTTTTTCAAAATTAGGTAGTACTAAGATAGGAGATTCGGTCACCTTTCTTTTTAAAAGTTCAAAAGCATCATTAGCCTTACTAGTCCATTTGAATTTATCACATTTCAGACACTCGGTGATTGGAGCGATAATAGAGTTGAAACCCTTGATGAATCTTCTGTAAAAGGAAGTTAAGCCATGGAAACTCCTCACATCATGCAATAAAGCAAGTGTTGGCCAATTGAGAATAGCTTCTACCTTGCTTTGATCTATCATGATTCCATTTTTCGAAACAACATACCCCAAAAACACTACATTATAAGTAAAAAAATAACACTTTTTCATATTAGCATAAAGCTTTTGTTGTCTCAAAATAAAAAATCTCTTTAAGATAATTCATATGCTCGTCTTCGCTTTTGTTGTACACCAATATATCGTCAAAGTAAACCACAATAAAAGTCCTAATACAAGGCTTAAGTATATAATTCATAAATCTCATAAAAGTGCTAGGAGCATTAGATAGCCCAAATGGCATAACCAACCATTCATATAATCCTTCTCTAGTTTTAAATGTTGTTTTACACTCATCTTCAAGCCTTATTCTTATTTGATGATAGCCACTCCTCAAATCAATTTTAGAGAAAATAGAAGCACCACACAATTGATCAAGTAAATCATCTAACCTTAGAATGGGAAAACGATAATCCACTATGATTTTGTTGATGGTGTCCGTACACATTCTCCAAGAATCATCCTTCTTAGGCACCAACAAGACTGGAACCGTACAAGGACTCGTGCTCTCCCGAATTAACCCATTTTTCACCAATTCATCTACTTGCCTTTAAGTTCTTCATGCTCCTTATGACTCATTCTATAGGCTGTCTTGTTAGATAAAATAGCTCCCGGAATAAGATCAATATGATGCTGGATGTCTCTTAAAGGTGGAAGGCCATGTAGAATCTCTTCCGGTACAACATCTTGAAACTCCTCCAGGATTAGTTTTGTGATTGCTGGTGTCTCCTTATGTTGTTCATTCTCCTCTACTACCACTAAAGCCAAAACATGACCACACCTATCTAATTCACCTTTGAATTCACCATAGGATATAAAAGCACTAACTTCCTTCTTTAGTACACTGATTTCAGAAGGTTGTAATGAAGTTAAAATAATCCTTTTTTCATTTACTTTAAAAGCATAAGTATGTTTGTAGCCATCATACAACACCCTTCTATCATAATGCCAAGGTCTACCTAACAGCAAATGTTAAGGTCTACCTAACATCACACCATACTTAATCTTTATAATATTTTCCAATAGAAAATGAAACTAAACATCTTTTAGTTACCTTGATGTCATTCCTTTTTGCAGCCAACATAATTGGTAAGGATGTGGATGAGGGATTGTGTCCAACTTTAGCTTCTGCACCATCTCCAAAGATACCATATTCTTAAAGCTGCCACTATCGATGATCAACAAGCACACCTTACCATAAGAAGTGCATTTAGTGTGAAACACGTTCTTTCTCACCCAACTTTCATCCTCAGCCACATAGGATGCTTGTAAGCTACGTTGCAATACAATAGACAAACCATGATCAGCATAAGTAACCTCTTCCTCATCATTATCGTATTTTGGTTCGTCGTCGGCTTTATCATCTCCTCCATCACTATGATCTTCAACCAAAGTAACAATTCTTTTATTTGGACAATCTGAATCAATATGTCCAAAACCATGATATTTGAAGCATTTTCGACCACTTGGGGTAGAAGAATTAGGTGTTTTTTTGTTGCTAGCAGATTATTCACCCTTGTCTTACACCTTCGATATCACCTTGCTTTGGACAATAGACTTGGAGCTTCCTCCTTTTGTATAGCCTTATTTTGAACCATACCGAGAACTCTTTTTAAACTTCTGTTGCTTTTCAATTTTTAATGCCAACTTGTTCACATCATTTAAAGGCCAATATAGCTGCAGTTGAACAACTTTAGCAATCTCATACTTTAGACCTCATAAGTATCTTGCAATGGTTTGTTCTTTTGGTTCCACAAGCTCTCCTTTTAACATGAGATTATCGAATTCTGCTGTGTACTCCTCCACACTAAGATCTTTTTGCTTGACACCATGGATTTTGAAAAAGATCTCTTGCTTATAAATGTCAGGTAAATATTTTCTCTTCAGTTCCTTTTTCATTTTCTCCCATGTCACGATCTTATTCTTCCCCCCACGTTCTCTTTGTTTCTTCATATTTTCCCACCAAAATGATGCATTCCGTTTGAGTTTGAGTGCCACAAGTTTTTCCTTCTTTTGTTCTAGTGGTTCATGAAAATCGAAAATTCTTTCTACTGTATTATGCGAATCGATAAAGTCATCAACATTTATTTTACCTTCAAACTCTAGAATATTCAATCTTGGGTTGTATTTGTTCTGCCACTCGTCTTGAACTCCATGTCTTGCCCAAAATCTTCTCGACTCCCTTGAATGAGGTGTATGATGTATCATCATCAGAAGTAAACTCTTGGACATCAATTTCATGCTGGTTGTTCTACTTTGAAGTTCTTCAATTTTTTTTTTTTTTTTGTGGACTATGCAGCAATCTTCATAGCTACAACCTCAACGACTCAATATCAACTTCATGGCCACTACCTTCACCAACTATATTTTTTCCATTCCGCCTTGCTATGATCTCTAACATTTAGCTCTGATACCAAACTGACACCGGAGGGTAATGTTGAATGGATTTCGGAAGAAAGTCGATAGTAGGAAAGGAATGAACTCACGATAAAACTTTAATAAATCGAAAAGAAAGCTCACCACCAAGTTTAAAATCATAAAGGGATACAGAAATATCACCACCCCAAGGATAATAAACAAGGATACAGAACTAAAAACAAAAGACTCACCACTCAAGGACGTATCCAAGAGATACAGAGTTTAAGAAAGCACTCCAAGAGAACTTCTGTCAATATCATCAGTTTCTAAAGTTTTTTTCTAACCCCTAAACACCAAAATAAGTACTACCGCATAAAACAACCCTTTATGCATAGGAAATTTCGAAATTAAGTGTTTTACAATTGGTAACTAACTTCTTTAATGCATTCCTTGGTCATGAAGAAAAACATATTGAAATAACTGTAACTTTATCCAAAGAATGTGCTCATGAGTTGTCATATTTGAGTGGGTTGAGTTGAAAACTATGAGGCAACATTATGGGCTGGAAAATATACTATAGCATCAGCAAGGTCCATATGAGCAGATTGTAGCAAATTAGGCACTCTCGTGTCAAACTGTCAAAAGAGCCCAATTGCCAGAAAATTTGTCATGCTTTTGATAAGCGTAATAACAGGCTTTACAATTATTGATCAAACAGCAACAACATATACTTCAAAACCTTGCTCTAGTGTACTCGTTCATCATTACTGTTAGTGTTCACCTTTACAATCATTGATCGACTAACAATAGTATATACTTTAAGATCTTGCTCTGCTTTCCTCTTCCATCATTACTGTTACTCTTTTACCATATGCTCCAATACATGTAAATTGTCACAGCTCAGTTTACTGACCAACCATCTATCTAAATCTATTGCCTAGGAAAGCCTCTAGGTCCAATGTAGCATGTTGTTATGAAGGAGATTGGAGATGATGTCAAACCCGACTCAAGAGTAGACCATATCAGCCAGGCCAGCCAGTTTAGGGACTTGAACAGACCTGTTGGGGGCTATCCTGGGCAACCAGCTCCAACTCCAGCAGGGCTTATCACGTGTGGCTGCTGATGTAGCAACTTATGTGAGATATTTTCACCCAGAAACAACAATGACTCGCAATAAAAGCTTGGTACTTTAATTGGAAGGTCAATGGAGGCTCCAAGTATGATTTGAAAAACCTTTTTCCTATTATTAGTAGGACAGCAATCAACAACAAATTGGAAGGACTTCACAATAAAAGAGAAACTCCTAAATGGGATAGGAGTAAGAAAAAGTACAGAAGCAGGAAGTAAATCCTGACTGCTCAATTGGGACGGGATTGAACTCCAAGTGAAGCTGGCTAAGAGCTGTCGAGCCTCATCCAGCCTAGACCAGGATCATATAGGCTGGAAATAGATGCAAATAGTATATCTTATACGATTCACTTTTCTTAACAGCAGTTTATTGTTAAGTCTTCCAGCAGTTTGGGATGGTTTAGGAATCTAATAACAAAGTAATTAACAGAAATAATCAAAATTACAACGACATCAGTCCTTCAAAAATTAGAGCTCGCTTGAAATAGGAGAGATCTTACAAAATATATAAAAGAATCAAGTTGTGCAAACTATTTCCTTAGCAAGATACAGGAACAACTAAAGGAAAATAATCATATACTTCCACATCCTAGAGTTGGTCTTGTTAAAACACAATACATATTTCATCTGCATTGAATCGACGCCACTACCAATATAAATTGACAAAAAGCCATATTCTATTGTATCGACGCCACTATTATGAAATTAATCTGCCAACAGAATGACAATAAAAGTCTCCTTTAATATAATGTGTGGCATTTACTTCAATGACTGCCTATATCCGATCAACGTCGTCACATACATTTCTAAAACTCAAACGTCAATCTAAGCAAGGAACTAAAAGATAAGAGTTTTCAGGGTTTTGTGAGGATTTATGCCTAATTTCAAACCAACATGATTTCTGATCTGATGAATGGATCCAGAAAAGAAAGAATCGATCACAATAATAACATTAAACGAGATTATAAGAAACATCAATATCAGGTAAAACGAACCGGGAAAAGGAAAGCCCGAAAAAAAGATTGACGGAGAACAGAGGAAAGAACAAAAAACAGAGTGATCATGGGGTAGATGAAGAAAAGGGCTTACAATTTGTCGGCCTTGGCCATGAGTTTATCGGGATCGGGAGTTGCCATGGCCGCCGCCGCCTTTTCGCCCCCTTCTCGGCTTCTCCCACGGTCCGTCTGTAAAGAATCAGATCCGAACGCGGTGCAGCTCCCCTTTCTTTACGGCAAACCTCCAATGCCATCGTGGATTCAGACTCTCTGTACCATATCCAGTTAAATGGATATGGACGCCAAGCCTGGGCCGTTAAATGGGCTAATCCCAAAACTCTCCGAAAATGCCCGACCCGTATCCAACTAACAGACTTTGAAGTACCACATCCGGTTGGCGCAGACTTCGACGCCAAGCCTGGGCCGTTAAAACGACTCCCAAAACTCTCGTAAAATGCCCGACCCGAATCCGACCCGAAGTGTTTTTCGTTTTCTTTTTCGGGTACGGATCCTTAGCGTCGATCGAGCTGACATGTATTGCCACCGAGCCCCCGGTTAAACATATAGGGTTTTCATATAATATACAAACAGGTGTACATATAATCAATCACATATATCAATACTACTGTATCTAATAAAATAAAATAGAATTGGGCACCATCTTTTTTTTTTACCTGGTGAGAGAATTTTTAGACGCTTTGTATCCCTGGCAGAAAAGATACCTTTCTTTAAACGTCTTCCTCATTCATCTTTTTAAGTTTTTCTTTCTCAACCATTTAATTTCTTGCGAACAAAAAGATATACCTTCAAATATCTTTATAAAAATAATTGACATCATCCATGTTGAATCTTTGTTCGAATAAAACATTTATGATCTAATATCAACTTGTTGGGAAGAGAAAAAGCTCAAACCAAAAGAGAAATCTTAAAAATAAACAATCAAATAAAAATAATAAAATTTATATAGTTTAGCACTCCTTACCTATCTTCACTTTAGAGAAAAACTTAATTATTCGATCATTTGAAATTAATTTATATACTTTTGTGTTAACCTCAACTTATTTTTTTTTTCTTTTTTCTCATCATTTCTAAATTCCTCATATCTTCTCCCCCACCAAAACCTATAGCCTAGAAATACATGAAATAGATATTGAACAATCAAACCTTAAATTTTGAGGGTATTTTTTTTATTCATAAGAATTACTTTCCATACTAGAATTCTTTATGATCTAAAGAATACTGGCTCTAGAAATTCAAAAAAATTCATTGTCCCCAATACATTACTTATGAATCAGTAACTATTTTTATTTACGTGAGATTGGTGTTACAATATTTTTTAGTCTTCTTCAAAAGCCCTAAATGACCATGGTTTCTATTTTTGGACTATTAACAAACCTATTTTCGGGCTAATTTAACCTAAAGAAACTGAGATTTTTTATTTTTTATTTTTGATCAATTTAAGATGTAATTATAATTTTTTACCTAAATTTTAATGAAACCTTGAAAAATACTAGATAAAGCCCTAAATAATGATAATTTTTACTATTTTTGGACCATCAAAATGTTTATTTTATGTTAATTTAACTTTAAAAACCTATAATATTTTTTTTAACTTTTAGCAAATTTAATGTGGATATAGAATCAGTTTAGGTTAAAAATCATTTGAATATTATTAGAATTGGTTTTATGAAATTTTTAGAATCTTTTTGAAATTTTAGTTATATTATTTTTTGAATGAGATTATACTATTTTTAGTGTCCTATTTAATAACAATGTAATTAAGATTTTTTTCTCCAAAAAAATTAATTTTTTTATGAAATCTTATAAATGTCTTGAAAAGCCCTAATTGACCATTGTTTATATTTTTGGACAATTAAAGGATTTATTTTTTAATTAACTGAATCTTAAAAGCGAATTTATCTTATTTTTATTTTTAGATAATTTAAGCTGAAATTATAAATTTTTTTACCAAAATTTTCATGGAACCTCGAAAAAAGCAGATGAAATCGTAAAAAGAAAATAATTATTTCTATTTTAGGACTGTTAAAAAAGTTATTTTTAATTAATTTGGCATTTCAAAATCCTATATATTCTTTTTGTTTCTATTTTATATAGCAAGGGAACCACGATTTATATCACAGAAATTACCTCTTAACTGAAGCCGAAAGCTCCAAAGACCTCTGGCTTCTTTATTACTTCTTCCGCGAAAAACGGGTCCCGCACTTGCTTCCTTACCGGGTCCACCCTATGTTACCAAACCCGCATTAACATCGATCGGGTTCGGAGGTTCGCAAATCTCAACGCAAGGAGCGCAGGAAACCAGTCTGCCGCTCGCTGCGTCTTCCCCTGTTTATTTTCGATACGGGAAATTTCTTCCATTCGGTTTCCTCTTTGATCGGCTGTCTCCAAAACCCTGATCTCCGAACGCTCCGGCGTCCGATCGAACAAAGAGAGATCCATAAAACTGATTCCTACGATAAAGGGTCGCAGCGATGGGGAAGAAGAAGAAGCGCCCGTCGAAGGTGTGGTGCTACTACTGCGATCGGGTGTTCGACGACGAGAAGATCCTTGTCCAGCATCAGAAGGCCAAGCACTTCAAGTGCCATGTATGTCACAAGAAGCTCTCCACCGCCGGTGGCATGGCCATCCACGTCCTCCAGGTCCACAAGGAGACGGTCACCAAGTAACCCCTCGCTCCCGATTCCACAATCGCTTCAAAAAACCCTTAATCATTTCTTGACGAAGATCATTTGCCTTATGCTTGCGTAGTCTTATTTTCTGCATATGATGGCGAACTCGATTGATGCCCCTGATCTGTGACTGATGAATGATATGCGGGTTGCTGATTCTTTTTTATGTTAAAGAATGTTATTTTGGTTGTTGTTCTTGTTTTCGTTTTTTGGGATTAAATCCTGATGAGCGATTTTCATTTTCCTCTGTGCCCTTAATCGATAATTATAATTCTAATTAATCAGTAATGTTTTTCAGATACATAGGTTCCACGTTATTTTGAGAATATTTTTTCATGATCGTCGAACCAAAAAAAAAAAGATTGAATGATATAAAGAGCACTCATTCATTAATTGTTTCATTAACCATTTCTAATAACGATCCAAACCACTGACCATCTCAGTTCTGTTAGATGCATGCCTACCAAACCTTTCTATGCCATAGTGACTTTTTGTTAATGCATAGGTAGATTCAAAATAGTTTATTTTTACACATTCTGCATGTGTATTGGTCATATTTGACAAAGCTGACCTTGAGTTGGAGCCCACATGATTGATCCTGAACAATAATCGAGGATCATACCTTTAGGGTATAGGTTACTAGCTCGACTCTAATGTGTGTTCCATGCCACGAATCATGATAAGCATGTCACTTGGTTGTCTCACAGGTGGATCTCTATCATTTTATTGTCTTTTTCATTGTGTTGATTAAATTTTCATCCTAGTGTTCTTGGTTTTTGCTCTGAATTTCAATCGCTTTCATTCAGAGTTCCCAATGCCAAACCTGATAGAGAATCAACAGAGATCGAGATTTATGGAATGCAAGGAATTCCTCCTGATATTTTAGCAGCTCACTATGGAGAGGGTAATATTCTTTCCATGCTATTTCTTTCTGATTAGTCTAATAAAATTGCCAAATTAGTGTAGATAATTTTTTCTTAATTTTTGTTTTTTCGTATTTTGTATAGTGTTTCTAGCTTGTTCTAACATATAATATCAATTTTCGCTGATACTCTTGTTATTGCCTTTTGGGTATTAAAAATTTTATTTTTTCATTATACTCATTATGTGGGTTTTATGTTGATTTGCCATTTTCTTGACGTTGAGGCTCTTAAATGCAGTATCTGTTATCTTGTATATACTAGAGATTCTCTTTATAGAACTTGCTATGATCTGCTAGTGATGAATGATGTTGTTTGTCCATATTTACTTGATCTTGTGTTTCAAGAGCTTTTTTTACTCATGCAAAATGGATAAGGAGCTAAAAGTGAATCTAATGAATTAGGAGCCAACATGTCCCTTTGTTCAGAAATCTAATTGTACTCTTATTTTTAACATTTGGATCTAGCGAGATCACTATGAGCTTCTACAGATAATATTTTTCTCCAGTGATTTCAATGGGTGCTCGCCTAGGCGCTCGGGCGAGGCAAGGCGAGGCCCGAGCACCTTACTTCGTTTCCAGACGGTGCGCTTCAAAGAGGCGTCGCCTGGGCGCTCGCCCGAGCCCAGGCATCGGGCACTTCGGGCGAGCGCCTGGGTTAAACCAGGTGACCGAACCAGCGTTTTAGGTTTGGTTCGGTCTCCGGTACTTTAGTTGGTTCAACTAAAGCACCGATATCAACCTTCCTCTCGCGACTTCCCAACCCTAACCCTACACATCACTGTCGCTGCTCGCTGCTACCGCTGTCGCCACTCCCACTCTCGCTGCTACCGCTGCCACTGTCATCACTCCTGCTGCTACCGCTGTCACTGCTCTCTGTTACCGCCGCCACTATCGCTGCTTGCCGCTCCCGCTGTCGCTGTTCGCCACTACCGCTGTCGCTGCCACTATCACCGCTCATCAGTCCCGCTCCCATTGCCACTGCTCGCTGCTACCGCTGTTGCTGCCACTGTCGTCGCTCGTTGCTTCCACTCCCGCTACCGCTTCTCCCTGCTACCGTTGCCACTATCACCGCTCGCCTCTCCGACTCCCGCTGTCGTTGCTCGCTATTACCTCTTCTCACATCGACTCGATAATATACTGTTAACTATATACAAGTAACAATATTTTTTTTTATTAGATTAATAATATATTATTTTAATTTTAATATTACTAATTTTTATTTATTTAAAATTATTGTTATTGTTTTGAATTTGAAGATTTTTTGTTAATGTGATATTATGATTTTATAAGATTTTTTTAAATTTAATATCATATTTTTATTTAAATAATTATATTTATTAATTATATTATATATTTTTATATTTTAGCGCCTCACTTCGCTCAGGCGAGCGCCTAGCGCCTCGGGCGTTTTTAGACCTTGGCGCCTAGTGCTTTTTAAATCATTGGTTTTCTCTTTGCACCAAGATCTTTAGATAATATTGCTCACTTATGAAACTATAAATGCTTTTAATAAGATACAAAGATTTGCTCTTCAAAACTATTAATACTTTAAATAAAATAAAGCCTTTCCCTTTGGAATTATCTATACTTTAGATAAGATAAAGCTTTTCTTTACCAAATCCACCCTCGATATCGATGCGCTGTGCAAAAATGTTATTGCATTTTTTAGAGCCCTACTTGTTAAGATGTCCTTTGGCTAGGGTAACATTGGAGTATGAACGTCATTATGTGCCTTGGCATGTTCTTGTCAGAAATGATATAAAAGAAACATGCAAGTGCTTTGTCATAAACCTTTCATAGTGTAAATGTTCGATGTGATGTGTGTGCTTTTCAGTTTTGTTCATGCCTTAGGTAGTACGTAAGTGGCTTGCAATAGGCTTGGTACCTCATTTTGGATGGGTTTTGTGGCCCTATCTAACTTATAAGCACAACTTGTGAGTGCTTGTCGTGTAGAGGCAAAACTATCGAAAAATGGCACCTTTAATCTGCAATGTGCAGAGATTTTCATGAGGGAGTGACCAAAAAACGTTAGCCATTTTAGACACCTAGTGTTAGGATTAAGAGCGGCACTAAGAGGGGGGGTGAATTTGTGCAGCGGAAAACTTTCTCGTTTCAAAAGTCTTCGTTTCGATTAAACCCGATTTTAACGAAAATCGTTTTGTAAAGATTTTAACTTGAAAGTGTGTGGGAGCGTAGAGAAAGCAGCAAGAAGGTAAAGTGACTTGCAAGAAAGGTAAATTGCTCAAGACGAAATGCAAACTAGAATTTAGAGTGGTTTGGTCGTTGTGACCTACATCCACTTTCGGATTCCTCCTCCGTCGAGGTCATCGGCATCCACTAATGGCCTTCCTTCTATAGACGAAGACCAACCACCTTTTACAGCGCTTTCTCCTTTTCATGGGCTTAGGAGACAACCCTTATAAGTCTCACACCTCTTTTGAATGATCTCAATACTTAGAAAGGGAGGAGGAGGACTCTAGCACTTTTTACAACACTTTAACACTCAAGAATTCAGGATTATGCCAATGCTTTCGTGTCCTTTCATGCAGAAAAGGGTGAGGTATTTATAGGCCCCAATTGGCTTCAGAATTGGAGTCAAAAAGTGTCACATCCCTGGATTTCGGGGTACTGGCGGTACTACCACCTCCATTATTGGGCGGTACTACCACTTGACACTGGGCGGTACCACCGCTTGACAAAGCTCGGAGACCGAGCTTTGGCGGTACCACCGCCTGACAGGGGCGGTACCATCGCTGGCAGCATTAACTATCGGCGGTACCATCGCCCAGTCTAAGTGGTACCACCGCCCATACCACTTGGGAGACTGGGTCTCCCAAGCGGTGCCACCGCCGGCTATGATTTCAGGTGTTGAATGGGCTGTTCAATCCGACCCAATTCAGCCCTGTTAAGGGCCTAGTTGGCCCCTATCTGAGTTAGTGGGATTACCTCCCAATCCTAACTCAACTAATGTACTAACTACGATTAAGGCAAGCGATTAGTCCGGTATGTCGATTTCTCTCAACGAGTCTTCCGGCGCGCTTCTGGCGAACTCCCGACGAACTCTTGGCAATCTTTCGATGAGTTCTCAACGATCTTCCAACGAGCTTCCAGTGACGAACTCTCGGTGATCTTCCGACGAACTCTCGGCGATCTTTAGACGAGCTCTCGACAAGCTCCCAGTACATTGTCCGAATCTTCGATTCCGACACATCATCTGCTTTATGCATTACTACTATCGTAGTGAATCTTGTACACTTATCTCAACACATATATTAGGTCAAGCAATTTATCAATTGATTTCATCATCAAAATCCGAGATTCAACAATCTCCCCCTTTTTTATGATGTCAACCATTTGGTGAAGGAGTTAACCTTAATTCCCCCTATCTATATGTCATACAAACTTGAATTCACAACATTGAATTCAAGCTTTGATTTAGAAATCACATGCATTGTGCATCACTATAATTTTAAGTCATCAAGATATTAAATGCACAATCACTTCATGCATGATAAAATGTTTCGGCAGAGCCTTTCATCACTCTTTGCATGAAATATCATCATTATTGCATTGTAGCATTCAAAAGTTCACAATCCGATAATGCATCATTTGTATGATAAAGAGATCACAACATCAAAGAAATTTTTAGCATTTTAAAAGATCATAACGTTATAGAATTTTTCAGCACAGAGTTTCAACATTAAAGTAAGCATCATTTTAAGATTACAACATCAAAGTAAACAACATAAGATTATTGCATCAAAGTAAGCACAATAAAAGATAAGGATTTCGTCCACTTCTCCCCCTTTGACATCAGTAAAAAGACATACAGCTTATTCAGATGGTGGCAAGTCAAAATGTCTAAATAAGGTATTAAGCTGTTGATGAATCTGCTACAACTCATTTAAAATTTGATCTTGACGTTGTTTAAATCTATATTGACGTTGTTCAAATCGATCCATTCAAGTCCCTATGTCGTTGATAGATGAGGGCGGGACTTGCTCTGCTGGAGGTGTTGCCTCAAAGGGACTAGTAGGAGAAGATTGATTACCCCTAAATATTGGTGTTTCAGGTTCTGGTTCAAGTGGAAGGGGATCAGTCCTTCTAGGTAATCTAGTCCATATCTCATTTCTGAATATACACCTTAATCTTCGAAGTATGTTTCTATTTATGACATTAAATCTATCTAGTTTCATAACTTCTTCGTCAGGTGGGATAACTATGCCATAAGCATGGATTAGTCTTATGATCAGGCCACCATATGGAAGCATCATATTCTTTTTCAATAGTTCAATCATATTTTGCTGAATTAGGTAGCCAAAACAAATTTTATGTCCTTTCATGATCCAATACATCATTCCTACTTCCATTTGGTTAACTTCATCATGATGATATTGTTTTGGAATTATAATGCTTATCAAGATGTGATGAAGTAGTTTGGTGTTGAAAGGTAATAAATGTTCATAGCTTTTTGGAAGAGTAGACAAGTTAGGATTACCGAAGATGGTTCCTAAGGCTTCAGAATAAGTGGTCCCAACTGATTTTTCATCCTATTGGCCTCTAAAATTATAGCCTTTTTCTTTTTCCGTAATTCCTATTAAATTGTACATTATGCTATCCGTAATGGGTATATGATGTCCTAAGATCCTAAGAGATAGGTAGATACCCTTTCGTTTTCATCTATATGTAAATTGTTGTAAAATAGCATAACAAGTCTAGGGTAGATAGGTTCACTTATTTGAAGGATCGGGAGAATGTCTAGATAAGCAAACCATTGAATAGGTTTCAAATCACTTAATTCATCTAAATCAATATTTTTACCCTTATGAACATTTCTAGATTCTATGGATGAAAATTTAAGGGCATGCTGATGAGAATCAAAAAGTAGAGAGTCATAGTTTTCATCTAATCTCCTCTTCCCTTTGTCCCTAGAGGATCTTCTAGAACTCATGGAGACTACAATTCTGGAGATAAATAATAGACAAAAATAAGTAATGCATAGGGGGAAATCAATTTGGTTTATGAATTACCTTAGTAGTTTCTCCTTCTTGTGATTACCAAGATGGTGTTTGAGATTGATCCTTGATTTAGTAGAAAATGGGGATTTTTTTTTAGTTGCTAGAGGGAGAACAAGATGATCAAGAGGTTTGGGGCTCTTTGGAAAAGTTTAGAATGGGTTGGGGTCGGTTCTACCGTTGGCCCTAATTTGTTCTATTTATAAGGTAGGTTGCGGGCGGTGTTTTTGTGTGGTTTTTTTAATAATGCAAGCATTGGATTCAAATCTAATGATGTATCATTTATCACACAATTGACTAATGCACAAAAGGTTATGCTTTAAACCATCAACCAATAACACATCTTCAATAAAGAAGTTAGATTTGTTACATATGGTTCCTTTGCCAATGATTTTACCCTTGTTGTTGTCTCTGAAGGTGACATATCCTTCGTTTAGGCTAGTGAGCTTAGAGAATTGAGATGGATCTCCGGTCATATTCCTTGAGCATCCACTATAAAGGTATCATCTCTTGCTCCTAGCTTGTGATAGTAAACATTTCTACAAAAAAGGATGATTTTTAGGTACCCATGACCTTGGGTGCCTCAAAAATCGATCTACACAACTTATCATGTTGTATTGAGTCATTTGAGGTTCCTTTAGGAACCCAAATCAATTTATGTAGACTATATTTCTTAAATGGACATTTGTACGCAACATGTCCAAATTTGTAACAAGAGTTGTATTTGTTTTAGGGTGAAACATGCAAGGTAGGGCCTTTAACAAAGATGGTTAGATTTTTATGAGTGTTACTCACAAAGCCGATTCCATCTCTTTTATGAACGTGACCCTTATTAGCAAGGATCATGTTCAAGGACTTGCTACCCACTTCAAATTTTTTTAAGGTTTATTTGAGTAGTAAGTTTTCCTTTCTAACCGTTTCTAATTGATCGCATTTTGTGCAAGGAGCTAAACTATCATCATGCTCAATTTTTAGTCTATCAAAATCACTAGCAAGAGAAGCATATTCCTTTTTTAACAATGTATATTTTACTAACTAATTTACATTCATCAAATAAATCATGAAAAGCGCATAGTAATTCATCAAAAGATAAACTTGCATCTAATGAAATGCTTACCTCATCTCCAATAGTCATTAGCGCCTAGTGAGCAACTTGCTTGATATTGGTTTGCTCCTTTTCTTCGGATCCACTTGAGTCATCCCACATTGCTTTAAGAGTCTTCTTCTTCTTTGGTTGTTTCTTTTTTGCTTGGGGACATTCACTTTTAAAATGTTCTGGCTTCTTGCATTTATAGCATATGACTTATTCTTTCTTGGGTTCAAATTTATTTTTAGTGTCATTTTTAAATTTATTCTTTTTTATGAATTTTTTAAAGTTTCTTGTTAAGAGTGTCAAGTCATTATCAAGGTCCTAATCACTTGAATTTTCTTTCAAGTGGTTTTCTTAAGTTCTTAGTGTCATATCCTTCCTGTTCTTTGGAAGGTTGTTCTTAAGCTCTTTATGAACATTATAAGTCATCTCATAGGTCATTAGTGACCCGATTAGTTCTTCGAGAGGAAAGTTATTTAAATCCTTGGCCTCTTGAATGGCCGTTACTTTAGGGTCCCAACTCTTTGGACGGGATCTTAAGATTTTATTAACAAGTTCAAAATCCGAGAAACCTTTACCAAGTCCTTTTAGACCATTGACGACATCCGTAAATCGAGTGTACATATTTCCAATGGTCTTACTCGGTTTCATTCGAAACAACTCATAAGTATGGACTAAAAGATTAATTTTCGACTCCTTTACTCTACTAGTGCCTTCGTGAGTCACTTCGAGTGTGTGCCATATATCAAAAATCATTTCACAAATGGACACTCGATTGAACTCGTTTTTATCCAAAGCACAAAACAAGGCATTCATAACCTTGACATTTAAAGCGAAAGTCTTCTTCTCCAACTCATTCCAATCGTTTATTGGAAGATAAGACTTTTGAAAACCATTTTCGATAATGTTCCATAGCTCAAAATCCATAGAAATCAAAAAAATCCTTATTCTAGTCTTCCAATATGTGTAATCCGTTCCATTGAACATAGGCGGATGTGTAATTGAGTGACCCTCTAGGTTGCCGACAAATGCCATCTCTCTTGGGTTTCAAACCAAATAAGAGTGACCTTGCTCTGATACCAATTGTTAGGATCAAGAGCGGCACTAAGAGGGGGGTGAATTAGTGCACCGGAAAACTTTCCCGTTTTAAAAGTCTTTATTTCGATTAAACCCGATTTCGACGAAAATCGTTTCATAAAAATTTTAACTTGAAAGCGTATGGGAGTGTAGAGAAAGCAGTAAGAAGGTAAAGTAACTTGCAAGAAAGGTAAATTGCTCAAGACGAAATGCAAACCAGAATTTAGAGTGGTTCGGTCGTTGTAACCTACACCCACTTTCGGATTCCTTCTCCATTGAGGTCATCGGCAATCACTAATGGCCTTCATTCAATAGGCGAAGAACAACTACCTTTTACAGCGCTTTCTCCTTTTCATGGGCTTAGGAGACTAACCTTTATAAGTCTCACACCTCTCTTGAATGATCTCAACACTTAGAAAGGGAGGAGGACTCTAGCACTTTTTACAACACTTTAACACTCAAGAATTCAGGATTATGTCAATGCTTTCGTGCCCTTTCACACAGAAAAGGGTGAAGTATTTATAGGCCCCAATTGGCTTTAGAATTGGAGCAAAAAAGTGTCACATCCCCAGATTTCGGGGTATTGGCGGTACCATCGCCATTATTAGGCGGTACTATCGCTTACCACCTGACATTGGGCGGTACCACCACCTAACAGAGCTCGGTACCACCGATGACAGCATTAACTACCGGCTGTACCATTGCCCAGTCTAGGTGGTACCACCGCCCAAACCACCTGGGAGACTAGGTCTCCCAGGCGGTGCCACTGCCGGCCATGATTTCAAGTGCTGAATGGGCTGTTCAATCCAGCCCAATTCAGCTGTTAAGGGCACAGTTGGCCCCTATCTGAGTTAGTGGGATTACCTCCCAATCCTAACTCAACTAATGTACTAACTACGATTAAGGCAAGCGATTAGTTCGGTATGTCGATTTCTCTCGGCGAGTCTTCCGGAGCGCTTTCGGCGAACTCTCGGCGATCTTCCGACGAGCTCTTGACGGTCTTCCAACGAGCTTCCGGCGACGAACTCTCGGCGATCTTCTGACGAACTCTCGGCAAGCTCCCGGTACATCATCCGAATCTTCAATTTCGGCACATCATCTGTTTTACGCTTTACTGCTATCGTAGTTAATCATGCACATTTATCTCAATACATAGATTAGGTCAAGCAATTTACCAATTGATTTCATTATCAAAATCCGAGATTCAACACCTAGAACCCTCAAGTGGCACATGGCTAGATGAGGCTTTGGGGTAGTGTCTTGAGTTAGTATGTTGCATGGTTCTATAGCAATGTCATAGGAGCATTTGTGCAAGTGGACTTTTGTTGGTGGCATATTGCCTATTAAGTGTTTGCTTTCATGTCTTGTTTGATTAAGTCGTATGATAGTTCCCTTAGTGTTGGGTTATTTTCTAATTCATTTTCTCTTTTGTGGATCCCAAGCGACCTACAAGGTTATAGGGAGGTTGACCCTTTTGCGAACGGACAAGCAAGAGTATCATATGACTTAAGCAAAACTAACTGAGAGTCCGTGACAGATGGTATTAAAGTGAGACAAGCATACTAAGTACTTGGCATGTATGGAGAGTTGTTTTTCCTTGCACAGTTGTTTTGAAGAAATGGTGCAAACGAGCATAGAAACATAGAGAAAGAAGTCACTTAATGGAACGAGCATTCGAGATTGGCATTTAGAGGAAGACCAAACATTTACATGAGAGGCACCACGAGGACTATGAAGTACTTTGGCATGTATGGCGAGTAGTCCTCATTTTGGATAAATGGTAAAAACGAGCGTAGAGACACAAGGAGAGGAGTCACTCAATGGAGCATATAATTAAGATTCACATTTAGAGAAATAGTCAAAATTTCACGTGAGAGACATCACGAGGACAAGCAAGCTAGGAAGAACACATAACACACGAAGGTTGGGATTGTTGAGTTCTTATTATGGCTTCACATCATCAACCTAACTTGATGGTGCTCAATGCAAGCGGGAAGCAAAGTATGAGACCATGCAACTATGATTGGTTTGCTCGATGACGGGAATAATTGCGTAGTTTATGGAGGTAGGAAAATGTCGACTTGAAAAATTCGGTCCTCATGCAATGGATTATATATGGACAAGGGGTGTTCATGGCCATCCCAAGGTGATCAAAATTCGACATTATAGAATGTTGCAACTTTCTCTTCGACATTAGGGAAAAGGATACATCCTTAAGACTATAAGTTATATAGCAAGTTTTATATATTGCTAGGCCTTGAGGGTGCAGCGAAGGATGGCATTGGCAAAGTGTCACAATTTGGCAAGGCGGAGTATTCTTTAGAGATGATGGTCATCGAAACTTGAAGGGGAAGTACGCAAAGAGAAAAGTTGCTCCAACGAGATAAATATTTAGAGGGGATAAGTCCATGGAGGATTCATGTGTAGCAAACCTCATATTCTAAGGGAGGTATCTTAACACAGATGCTTCATAAAGCTTGAAGGGGGCTAGAATCATGTAAGCAGTGAAGAAGTCATCGTAAGATATCATATGGGGTAATGTATTGGTAGATGTATTGCGAGATCAAGTGGGGGAGTGCTTCAGAGCAACATGAAAGATTAAGGTACACTTGGAGCTAAGGAGCTAATAAGGTGAACATTAGGGTCAATGAAGGATTGATCCATCGAATGGGCATAAAGGCCACCATCATTTAAATGCTAAATGATGAGCAAAGCATCTTGGATTGGACTTAGTGAAGTATGAAGGGAGTTGACTTAGAAGATATAATTTGAAGCGAAAGCACCAACTTCGTGGAGCTTTCCTTGGACAGAGGTCGATGATATAAACTCTTGTAAAGATAAGAACGAGACTATATCGTTCCTTAGTTTCCTCATTTTGAGAAGGCAAACTCGTCTTGCATGGTACCAAAGTGAAAGGGGTCTTTGTGGCACATACACCTTAACTCGACAAGACAATTGATGAAAGGACTAATGTGAGGGATTGACTTAACTTGCAACGATGAAGAATATGTTGAAGTGCTACCATTCGAGTTGTCACGAGAGTTGGTGTGTGCAGCAAAGATTATACTCTAGGTAGGGGCCCAGGATCTAAACAATGGTGCATTAATTTTCAACAAAATACCAACCTAGAGGTGCACTTGGGCGTTTGGATGTTGCAAATGGATGAAAGTTCGATTGCCAAAGGAGCAAACATAATCAAAAGTGACAGAGGGCCTATGACGTGTTGCCAGAGGTTACATAAAGAGGGATTGCAGTTTGAATTCAAGACACCAAGATTAAAGGGCAATGAAGACACCACCAAGAGGCGATGTGGTTCAATAGATCGTAATGGAACAAGTCGAGGCAATGTGACACAATAAAAGTCCTGTGGGGGGCTCGATCACCCAAAGGGATGGTTGGAGAGCAATGCTCTGATGAGCAACATAATAGAAAGAAAGGTTATGAATTCAAGTAGTGAATGACATGGTATCACAAAGGCGGGTCTTCTATGCATGCACCAAATTTGCATCGGATGAAAGCCTTTGATCATTGGCGAATAAAGGTGCAATACTATAGTGGTGGACCTTTCAAGTGCAAGTACTAGCGAGTCTTGAGCTTATATTTGCTTGAGAGAACCCAATTCAGTTAGTGGATATGATCGAGCCAACGAATGTTATTACCAAGGACAAAGGAGAGTAAAATCAGTGTGAACCCTATCATATAATAGAGGCCATGCATAAGAGTTATAGTGTTGTATCGAGGTAAACTACTTAGAGAACACGAAGATGTTGAAGCATATGGTCCTAAGGGATGAGAAAACAATGATGAATCCAAAGGGACTTAGCTACCCAAAATCAAGCATTAGTTAGAATGAAGGTGGACTCAAAGGGAGTATCATAATGTTGTAATGGTAGAATTGTCGATCACAAAGAGATGGGACATGAATGTAATGTGATAGATGATAGGACCGTGGGCATGAGAGAGCACCATGGTACTATAGAGGTGGGATTTTCGTTGAGTCGCCAAGCCCTTGCTCTCATTGAGGGATCGTGTACTCTTGTTTTCTTAATAAAAGATTGAAATTTTGTACTGTATCGGTGTACTAAGCTTTGCTTGGTACGGTACGGTGTACCAAGCGGGACACTTGGAAAAAAATATAAAATTTAATTTTAGTTTCGAGTGGTACTATATATATATATATATATAAACCTTCGATGGCATTATTCCATCCTATCCTCATCCTAGGTGCATTGATGAAGACAATTCTTCTAAGTCATGCGTAAACAATGCCTGAATGTGAAGTTAGGCGTACAGGATCACTAAAAAAAGATATAAAATATAAATATTTTTATATAAAAATGATATAAAAATAAAAAATAAATATATAAAGATATAAAAAGATAAAAATACGGCATACCGAGTGGTTGCCTCATCATTGTCACCTTGTCCTTCTCCTCGTCGCCTCGTATGCGGCCTTCAACGTCAAGGAGATGGAGAGAAGAAAGACAATGTGACAATAACGAGAAGATTGCTCGGTATGTCGTATCTTTATCTTTTTATATCTTTATATATTAATTTTTTATTTTTATATTTTTTTATATAAAAAGATGTAAATTTTATATCTTTTTTTTAGTGATACTGTATGTCTAACTTCACATTCAAGCACTGTCTACGCATGACTTAGAAGGATTCTCCTTGACATTGGCATCGGAAGGTTCTCCTTGCGGCCGACAATAGTGGACGAAGGAGATCGTTCGGAGATGAAGAAGGTTGGGGTCTTCGTTGCCTTCCTCGTGGCTGCCTCTTCCGCTGCTCTCGTTGTCGCCTCCCTTGATCCTCGCACCTCTAGCTCCCCCTCCAAAGATGTATGAGTCTCCTTGTCATTACCTCCTAGATCAGGATCGTCGAGGGAGGGCGATGTCAAATCGGGAACAAGAAAGGGCGTGGAAGACAAGTTTGCATCGAGGTTCAACGGGCTCAGGTTAATCAAGACGCTGGTGACGGCGTATCGGTGACTTCGTGGTACTCTTTCTTGACGCTTCTCCCTCTTCTTCGATGCTTCTCCCTCTTCTTTGAATGCCATCTTCTTCCTCGTTGCAGCCAGGTTGATACCGCTCGGTAGTGGGTGGTCCGTGTGCTAGTCAATTGGTGGACCGATACATATCACACGTATCGAGTGGTACGGAACGATATTAAAAGCCTTGCTCTTAATTATTCGACAGTTGTCAAAATTCTCAATAACGGATTTGGGTTTACTAAAGGTAGTTTGTTCACGTTATTTCTCAAGAGAGTGGTAGCTGAAAATGGAGGTGATGCAAACTTACTTGAAGGTGATGACTAAGCAAAAGAGGAATTGATGAACAAATTTTATAGAGGACAAGTCCTTAAAACTTTAGATTTTTTAAGGTGATCCTTGTTAGAGCTCGAACAAGCATCCATCTAGTTTAATCGGCACAAGACGTTCGAGGGATTAGTGCACAACAAGGAAGGTACGAAGATCAACACAACTTGATTGACTCACATTAAAGTGGCAAGATGAAGCAGTGGTGACGGATCAAAGTTCAACTACATAACAACATCGAAAGACCATTTGGGAGTCGAGAGGCGTGTTGTAGCTAAAGCAAGATTGAAGATGTAACAAGGCAAGGAGATGAAGCGTCCACAAAGGCTTTGATGAGGACATTGAAGGAATAAGTTAGGGGATTATCATAGACTGATTGTAGTGAACATGATCAATATAATGTTTGTACTTTTTCTTTTTTGTTCGTGCCTTAGACAACATGTAAGGGGTTAGGCTTGTAGTAGGCATGATAGCTACATTTTGGTAGGGTTTTGTAGCTTATTTTGACTTGTAAGCATAGCTTGTATGTGATAGTCGTGCAGAGGCAAATCTCTAAAAATGAAGCCTCCAGCTCATAACTTGTAGGGATTTCCATGAGCGGTAAACAACCAAAAAACATCAGTCATCTCAAACCCCTGGAACCCCCAGGTGTCATGGTTGGTGGGGCTTCGTAGTGTCTTGTGTTGGTTCGTCGTATGGTTTCACACCGGTGTCGTAGGGAGCAAATTATCTTAGACTCTTTTGTCACGCGATTATTCAAAGCTTGTGAAATCCATTTTTGTGTTTTGTAGGGCCTATCAAGTGTTTGCTGAAATGCCTAATTGTGGATCCCAAGTTTACTCTTCGATAAAGCAACAGTGGCACTTTGCACGTGCGTTGCCTTATTTTTTAATCTATTTTCTCTTTTGCATGTCATTAGAGGACCTTGAGAGATTACGTGGAGGTTGACCTTTGCATATAGACACGCAAAGGTGGCATACGTCCAAGGCAAAACCAACTAAGTCCGTGACAACTTATCTACAAATAGTCCATTATCCATAGATAATCCACATGATGTAACTTTTAGTTGTAGTTTTTTTTTTCAATTCAAAATGCTTCTTTTGTTGAACTCTTAGTTTCTTGTTACATGTGATATTAAACTTTACATAGGAAAAGCACATGGACATTAATATATGTCCATGAGCACACGTGCATGTTTTTATCGTTTTTGGGTTACATGTTTTTTGGTGACGTTAAATGTTTTATTCAAGGATGTTAAACTCATGTTTTATTCAAGGATGTCAAACTTGCTTTCCTACCTAGCTAGGATTGTAAAGGGACCATAAACTCGGAATCATAGAATTGTAAGATCCTACAGTTTATACAAACTATTTTTAAAATATACATATACTTGTAGAAATGTATTATAATTTTTTGTTAATATTTAATAACGCACATTTGTTCTTAGGTTAATAATCATACTTAAATAGTATTGTCTCTTATTCAAATGAAGAATATTTTTCCTATTTTGTGTTTTTATTTACAATGCTTTGATTAGTCTCTCATTTACTACTTGAGGATCACAATTCAAAGATGATCTCAGATTAAAAAAGTGATCGACCGTTGATATTTCTATTGTAATAATTAATGAACTGTGTATACTGTTGATAAAACTTGAAGTAGAAAGTTAGAATTATCAATCTAGTTGTTGTACCATACAATAGTGTGCTGGACAAACTGACAAATACTAACAAATAACAAGTCACTAGATAAAAGAAAATTCTCTTTTCTTACTTCCTATGTTGTAATCATAAACAACAAATAATGACTGCAATTCATATCATGTATCTACTTTACATATTGAACGAAGAAAGAAAACCTTTTCTTCATTGATGAGAGCTCCTGCATGATGGTTTCTACCAAAGAACATTTCTTGAAAAATTTAAGAAAATGAAATACACATTCAGAAAAAATAAAATATTATTCTAATTTTGCATTTATTCAACATCCATCCACATGAATCAAGGTCTGAACAATTGAATGCAAAGAATTGTTGGTTAATCATGTATAATTATAACTTTTTTCTTCACAAATAAATCTGGATACCTGAGAAATAAGAGAGGGGAGGAGAGAACAGAATAGGAGAGAGGAAGTGAGGAGATCACGGTAGAGGGGAGGAGAAGGGAAGAGAGGAGATCATGTGAGAGGGGGGAGGAGATGGGTAGAGTAGAGAGGGGGCTAGAGGATAAGGTAAGGCAGGGAAGAATGGAGATCACAATAGAGGGGAGGAGAGGAAAGAAGAGAGGGTATTAGGAGAAGAGAAGGGAAGACAAGAGACACGAGAGGGAAGGAGTTGGGATGAGAAAAGAGCGGAGGAGGGGCTAAAATAGGACAGGGAAACTGGGAAAGAGTGGAGAGTATAACAAAGGGGAGGAGAGGAAAGAATAGGAGATGGGAGGAGAAGAGAGGGGAAGAGAACAGACAAGAGAGGGAAGGAGATGAGAGGAGAAAAGAGAGGAGAGAACAGTGCTAACAAGATGACATGAGGTGGCAGCTTGAAGTAGCAGCTGAGAGGAGGTGGCTCGGGCAATGATGTTGGCAGTGAGAGCAGCGAACAGTATAGGGCTTGCTTGTTGCTCGTCCCTTTGTCTTCTCGTGCACGCACCTTTGCTTCTTTTTCTTTTTTTAATCTTTTAAATGAAAAGTTGAATCAACTTAGTAAACATGAGTCAACTCGGATGGGTCAGCCGACTGTATCGAGTTGACTCATGAGTCAACCCGATTCCATTGGGTTTACGATTCAGAAGTCGAGTCAACTCCCAACTCCCGGGGCTTGATGTGGATTGTAAGATCGCACAATCCTACAGCCCAAATTCAGAGGCTGAGTTTGATAAGCTTGGTTTTAGTTTTTTTAACAAAAAAATATTTTATTAAGGATCAAACAGCAAGATACATAATGCTGAGCGGAGACTGGAAGCTGTAGCTTGCTAATTACAGGAAATACATTTAACTTTAAGATACTTTGCTATGATATGAGTGTCACTATTGTACTTCCTATACAAAAAACTACATTTGACATTATTGACCTTGTCCAAGAAACAGGAAATAGACACCAGTAATCTTCCTCAGAAACCAGGGTGCATTCTCGAAATTGTGGTGTCATTCAATGTTTTCTCAGTAATTCTTTATGACATTCTGATGCAGATGAAGAGGTATCAGTAAAGGCAGCTAAACTGGAAGTTCCATCCACTGGGCTCGTTGGTGGAGTGGTTCCTGGTCCACTGGGCATCAGATTCCCTCCCCCAACATTATATGGTTCAGTTCCACCAGTGTACATCCTTGTTACTTTGCTGGTTAAATGGAGAAGTGTTATAATCTTAAGATTTTTGTTCTTTTTAATAAATTCACTTTGAATCACCTGTGTTTATTTTCGTATAGTACATCCTCTCACATGCTCTGTATCTTTTTAATCAGATACAATCCCACAATTCCAGTGATGCCTCCAACATGGCCTCTTCCAGCTGCTCAACCACGGCCTTGGTTTCGACCGCCATTGGCTGTTTCAGTACCTCCACCTGTTGTGGCACCACAACAGCCATTATTTCCTGTCCAAAATGTTACAGCTCCTATGACCTCCACTTCTGCCCCTGGACTTCAATCACCACTTCAAGCTGGTCCACCTGGCCTGCCCTCATCTGCACCACCTGCAGTATCCCAACCACTATTTCCAATCCACAGTCCAGCTGGTGCACCTGCTCAGAGGTCTCCATTTTTGACAACATCTTCACTTGCAATCATTTCATCAAGCTCCCCAACAATGTTGAAAGGTATAGCTGATGCAATTCTGTATCAAATACTGCTGTAGCAAGTAGTAATGTGGCTCCTAACATTCCAGAGTTTTATTTTCACATTTTAGTTTTGACTTTTGAGTTTCATAGTGTTTGATTACTTATCTATATTCTTTCATAAATAAGATCAAATTATTTAATTACACATGACGGGAATTGAAAGATGTACTACATGTTAAAATATTCCCCTAAAATGCAGATGGACCTAATTATTTTTATATTTTTTTCTAAATATTTTCTCAGCAGTAGCAATAAAAGTAATTTCAACAGTGTCAACTATTTTAGCCAGTAAAGATCTTGATAGTTTTTTGCAAGGTCTTGGCTCGAATCCCACCTTCGTCACTTACCCTTTGCACAAAAATAAAATAATTTTTTAATGATAAATGATATGTATAACACCTAGATTGTTTTTTACCTTTTTTATTATGTTATCTTGATGTCTCCTTATATGAAGTAGCAACATTGTTTTGTTAAATGACTTGTGATGACCTTTACCTCAGCAACTGAATTCTTTGTTGCTTCATTTTTGTTTATCAAGTACTCTGCAAGCATAACTATATCCTATTAATTAATCTTACAATTTTGTTTGAAATTATTCTATTAGGAAAATATGTGACTTTTGAGTTGGAGTTTGTTATGATATCTTGGTATGCCACTCAACTATTACATAATATGCATACTTGGCACATACAGCAAGACTCGAAGTCATGATCTTTTAGCTGTGCGCACTCCAGTGTAACCAACTAAATGTCTCCTTGAAACCTTTTTAGTATGTTTAATCCTTTTGTTTGAAATAATTCTCTGATCATTAGGTTTTGGTACTAAAGTTGCACAATCCAAACTTTGATAATTTAGATGCAATTTTGGTACTTGCTGGTTCATCACCAGTAAGGTTACCGATTGATATTGTTTTCTCTGGGAAAAGATTTATGTAAATTTCGTTAATGGTTTTAGTGAATATGAGGTTGGGACATAAGATGATTTGCTTCAGCCATCCTTGCCAAAATGTCTATTAGGTGACTTGCATTTGGACAAATACCTAAAATAGCATGTTGTGCAAGGACTGAGTTCACTCTTGCATTTTGATGTGCAAAGGGTGGGCTGTAACAGAATTTTGAAGCAATATATTTACTTTCTTTTTAAAAAAAGTAGGTTTAGGGATAGTCAACTGAATTCTAAAGAAGAAACTTCATTTGCATTTGAATTAGTTTCTGCATATAGCTCATCTGTCTAGAATTTGCATTGAGGTTGAGAAGTTAGAATTATCTTTATTATGAATGAGACTCTAACTAAAACTTATATGTTAAACCATTAAAAAAAATTTACTTTGTATTAGCAAATAGACGCATATTCTTGTGGTGAAGTAAGACAGTCAAAAAATTTGTAGTAGTAGTAAAAATGGTAAACACCAGGAGTATCTCTCGAGCTTCAGATGATTTGTCATCCACATCAGATTGAGACCCTTTCAAATTTAAGGCTTCCTTCTCATGAGGACACATTTAATATATCTAACCTATTCTTCACCGAGTCTTGAATGATGTGGAACTCCGTAGTCTTTGTTTAAATTTAAGGGTCTGCATCCAGTTCTGTACCATTGGCAAGGGAAAACAACCTGCACAATTTTAAACCAGTACTTGGTAGTTCCTGTTAAGATGAATTGAAAAACTTGTAGTGACAAAATGTTACATCTCTAGACACTGAAGTTGAGGCAAATTATTTGGAGCCTAGATATACTAGTCTTTTAGCTCATTGTTGGAGTTACTACTTTAAATGTATAGTTGCCTTTGTCAAACTAATTGATTCTCATCTTTTAGTACCGCAGTCCTAGATTTCCTTTTAGCTTGGATTCCTCGATATCGTTTCTTTTGCTCATCTGATTATGGAATGAATGGTTATGTTCTTATCATTGCAAGAGGAACAAATAGTTAAAAGGAAGATAAATTTATGGAGTAGTTTACAGCTTCTCCACCGATTAAACTATTTTCCATTGATGTTAGTCCTTTAATCTATGCCAGCCAGATCGAATTGCACTGCTAAAACTTGCATCCATTATAAATTCTCATCAATTTTGCATCTTGTTTCCATTTCTTCTGTATATTGTGTATATGAACATCTTAGCTAGAACAGAAAAGCTTAGGTTGATATATTGAATGTATATCAACTCCGAGATTCTTTAAAATTATTTCAGGCTAACATCATATCTTAGACTCTGTAAATACTTCATCAATCATTTTTAGGTGGTATGCCATATGCAAACTCACATATGTATGCATCTGGTCCAAACACTGAGAATCCTTCAATTGGACCTCCACCTGTAATATCCAACAAACCACCTCCTTCTAATCCTACCACAAATGAGGTCTACTTGTTATGGGATGATGAAGCAATGTCAATGGTATGTTTTCTAATTCCAACATTCTTTTTTGGACCTTTTCTTCACATTTTGTTACTAAATACTTTCTCCTTGATTCTACATGGCTCCTTAACATGGGATTATCATGCAGGAGGAAAGAAGAATGTCTCTAGCAAAGTATCAGGTGCATGATGAAACTAGCCAGGTAAGTTATTACTACCTTTTGTTTACTCATTCTAATGGATATGCAACTTGGTTGCGAATCCAAATAGGTAGGGGAAAAAGAAAGAAATCCTTGCAGATTTTTTGGGCTATACTTTAATGTACTTTACATTTGATAACTCCATCTGAATCTTGATAATACAGTCTATTATGGAATAATTGCATTTGTGGCTCTTCTGAGTTTTACTACTAGGCCTTTTATCTAATTAATTTGTAGTTATGACACTGGTTGATGGGAAAAAGGATATTCTTCATTCCCATCGTCTCATTTTTAGTGGGGCATCAAACGATTCCAAGTAGGTATTTACATTATTTTTGCTGTTAGTTAGTGTTACAAATCTGACAAGTTTGTGCTGCAAATGACTCGAGGGTTCTCAACCTAGCACCAGGACCATGCAAAAATGTATGTATTGTGTTCTGATTAAGTTTTGAGTTTCTTTTATATGGTATTCATTCTCCCTATTGCTTCTTAATGAGCGTGGGGCTTGGGTGGAACGAGAATATATGCCAGCAGGCTTTTGTCAATACGTAGCATTTGTTGTTATCTGTTTTTGATCAGTGTGGGACCAGAGTTGATGCAGGTCAGCTTTCATTCAGAAGCAAGTTTGCTTCCTCTTGTGCAGTTAGATAATTAAGCATGAAGAGTAGCAATAATCTTCTGGATGACCATATCCGTCGGTCTGATTTATTTGTTCTTGTTGTGTGTTAAAACAGATGAGCTCCATCGATGCAGCTATAGACAGAAGAATATCTGAGAGACGGCTTGCTGGCCGTATGACATTCTAGTATTCCCCAGTGCTGGAAGTAAGTGAAGTCTCTTGCGATTTTAGGACTTTATCATCATCAAGCAGCAGTTTCATTTTGAATGATGCAGTGGTGAAGTCGGTGGTGACGGACTTTGGAAGCCTGGTTGAGTTTTTTGTCGCGGCTGTGGGCAGGTGCAAATGGTGATGGTAGACCATTTTATTGGTTAAACTTAATGATATGAGTTGGATGTTAAAGTGGCAGTTAATGTTGCTAAACAGTTTGACTGGGTTCATAGAAGATCTTCCTCTTGTTCCAAGTAGGGTGTTCCATCTTAATGTAATCCATTTAAAATGATTTTAATTTGATTGTGGAGTAGACAATTTGGATCTTGTAATGGGAAGACATTGATGGCTAGTGTCGAGATGCTAGCGGGGGGTGGTGGTTGTTATAGTTTGTGATAGCATTCCACTTAGGTTAATTCTACTTGTGGAATCCTTGTGCAGCAGCAGCAGTGTGGTTGGCATGCAATCCGTATATGCAATACAATGAATCATGGGGAAATGATAGTCTGGTTCTTCGAAGACAGTGCTGGTTTACAAGGATCAGTTTCTCGAAATCTCTTGTAGTGTTTTAAGGATCTATAAAAGAAAAAAAATAGATTAAAGAATTCTTTTAATTTGAGATTAATCATTTTGATAAATATATAATAGGTATTGTAAATTGGAAGCATAGACTTAGTAAACTTTTAATAGTCGTATGATAAAGGATCCAAGGTGATCTGTCATGATCAAAATTCTTCACAAGTGCCTGCATGATATTATTACAAAATAATATAATGAACTAGACGCTTTAAAGGTATATCTAGTCATATGTCACTCGAGTAACATATGACTATTAAAAGTCAATCAAAATAAGGTTGTCAATCAAAATGATCACAAAAGTCAATCAAAATAGGGTTGTCAAGCCTATTTTAAGCCCTCTATATGTTGTATTAAGCATGAACAAAATCGAAAGATATGGACATACACGAGCATTATATCGAACATCATATTCACAGTTTTGTTCATGACATTCTCCTCTACTTATTCTTTTGACATCTTTATCGAAGCTTTTACAAATGTTGTGTCTTCTCACAAATGTTGTAGCTTCAGTTGTAATGTGTTTCTTCGCTCCCAACTACTCTCTACTGCTATTATTGAGTAGTCGACCTTTGATCCATCATGATATTTCAACTCGCCAATAACTCTGATTTTGGTGTCGGGTCGATCGAGTTGTGCTAAACCTTGTTAGCTCCTACGAATCCTTCAAATGAAAAAAAAAGATCATCTTTGTTATGTATCAGTCTCTCAAACATCTAATGTCGCTTAAATTGGGTGGATGTATGTTAAAGCTTTAATGATTATTGCCTCCTAGATTTTAAAGTTTTTGAGGTCTTTTCTTTGTAAAATTTGTTTATTGATTCCTCTTAGTTATTGCCTCCAAGTAGGTTTACAATGATTTTACGTTCAATTGGTATTCTGTTGGGAAATAAAGTAGATAGTTTACTCTCAATAGCACGATCACTATTGATGAGGAGTTGACGGTTGTTGTCTTCTACTAAGTTTTTTTGAAGGGTTTTTGAACCATTGCATAGCTTCTTTACTAGATTAAATGAGAGAACCAAGGTACTTAGTTTCGTTTATTCTTTTAGGAGTTGAGAATGCAAAGGTTATTCGATTTTGTCCACCTCTTCGAGGGTTATACTTCATGCATCGAGCTGGTTACTAGTCTTCACCTATTCTTTGCTCACACTTCCGAAGTACCCGAAGTATTTGTACTCCTTACATTGAATTAGCTATTGCAATTCATCTCTTCATTGTCATTGAACTTTTTAGAATATAAGAAGTTTTACCTAAAAAAAGTAAAATTTTATCCTAATTTGAAGCAAATCTCCAATCATTTCGGTTGCCTTTGGGATTTGTACTATCTTTTTTTATTATCTCTATCTTCTCGATCTCATTCACGACCAAACACTATCTCTCCATAAGAGAAAGGGATTGATGACTCTATAGAAGTTTCGCCTTTACGACACTATAGCGTTGCCATACCCATGACCCTACTATCCGTCACTTTGCATCTATGTTCCTTTCTTTACGATCGATAGATTCACCTTGCATCTATGTGTTCTCTGAGCAATCTCCCTTGGTCGATGAAAAGATAAATTACAACTCCAATGCATGGCCTCCACCATCATATTATAAGGCTCACGCCAATTCTATTCTCTTTTGCTTCCTTCGTAGCAACGTTTACTTACTCGGCTTTGTCCTTTGACTTGTTGAGTTCCTTCAAATGAATATAAGCTTTAGAGTAGTCCAACTCTTTAATCGCTCCGATCATACCTCTATATGATTAAGTCCCCCTATGGGACTCACTAGTACTTGCACTTGAAATTTCTTCTCAATAGTACACAACCCTCATATATTGATAAGCAAGACTTTCATTCGATTTAAAATTTGATATACGCATGGAAGACTCGTCTCTGCGGTACCATAGCATTTGTTCCTTGAATCCATAGTAGTTCTTATCGTCATGTTGTTCACTGAACTAGAGCTCCTAGTAGCTCCCGATTGTACCTCTGCATGATCAAGTCCTTCGCGAGACCTCTCACGTGTGTCGTATTGTCTTGAATCGTTCTACCATGATCCGCTGTTTTATGTTATCTCCTAGTAATATCTCTATTGTATTCTGATCTTTGTGATATAAACTCGGACTACGATCTCTTTATCTGTGGCCTCTGCCAGCACATCGCAAGGCCTCCACCTCCTCCAATTGTGTTCGTTCCTTTGACATTCGACCTTCGTCCACCTGCTCTCGGGTCATACTTGGATGAAACATGGCTCTAGGACAATCCATCACCTAGCAGCTCTTGAAGTCCACCAATTTCGCTAAAGTTGGTGTACTATTATTTGGATTCTAGGCCTCTACCCTCTAATAGAATCTCCATAGTGCACCACTTCCTTCACTGCAACTCAAGTGATAGCACCACTGCATAATCTTTAAGAGTACTTGCCTCCATGTCCTCTTGCCTCATGCTAAGGCCTTATAATCCCAAGTTTACCTCCGTAAGTTGTGTTGCCTTAGTTCCTCTATCAAATGCTTTGTTGAGATAAGGTGTATGTGCCTTGAAGCTCCCTTCGACTTTGGCACCATGTAAGTTGAGTCCACTGCATCAGAATGAGAGACCTATGGAATGACATGAACCCACTCTTGCCTTTGTAGTATTGAATCTCGTATTTTGATGATGAAACCAATTGATAATTATGTTTATGTTTAACTGCATTTTGAGTAATGCAGGTCTACTCGATCAGGATTAGACAATTAAGGCAGGAGGAATTGACATTGCGTCGGAGGAGATCACGTTAGGATATTAGATGGCAGAAGGCTTCCGACGTCGGGCATCGGGCCAAGAGCGGAATTGCGCCAAGGATATCGGCGTTGCGGAGGTCAACCGCTGATTGGGCAACAAGCCGCAAGAGAGGACGATGCGCCGAAGAATCGGACGAAGCGCCAACCAATGACGTGCCGGGCAACAAAATGTCAATTCGCTTTATAATAATTGTCTAGATCGGAATAGAGTTTTTGCTTGTGTGTGCAGGATTAACTACGATAATGACGAAGACATAAAGCAAAACAAAGTGTCGGAGTCAAGCACGAAGGATTCATTACGAGTTCGAGAGTTCGACGGAAGTCCGAAGGTTCGTCGGGAATGCTGCCGGAACTAGCCAAGAATGAGTAGGGAGCTTGCCGAAGGGTTTTTCGGAAGCTCGCCGGAAGGTTCGTTGGAAGTTCGCGGAGCTCACCGAGAAAGATCGGAGTTTGCCGAAGAAGCTCATCGGAACTCGCCAAGATCAAATCGTGAAGTCTAGGAGCTTGCCGGGAGTCCGCAGAATGGTTTCCGAGAGTTTATCGGAAGACCGCTGGAAGTTCGCCGGAAGCTCGCTGGAAGAAGTCTTGACTTACGAACTTTGTAATAGCTTAGAAAATGTCTTTAAATTCGTAGTTAGCACGTTAATTAGGGTTAGAATTAGGTGTTAATCCTATAACCCAAGTAGGGGCCAATTGGGCCCGAGTTCGGACTGGTTTGGGCCAAGTTTGGAGCCCAACCAGTGAGCTGATTTGGCTTAGGCGGTGGCACCGCCCAGCACCCGAGAGCTAGGCGGTGACACCTCCTGGGCTGGGCGGTGGCACCGCCAGCATCGGGAACATAAGAGAATTCAAATTTTTGGAGCCCAAATTTGAATCATCTTGAGGCCTATAAATACCCCTCAAGTCTCAGCTGAGTAAACAACTTTTTGAGCAGCAAGTGATTGAGAGAAAAGTCTTAGAAGAGTCTTTGCTAGTCTTGTTTTCAATTTGCTAGTGTTCACCTCCTTCTTTCTTGCTGAAAATCTGTAAGAGAGTGAACCGCTTGTAAAAGTTGTAAGAGGGGTATTTACCCTTCCCTTTCAAGAGATTTGCTAGTGGAAGGTGGGAGCCTCATCGAAGAGGGGCCTCGCAAGTGGATGTAGGTCATTTGACCGAACCACTGTAAAATCGGCATAATCTCTGGTTTGCATTTACTTATTGTCATTTATATTACTACAAACCATTTGCACTTTAATGCTATACCGCTTTGTCTCCGTCTTACTTATCTCTTCAAGTTAAAACGCAATCGAAACATTTTTAAACGAAAATGTTGCTTTTATCGTACGAAGTTTCCGAAAAGTGTTTAAATCGTGAAAAGTTTATCGCACTTCACCGCTGCACTAATTCACCCCCCCCCCCCCCCCCCCCCCCTCTTAGTGCCGCTCCGATCCTAACAATTGGTATTAGAGCCACGTTTTTCTACCTTGGTTTAACACCCAAATAGAAATGGCTCTTTACGGCTTTCAAGAGGGTCACTCTCTCATTTGTCCTCCCTTTTTCAATGGGACGGACTACACTTATTGGAAAACTCGAATGAGAGTTTTCTTACTTTCTTTGGATTTGAATTTATGGCACATAATCGAAAATAGATTTGAAATGTCTTCTCTTCCGATGAACCATTGGAATGATTTGGAGAAGAAGATGTTTTCTTTAAACGCAAAGGCTATGAATGCCTTATTTTGCGCTTTGGACAAAAATGAGTTCAATCGGATTTCTTTGTGCGAAATGGCTTTCGACATATGGCACACTCTTGAAATCACACACGAAGGCACTTCTAGAGTCAAAGATTCGAAAATCAACATTTTAATGCATGATTTCGAGCTTTTTCGAATGAAGCCGAGCGAAACCATTGTTGACATGTACACCCGTTTTACGGATGTCGTCAATGGTTTACAAGCTCTTGGCAAATGTTTCTCGAATTTTGAACTTGTTAGTAAAGTTTTACGATCACTTTCTAAAGCTTGGGAATCAAAAGTAATGGCAATACAAGAAACAAAAGATTTAAATATTTTTTCACTTGAAGAACTTATCGGCTCATTGATGACATATGAAATGGTGCGCAATGCACATGATGAACACAATCAACACTTGAACCACCTTCCAAAGAATAGGAAGGATTTGGAACTCCGGACAAATGAATACCACTTGAGCGATGACTCAAGTGATATGGACAATGATGAACTTTAATTTCGGACACCAAATCTTAATAAATTTATTAAACAAAAATCTAAAATAAACAATAAACAAAAATAAAAAATAAACAAGGAAGAGGCCAAAGAAGAGGAAGGCAACCAAGGATGAATCAAAAACTTCCAAAGGTGAAACGGCGAATTGGGCTTTGACAGGCTTCGACTACAAGGTAAGTAACTCAACTCTCTTGAATTATTTTGAAATTACTTGATGTTTTCCATGATGCATTTTCTCTTTTCTTTTGAATAATTATTTTTCTTGAAAATTGTATGTTTTATGTTAATAGAATAAAATGTTAGATTTAAATAATCATATATATGTGCTTGAGAAGTAAGAATGTGTATTTTGATGATTTCCATATTAACCTTCAATGATGATGCATGGTTTTTATATGGAAGGCTTAATGATTTTTTTTTAAACCTTGTCTTTGGTTTTCAAACATGATGTATGTTTTTGAAATAAGAACAAAACTTGAGCATGCTAATATAAAGTCAATCACATAAATTAAAACTAAATAAGTTTTAGTTATCTATAAGAATCATTCAAAATATGTTCAATGAAACCATTGCATAATGATGTAATGAAAACATTAAACATTTTGAAACCATGTTTTAGTGTCATGCATAATGATCATGCTTAATAAATTTTGAAATTATGCATATGAATCTTGTGATTTATGAATTATTGATTTTTACCATAATGAAAGTGCCTTATTAATCTTTGTTGTAATAAATCTTACACTTTCGGTTTTAAACATTATACATGTTTTTATTTGGTATAAGTGAAATAAAATCATCTGAATTGAAACAACTAAAAAGAGAAAAATATTTTTTCCTTGAAAAATTATTTTTCTCTATCCTATTGATCTTGATGTTTATTATGATAAATCTATGTATACCATTTTGAATCTCTTGAAAGTAATGTTGATATTTTGATGATTTTGATGATTTAAATTTGAAATGAGTTTTATCAAAATCATGATATTGATTTCTTGGAATAACATGAGATTACCTTTGATGATCATTTGGATTCATGGAATTTTGGATTCATGACTTGGTCTTACATTTGTTTATGAGATGGTTGAAATCTTTATACGTTTGAATTCTTCCCTTCTCCTTTCAATTTATGCATGTAATATGTTAAAGATTTAAAACCATGTTTTGGTATCATGCATATCTAAGAAATATTGATGTGACAAATTGAATAAGTTGAAAATGAATGATGATTTTTCTCTTGAATATAACTTGTGATATTTTTTATATAAATCATCATTTTGATTTCTCGACATTCGATACATGAGATTTTATTATAAATCAAAATTTCTCATTAATCGATCTTCTACGATTTTACTTGATATTCTCTTGAGAGGATATTTTCTAAATGAATCATGATTTTTCTTGATTTTTCTTTTAAAACAAGATCTCTTCTTTGTACTCCTATGATTTTTCTTGATATTTTATTTAAAAAAAGATATTTACTATATGAATCATGTCTTTTGGTATTCAAATGATTTTATCTTTCATGACATGATTTCTTTGTATTTATGGCTTGCATGGCTTGAAATGTTTTGGTATAATGCATGCAATGATGAAATATTCATAAAGTTAAAATGATGTATGCAATACTTATGATAATGATGTACATGATGTATTTATTGCATATGATGTGTATCATGAATGCTTTAAATGATGAATGTTTGGTATCATGATCAACATGTTGATAAATGCTTAAAAATTTTAATGTTTGAGTATCATGTATGATATGCTTATTAATGATGATTGATTTATTTTTCGGTATCGTGCATGAAAAATAAGGTTATTGAAATTATGTATGTTTTAATTTAAATATATAATGATGCACAAATAAGAATGATACTTACCTTTGTCATAATATGAAAATTGATATAAGGGTCTTCCCTTCTTTTTGACAATGACAAAGGGGGAGCAAGAATTTCTAGCGTGGACATCATGAAAAGAGGCAAACTAACTAGCTTGCACAATTCAAGATGAAAGCAAAAATTGCACTTCTCAAAAGAGAAGATGCAAATGTAACATTTGCCAAATTGTTTGCTTACCTCATGTAAAACATTATCTCTTGCTAGTTTGGAATTTTTACTAGCTTGTATGTTGCAAAACTTGATCACTTTTTCAAACATTTTGCTAGCTTACACTTTGCAAAAAAGCAAAAATGACACTTCTAGAAGAAAGAGCTTGTTATTTTGAACATCACAAGCTTGCCTATCTTAAGAAACAAAAATTGCAAACGTGCTATCTTGCCTATCTCAAGAAGCAAAACTTGCAACTTGCACATTGCAATAGGAAGCAAGAATTATGAGCTTACACAAGAAAGCTATCTTGTATTTGCTTTCGAAATTTTTGCTAGCTTGTATATTGTGAAACTTACATATCGTAAAAATTGCAAGCTTGTAGTCTAAAGAGAAGCAAAAAGTTGCTATCTCAAAAGAAGCAAATGTGCTATCTTTCCTATCTTAAGAGGCAAAAATGCTAACTTGCACATCTAACAAAACTTGACAAATTTGCATATTTCAAGAAGCAAGAGTTGCTTTCTTGAACATCTCAATATTGCTAGCTTGCATGATGCAGAACTTACTATCTTGAACATTACCAAAAGTGCTATCTTGTATGCTGTAAAACTTGCATATCTAAAACTTGATAGCTTGAATGTCCTAAGCATGATGCATTACTTGCTAAAGTTTCTAGCTTCAAAACTGCATGATGATAAAACTTAATATTATGTTTTTCATGCAATGAGTTGAACTTATATTACAAATACAAAGAATAGTTGTACTTCTCCTTTTTGTTGATGACAAAGGGGGAGAAGTATGTTGATGACATGATATGCATAAGTTTATGCATATGTTCATGATGATGTGTTGCAAGTATTCATGATGAATATTGCAATGACTTGAGTTCAGTTTGAATTCAAGATTATATCAATATGGCATATTGATAGGAGGAGTTTGTTTAAACTCCGGGAGTCAAGTTTAACTCCGTCATCAATTGGTTGTCATCATAAAAAAGGGGGAGATTGTTGAATCTCGTATTTTGATGATGAAACCAATTGATAATTATATTTATGTTTAATTGCATTTTGAGTGATGCAGGTCTACTCGATCAGGATTAGACAATTAAGGCAGGAGGAATTGACGTTGCGTCGGAGGAGATCACGTTAGGATATTAGATGGCAGAAGGCTTCCGACGTCGAGCATCGGGCCAAGAGCGGAATTGCGCCAAGGATATCGGCGTTGCGGAGGTCAACCGCTGATTGGGCAACAAGCCGCAAGAGAGGACGATGCGCCGAAGAATCGGACGAAGCGCCAACCAATGACGTGCCGGGCAACAGAATGTCAATTCACTTTATAATAATTGTGTAGATCGGAGTAGAGTTTTTGCTTGTGTGTGCAGGATTAACTACGATAACGACGAAGACATAAAGCAAAACAAAGTGTCGGAGTCAAGCACGAAGGATTCATTGCGAGTTCGAGAGTTCGACGGAAGTCCAAAGGTTCGTCGGGAATGCTGCCAGAACTAGCCAAGAATGAGTAGAGAGCTTGCCGAAGGGTTTTTCGGAAGCTCACCGGAAGGTTCGTTGGAAGTTTGCGGAGCTCGCCGAGAAAGATCGGAGCTTGCCGAAGAAGCTCATCGGAACTCGCCAAGATCAAATCGTGAAGTCTAGGAGCTTGCCGGGAGTCCACAGAATGGTTTCCGAGAGTTTATCGGAAGACCGCTGGAAGTTCGCCGGAAGCTCGCTGGAAGAAGTCTTGACTTACGAACTTTGTAATAGCTTAGAAAATGTCTTTAAATTCGTAGTTAGCACGTTAATTAGGGTTAGAATTAGGTGTTAATCCTATAACCCAAGTAGGGGCCAATTGGGCCCGAGTTCGGACTGGTTTGGGCCAAGTTTGGAGCCCAACCAGTGAGCTGATTTGGCTTAGGCGGTGGCACCGCCCAGCACCCGAGAGCTAGGCGGTGACACCTCCTGGGCTGGGCGGTGGCACCGCCAGCATCGGGAACATAAGAGAATTCAAATTTTTGGAGCCCAAATTTGAATCATCTTGAGGCCTATAAATACCCCTCAAGTCTCAGCTGAGTAAACAACTTTTTGAGCAGCAAGTGATTGAGAGAAAAGTCTTAGAAGAGTCTTTGCTAGTCTTGTTTTCAATTTGCTAGTGTTCACCTCCTTCTTTCTTGCTGAAAATCTGTAAGAGAGTGAACCGCTTGTAAAAGTTGTAAGAGGGGTATTTACCCTTCCCTTTCAAGAGATTTGCTAGTGGAAGGTGGGAGCCTCATCGAAGAGGGGCCTCGCAAGTGGATGTAGGTCATTTGACCGAACCACTGTAAAATCGGCATAATCTCTGGTTTGCATTTACTTATTGTCATTTATATTACCGCAAACCATTTGCACTTTAATGCTATACTGCTTTGTCTCCGTCTTACTTATCTCTTCAAGTTAAAATGCAATCGAAACTTTTTTAAACGAAAACGTTGCTTTTATCGTACGAAGTTTCCGAAAAGTGTTTAAATCGTGAAAAGTTTATCGCACTTCACCGCTGCACTAATTCCCCCCCCCCCCCCCCCCCCCCCCCCTCTTAGTGCCACTCCGATCCTAACATATAGGAGTTATTATGCTCCTTGATTTGTATTGAGTTGATGATGGCCCTCACGCCCATCATTCTACGGGTCATCTCTCTATTGAGTTCAATCTTTGTATTGACTCTAAGTATGCCTTCGTTTGGTGTTACCTTGGGTCGCTCCTCATCACATTACCCCATGTGACACTTGATCTCATAATATGTCCACCAACGCATTACCCCATGTGAGATCATTTGGTGACTCCTCATCGCTCATTCAGTCCATTGAGCTTTGTGGAGTTATTGTCTTAAAGTATTTCTCCTCAACCTGTACGGTTCGTTGCACATGATTCTCTCTCTCGAGAACCAGAACTTATCCCTTTTGGATATATGTCATATTGGAGCAACTTCTCTCTTCACATCCTTCCCTCTGGAAGTTTCAGATACCACTATCCCTTTGGATTATTTTGCCTTGCTGAACAAACTATGTAATATTCTATCCTCGTAAACTCACTTGCTAGATTGTAACTCTTTATTAATACAACCCTTGTTGCACCCCTCAAGGCCTAGAAATATGTTGAACTCACTGCATACTTTAGCTTCCAATGGATGTATCATTCTCATGTCGAAGAGAAAGTTTTAATACTTTATAGCATCGAGTTTTGGTCGTCATAGGATTGCTAAGGAGGGTTTATCGTCTGCATTCAAGTTGTCTTGAGCATGATCTCATCCTTTCCCAAGCATCTCACATGTCTTAAGCATCGTCAAAGTTTAGTTGCCAACTTCGAGTCGTAACTCGAACTTAGTCATCCCAACCTTATGTGCTACATAATTTTCTTAACTCGCATGTCCTCGTGGTGCCTCTTACATAAAGGGTTGGCTATTCTTTTGAATATCAATCTCGAATGCTGGTTCCTCTGTCCAACTCCTTTCCTTATATCTCAATGCTCATTTCCACTAAATAATTGTGCATGCAAGCTGCCCTCAATGTAGCCCTACTAAATCCCCCATGTTTGTATGCTAAGTGTTTCTAAATGTGCTCGTCTTGCCCTGATACTATATGTTATGGACTTAACTGGTTTTATCTAAGTTATGAAACACTCTTACGTGTCCGTCCACAAAGGGTTAACATTTCCCAAACCTCTTATAGTCTCTTAAGGACTTACAAAAGAGAAGACAAGTTAAAGAAAACATTTAATTCGGGATCCACAAGCAGTCATTTCAACAAACACATGATAAGCAATGCTAATTATAAATATAGACATTGTAAACTTTAAACAGTCGTACGATAAGTGAACCAATGAGGTCCATCGTGATCAAAAGTCCCCACAAGTGTCCACATGACACTTGTGTTAAACAAGCCAACGAATCAGCCATAGACACTATCCCAAAGGCCCATCCAATCATGTGCCACACAGGTAGCTCTTGAGTGTTCTGTTAGTTGACACTCAATATCACTCGACGAAGCTAAAAAACTCTCAAAATATTTCTAGACGATTTTGCCTCTACATGACGATTACATATAATTTATTTTTATAATTCTAAAATAACTATAAAATTTAACTAAAATAAGACTATCGAACTTATTACAAGCTCTCGGACACACACAAATATATTATAAGTATTATATGAAATACGTTGTTAATAGCTTAGCTTCGTCCGTGATATCGTTGCCATCGGATGAGGAGCTCGACGGATTGCTTCGCCTGCTACAGATCTCACCATCCTTTCTCGAGCATCGACTTAAAAAACCGAGCTTTGGGCCCCCCTTAGTAGTGTGGCAAAAGCAATGGGTGGTTTTGCATGTGCATTTCTATTGCACCATTAACGACCGGTGCGTGGGTGTCGGAAGTTCACGGTGTGAGCCGAAACCATCTATCCCAAACCAGACCGAACCCAACTCGGCTCGGCTACTGACAATTTGCCAATTGTAGAAACAACGAGTTGACAATTTGCCAATGGTTTGGTTACTCCACAGTTTCGATCCCACCCCGAGTTGGAAAACAAATAATTTTCCAAGATCTTCTTAATTAATTTATTTATTTATTTGTATACTGTTGATACATACTTTCTGATTATGTTGATAGACAAATCCGGGATATAGTTGTCGTGGTAACAAAGCAAAGCTTTTGAAATCTATAGTGGCCAATGGAGAAACACACATCTTCGTATCTCCAGAAACGTCGATCTCGCACAGCTTTTGACTATTCTCATAAGCCTGGATTTATTTTACGAAACAGACAGGAGGATCGAGATCTGGAACAAGAATGAATAATCCTATAACCTAAAATTGATTTATAAGAATCTTGAATATATTACTATTAATTTTAACCTAAGTATTTTAACCAGTTATTAAAAACCAACAAAATTGATAATTTTTAATCTAAATATTTTAACCAATGATTAAAATCAAATAAATTTGATAAACTAATTAACCCATCCTGCCATTTCTCCCTTGGAAATATATACATTTGCATCTTCAAACGCGGGTGGGTGTCAAACTAATTACGCTTTGAGATTTGATCAAGAACAGATCATTCTGCCTTTTTTCTCTAATTTTATAGTGTGGACATGTCTCAGTTAAAATTGCATATAATTCCTCTGATCTGTGAAGCAGGAAACATAAAAGGCATCAACTAAAGCAGAAAACATTAATCATCACAGGACACAACATGGATCCGAGACCAGGAATAGATGAAGATGAAACCCCTGAAGGCATCTAACCCAAAACAAAAAAAGGCTGAGAATTCAGAAACTATATCAGACTATTCAAAGAGATGCACCTTACAAACAGCCTTCAAATGTTTTACGACTGAACAAAATTTGACCTGATCTCCAAGCAATTGTTCATTCAACTATCACATGCTTCAATCCTCCTCGGTTGTAGCTTGGTATTCAGAAATTTTTGTTGTGCGCTGCTGCTTTAGTTGTAAGTTGCAAAATTTTTGGTATTCACAGTCCATAAGCATACTGCAGTTGCAAAATCTCATCCACCTCTCGTTATACTCGTGGATATAGCCCTAACATCTATGTCCTCGAATTCTCCTGTAATCCTGCAAAATAATGTGGCAGTGCAGTTAGTATCTCCAGTATTGCTCAAATTTAAGGTTAAAACTCTGAAAAAGTTTGTAAGTTTCTGTTGTGTCAGAAAATGGAAAAAATGGAACCTTAGGTACAGGAAGAATTTTAAGTATAGTTCTTTATTTTTTATTTTTTTTATTCTAAGTATACTTGCTTCCAATCACATGTTAGTCCAACAAAATGAGCACAGCTTTCAGCTCAATGCAATGTAGATATCTGGTACCACCACCACCCATGGTCTAAAACCAATGAGCATAGAATCCAGCTCGATGCAATTCGCTATCACCATTATTCTCAATTTGAAATTTTGCAGGGCAAAAATCTACAAGACATCAATGGTCATAGTTGTAGGTGTTGGAACTTAATTTAGAAATTGCATCACATACAGTATAATTGCATGAACTCCAAACCTTTTACATTTAAGCGTGAAGGTAACCAAGTGCAACAAGCTTACTCAAGGCAACCACCAGGCAGGAAACAATTGCATTGTAGATAGCTAGGAATGCAATTTGGATGGGTCCCCCCAGATTTGACCTGAACACAACCTGATACTGGACCAGACTTGCACAAAAATACTTATGGTCTGGGGCTTGGTTCCATTCAAGGAAATTTCAACCCAACTAAATCTGGGTTAAGCACAGGTTCCAAGGCTGGGCTAGCTGACCCAGCTTAGCTAATTAAATGTATAAATATTATATACGAGCTCAATTCATTACCACTAAAGTCGCCTCAGTCCAAATAATTTTATTTATGCTAGATAATGATGGACTGGTTGTAACTATTTTGGACTATGTTGTTACCTAAACATTCTATTGTTAATTTGCTTAATGTCTTGTGTTGATATTTTGATAGTTGTGGCGATAATTTAAGTCTTCCGAAACTGGTGAAAGTTAATTTGCTCACGTTTCTGCAATGGTGAAGGTTAATTTGCTTGCCTGTTGGTGATAAATGTTGTAATATGTAAGGCTTAGTTTGAACTTAACAGCATATCTGATATGGTATTTAGTGTCACTAAAAGTTTCTTTTCTTCTTTTTTCTCTGATGTTCTTTAACAGTGGTGCAACTCAAGCAGGTTGGGGCGGGGCGGGTTGACACATGCTTAGTCTTAACCCAATCAAAGCCTACCCAAACCCAACCTATTTTTACCCCAAGCAAAACCCAACCCAATCCCTAACCTGAGCCCCCTTTTGCCACATCCAACACAACCTCAATTATCCGAGTGCATGTAACATGGGCATGCATTCTGCGAAAATGCTAAATCTCAACAAGCCAAATGACGAGTTTCATTCAACTTTTCCACAACAGAATGCTGATAGCATGAATAGAACTCAACACCTGTTGGAAATGACAGTATGCCTAAATAATCTAGGATTGGAGGGGAAAAATCATGCAAGAGAGATTTTTTTTTGAAAAAATGACTACTTATCTTCAGCAGTGACCATAAAATGTTATTTCTATCATCTCAGGTTCAACCACATGAATCATTTTGTTTATAGCTTGTTCCAAAAGACCTACTGCATATACCTCTGGTTTCTTCAACTAGTCTATTGAGATGACATGACCAATTAAATTTGACAATAAAAAAGAACATATAGTCACACCAAACAATGACTGTCTACAGCTCTTGACTATGATTTATAATATTTATAAGTTCCATTAAGTTATACAACTTAAAAGTCACACAAAACATGACCAAATATAGTCAACAAAACTTATCAGCTGGTCCAGTAGGGGAAATAAAAAGCATGTGGTGAATTAGGAAACCTATCAAGGTCTATCATGTGCATGAGGTCCAAGGCCAGCAAACCTTCAGTTGGTGACATTATGTTAAAGAACAATATTGAAGAAAAAAAGAAGTTGACAAACAATTATGGACCTTCCTATGATAAAAGAAATTATTGTTATTATTTAATCAATATAAAACATCAAAAATTGGCATAAGGAATTTAATAAACTTAATTGAACACAAAGCAAGCAATAAATGCTTATTAGGCATGTTAGAAATTGCACGGATCAACAAATTATATACCTATTGTATGACAGAAAAGCATCTCCAATAGTCCCAACGACCTTATTTCGTACCTTCCGAACACAAACCTGAACATGTATATATGTATATAAACAACACATGAATCAAATTTTGAAGTAAATAAGGAACTACAGAGAAGTAAATCAAGAACAGTGAAAAGTGAACCTGAACACCATCAAGAGGGCCAACTTTTGCATCTCGATTGCGATGAATGACAATTCCATTGTCACATTTGTTTATAAAATGAGCGCTTCCACTGATATCATACATATTAGGTGGACCACCCGTCCAGTGTTGTAGCTGAACAAATGTTTGCTTTCAGAAGACAATAGCATATACATTGAACAACATAATATTGTACATCGGAACATATACCTGTCTTGGATGGGCTACAAACCATACATGACAGGAGTAGTGCTGGGCAAAGCGCTTGATCATAGAAAGCATTTGGCTCACATACTCTGTTTCAGTTCTGTTACAGAAAATACAGAATTGAATAGACTAGCTCCAGATGGAATGAGTGAGCTACTTCAAAGTTCAAACAAAAAGAATATATTGTTTACAGCTATTAATGGCAATCACTTGAAGCCTGGAAACATATATATAATGCCCGGCCGCATCAAATAATTTAAAAGAACGAAAAAACTCAGACATGAGAAAGCAAACAAAAATAATTTAGTACTACTACAAAGATGCTCACTGATTTGGAGGACGTTGGTGATCAAGCTCATTGTATGGATCAATAACAAGTCCACGGACACCATATCGAAGAACAGCAGCTTTAGCAAGTCGAAGCACCCACTTGATCGATGGAAGACAATCATCCTCGCACCTACCATGATAACAAAAAAACAATCAATCAGTAAGAAATAAACATCAGCAACAAGTCACACCTTGACACGGTAACTATACAAAAGGATAAAGTCATGGAGTTCCTTTTGCGTCATGGATGAATATAAATAACTAAATTTGTCTGGCAAGTTGTACATGTTTCAGTGTAGAAACTCACCGAATCAGGTGAAAAGTATCATTGAGCCATTTTTTTCCTTGTTCTAACTCCTGAACGGTCATGCGCTCAGTAGATCCACCATAGCTTAGCATAGTCAAAAGAAGGAATTACTTAGGAACAGTAAATTAAAGAACCTTAAGAACTAACAACCAAGTAAATACCAAAGGAGACAATACTGAACAACTCCATATTCAGCAGAAAAAAGCTATTAAAAGAGCAGCTTATGTCCAAGGAAAAACTTATATAAGCACAGTTTCACAATAGTAAATCAAAAATACTGAATGCAAGATTGAAACATGAAAGATCATTAAGAAAGATGTAGTAAGGTGTCTGATTGATGAGTTAAACCAAAATTTGACTTCAATCATCTAAAGTTTGCTAAAATATTAGATGAGATAAAGAACATATAGAGGTTCAACTAAAAATGAAGAAAGAAAACCAAAACATGCAAAGAAAGATAAGTGCATGCACTACATTAATATCAACATGAGTATGTTCCAAGTGATCTCTTTTTCCTTGTTCTTCTCACACGGGAAACCATCAACCTACTACCCCAACAACCAAAATACATGCACATACAGAAATAAAATAAAAAAAGAAAAACATTTTCTGAAACTAATATTCTGAATATCTGCAAACATTGGAAACTCAGGAAGGTCGATGCTTTTCACCAACTATATTATTCAATTTTGGGCCATTTATGAAGGAGAACATCATGAGACAGCAGCCAAAGTAGAAGTGTCAAGCAGGTCAATGCTTTAATTAAATTACCAACAATTAATTATTAAAAGCAGCAGAGTTATGCCAACAAAGAACAAAGTTAATCATGGCCCAGTTCCGATGGGAGATGACCAGCATTTAAATTTGATGCTTACGGTTGTTTTGACCTCTAGAATGCATGCTGAATTTCCCTCTGTGGCCAGCATAAGCAAATTGTTTGCCTTCCAAAAAGTACGGGACAACTTTAGGATAAGCAACAGAGAGGTAAAGACATTCTGCACTTTTTGTGTGCGATGATGGCATATTAATTGTGCATTCACCTTTTTAACCTTCTCTTCTCTGTGCTTACCCTTGCAGACGAATATTACTTGAGTACAACACGCCTTTTAGAGAATCCTAGCTAAGGACATGACAAAGCAACGATATAATAACTTATATGCATGTAAAACAAAACGGTCAAACACATTATAGGCAGTGTTGACAACTTTTGTCAACAAGATTTATTCACTTCAAAATGATGCCTTGAATTCATCAGGTGAATGCTTTTTGTATACAGTAACTAGGGTGGATTAAATTGGCCTTCAAATCTGCATAATCTTGTCCCAACTATGGCAATGAGACTATTTATTCAACTTGACTTTTTAGATTAGCTTTAAGCCCATATGCAACAATATTAATCAAAGTCTTTCAAATCATATGGAATCTGTGAACATAAGGTCCCGGTCCAAATGGACTGCAGTCCGAATTCTGATGCATGCCCTAATAATGTGTAAGTTTAACCAAAAGCTCAAATAAAGAGAACAAATGAAATTGCCCCAACAAAACAAAAGCAAACAATACATCCATCTTGTTGTAGTCTAAGAAATAGAGATATGCTTCAATTATCCAAAAGGAAGGATACAAGTATCATAGATCCAAGTTAACGGTGGGACAGATACAACATAAAATTTCATTATACCTTGCATCGAAGAAGGGTTTCCTAATGTGTTTTTCCAAAAGCTTCCTTGCATGTTCTCGAACCTAAAGACCAACATCTTGAATGATCGAGATACAATAAGATAAATAGAACTTAATGATTCACAAATCAGACCTTGTTTTCCATTGAACAGAGCGCAAATTTCCATTTATCGTTTTCATTGATATTACATAACAAAGCATCAATCCACTCACTTTTGCCAGAATTGGGAACACCTGTTATTACAGTCAACTCTCCAGGCATAACCTGCTCAAGAAAAAATCGTTGTTCAAAATATACAAATTAACTTGAAGGTCTTATATAATCCATACTATAATGATTCCTTAGTTTTCAAAGAAATTAAGTCCTCAAGTTTCAAAGACACCATCAAATCATTCCTCCAACCACCTGCTAATTCAGAGAAATAGTATAGAAAGTAAAAATAATAAAGCCAACAACAAGACCATCAGATAAGATTTTAATGGATGTCAAAATGACAAAGTAGAATAAAAGAAAATCAGCACTGACAATATCAAACTAGAATTAGATGGTTCATGTCAAAAAAGACTTACGAATAAATGTTATGTAGGATGATATGGAAAACAAGGCCTGAAAAACCTCATTCAAGAGAAAATTTGGATAAAATCTTTCCCGGGATAATAGACACAAAGTTGGTATTAATAACCATCAATCAGATTTCTTCAGCTTCTAAAAAAAACACATGGACAACCTTACTTTAAAATAATGATCGATATGGACCCAATTATCATATAAAACAGTAAAATAAGATTTGACAGAGTTTAGAGACTTATCGAATGATGATAAGCTAGGATGCCTATAAGAACAATAGCATGCCAGAAAAAGGGGAGCTGAAGTGGTTAGATCTATACCCCGAAATGCACCCAGCATAGGAGCCTATGGTTCCATTCCTTTTGTTGCTGGAGGTCTGCCCTTAAGAAAGACATAATGGCATTTACAGGCAACTTATATTTTTTTAGTAATTTCTTATTTACTCTTTAAAAATTAATCTAATCAAATATCTTTGTGTTTATTCCTTATTTTTCAATAAGACATTCTACTTTTAACACGAAATTCTACTTCTAGCATGAAAAGTATCCTCCTTTTGACCAAATTTGGCCCTTGTGCATCACACAGTTTTACTTGAGAACTATCATTTTCAAACATTTGCTTCCACAAACCCAGAATGAGATGCATGTTACAGTCACCATATTAAAATTCACAATAGGCGTCATTTCAATGAACCCAAAGGTAACCATGAAATAGCCAATCTCAATGTAAGGTAATCTACAATCATTTCTGCGGTGATAGAGAAAAGCTAAGAACAAAATAGAATATGCAAGAGCAGCTGTTGCTATGTTTTCCCAGTCTTCAACACAATTATTTGACCTTAGTTGTTTGTTTTTTCTTTTGATGGCCTCATAGCCATAAAACTGAAATATGTTTGTTTATTGGTCTCAAGGTAACCATCTTTTGATGATTGCACATGGTTGGCACATGGCATGGCGATCTATATACACCAGTATTTTGAGCAGTAGAGCTTTTTTGTTCTCTTAAACATGCTAACTAGAAGTGTTAAAAATTGATATTGTCAACTCAAAGTGAAACAATATGGACATTGTGGCTCATTGTTGTTGTTGAACTTAAAGGGGAACAGTTGAAACAGTCAAGTTCTACATGTTTATGGAAGCAAAACTCATTTATAAATTCAATTCATGCAAACTGAATAATATGCATTATATGTGGTCTTTAACAAAAGAGAAGCTCTAAAAATATCTATTAGGATACCATTCTCGGATGACCAAAATACGCAGGTAATCTATAAATAAACTATCAACATGAGTTGTGGTTATACATTACTCACATGTATAGTGCAGAATCTATTGATCCTAACCAAAACTTCCAGTGTAAACAATAAAGCATCTGATTTTAAAATTAAAATATAACCTTTACCACGTCTTCTCGGAAAAAAAAAAGGCCATCAAGGTAAAATTCTTACATTATACAATTCATCTAAACCTCTCCAACCTGTAGAAACACCAAGCTCAAATCCATGAGTCTGGTGATAATATGCATCAACTTCATGGAAGAAATCACTGAACTGAAATAGACCCCTTATAGGATACAATTCAGAATTCTCAACAACTTTCTTTAGAGCATCTGGTCCATAATGAATTAGAACCTGAATGAAAGAGTAACATGCTAAGTTTCGACAACAAAGTGAGAAAACGTCAAATTCAAGTTTTTACTTGCTTATACAGAAAAAATTTATTATTACTCATGATGTTTTTTAAGTGAACACATTCCACAAAATAGAAGTGGCCACAGGGCCCTTTGGATCAGACAACAGTTATCCAAACACATGGATATGCATTCAAATGCATGCATACACAATGCATCCCACCCCTAGTCCTTCCCACTTCAAATGAACAATGAATCATGGATGAATCGATCAAAACTCTTCTTCAGTAGGATATAGGATGCCTAAAGTGCCATGAAATACAAATGCCTTACTGAAAATAAAATGGATGCTGCAAATTTTAAGTAACCAGCTTTGATATCTTAAATAATGTAAAAAGAAAATAAAAACTAGTAATCTCGATATAAGCATCTCAAAGTGCATATATAAAAATACATTGTATTAGGTCAAGCTAAAATGACTAAGCAAGCATGATAAAAAGCAACAAACCATGGTTTGCCTTACTGGCCCATACCGATGTACCAATCAGATATCGATATAGTACGTACCAAGCTGTACCAAGTGTATCGACACACGGTATCAGTGATTTAAAAAGCGCTAGGCGCTAAAAGGCGCTAAGGTCCAAAAACGCCCGAGCGAAGCGAGACGCTAAAATATAAAAATATATAATATAATTAATAAATATAATTATTTAAATTTTTAAATTAAAATATGCTATTAAATTAAGAAAATCTATTAATAGTATTGAAAATTAATAATTTTAAATAAACCTAACAATATTAACAGTATACAGTATACTGTTAACAGTATACTGTATCCTATTAACAGAAGGAGAAGGAAGTGTAAGGGGGTGCTAAGCCTGCTGACTGAGTAAAGAGGAAGCGACAGCGGCAGCGGAGTGTAAGGAGGCAGCGGCGACAGCGGCAGCGGCGAGCAGCGGGAGCAGAAGCGGCGAGCAGCGGGAGGCGCGAGCGGCGACAGCGGCAGCAGGAGCGGGAGCAGGAGCGGCGAGCAGCGACAGAGGCAGCGTTTGTGAGCAGCGACAGCGGCATCGGGAGCAGGAGCGGCGAGCAGCGGGAGGTGCGAGCGGCGACAGAGGCAGCGTTTGTGAGCAGCGACAGCGGCAAGCAGCGGCAGCGGGAGCAGGAGTGGCGAGCAGCGGGAGGCGCGAGCGGCGACGGAGGCAGCGTTTGCGAGCAACGACAACGGCGAGCAACGAGATCGGGATCGGGATCGGGCACGACAGTGGCAGCGGCGAGGGTTAGGGTTGGGTTCTCACTTATATCGATTTTAGTTGGTTCGATTGAACCAACTAACCATCAGAGACCGAACCAGACCTAAAATCCTGGTTCGGTCGCCTTGGTTAACCCAGGCGCTCGCCCGAAGCACCCAGCGCCTGGGCTCGGGCGAGCGCCCAGGCGGCACTTGTTTGAAGCGCGCCACCTGGGAGATTAGTGGGGCGCTCGGGCCTCGCCTCGCCTCGCCCGAGTGCCTAGGCGAGCACCCGAGCGCCTTTTTAAATCACTGCACGGTACATGAGAGCATACTGATGTACCACCTATATCAATCCTCTATCGGATCGGTACATATCACCTGTACCGGGCGGTATACCACAGTACGATGGACCTTGCAACAAACAAAGATGGCCATTAAATTTTGTTTCCAAGGATATTGGATACATGCATATAACAAGAGATGTGTATAACCATCAAAGTGTTACAAACATGCAGACATCCATATAGGTGTGTAAAGTGTATATCTCTATCAATACATTCATTTTCATGTGTAAAGTCATGTATATCTCTGTCCATATATTCATTTGCACATGGATGCACATGCATTCATACCAAGGTTTAAAATACTGCTGCTATTTATCATCCAACAGCCAACCAAGAAACTAGGATTCCTTTTCTTTTATTTATGATAGTTGTTACACAACTCTCTCTCTCTCTCTCTCTCTCTCTCTCTCTCTCTTAATTCTCCCCTCTTTATCAAGGATTGTCATTTTGCATACTAGACCCATATCAATCTCTGGCTAGACCAGTACATACAGATGCACCGACACATGGTACATCGGTGTGTACGGGTGTTTCAAAGACGAAGAAGAAAGAGAAGAGAAAGGCACAAGGGAGAAAGAGGAGGAAGAGTAAGGAAGAAGTAGGAAGAAGAGGAAGGAGGAAAACAAAGAGGAAGAATGAGAGGACGTGGTGGAGGAAGAAGAAGAAGGAGAGGGCACAATGGAGGAAGAGAAAGGAGAGAGTGTAAAGGGGGAAGAGAAGGGAAGAAAAAGCATACTCATCAGTGGCGCATGACGGACGACGACCGATAATGGGCAGAAACATGAGGCGAAATGGCTCACGTTCATCTGAGGAGGGCTTGCAAACATAGACCCAAAAGCATGTTTATTAATTTTTTTCTTTTAGTGGTTCCGACCGAACCACCCTAAACGAGGGCGGTCTATGTACGGGTCCACACCCAAACCATTACATACTGCCCGTTTTGTACGGGTCCGAGCGAAATGTCAAACATTGGATCATACCAACAGATGATATACCAACTATCTTGGTCTACCAAAGGACCGAGCACCGAACCAAGATGTGAAGCATTGGTTCATACAATCAATACACATGCGCACTGGGAATGCATTTATGCATAGAAACATGTATTTGTACATATAGATAGTTGAGCTTGAATTGAGACCTCAATCCTATCACCCAAAAATCAATCATGGTGTCTTTAAATCATATGTCAGTTCCTTTAAGCATAGTCTACAGAATTCGAAAATTTAGAAACCATGATTTATTTGGTTTAGATATGTATCTTTGTAAGTTCATGAAACTAAACAGTGCAACATTCGTGTATGATTTGGACTAATTTAATATGATTGAAATGGTTGACATTAATCTAAATAGTGTTAAATCAATACAGAAAAATCAACTTGCTTAACACTTTTGTATAGTTCACCAAAGCAAGATATATTATATGCCATTAAAACTGCTTATCTTTTCCTTCATATGATGCATATGTTTCAGAAAAAACTTTTTGTTTGTAGAATTTTCAAATCATGTTTAACTACTGATCATTAAATTATAGCCTCCTTGAATGATTATGATGAAATTGAGGGTTCAATTTTTACCAAAAGGAACACAGTATTGTGTTAAAACTAACTTTTGTATGTTGTATCACGTCTTGTATATGGTAAGTAACAACTACAATGAACACATGACCTTACGTCCCTACCATTACAAAATTGCAGATAGCAATAACAACATAAAGAAGAAAGTAGTCAGTATAGAAGAAAAACAACAGTTCAAACAGGCAAAACAAACCTCATTAGCATCTTTGCAAACTTCATTAGCACTTTTCTCCGGCCATTTGACCCTCAAACACCTGTGTTTGCCCAAATGTTGAAGAGGTATAAAGCAACTTTCTTGTTTATAAGCTGACTTAATCATTACCCGTAGTAGACACAAATAGATAATCATCAATCATACACACAAACAGGAGAACAAGCACAAATCAACATGCACACATAAAGCATGATAATGAGAAACCAAACCTCTCTTTACCGAGGCGACGTGCTAGCTCTTCAGCTAAAGCTTGTCCAGGACCGTCTGCATCTGTTGCTAAAATTATCCGAGATGCCTGATGGATTTATCCACAATATATCATTGCAAATCAGCTAAGAAATTTAGTACTCTACAGGTCAATTGCTGCAAGATATGTGGATTAACTTGCTTACAAACATTAAACAACTTGCCTTTTCTAGGTACTCTTTGCAGTTCCACAAATACTGAAACTTTGTGTCCTAGATTTAAAAAGAACATTGCAGCTTGTTAGAATCCCAACACAACAATTTGAAAAGGTATAATGATTATTGTCTTACATAATGTGATTATATATATCACTCTTAATTATCTAGCAAAACCTAATTTCTCATTACATGCTTACATCTGCAAAACCTCAACAATCAATGCCTGAGATAGTCACGAAAAATCTAAAAGATCAGGTTTGCAGAACATTAAGGACAATGCAAGCCTTCTTAACTTTAACTTGTAACAGTAAAAAATAACCAAAATAGTGCACTAACTAGTCAACTGTCAATCATAACTATCTATTGCTTAAGGACGATAATTCCTGAAAAATGCACTAATTCTTGAAACATGGCATGGCATGCCAACCCACATGTAAAACTAATCATGTGCATGGACAACTGTGAGTTCAACAGATATCACATGAATAAATGGCATAAGCAGAATGTGAGGTACGTAAAACCTTAGTTTTTACCCTTTTCACTTAATGCAACTGCTTGACTTCGCCTTTTTTTGTTAGGTTCATGCTTAAAGAATTAAAAAGTAGCTAAACCACAGCATAATGCCATTTCAGGAACTTAAATCCAAAACAGCTAGATTCACCTAAACCACAGTTGGTGACCAGGAATGATATTGCAGACATGTTAGACTATTAGATATAGGGCACCAACATGTAAGTTGAGTTTGTGTGTCTCAAAAAAGAGTGCATATATGCTTTGGAACAAAAAAATATCACTTGCAAACCATGGCTTATATGTTCTTTACAAAAGATGAAATGTAATACCCTTCTAGAAAACCTAATATAAAAAACTTCAGATTTGTATCATGGCAATGGAGAAAGATTGGTATACCCAACCTTGTTTTTATGCTCCCCCACCCCACCCCCTTAAAAGATAAACATATAACAACTGGATGTTGTATATTTCAGACTTATAAAAGAAGTAAAAGAGGCACAAAAATTCAACCCTCAGAAGAATAAGACCATGAAAAATTAATATAAGAATCAAAGAATTTTAAAACCTAAAAAGGATCATTTCAAATTTCAAGTCTGGTCAAGACCTCCTCCGCTGCCACAAGTGGCCCTTTGGAAACTTGTGCAGGTGCACCATCAGGTACGCTAACACAATTACGGTAACCAGCCTCCTCCATGGAGAGTTTATCTATTTCACCCTCAACCTGTATTAACAGAAAAGGAAAAAGGAAGAAATGACACAGAAGGAAAATAGAAAAAAATCAGATAAACTATCAGGAATATAGTAAATGGATCACAGTTAGACAAATTACAATTATGACGTCACTAGATTGGTTTATATCGTCAAGTCCGTAAAAAATCCGTTCCTTGTCTGGTTCCTATTAGATGGGAAAAAGGCAAGTTCACATAATATAAATATATTCTCAAACATATATGTATTTGATCAAAAATAAAAATATCTAAAGACAGTATCTATTAATAAATGAATAGGACATTGCATAAACCTGCCAAAACTTTTTGGAGAAATCACGGTATTTGCAGCTTACAAGTGTTCCATTTCGTCTGTAAGGAAAAGCGATAGCAATCTGCAAAGAGTACCACAATCATGTCATGAAAACATAAAACCCTGTCACGTGGAGAAAAAAAAATTCTGAAAGTTAAACCTTTTTTCCACATTTAATCTGCTTGATAGCATTTCGTCGAAGAGTTTCTGCCGATATCATTCTATCTGCGAAGTATGCAATAACCTGAAAAGTAAATGCAGGAGGATGTAATTTTATGAGTCACATCATCTGTCCATCCATGATGATATACAATTAATGACAGTATAGACTAATATATCACATCAGGATCTCTGTAGCCAAATTGCATTACTGTAAAAGATACTAAAACAAACAAAGTGGTGAAAGCCAAAAAAATTAGCGACTGTAATTGCCTACATTCAACTCCTTAGCTGGCATTACAACATTTAGGAACCTGTTTTGGCACTAACATGAAAAGATGACTCAAACGCCACATCATTGTAAAAAGGATGGCAAGGATTTTGCTGCCATAGATCTAAAGCAATTGTCCTTTATGTCATTCCTTTGGCTAATTTTCACGAAACCATTATTGATAAGAGAGCAATGAAATTCTATCAAGTCCATCTGCGAGAATGAACATGGAGAACAAAATTCACAACATCATTTGAGAATTTACTGATGAACTTGAAACCAGATTGCATAGTCTGAAAGAGGAAGTACAGTAAAATGTAAAATATTAAATGAAAGAAGACACATAATTAAGACAACCAATAACGATAAAATTTTAAAATATATGCATTATTATTAAGTATTAACTACCTCTTCACCTAATGGCTCTAGCTGAAGACGCTTTTCTGTAGTTACTGTATGCTGCTTAGCATTCATATCTTCATCTTTTTCAGTCAAGCCTGCCTTGACATCTTCACAAGCCTACAAGAGAATAGTGATTGACAGCAACATACAGGTAAACTTGCAATTCCAATGCCTGGTGACTGCTGCCATAAATGTATTTCTCTAGAATGACAATACCTGTACTTCACCTTTCCATCCACATTCACCTCTAAAGCATGTCCATATTGCCAAATTTCTAGAGGAACAAGAAGAAAAATAAATATCATCAAGAAAAAAATTATAAAGCCAGATACTATATGTTGCAGAGCGAAAGAAACAAATAAAAGGACGGTCATTATCTGATTAGGACAGAGAAAGAGAACTCACCTATCTTCATGGATGACAACAAAAAGGCTCTTCACCGTGGAACTCCCTCCTCTACACTAAAATATTAAAAATAGAGATTTAATCTACAAACATGCTTGAACACACGCACATTCAGGTATTTATCTAAACCACAGTTAACAAATAAATCCTCATAAATTTGGATGGCATACTGATATGCACAACCTATCTACTTCTAATTGCATAGACATTGAAGCTTTCCTGCACAAACATACTTTACATGTATAAAGTTGCATGCACAAACACATACAAGGACACCAACTACACATGCATATGCAATCAAGCAGACGAGACTTTAGCCATTACTTCAAAATTTTACAACTGAAAGTGGACTACCGACATAAAATTACAATTATATTATTATATGAGTCATGTTACACACTATCAAAGATCCAAACACCTGAAAATTTCTCATAGAGAACAGAATTGAGTGTCATAATTTCATACAATATGAGACCAAAATATCAAGATGAAACTTCATAGTTCAGGAGTTACATAATGTCAAAAAATCAAAATTGAAAAAACGATGCCATTCGCTATCCACGATATGATTAAAAAAAGTAAGATTGCAGATGCAAATCAGTACAGCAGCAAAAAACTTGGTTTAAAAGTTATCTTATTTTAAACTGGAATGATTTAAATTAAATTGTTATACTGGGGCTGAGCCAGTAAATACAATTTAAACTGACCAGTCATTTAAAGATATATGGTCTTATACCGACAACTATAAGGCCATCGTGAAGAGGCAGCAACTGTGGCCAAAAAGCTCGATGGTAGCCTGATAAAAAGTCTAAAATGCAATTAGCTTCTTCTGTACTTTCTGCATGTCATCGATGCTAAAATATTGGTTGTGGCCACCGCTTTTAGGAATTATGAGCTTGTCTAATCTAGGATTTTTTGTGCCAACGTTACCACACTTAACTTTCAAAACACACATCGGTGGTCATCACGCTACCAACGTGCAAATCAAAATTGCAGCAAAGAAAATTGTTGAGCTAGTAAAGAAAATTGCAGCAAAAAATGACTAGTTGCAATGGAATAATTTATTATCATGGAAATCAGGGGGTAGGATGAACAGATATCAAAGGGGTAGAGGAGGAACCTTTGGGCATAGCAATGCCGGACTCTTCCCAGGTATACAAGCAGCGTACTCAATTCCTACTTCCTTCATCTTTGTCTTCAAGTGTGCAATCCGCTCTGCAAAGATGGTCTCATCACCCGGCCGTGCGACTTCAACTGTTGCAACAAATAAACCTTTAAAAAGCAATAGAACCATCTTATGTATGCCATAAACATAAGAAATCAAGAAAATTGAAGCCCAAAAACTACAGAAAGATTCAGTGTTTGACGTGACAACCAGCGTTCGCAGCCGTAACGGGGACAGAGGAACGGTTGCAAGCTCGATAAGATATCTGACAGAACGGAAGGTTGTTATAGACGGGGCCTCGGAAGTGAGGTGAGCGGAGGTGGACGCGAAAATGGAGAAGGCGACGAGGAACGAAAGCTGCGACGGCAGCGGCATAGGCAGAGTATCGCACGGGAATGTACTTGGAGCCGCCCATGAGGAGGCTTTGGAGAGCGCCGCAGGGGATTGAGGGCATTATAGAGAGTGTTGGACAGAGAAAATGAGAGAGACAGAGAAAGAGAGAGAGAGAGAGAGAGAGAGGAATGGCGAAAGTAGGACGAGGAAATGAGGAGTGAGAAGCGAAACGGAAGGCTTAATTAGGGTTCGTCTTCGCTTGCGTGAGGGCGGCAGAATATATGACGGTATGAAGGAGACACATGAAAGCGTTACAATTGCAAAAACATTCGCGATTTAAAGAGAGCGTTATAATCTACCGTAGAAGATAACTGTGGAAACGAATGATTTATTTTTGGGTGTAGTCAAAAGGAAGAAGAAATTGTGGGGTCAAATCAAATCAAATCAAATCATGCGTTTATTTTACAACAGTAGGTACTGTGTGTGGTTGGCGAAATCACGCACATACATTCCAGCTGCAATTTTTGCCTTCTTTTTCATTGGAAAGAGCTGCTTTATTATTATTATTATTATTATTATTATTATTATTATTATTATTATTGGATCACGACGGACGGCATGAACATTAAAAAGCATACACGTCGGAAAGTATTTTTAGGAGTGTTTAGGGCCTTTTTAGAATTTTTCGGTTTTTAGGGTTGAAGAAAATGAAAATAGGTACTTTTAATTGTCCAGAAAAGAAAAAGAAAAAGAAAAAAAAAACTAGTCATTTTGGGCTTCCCAAGGAATTTACAAAATAAATTTAATGAAAATTTTAAAAGGAGAAATAAGAAATAGTTTAACTAAAATTATAACTCGAAGCTTCACAAAATCATCTCTAATATGATTTTTGATCCAAATTGGTTCTTTATATTTACCACAAATGGAAATAAGGGGAAATTTTAGCCTTTTACGAGCTAAATTAACTTAAAATTGGTCCTTTGATGATCTAAAATTAGAAAGAAAAAAAAATATACTTTCAAGGTTTCATAAAAAAAATTTGCCAAAAAAATTATAATTTTAGCTTAAATTAGCCAAAAAAAAAACTTTAATGGTCCTTTAGGGCTTTCATCAAATATTTTCATCGTTTCACAAAAATTTTGGTTAAAAAATTATGATTTCAGCTTAAATTGACCAAAAACAAAGAAAAAAATTAACATTTTTAAGTGCTAAATTAACTGAAAACATGTCCTTTAAGTCTTCACATGATATTTCCAAGTCTGATAAAAATTTTGGCTAAAAAAATCATAATTTCAGCTTAAATTGGTCAAAAATAAAAAATAAAAAATAAAAATTTCAGCTTTTATGTTTCAATTGATAGAGAATATGTCCTTTAATAGTCCGAAAATAAAACAATAGTCAATTAGGCATTTACAAGGTTTCATTAAAAATTTAAAATTTTCAAATAAAAAATTTCAATCACATTATTTTTTTTTATCAGAGTTATAGTGTTTTTTGAGGACCCAAAAATAGTGTAATCTCATTCAAAAATAGTATAACTTAAACTATAAAAAAAATTCAAAAATTTATAAAATTATCCTTGATAATGGTTCTATGATTACTTTAAATTAGTCAAAAATATAAAAAAAAAATAAACTTTTAAAGTGCTAAATTTTATATTCATTTTAGATTTCTTGCCTGCGAACATTGATGTGCCAACGAATGCACAACAATCACAAATGAGAGGGAGGGTGGAGACGAATAAGGAAGGATGGATGGAGGTGTCACTAAAGAGCGACAAATAACAATAAACAAGGGGTTAATGTTATGTATAATTTTATCTTTCAGAAATTAAGGGGTATTTTATAGAAATAAATCAAAACAAAAGTACTATACAGAATGTATATATATATGTGTGTGCATTGATAATTCTGCTCCGTTCATCAGCCGGGAACATTAGCCCCCCCCCTCTCATCTCAGTCTCCAGCCAGAAAGAATATTGTCGGACAGCATACACAGTAGTGTCGATATGTGATCTCGAAGTTTCTTCTTGCTATCAGCAGTGGTGCTCGTGAATGTAAAGTGCAGCTCGTCGAATCTCCTTCACGATTCAAAACATCCATATCCAGTGAGGATTTTGGGTCTCGAGAGGTCCAACGAGCCACGCTACTAAAAATCAACTCACGGTGACGATAGGTGTCGAGGAAGATCCACGAGACTATTGGATATTTGCACTGCGTCTGGTTGCATCAATCTTCTTCCAGAGGCCAACACCACCAGTCTAACCTATTATTATTCTTTATAGAAGAGACAAGCGTGCCCGCTCCTAAAAGAAGATGGCACTTCCTCGGTCATATACTAATGTCCATTCTGATCCTTGTCACTTTGGAACATTGCTAGTTGATGGTTAAATTTACTGATCATGCTGAATTCAGCATGTCACTTTTAGCCAAGTATAAAAGATGAGACTAATGGCTTCTTTTCTGATCCATTAAGCCAGTATACAGACTTCGCCGTGCTTCTTTTCTATCTTACGCCAATGTTTAATATTTTCTTTCCGGAACTCTACGTTCTACCTAACTAAGCCACTGATAATTAGACCATTGACATGGATTTTAGAGTTTCTTGTCGTCATTCAATTACCTACCTAATGGAATGTTTATCTGTCATTTTTTAATAATTTTGAAACTTATAATTAGTTTACGTTAGTTAGGGAGGGAGATAGAGAAGACTTCAACAACATAATTGAAAGTCGATACTAATTAAGTTTCGAATTTATTAAAGTACAAATTTACTTTACACACTCTCACAGAAATTCAAAAAATATCTCGTATGTTTAAAAGCTCTCTCCTCTTTAGATTCATAGCAGAAAAACTTAAGAGAACTCAAAAAGTATTTTATCATATTTTACTTTCCTATCAAAGTTTAGAGATATACGGATTTTATCATATGTCACACGGAAGGAAACAATAAGCCTAATTAAATTCTTAAAGAAGGTCTTCTAAAATAACATTATGGAGCTGACTTCTCGGATGACACATTGTGGAGATGAAGAGAACCAACCAAGTCGGCCTCGTTGAATTAAGAATTCTCAAGATAGATCCTAAAATTATAAGTTTATGGAGCTGAAGGTGGCACCACTACGATAACCCTTTTTCTGTGGACTGAGACTACCTAACTCCAACAATGAATGCCTGCTGCCTCAGCTCCTGAAATGGAGAAACAAATAGGTGATATAGATAGATATATATATATATAGGTACAAGCGTTCATATCTGTCGCTGTGTGTTGTGAGTGACGCAGAGAATGGATTTGTGCAGATACCCGTTGGATCTCATTCTAGTTCCCTTGAGCCTCCTCCTGACAGCAGGTTATCACACCTACATCTGGTTCGGCTCCAAGGCCAAGCAACCAGCCACCACGATCGGGTACACTATGAGCAAGAGAGAAACATGGCTGCAAGGCGTCATCCAGGTGATCAACAAAAGAAACCAAGTGCACCACTTTGTTCTTCATTCGACCATCCCAGATTTCTCTTGGACTCACTCAAGTGCTGCAGGACAACAAGAAGAAAGACATGCTAGGCGTCCAGAGCTTACGGAACGCTCTCATGTCGGCGATACTCTCGGCATCGATCGCCGTCACCATCAGTACCTCCTTGGCTGCTCTGGCTAACAACGCCTACAACTCGAGCCATCTCCGCCGGCACGAGTTCTTCGGTTCGCAAGAAGGGTCGACGGTGGTGCTGAAATACGCTTCTGCCTTGCTCTTCTTGTTGTTCAGCTTCTTGTCCAACTCCTTGGCGATCGGGTGCCTCATCGACGCCAACTTCCTCATCAATGCCGGGGAGGAGGAGTTTCACAAGCAGGCGCAGAAGATGCTGAAGAGAGGGTGCGTGTTGGCTGTCGTGGGCAACCGAGTGCTTTTGGTCACGCTTCCGATGCTGTTGTGGTTTTTTGGTCCTGTGCCGATGGCTTTGTCCTCGGTGGCCATGGTTTTGGTATTCTATGAGCTTGATTTAGGCGACATGGGTTGGAAAGGAGCCCCCTTTTGGAGTCGTCGACTCAAATCTGTCAGCAAGTTGCTGATCTAAGTTTGCTACAAGGAGAATCAACGTTGTTGCAACAACTTAATCATCATCATTCATGTTATCGTATTTATCTTCTTTTTTTTTTTGGCAGCATAACAAAATATTAATATAGTTCGACGACATTCTTTTATATGTCCATGGAAGAAAAGCCTAATTCTTGATTATATGAGAAAACTTAATACAAGTAATAACTCTCTCCTGGATTAACTCAATCCGAAGCCTAAAATCTTTTCACTCAACGCTCTCTGGATTCACTAGGGAAAAACCTAATAACACGTCAGGTGTTTTTCCAACCCACCTAATATTATATATATATATATATATATTATGCTATCGAATTGACTATAAATGAATCCGAGGATCACAAAACCCTTTTACATGTACTGACTGCATCACGCAGTTGGTATATCATCATAACAAGGATCGATTCACCATGAGCTTTTCCATTAACTGCTCTCGTCTCTATCGACAAGGCTTGGCGTTGCATTGTTAGTTCTCAGCAACCGCATCCTTGTCGGGTGCAAAGATGAAGGAGATAGATCCAATGTCAAGAAAAGCAAAAAAAAAGAGAATAGTAATGGTAACGAGCAAAGTAAAATCATCCACCAAAAACCATTCAACAAAAGGCCATTAATGCATCGGAAAAGAAATAGATATGACATACAAACGCTACAAGGTAGTAGCAGCACGTCTGTGTACTGCAAACTTTTTCTTGAAGCTTTTTGAAATACGAAAAAAAAAATGGGCGGGGCGGATGGGGGGCGGGGCATAAAAATATAATCCACCTACGTGGAAATTTGAGTGCTCTTGGTCCCTGATGTCATGAAAGCATCCAACTATGCCGTGAACGGGCAATACTGCTGCTGTCGGTCACTGTCAAGATAATTTATGTTATCAGCACAGATTATTGTATTACCATTATAACTTATGAGAAAGAGATTTCTTCACAAAAGCCAGAAGACAGGAAGTAAGACACAACTCTCTATGAAGTTGGCAATCAACATATTCTAGTGCTACACATACACGCATGCATAGACTTGGAACTCTCAAGTTAATAACCAACCCGAAAGGAAGAACAAAAGAGAAAGGAGATACCTTGCTGGCAATGTTGCTGGAGAGCCAATCAAGCCCCTCGTACAAACCCTCACCAGATGTGGCACAAGTGCTTTGTATGTACCTGACCATAATAAGTCCACAAAACCAGTCAGCAATCCTAGTGGCCTTATTCATCTTATTCAATCATTTTTGAGATCTACCATCAGAATGCAGAACCCTGTATGGAATGATTAGGTTCTGTTGTGCAATTCAATTCAAAGAATTTAGCAAGAAAACAAGATACAAAACTCTTCATTTAAAGATATACTGCTATTCTAGTCTTAATAATCACACAGACCAAGCTGGTTGAAATGCTACTTTTCCCAATATGACAAGTCATTAATTTGTTCTGCACCTGCATAGCATATCAAACTCAATGATCACACCACCTTTCACACCATGACAGCTCCTTTGACAAACTAATTTTCAGACTTATGTCCATACAGAAAACACCAAGAGCTCAACACACATGCACACACATATACAAAGAAAAAGATGCCTATGATAGATACTAAGGGAAGTCATAATGGAGTTCATCGCACAAGGAGATGTCATCCTGGGAGTGGCAGACAAACATGACCAGAAATACACAAATATTGTTCACTGTAGATGGATAAGAGGCCAATGAAAGTGAATAAAATGAAAGACTAGATCGTTCTTAGAAAAATGCAGAGGTTTGGATGAATTTCCCTTCTCCACTTTCCTTTTCCTCTAGAGTCAGACCAGACTGCTGAGCGCACTCTGCAGTCACATGATCGGTCATGAGAATACGACAAACAAGTAGGCCTGTCTTGTTGATCACCAAATATCAAATTAAAGGTCTCAAACTTCAGAAAATGCCTTTTCAAAATTTCATATATGTTTCGCACAATCTGTAAGTTGGAGAACAAAGAACTAAAGAAAACAAAGATAGAATATCAAGTCCACTAGGAGATTGAACCAAATTTGATAAGATTAAGTTAACCGTAGGGAGTCAGCCAGACTCTAAGGGTCCCAGAACCATGACAAAGAAGAGAGGGTCAAACATCAAATGACCAGGCCAAGCAATTAATTCGCTGGAATACAAATTGCTCTTTCACCAGGATTTTAAAAACATCGAACCTAGCTCAAGAGTCGCCCAGCATGCTGTTTTCAAGGTTTAGATGTATAAGTTCATTTCAAACAGATAGATTAAGCATGTCAAATTGGCGCTTCCTTAAGTGTTTTGCTTACTTGGCTCTTTTGGTGTAAGAAAAAATTGCAAATAATAAAAAATGTGCATGATATACCTAACTGAAATAATTATGCACACTTTATTAGACAGTTCAGGCTTTCTAGATGCTATAAGTGAGAATGATGGATGCCACTGGGGGTCAGCATCAGCATATGCCACTAGGAGATATGATTGATTTTAGGTTAATAACCAATCTATGCTGAATTGGCTCAAGATCAGCTTGGATTAGACCCCAAATTTTCTCATCCACGTCCCGTTCTGTCACTGTGCAGTAGCATGCATCTTAGATGCATGAGTCATAAAACAGAGGAAAGGAATCAGACCACTTTTCTTCTTGTCCTTCAGTTTGTTCTGTTTCCTCTTTCTGATGCAGCATCATACATGAGAGAGATTACCCTTTCCAGTTTTCTGCCATTATGCGGCACAAAATGTGCTAAGAACATGCTGGTCCGTAACTCACAGGAGACGCCTCCTTTTTCTTTTTCTGGCCACAACATGGATCATTTTGTTATCCAAACAAAGACGAATCGTGAAGCCTTTTTTTTCATTTTTAGTGATTTTATAGCTCATTTTTGACTGAGACCTTGTTTCTCCCATAGCTGTTATGCCAAATCCAGATCTTCTAAACAGCAAATTCTCAATCCAAAACCTTGGAATTGACAATGGAATGCAAGTCATGTGGTCCTTTACCAAAAGGATCAAACAGAAGGCTATCAAACTTTAGTTAATCATCAAATGTATGATTGATTTACTTCCGTGTAACCCATCTGCACCCATGGGCCATGGTACAAAGTAGATATTATAAAGACAAGCATTTGAAAACTATTAGTTCAGAAAGTGAAGAATATCTCACCAGTGTCGTTGACGCAGGGAATGCAGACCAAGCTTATCAGTGATTTCAGCAGCATTCATTGCATTTGGAAGGTCTTGTTTGTTAGCAAACACAAGCAAAACCGCATCCCTTAACTCATCCTATCAGTCTCAAAACACATAAAGAGATGAAACACTAATTCATTAATTCATAATAAGAAACAATTACCTTACTGTAGCAACGAAGACATCTGACATGTTCTAAATTTCATACAATCTAAATGTTCAGTACAAGGGTTTCAATAACCATACAATGGATCATTCTTCAATTTAGGCTTTGTGATCCATAACTCTCTCTAGTTCCTGTAGATATTATAACTATTAATACATGAATTTACGTTCAGTTTTACAGTTCTTGACAAGACTAACCATGCCAGTAATTCATGTATTCTTGTCTGACTTTATGAACAAGACAATTGCTAGTTCAAGGATGCAATTGATAAGCAAACTGTACCATGTTTAAAATTTTATTTATATTTTTTATTTAAGCAGGAGACCTGAACAGAAAGTTTTTATCTGTTTTTTTTTTTCTGTCAAAGGAATATTTACAAATCCAGAAATACTTGGAAAAAAGGGGAAAAGTGAAAAAAGATGCAATTCTAGAACATGCTTGCAAATTTCAGTTTATAATTTAACATTGAACGAGGAAAAAAAAGAATTAATTTGTTTAGTGGAAGTAAAGACTTGCAAATATCTAAAGGTCCAAAATGTTATATAAATCTATACAATGAGAAAGAAGTACCGTGTGCATGAAACAAAATTCAAGTGAAGTGTCATATGTTACGTATTCACAACTCATTTAGCTTACACTAAAGTGAAGTCTATTCATTGACCTTCGGGCAGGTGAGGGTGACAGAGGCCCTCAAATTTAGTCATGCAGTTGCTCATCTGTACTCTGTTAGCAAATCTAATATAGTAGGTTTCTGAAATTTAGCCTTTTTTTCATTTAGGTGAGGGGGGCAGAATGATGGCTACAAATAACAAAAAAAAGCATTTTAAAGAAACTTTACAGGCAAAAGAAGAAAAAAGCAGGCCTCTTGTTTCCCACAGGATATAAGTTTGAATCGCAAGAAATTCTATGAGAAGTACAATCATATAAGTTTTTCATTGCACCAATCACTGATTTTTTGTGTAAAATCACAGCCACTTTATCACTGGATAATCATACAAGGGAAATTTTTCACAAAGAAAGAGCAGACAAAAAGAATTATCTTCACTAGTGAATAATCTAATGGAAGTCAAAGTTTATAGAATGGGATACCCTAGAGTGTTATAAGAAATCTGAAATAAAAAAATACACAAGTTGTCATTGCAAATGTAATGAAATTCTACATGAATTAGACTTTCCATGAGCTGTTGTATAAGAAGTCAAGAACAGAGTTAATACTAAAAGCTTTATGAGGCAAGTATTACCACTACGAGATGTTACCTCATTTAGCATCCTATGGAGTTCATCCCTTGCCTCAACAATACGATCCCGATCATTGCTGTCAACAACAAAAATAAGGCCCTGTGTGTTTTGGAAGTAATGCCTCCACAGAGGTCTGATCTGTTCTTGCAAACAACAAGATCACCAGAACATAGGCATTGAGAAATATGCAAACAAGTTAGTTACTAATGATGGACCAATCATAATGGCATCAAGAAGGTACTTTCTGCATGTAAAACATCTTATATGTTATGCAACTTTTTCAAGATGATCATACCTTAAAACACGCAATGTTTGATCAATTATTCTAAAACAAAAATAACATATTGTAGGCAATTTACTCACATAACTTAATATCTCTTGTTAAATAATTTCAATTTCTTGGACAATAAAAAGCTGACTACCATAATCAAAGCAGTACCTTATCCTGACCACCAACATCCCAAACAGTAAAGCTAATGTTTTTGTACTCCACAGTCTCAACATTGAATCCTGCATTGAAACCAACCATAATAATTTGAACAATATATTCAAGATTTATGACATTGTAAGCATATACATTTTAACTGCTTTGAAACACCAACCCTTTATATCATCCATAATTAAAACAATAATGTCCGATTTCCAATATAACTAGGACAAAGTTATAGAAACATTTTTTAAAAGAAAAACATAACCATCCCCAGGGAGACATCATCAATCAAATCAATAATTACCAGAACTGTTTATTTCAAAAATAGGGCTATTAGGGGGAACGAGTTGAGGATGAAGCAATGGCCAAATCTAGAGAAGGGGAAAGGAAGTGAGAGTGTTAAGCTAACTGAATAATTCATCTACATTCTTACAGTCCACACAATTCAGTAGGTATTAAAAGATATGATCAAATGATCTACAAATTTTAAAATTGTCAATAGAATCATTGAGTTAAATTATACAGGAAACAGTATCTAACCGGTGTTCAGCAATGTTTATCAATTACACCAGCAATGTATCAAAAATAACAAATATATAAAAGAACTATAGAAGCACATCACCTTCAGCAATTTCTTTCTTAGCAGTTAAAGAAATACATAAAAGATATATGAATCATGGACTGGAGTCGCACTTCAAGATCGTCATTGTGTTTTTATAAAATCTTCCCGAAGACCTTTACCCAAACAAAAACTCATTGCAGTCAATGCAATAAAAGGAGCTATCATGAGTTCTCAAATTTGCGTCGGACATATTCTTACCCTCTCAAATTTTAAACTCTTGTTCGCACCACAAAAAAAAAAAAATGGAGATAGTTGTCTTCTTATGCATTGAAATAAATATATCACGCCAATACTTCTCCATTAACTATGCTTTTGAGCAGATAGAAACATAAATATCATGCATTCATCATGAAAATCAGTTAATGTACACAAACACCTACTAAATCTTTTCGACATCACTAACTCAACCAAATAGGTAAAATTAATGCACGATCAACAATAAACATGACACCGGAAGCCCAGTTCTCAAACAGATCCAGCAGCAATCACAGAAACAAACAAGAACCATTTGATTAAAAAGATCAATGTCACAAAGAGAGAAGTAAAGTCAAGGAGATGAGATGGATAATACCCACCGATGGTCGGAATGGTGGTGACAATCTCTCCAAGCTTGAGCTTGTAAAGGATGGTCGTCTTACCAGCGGCATCAAGTCCAACCATCAGGATCCTCATTTCCTTCTTCGCAAACAAGCGGCTAAAGAGCTTCCCAAAGGAGAGCCCCATCGTTCCGTCAGCTATCAACAGCAAAAACTAAGATACATCAAGAAAACGTAACAATAAACATACAGGGATCCAAGATCCAACACAAGAAACCACCGATCTGAAGCAAAAAACATAATTGACATCGAATTCGTGCAGAAGCATAAGAACAATAGGATAAAAATATACCAAAAGGTCAAAAGCAGGAAGATGTACACGAACGCGGTCCCAATCAAAAAGAGATACCGATAAGAAATTTAGGCCAGAAGACGACGATCGAGGATCTCCGAGGATGGATCGGGATAACCTGAAGATTGCGGAAGGAAGGCTGGCCGCGTAGAGATCGAGGGTCCCCGCTACTTCCTCTTCCGCGGAGGAAGGGGGGTCAGGCGGAAAACGGAATAAATAAAGAGGGAAGAAACCCAACCGACGTCACGTGGATGGCAGGTACTGTTTGTTACAGGCCATGGTGGGTGACAGTCCAAATAACAGCCGTTATGATGGGTTACGACGATCCCGTTATCATATACGTTAAACGGGCAGAAACCGTCTCTTTCTTACTTATTTTTAGGATTAATTATATATTATCCGTCGTCACAAGATATAGTATATAATAGTATATACATAAATAATATAAAAATAATTGATATAAAGATAATTTCACTTACGGTGACGGATGATAATGTTGTTGATGATTGTTGTTGTGGTGGTCGGTAAGAACGATAGAGTGGTCAATCTTATCGATATCGATCCGAATATTAATAACAAAGAAGAAGAGGAGAGAGGTGAGGCATCTGCATTGCATTGGCACTATATTGCTCTGCCGCTTCTTCTTCTTTCGACGATGCGGTGGTCGATGAGAACGAAAAGGAGGTAGAGCGGTGTGGCACCAACGTAGAAGAGGTAGTGTGACACGACATCGAACGATACAATGGTCGGTGAGAACAAAGAGAAGGCAGAGCAGTGTGGCACTGGAGGAGAAAGAGAAGGAAGGTGAGACATTTATGTCGATGTCGTATCGCTCTATCTCCTCTTCCTCTTCTGACAATATGGTAGTTGACGAGAATGAAGAGAAGGTAGAGCAGCAACACATCGAACAATGCGATGGTCGACAAAAACAAAAGAGGTGATAGAGTAATGTAGTACCAAAGAAGGAAGAAGAGGCAGGTGAGACATCTGCATCTGTGTCGCACTACTTTACCTTCTCTTTCTCTTTCGACGATGCGATGGTAAGCGAGAACAAAGAGAATGCAAAGCGGTATAGCACTGACCTAAAGAAGGCAGTGCGATGTTGCACGGAACGATGAGGTGGTCGATGAGAATGAAGAGGAGGCAGAACAATATAGCGCCGTAGGAGGAAGAGGAGGCAATTGAGGCATCTACGATGACACCACATTGCTTTGCCCCCACTTTCTTTTCTAACGATACGATGGTTGACGAAAGCAAAGATGAGGCAAAGCGGTGTGGCGTCGACAAGGAGGCAGTACAGCGCTGCACCTAATGATGTGGTAGTCAACGAGAATGAAGAGGAGATAGAGCGATGCAACGCTGATGCAGATGCCTCACCTACCTCTTCTTCCTCCTCTGGCATCGGCGTAGATGCCTCATCGCTCTATCTTCTCTTCCTCCCCATCGTTGATATATGTTACGATGCATGACACATGCAAGAAACCTAGGGTTAACACGTACTGTGCCTTTTATATGGACAAAACTAATCTGCATATCCCTTCACGTCTCTTTCACCCGATTAGTATCGGTCCAAGCAAAATATCAATCAATCATTCATAGTGCAAGGAAAGGTGAAAAAAGATTTAAAAAATAAATAAATATTTAAATACACATAACTTAACTAAATATATAACTTTTTACATGGATATAATTGACCCCCAAATAGTAATTATATGGATGTAGATGACCCAGATAGTTGACTTTGTTGTTGTTGTATTTGACAAATTGTTTAAATCATTGAAAACTGTTTCCTTGTGAATTGTTGGGTAGTAGTGATGAACCTGACTGGGGTCCAGAGTTATTTCACTTGATAATCTTCTTGTCTGGCCTTAGTCTTAAGTAACAATATGTATACACCAAGCTCGCTCTGTTGATGGATCCAAATAGATATGCTTCAACCATTTTCAACTTGTTGCATCAATCTATTTTAGCTCATATTACCAATTGTCTGCTCCCTAGATGTTTTAATTTTGACAGAACACTCGTATTACCAAATGCATACTTCCTCTTTGTTTTTATTTATTTATTTTCTTTTTATTTTGACAGAATGCACTAATGATTTCTTGTTGCTTGTGTTTCGAGTGCATATTTAGAGATGCCCAACCTCCTCCGTAGTACAATTGTGATGAAAATTACAAGTAATTAGACGACATAAAACCACGGAATGCTGTTCACTTATTTCGACAATCCATTCTGAAATTTATTATATGATAATATTTAGATGAAAAGTAGCATATATTGTATACCATGGCATGAACCAGTCACACGGTCTTGTGGCATTTCATCCGATGAAGGCCCTCAGTTATTCGCTGTGATCTCCTCCTTACCAGGTTGAGTTAGAAAGGGTTTGAAGGTCAACATGAGACCAACTAGCCCAAATATGTCCAAGACAAAGAAAACAATGTAGTCACCTGTAATCCAACATATAAATTAGTTCTGACTGAGATACTTCTATTAACACAAGAGCAAACAGATAAATTAGTCTGCAACTCTATGATGAAATTTTAAAACTCACCCTCTACAAGCCCGATATCCAATCAATTTAAACAAATATATCATGTGTAAAACATTGTAGAGCAGACCGATCAAAGATAGTCCCGGGTAAAGCCAGTAAATTAAGAGGTTCTTGGTATAATACGGATCCTCGAGTAGGTTGGCACCAGACATTGTTCAATTTCTTTGTCAACAATTTAGCTTGTGTGCGACTCTTACTGTACTTAAATCAAGGTATGCAATGTACCGTATCGATGTTTCGAGGTTGGCTCGGTACTGTTGAATCTCGTATTTTGATGATGAAACCACTTGATATGTGTTTATGTTTTAATTTGCGTTTTGAGTGATGCAGGATGCTTCGATCAGGATGAGACAATTAAAATAGGAAAAATCATGTTGTGCCGGAGGAACATGTCAGAAGATTGGACGTCGGGCCGGTGGATCAATCGATGTATCGACAAAAGGCTTCAGGCCGTGGACTTGGGCATCGGGCCAAGAAGAGCGGGTATTGTGCCAAGGATATCAGAGTTACGGAGTCAACTGGTCAATTGGGCAATAGGCCGCAGGAGAGGACGATGCGCCGAATAATCGGACGAAGCGTCGAGGGACCAATGACATGCCAGACAACTTAGTTAATTACTTAGGATTAATTGTCTTGATCAAAGTTTTGTTTTACATGTGCAGGATTAACTACGATGGAAGTAAGACATGCAGTAGGAGTTGCGTAGAGTCAAGACTATGATCACGTTGGGAGTTCGAGAGTTCGACGGAAGTCCGGACAGTCGTCGGAGGTTCTGCGGGAACAAATCCGAGAAGTCCAGGAGCTTGCCAAAGAAGCTTGTCGGAACTCGCCAAGTGGATCGTCGCAAGTCCAGGAGTTTGCCAGAAGTTCGTCGGAGCATCGTCGAAGGTTCGTCGGATGTTCGCTGAAAGTTCGCCGGAAGAAGCGATTGACGCACCGGAACAAGTTGCAGTAAATATCTTAAGAAATATCGTAGTTAGCATGTAGATTAAGTTAGGAATGAGAGGTGATCCCATTAACTTAATCTGGGGGCAATTGGGCCCTTGATAGACCCAAATTGGGCCGAATGGATCAACCCATTCGGACCAGAATTCTTGCCAGGCGGTGGCACCGCCCAGGAGATGGTCTCCCAGGAAAGCTGGATGGTGCAACCGCTCCAGTCAAGTGGTGGCACCGCCTAGGCTTAGTCTCCGAGTGAGACTGGGCGGTGCAACCGCTCCAGTCAAGCGGTGGCACCACCTGGGCTCAGTCTTCGAGCGAGACTAGGTGGTACAACTGCCCTTGTCAGGCGGTGGCATCGCCCAGAGGCTTAATCTCCGAGTTGCCAGGCGGTTGTACCGCCCCAGTCAGGAGGTAGTACCGCCAGGACCCCGAAAATCCGGGAAAAGATACTTTTGAGCTCCAAATTCAAATTAGTTTGAGGCCTATATAAACCCCACCCTTTCCTGCATGAAAGGACAACTAAAAGCACCGAAAATCCAATCTTACTCTATGATTTTTAGAGCTCAAAAGTGTTGTAAAGACTAGAAGTTCTCCTCCCTCTTTTCTTCCAAGTTTTGAGCCTTCAAGAGAGGAGAGAAATTCTGTAAGGGTTGTCTCCTAAGCTCGTTAAAAGGAGTGAAACTGTAAAAGAGTGGTTGGCCTTCGCCTATTGAAGGAAGGCCTCTAGTAGATGCCAGTGACCTCATCGGAGGAGGAAGCCGAAAGTGCATATAGGTCACGTTTGACCGAACCACTCTAAAATCTGGTTTGTATTTCCTTCGTGCTATTTATCTTGACTGCAAACGGCCTTCCTTACTTTACTTCAAATACGTTTCCGTAAGCTTTCAAAGTTATTATCTGTATGAAACGACTTTTACGTCGGAATCGGATTTCAACGTACGAACGCAGTTTTAATCGTCGAAAGTTGTCCGCTGCACTAATTCACACCCCCCCCCCCCCCCTCTTAGTGCTCTTGATCCTAACAATTGGTATCAGAGCCCGATATTTCTCATTTTAGATTTACACCCGAGAGAAATGACTCTTCATGGCTTTCAAAAGGGCTTATCGGTTGTTCGTCCACCGTTGTTTAATGGATTGAACTACACTTATTGGAAAACTCGAATGAGAGTTTTCTTGATTTCTATGAATTTGGATTTATGGAATATTGTTGAAAACGGTTATAACTTCCCTCTAAACCGATGAACGAATGGTCGGATTTGGAGAAGATGTATTTTTCTTTAAACGCAAAGGCTATGAATGCCTTATTTTGTGCTTTGGACAAAAATGAGTTCAATCGGATTTCTACGTGTGAAACGACTTTTGATATTTGACGAACACTTAAATCACGCACGAGGGAACTAGCAGAGTCAAAGACTCGAAAGTTAACATTTTATTCATGATTTTGAGCTTTTTTGAATACAACCAAGCGAGACTATAGGCGACATGTATACCCGTTTCATGGATGTCATTAATAACCTAAGAGTTCTTGGTAAATCTTTTCTGAATTTTGATCTCGTAAGCAAGATCTTAAGATCCCTTCCAAAAAGGTGGGATCCTAAAATAACCACAATACAAGAGATAAAAAATTTAAATGATTTTCCATTAGAAGAATTAATCGGATCATTAATGACCTATGAAATGACACTTTTGGAATATTTTGAACCCGATGAGCACTTGAACCACCTTCCAAAGAATAGGAAGGATTTGAAACTCTGGACAAATGAATACCACTTGAGCGATGACTCAAGTGATGAGGACAATGATGAACTTGAACTTCGAACACTAAATCTTAATAAGTTTATTAAAAAAAATCTAAAATAAATAATGAACTTGAACGGAGGAATATGCCAAAGAAGAGGAAGGCAACCAAGGATGAATCAAGAACTTCCAAATGTGAAACGACGAATTAGGTTTTGACGGGCTTCGACTACAAGGTAAGTAACTCAACTCTCTTGAATTATTTTGAAATTACTTGAAGTTTTTCATGAGTGCTTAATTTAGATAGTAGGAATTAAAAATAAAAAATTATTTTTCAAAAATTATATCATGTTTTTCTTTTTAGCATCTTTGAAAATTTAAAAATTTGATCATGAAAAGTATATTGCTAAGGTTTCATGCATGTTATGTTTTGAAATGTTGAATGATGTATGCAACATTAGGGATGATAATTATATGATATGTGATAATACTTAGGATTAATCCATGCATGTGTATCTTGATGATTTTATGTCATGCATGAGTTTTTGAAGTAAATGTTGATATGAAACTCTCATTTTAGATTAACATGCTTTTGGTCTAATCATTTTTATGATGAATTAAGATGACATTCTCATGACATATTAAGATGACATAGTGCATGTACATCTATGTATGAATTTCTTGATAGTCTTTTGATGATAGATGTGATATCATGATGTGTTTGGTCTTGACGGTTTCATGACGAAACTTATGTTTTGATTTTAAATGATGATACATGTTTTCACAAAAGACTTGAATACCCTCACATAAAATCAATTGTATGAAATGAAAATGAATTTTCTATCCTATTAAGATTAATGAATTTATTTTACCAATCTTGTGAATCTCATGAAAATAAACATGATGAATATTTTGAAAATAAATGAGTATATCATGCATTTGGTCTTAATGATTTCTCTTGAACATACTTTTCGAAATCATACTTGATGATGAATATCAAGATATTAAAAGGATGTTATCATGGAATCATACTTGATGATTTGTTTTATGAAATTTACCTTTCCATCTTAAATGTTGACACTTGTTTTATTAAAGGTAAATACATGCTTATAAGAAGCAAATCACATGAATAGAAATTTATAAAAATAAAATGCGATCCTCTATCTTATCGACTTTTCAATAAATCTATGCTTGTCATATATGAATTTATTGAATGTGACTTTGAGAATGATTTCGGATTTCACAAATGCTTGATTCATACTTATGACATGAGACACATTTTAAATATGAATCATGTTCAATGCTTCAACCATGTTATATCTCCCTTAATTCATTTTGTTCTCCTAGATTTATTTACTAAAGAGGAGAATCTTCCGAATGAATGAAATGATACAAATGAATCACTTATCGATATATCTTTTTGAAATATCTTTTTAATGTGATGTTGATAATTTGAGATGCCTGTTGGACTTCATGACATGAGATAATTGAATCCTTGACTTAATCTTTATATGGCCTGAAAATAGATGTTTAAAATCTTGTTTGATGAGTTGTTTTATAAGATTTTGCCTTTACATCTTGAACTTTCATACTTATCTTGATTTGGCATATAAAGACTAAAGCATGCTTAGATGAAAAAGAATCACTTAAAAATGCTTTTCCCATCTGATCGAGATTAATGATTTCATGATATTTTGTGAATCTTGAAATTGATTTTGATGACTTGATTACGAGTTTCAAGTTAACGATTTGATTTGAATGAGTTTTATCTAAATCATAATCTTGATCTTGCAAAATTGGAATCACAAATAATATCTTTTGGTATTCATAAATTGATACTCACAATATGAAAGTATTGGTATTCATAACTTTAATTTGATTGAAACATTGCATGCTTAAATTAATCATTCTCCTATGTTTCAAAAATTCTTTAAATGCCTTATGTGATGATTGAAAATTAATTTACTTTATGATGAATCACGAATCATGACTTGATCTATGATATTGATATATTTTAATCATGATCCTTAGTTGTATAATTCTTTTGCTCTATTAAAAAGATTTGTCGAATGAATCATGTCCTTCTTGAATTTTCTTGATATCATGACATGATTTTGTAATATGGCTTGCATAATGATTAAAATTTTTTAGCCATTGATTTCTCCCTTCTTTTCGATAATGATAAAGGGGGAGTTAGTTGCATATTTCAAAGGAAGGAAAATTTGCTAACTCGATCATTTCATTAAAAGAACTTGCTATCATGAATAGTACCAATGAATTGTAAATCTGGCAATCTAAAGAGAAGCAAAGAATTGTTATCTTGAAAGAAGCAAAAAATACAAAACTTAGAAAACTTACGATATAATTGCTCTTGCCATGCTTTGTATCAAAAATAGGTTGATATCCTTAAAAGCATCGCATTAAATTTTTTAGTTTATCGCAATGTATCACATGTATCGTAAATTTTGAAAATTGTTATCATGTTTAACAATTGATGTCTTTCATGACATGATTTCTTTGTATTGTTGTCTTGTATGTATCATGTGATGATTAAAATATTGATTGATGCAAATTCATAGTTTATGTAAAAGTCTAAATCATTGGTTCCTCTCCTTCTTTTCGACAAAAACAAAGGGGAGAAAGCTTTTGCTAGTTAGAACATGCAAAGAAAAGCAAAGTGCAATCTTGCATAAGAAGCAAGTGTTGAATTGCCTATGATTGAACCTAAGAATCTTGCTATGCTTTTGTGCTTATATGTTGTGATGAAAATCTAGCTTCATGTTACAAAAACTTACATATATTTTAAAATAGCTAGAGCTACTTCTCCTTTTGTTGATGACAAAGGGGGAGAAATATATGAATTGATGCTATAAGTGCCATATTTGAATTTGAATTATGTTAAGATATCAAAAGAAGCTTACATCGAAATATATGGTAAATTGATGATCGAAATGCTATGATTGCTATATGCCATGCTTACATAATGTTAATATATCAAGAACTTATATTGTAATTTTACTTGCTGATATCCTGCCATGTGATGAAATACTACGATTTGTTGCTAAAATGATGCAAGCAATACTTATGCTTTTTATTATGATGTATGTGATGTATTGCATATGATGTGAATCATGATTAAAATTACCTTAATTTGAATTCAAGGTTTATCTCAATTATGAAATTTTGAAATAAGAATGATTACTCACATTTGTCATGATTTAGAAATTGATATAAAGGGTCTTCCCTTCTTTAGAAAGGGTCTTCCCTTCTTTTTAACAATGACTAAGGGGGAGATAGCTAGCTTGCACAATTCAAGAAGAAAGCAAAAATTGCACTTCTCAAAAGAGAAGAAATTGCTATATTGAATATCACCGAGAATTGCTAGCTTGAAATCTCAAGAAAATACAAAAATGTGCTATCATGCCTATCTCAAGTAAAGCAAATATGCCAACTTGCATATCTTTGAATTTGCTAGCTTGTATATTGTAAAACTTGCATATTTCAAGAAGCAAGAGTTGCTTTCTTGAACATATCTAAATTGCTAGCTTCCATGTTCTAAAATATTGTAACATTGTTAGCTTGCATGATGTAGAATTTGCTATCATGAACATTACCAAAAGTGCTATCTTGTATGCTGTAAAACTTGCATATCTAAAACTTGATAGCTTGAATATTCTAAGCATGATGTAACACTTGCTAAATTTTCTAGCTTCAAAATTGCATGATGATAAAACTTGATATTATGTTTTTCATGCAATAAGTTGAATTAATACTACAAACACAAGAATAGTTGGACTTCTCCTTTTTGTTGATGACAAAGGGGAGAAGTATGATGTTATGCATAAGTTTATACATAAGTTCATGATGACGTGTTGCAAGTATTTATGATGAATATTGCAATGACTTGAATTCAGTTTGAATTCAAAGTTCTATGACATATTGATAGGGGGAGTTTGTTTAAACTCTGGGAGTTAAGTTTAACTCTGTCATCAAGTGGTTGTCATCATAAAAAAGGGGGAGATTGTTGAATCTCGTATTTTGATGATGAAACCACTTGATATGTGTTTATGTTTTAATCTGTGTTTTGAGTGACGTAGGATGCTTCGATCAGGATGAGACAATTAAAGCAGGAAAAATCATGTTGTGCCGGAGGAACATGTCAGAAGATTGGACATCGGGCCGGTGGATCGGTCAACGTATCGACAGAAGGCTTCAGGTCGTGGACTCGGGCATATAGGCCGCAGGAGAGGATGATGCACCGAATAATCGGACGAAGCGTCGAGGGACCAATGACATGCCGGACAACTTGATTAATTGCTTAGGATTAATTGTCTCGATCGAAGTTTTGTTTTACATGTGCAGGATTAACTACGATGGAAGTAAGGCATGCAGCAGGAGTTGCGCCAGAGTCAAGACTATGATCACGTTGGGAGTTCGAGAGTTCGACAGAAGTCCGGACGGTCGTCGGAGGTTCTACGGGAACAAATCCGAGAAGTCTAGGAGTTTGCTAAAGAAGCTCGTCGGAACTCACCAAGTGGATCATCACAAGTCCAGGAGTTTGCCGGAAGTCCGCCGGAGCATCGCCGAAGGTTCATCGGATGTTCGCCGGAAGTTTGCCGGAAGCTCGCTGGAAGAAGTGATTGACGCACCGGAGCAAGTTGCAGTAAATGTCTTAAGAAATATCGTAGTTAACATGTAGATTAAGTTAGGAATGAGAGGTGATCCCATTAACTTAATCTGGTGGCAATTGGGCCCTTGATAGACCCAAATTGGGCCGAATGGGTCAACTCATTCGGACCAGAATTCCTGCCAAGCGGTGGCACCACCAGGGTCGGCAGTGGCACCACCCAGGAGATGGTCTCCCAGGAAAGCTGGGCGGTGCAACCGCTCCAGTCAAGCGGTGGCACCGCCTGGGCTCAGTCTCCGAGCGAGACTAAGCGGTGCAGCCGCCCCAGTCAAGCGGTGGCACCGCTTGGGCTTAGTCTATGAGCGAGACTGGGCATTGCAACCGCTCCAGTCAGGCGGTGGCACCACTTGGGCTCAGTCTCCGAGCGAGACTGGGCGGTGCAACCGCCCCTGTCAGGCGGTGGCACCGCCCAGAGGCTCAGTCTCTTAGCTGCCAAGCGGTTGTACCGCCCCAATCATGAGGTAGTACCGTCAGGACCCCGGACGGTCCGCGTACTGATATGTCGTCGGACCGGTACATACCGCCCGTATCGAGCGATACCATTCGGTATTGCATATTATAATTTAAATAATCTTATAGCTTGCCTACACAAAGGGACTAAAATTTTTATTTAAAGTACACTTGTTTCAATCAACAAACTCGTGGAGCTTTTTTTCTGGTGGCAAATAAAACAGCCTCATCAGAGGTTCGAAGTACCATTTTATTGGAGACATAACACTGTCGCTTACTAGGAACAAGTCATACCTGATAAAATAGAAGCACCTTGATGGTTCTGTGCCCATGAAAATCTGAAATATAACCAACACCAAAAAAGAAAACAGCATAAATATTTGGGTTATTGCAGGAGATGTACCAAGGGTCATGAACATTTAGAAGTAGCAATTTTGTATGATATGCTGGAAAACTAAGCTTGAAGAGCTGTCTGATATGATCTAAGATCTTAATATATGAAATTTCTAGATATTGGGATTAGTTTTTTTATATGTCCAAAACTAAAATAATTATGTTAAGAGCATTTTAATTTTATCCTCATCTGTTAATTTGAAATGTAGATCATGTTTCATCTCTACTTTTCAAAATTTAATCTTAGACGTCATATCTATCAACACTTTGAGCAAGAGTTCTTCTAGGAGAACATCAGATATTTTATTCAATCTATGCCTGCTTGGTGCATCTCATGTTTTATCACAACACATGCGGATTTGATGTTCCACGGAATCGGCAAAGCAATATTCCAAAGCTGCACTGCTACTACTGCATGGATGAAAGTTAAATATTTCTTCTAGAAACGATGCCCAGATTCCAAAATATGGTTTTTCTTTGCTGACTAAAGAAATAGACAACATGCCTAGTCAAAATAATATACAACTCAGCTAACATGCACTGATAGAGTTTGATGTGCTGGCCAATATATGCATCATCATCTATGTGTGCATCATCTGAATGGGCATGCATTTATGGCAGACAGATCAGTGATAAGCATTGTCCATTTACATCTAATATACCAACAGTAATAATTAGTTAATTATATCACGCACCAAAATTTTTAGAATATAATTTCTGGAAAGCACAACGAGGATCACATTCTTATAATTACTTAATATTCTTGAAGGCAATATAGTAAGAAATCACATCCCAAACAATTTTTATCATCGAATAAGAGAAGTGCAACGAACTATGTATGTCAAGATTGAATCCTATGTAAATCGTATCAACTTCGGGCGACCTTGTTCTTTCTTGTGCTTTCCCAACTAAAACCATGGTATCCTTCCTCAACTAGCCAAAATTACTCACCACAGTGGAATTTTAGGTTAGAAATACAAATGTTTATTCAATTACTTGGAATCTGAGATTCTTACTTTTCTTCCAATATCAAGAACTCCTAAGATCCAATGTTCTTTTTTGCGCCTTGTCTAGCATTACTTTCGCATTTCCATCACATCTCCTACTTGTATCTTTATGACTCAATTCCCTAGGCTTATTGTTATTTTACTTAAGCTTCTCAATCTCGAAATGTATTGGCACCTATCAAATGCTAATTCTGCTGGTACACTTATCAAATGTTTTAACTAAAATGATTTGTAACCAGCCAATTTGGAAATTATATATCATTAATTGAGTAGCCATTCTGCAGTCCTAAATGACTCACTTGAATTTGTAACCAGCCTCTTCAGCACACAGGGGAAGAGAGGTTGAAAGGCTACAGTTTCTTGTATAAGCTTAAAAAGAAAAGAGAGATGAATATGTTTAAAGCATAATGAAGCCAAAAAATGCTAGCATAGTAATCTATTTAATTGTCAGTTTTCTGGCAAGTTCAGAAATAAAATCAATTTGAAAGCATTAATGGATTATAACACTTTTCTAAATAACTGGATCCATAAAGGATGGGTGTAAATCATTTTATGACATTTGGACCTTGACACTACATTCCATGTGGAACTGACCTCGCTCTTGATGACCAAAGTCTGCACCACCTTAGGGAATTATGATTGTTATGCAAGAACCAGCTGGGACTAACCAAAAGGACTATTTCAGGCATAAAATCATTCTAGCAAAAACCAAATACATCATTAAGCATTAATCTCATATAAACATATCTCATAGAACTTCTAACTCATTTATATTTGATTTCATGCAACTGCCATTTTTCTTATTTTAATATTTTACTTTTTTTTCTTATGCTTCGACCTAGAAAAGAGGCTAGAACACTCTAATGCATTCTGATGAATTAATAAATTGAGTTCTTTTCCTATATTATTTTTTCAATGGAATCTCCACGTGCGAGACGTTTATCCTACGAGTTTTTTTCTTAAGTCAGAGAGAGTATAATGAATATATATATATTTTACTATCTTGACATTATTACGAGGGCAGCCTTAGTACAATGGTAAGATTGCACATCTACAACATAAAAAATCAGGATTTGAGTCACATAAATAGTCTCTTTAAATATTAAACGTAAGATAAACCCTACATTGGTGTGAGCCTCATGCACTTGGTTTACATCAGATTTGGTATTAGAGCTTTTGAGTTAGCCAAGTTATTTAATCATCAAAATCGATTCATACATCAATTATATGAACTCGAGGCGAGTTCCTATGCAACAAAAGTGTATGATACGAAACCAATTCAATATTATCGCTTATTGAATAAATTTAATTAATCTAGAGGTATTTTGCATATGTTATAAGTTGCCACATAATAATATCTAGATAAAAACAAATAAAAAAATTCAAACTTGATTAAAGATTATAATCAAGAATGAAAGTCTATCAATATAGAAGATCTTAAAGAATCATCTAAATGAAGATAAAAGATTATCAATCAAAAATATCATCAAAAACAAAAGATTATTCTTCAAATTAGATTAAAAATAATATCTACTTCAAAGGAAAAAGAGATTATATATTTGACTCATAATTTTATTTATTTCTATATTTTTCTTTTTTTTCTTATACTTCAACACATAAAAAGGGCAAGAACACTATAAGATCAGAGGATGAATGAAAATCTTTATGTTCGAGAGGTATGGAGGTCGAGATCTTCATCTTGGGAGTTCACTCTTTGAGCAATAATTATTTTTTTTTCTATTATCTTATCATTATTATCATTCTTTTCCTTTTTTTCTCATCCTCAATTATAAAAAAAAAAATCTGTTGCTACTTATCTTACATCAAACAGTAACATAATAGGATCTAGTCTACAGAATTGCTGCCCATATTCCATATATTTGACCATTTGAGAAGGATAGAAAGAACATCCTTGGTGTTCTTCTATCAGATTTGGGCTTCTCCTCGCAAGATCCAATATGAATATACTATCATAGTATCATATTAGCCAACAACAATTGTGGATAACTTTTGAAGAAAAAAGCTACAGATAACTTTCTACAGATGTTCCTCAATCATAACTACCAACAAATTTGACCTTTTCCAAATTCCAAAACACAAGTCAACTATTACACTTCCAGATGTTTTTATGAAAATTGTTTAGGTTTACTAATAAATAAATATAGATCGAATTACTTTCATTCGTCCCCAAGAGCCACGTCAATGTGCATCCAGAAAGGCCATTAACAAACATTTTTGTGAGAACTTCCATGTTTAACACATTACAAGGGCTAACATAATTTGGTTTAGCAGTAACTCAAAATCAATGAATACATGGAACCATGAGGCAATACCAGATTTTTTTCTAGGACTGGCTTTAACTGTTTAAAAGGCATAAAAACAAAGAGACTCAATTGTGTAAGCATTCCTTATCTACACCAAGGGAAGCAAGCATTCCTTATTTTAGGACTCCGAACTACAAAAAACATAGGATACTTACAAAGTTCCAGCACCTGCTGGAGCAACAGCTTTAAACAGGGATAGAGCAGTCACAGCCATCCCATTTGCAGCACCTCTTTTATGTTGAGACTGCCAATAAGGTGTTTTTGGTCAATATAATTATGTTCTCCACAGTTCATTTTGTCTAAATTAACATATCAATCAAGTAGAGAAATTAGAAATTACCACAGCGTTGTTCATAAGAATATTCAATCCAATGGTGATGGTTGACTGAGTACATCAAACAGATGCAAATTAGAACATTTCTTAACAAGTAGCAGGCAGGACCAATTTACCTTTCTAATAAAAACAGTTTCAACTTTCAACCATTGTTCTGAATCAACACCAAGAAGTTACACACACATTCAATGTTGCACGAGACAAGGGAATGCAAACGGCACTGTATATCCAGATGCAGTTGAGGATATTGATGCTTATTATGGAGATAAATTATGGAGCAATGGAGGTTGATAACTTAATTTTTTTCACAAATTTAATCTGGAAATGAAAGATAACCACTTTGGTCCAAGGTTGTTTATCTTTAATAAAGCTGCAGAATACAGTGTGTTCTTAATTTTGACAGATATATTGAAGGTAAAAGGTAGATCCTACGTGAGAGAAATAAGATCAATTAAGAAGATGGGTCAAATTGATATGCAGCTGCAGCCAACATATAGTCAGTTAGAAATGTGCCAGTGCAAAGTCTGATAAGCTTTTTGATGCTTTGGCCACAAGTAACACAATAAAAAACACTCACCCACTTTACAAGCAATAAAAATGGTTGAGTTAAGACTGGTACTCACAGAGAAAATGCTCCTCAATAAAGATGCACAATTTACTGTCAATTTCAAGTCAAGTCCAGATAGCTTTGCCATAAATGGGTAACTTGCAAGCAATGGTATCGATAGCACCTACAAACAAGTGCATAGAATCACATAAGAAAAGGCAAATTGATCATAATATCAAAGGAATAGAAAACGGGGAAAAGGAAGTCCGTAGCATACCGCGACCACACGGGTGAAATTAATTGGTCCCAGATGTTTTGCAATACATGGGAAAAAAACTAATTGATAAACCAGAAGGCTGATACCTAATACCAAATGTTAAGCAGCATCAGATTCTGTAATGATAACTTTAAAAATGGATAGAAAAGATGCTTAAAGAATAGTACTAACAGTCATGCATGTATCCACATTGAAGTCCATGGCATGCCTACTAAATTCATTCATCATAAAAAAGTCAGTCAATTTCATTGAAATCATCTTCATGTCACAGCTTAACTGATAAGACTATATTTGATAGGCAAAGAAGCCAAGACATGAAATCAGTACAATCTCAAGAGGCTCTAGTCAAAATCAAGTGCATATGGGAATGCAATGATCAGGCTTTGGTCAACATAATTCAAGTTTTATCTCATATCTGGCTAGCACCGTAATCAGCTTTTTATTATTTGACTGATTAAGCAGCCTACTAGATCTGAAAAGAAAGTATTCATGGTCCAGTAATCTTGTTTAACCAGTGGAATATAAATTTACATTAATTATCCAGTTAACAATATGCAGCTTTATAGTTGATAAAATAATACATATATCTTCCTTTTGCAAATTTCATCTGAGTCTTCGCAAACAGAAGGCAATTATCCAAGTTGACAACATCAGATAGATACCGAGGGGAACTTCAATAAGACAAAGAAGTAGTAATCAATGGTATATGTAAATAAGAAGAGGCAATCAAAATTTAAGTAAAATCTGTACAGCCTTCACTGCAAAAGCCCTTTTCTCTCTGACCAAGAGGCTGCAGAGCAGTTAATATTTAATTATTTAACCTCATATATCAGTCATCTAAAAAATTTTAAGAATTGAGGTACCCGAGATTGCGAGCACCGATCCAACTTCCTGAGATGAAAAGCCAAGTCCTCCATAACTTTTATTGCTCACAGCCCATAGAGAGAATATCTGTAAACAGATGATGACAACCAAAGAAAAGTGAAGCAGGGAGGGAAAAAATTATATTTCAATGGAAGCACCAGCACTTTCTTTAAAAGAACACAAAATCACCAAATATTAGCAAAAAAAATTTCCATAAATACAACTACTTGTGAAAGAACATCCTAGTCAAAGGTCATATGAACTCCATACTAATGGTAGGACATTATTCACATAAGCATGACAGTTGAACTTTTAGACAGAATAATGCAACTCTATGAGATGCTGAAAATGTGACATCAATTAAAAGTACTACAATTGTGTGATCAAATATACAGTATTACCTCAGTATAAGCTGTACTTTGAAGTCCAAAAATACAATACAGAACAATTGATGACCTCAACAGCCTATTCCTCAATATACTTTGTTCAGAGAACCATCTTCTTTGTTTAGTTTCTCTACCATATCCTTTCAAGTTAGGACAATGTGGTGGTGCCTCCATGACTTCAATAGGTTCATACTCCAGGCTACATTCACTGTGCATGTGTATAGTTTCCTAGAAAACAAAAAGATTTTAGAAAAAATAGATTTAATGCAGTAGGTTCTCTGGTTTAATTAATTGAAACAAAAGAAATTAAATCTTCTTATGCACTTTACTGATTCAGTTTTTGTCATGCCTATGTAGGATTTGTTGGGACCTGAATGAGATTTGTCAACATGAGCTATCCATACTGTTTATGACTTGTTTCTATAAAAAGAATGAACTTGAATGGAAATATTTTTTTGCTTAAATAGAGACAACAAATGTTGTTTTGTGGCACAGAACATGTACCAATAGCTTGTTGACGCAGCACAATTTTGTATTGTGCCTATTAATATGATTTTGTACCATACTCATCAGTGTACATAAAAAACTGGCACACCAATTATAACCCACGACACCCCTAGCTCAAGTCGGCATTGTACATGCTGATACTATTAGGATCTTAATGGTACTAAGAACGGGGATGAATTAGTATTATGGTAAATTTAAACCGACATTAAAATTTGATCGAGAAAACCAATTATAGAGTGTGAGTAAGAACAGCATGTAAAGTGAATGATCATGAGCAAAAGTCACAGGCAAGAGAAAGGATGCAAATCAATCTATAATGGTTTAGTCTTCTTGACCTATGTCCACTCCTAATTCCTCTTCCCTCGACGCCATCAACTTTTATTACTGATCTTTTTCTAATAGATGAAGATCAACTATCCTTATTATAACTTTCTCCTTTTTCAGGCTTTTTAGAGAATCTTCACATTTACTCTTTTACTAGAAACCTCTCACTTGTAACACTTAGTATCACAATGATACTTAAGAGAAAGGAGACTCAAATAATCCTCAAAGAGAGAGATACAACAATTCAGAATTGATGCTCCATCAATCAAGCTCAAGTAGGATATTTATAGCTCTCCCAAAATGCTTCTAAAATAAAGTCAAAACTCAAATTCCTAATATTTAGATAGAACAGTATTCCTGAAATTCAAATTCCTCAAGAATTCCTAAACGATACATTATTCACCTCTTTTGTATTATTTTTTGCTGACTAATAATGGTGAAGTAGAATGTTATAATGAAGCAATTCACATTGAAGATTCAATCAATTGGGAGCCTACAATGAAAGACATGATGGACTCACTCATGTCAAATCAGACATGGGAGTTGACTGAAGTCACCGAACTACCTAAAAGAAAAAAATCTTTACCTGACAAGTGAGGTTATACGATCTAAGAAAAACTTGGTGGTTAAAGGATTTCAGCATAAAGAATGCATCGACTACATTGAGATTTTCTTTCCAGTAATGAAGTTAACAACTATTTAATTAATATTAAAAATTATAGTCGTAGAGAATTTACATGTTGAATAGTTAGATGTAAAGACAAGTTTTCATCATGGTGATTTGAAGGAAAAAATTTATATGAGACAATCGTAGGGCTTCATGATAATAGACAAAGAAAGCATGGCGTGTAAGCTAAGGAAGAGTTTGTACGAGCTGAAATGGACTCCAAACACAGTGATACAAGAAGTTGGATGATTACACGAGTAGCAATGGTTTTACAAAATTTAAAGTGAGAACTGTCAAAAAATTTTGCAAGTTCAAACATGCAAGAGATAAAAAAATTTAAAGTGGGAATTGTCAAAAAAAAATTTGCAATGAAAGATTTGAGCGCTATGACATAGAGTCTTGGAATGAGAATTACCAGAGTCAAGCGAGCAGGTACTTTGAGACTATCATAAGCATACTAGATTAATAAAGTATTATCTTGATTCAACATGAAAAATGCCAAACCAATGAGCAGCCCTTTAGTTGACCATTTCAAACTTTCAAAAGAACAGTCACTGAAGACTGAGGAAGAACGAGGACATGTGCAGAAAGTTCCTTATGCCTCGACTATTGGAAGTTTGATATTTACTATGGTTTGTACTTAGGCTAGACATCGCACAACTAGTGGGAGTGGTGAGTAGATACATGAATAACCTTGACAAGATGCATTAGGAAAGCAATCAAATGGATCCTTAAATATCTACAAGGTACCACACAGATGATACTCTATTTTAAAGGTGAACTGACATTAGAAGGTTATATTTGTTGAATCTCGGATTTTGATGATGAAACCAATTGATAGTGTTTATCTGATCTGCGTTTTGAGTGATGCAGGAAGCTTCGATCAGGGAGAGACAATTAAAACAGAAAGAATCATGTTAGGCCGGAGTGGAACATGTCAGAAGATTGGACGTCGAGCCGGAGGATCGGTCGACGTATCGACAGAAGGCCTTGGGCCATGAGATCGGGCATCGAGCCAAGAAGAGTGAAAATTATGCTAAGGAAATCGGAGTTGCGGAGGTCAACTGGCCGATTGGGCAATAGGCCACATGAGAGGACGATGCGCCGAAGAATCGAATGAGGCGTCGATGAACCAATGATATGCCGGACAACATTTGATTAGCTTAGTAATAATTGTCTAGATCGAAGTAGATTTTAAGTGTGTAGGATTAACTACGATAGCGATCAAGGCATAAAGCAAAATGAAGTCCTGGAGTCCAGAACGAGATTTCTTTGGGAGTTCGAGAGTTCATCGAAAGTTCTACCGGAATTGACTGAGAAGTCCAGGAGCTTGCCAAAGAAGCTCATCGAAACTCGCCAAGAAGATCGTCGTGAAGTCCAGGAGCTTGCTGAGAGTCTATTGGAATATTGCCAAGAGATCGTCGGAAGTTCATCGGAAGAAACCTAGACTTACCGGACTTATTTAGCTTAGTGTATGCCTTATAATTCGTAGTTAGCACATAATTGGGTTGGAATTAGGCTAACTCAATTAGGGGCTAATTGGGCCCAAGTTTGGGCTGTGTTGGGCCAAGTGAAAGGCCCAAACAGGTGGTACCGTCAGTGGCTCAATCTACGAGGCATAGTCTCCGAGATTGTATTAGGTGATGGTACCGCTAGACTGGGCGGTGGTACCGCCCAATGTTGGTGTTGCAGGCGGTGGTACCACCTAGCACAGGCAGTATTATTGCCAGTACCTTGAAAACCGGGGATGAGACATTTTTAGGCTCCAAGTTTGAATCCACTTGAGGCCTATAAATACCCCTCTCATCCTTGGTTAACACACACAAGAATTGAGAGCAAAAAAGAAGAAAAACTCTATTGTGCTCTTGTGAGAACTCCTCTAAAAGCTCTAAGTGTTAGTGTAGCTTAAGAGAGGAGTAAGTGGGGGTGTAAAGGTTCTCTCCCGAGCCTGCAAAAGGATAATAGAGTCGTAAGAATGAGGTTGATCTTCGCCTATTGAAGAAAGATCGTTGGTGGATGCCGGTGGCCTCGACGAACGAGGAATCGATAGAGTGGATGTAGGTCACGACGACCGAATCACAATAAATCGGTTTGCATTTCTGTTTTATTATTTACCTTTATTGTAATCTACTTTACATTACAAACTGATTTCTTACTCTCACTACGCTCTCATACGCTTTCAAGTTAACATCTTTCGAGATCAGTTTTAATTGTACAAAAAGATTTTTTGAACCGACGTAATTTTTTCGCTACACTAATTCACTCCCCCTTCTTCATGCCAACTCAATCCTAATAGTTGGTATCAGAGCCATGTTATTTCATGTTTGGTTTAACACCCAAGAGAAATGTCTATTTTTGGCTTTCAAGAGGGCTTTTCTATCATTTGTCCTCTCATGTTCAATAGGATGAACTACATATATTGGAAAACTCGAATGAGAATTTTCTTATTTTTGTTGAATTTGATTTTAAGAAGTCTTCCAAACCAATAAACGAATGAAATGATTTGGAAAAGAAGACTTTCTTTTTAAATGCTAAGGCTATGAATGTCTTGTTTTGTGCCTTAGACAAAAATGAATTTAATCGTATTTCTATTTATGAAATGACTTTTGATATTTGACACACACTCGAAATCACTCACGAAGGCACAAAAAGAGTTAAAGAGTCTAAAGTCAATCTTTTAATGCATGATTTTGAACTATTTCGAATGAAGCCAAGCGAAACCATTGTTGACATGTACACTCATTTTACGGATGTCGTCAATGACTTAAAAGCTCTTCGCAAATGTTTTTCGAATTTTGAACTTGTTAATAAAGTTTTACGATCTCTTTCTAAAAATTGGGATCCTAAAGTAACGGCTATTCAAGAGGCCAAGGATTTGAATAATTTTCCTCTCGAAGAACTTATCGGGTCTTTGATGACCTACGAAATGACTTATGTGGCACATGACGAACTTGAGAACAACTTTCGAAAAAACATGAAGAATTTTGTACTTAGAATAAAAAGAGACCACTCGAGCGAAAGCTCAAGTGATGATGAACTTGAACTTCTCACAACAAAGTTTAAAAAGTTTATGAATCAAGAATCAAAGAATAAAAACAAACTTAAAAGGAACACATCTACTTACTATGAATGCAAAAAGTCAAGTCACTCCAAAGATGAGTATATTAAACTGAACAAGAAGTTGCCAAAGAATGAATCGAGCACCTCCCAAGACGAGGAGCATACCAACAAGGGCAAGGTGGTGAACTGAGCTTTGACGGCTTTCGTCAATGAGGTAAACAACTCAAACGAAACCCCTTTACTTTATTTCAAAATTACATGATGCTTTTTATGAGTTATTTTTAAATTTAAAATAAATAAAAATAAAAAATTATTGGGATCATGCTAGCTATTTTCAAAATGATAATGACAATTGCATGTTTTATGAAAATATAATAAAATATTAGATATAAATCTAATGCTTGTACACCAAATAAGATTAACTTATGTATGTTCTTAAGAAGCAATAATGTATATTTTGATGATTTTTATATAGCTTTTCGATTTTGATTAAAGATGCCTTATATTCAATAAAACCATGCTTAATGATTTAATAATGTATAATGATCATGCTTAATGAATTTGTATTTCGAAATTATGCATAATGATTCTTGTGATTTATGGATTACTGATATTTGTCATAATGAAAGTTGCTTTTTCGGTTTTAAACAAGATAGATGGTTTTTATATGAAAAACTTGAGCATACTTATATGAAATCAAGTACATAAAATGAAACACATAAAAAGAAAAATGTATTATCATTGAAATTAAAATGATAAATTAAATCTCTTGTTTAAAGAAGCCCAATGTTTAATGTGTTATATTTTTTGTTATGATGATTTTGATGATGAAATTTGTTTTTCCGGTTTAAACGATGATATTCCTTTATATTCTTGAAGTATATCTCATCATCAAATTTTTCTTGTTATCCTTCATATGATGATATGAAATTATGCAATACTCATGATATTATGTTGATACATACAAATGAGAAGTTATGATCATGCATGGTAGGATGTAATGTAATTTGATAAATTGATACCATCATGATGTGAAATATCTATGATTTAGAATGATGCATACAATACTTATGACTTTATTATCATGATGTATTGCATATGATGTGAATCATGATTAAGATTGCTTTGACTTGAATTCAATTTAAATTCAAGGTTTATCTCAATTATGGCATATTGCAATAAAAATAACACTTTAACTTTATCATAATTTAAAAATTGATATAAAGGAAAATGAATTGCACCATTGTTTTATTATTCCCCTAATTTTGTCAATAACAAAGGGGGAGAAAGAATTACTAGTGTGCATATCTCAAAAGAGAAAGATTTGCTAGCTTGTACAATTCAAAATGATGCAAAAACATGCTAGGTTGCTTATCTCAAAAGAGAAGCAAATATTACTAACTTGCATATTTCAAAAAAGAAAAATTACTTTCTTGGACATCTCAAATATTGCTAGCTTACATTTTCTAAAATGATATAAAAATTTGCTAGCTTGCATGATGTAAAACTTGCTAGAATTGCTAACTTGAACATTGCAAAGGAAGTAAAAATTATACTTCTCAAAAGAGAAAAAAGAACTCACTAGCTTGCATATTCTAATGTGATAGGAAATTTGTTAAATTCCAAGCTTATATCTCTAAATCATTAAAGTTGCACTTCTCCTTTTTTTTTGTTGATAACAAAAGGGGATAAGGTATGATGATAATCATGCATAGGATGATATACTTGAATATTTTAATTATGTATAATTTTATGATGACATGTTGCTTGGATTTTTGAATTCAAGAGTTCCATTAATATGATATATTGATATAGAGAGTTAAGGTTAACTCCGTTATCAATTGGTTGTCATCATCAAAAAATGGGAGATTGTTGAATCTCGGATTTTGATAATGAAACCAATTGATAGTGTTTATCTAATCTACATTTTGAGTGGCACAGGAAGCTTCGATCATGGAAAGACAATTAAAGCAGAAAGAGATAATTAAAGCAGGAAGAATTATGTTGGGTCGGAGTAAAACATGTCAAAAGATTGGACGTCGAGCTAGAGGATCGATGGACGTATCGATAGAAGGCCTCGGGCCATGGAATCGAGCATCGGGCCAAGAAGAGCAAAAATTACGCTAAGGAAATCGGAGTTGCAGAGGTCAACTGGCCGATTGGGCAATAGGCCACAAGAGAGGACGATGCGTCGAAGAATCGAATGAGGCGTCGATGAACCAATGACATGTCGAACAACATTTGATTAGCTTAGTAATAATTGTCTAGATCGAAGTAGGTTTTAAGTGTGTAGAATTAACTACGATAGCGATCAAACATAAAGCAAAATGAAGTCCTGGAGTCAAGAACGAGATTTCATTGGGAGTTTGAGAGTTCGTCGGAAGTTCTACCGGAATTGACCAAGAAATCCAAGAGTTTTCCAAAGAAGCTCATCGAAACTCACCAAGAAGATCGTTGTAAAGTCCAGGAGCTTATCGGGAGTCCATTGGAACATTATCGAGAGATCGTCGGAAGTTCGCCGGAAGATCGCCAGAAGAAACCTAAACTTACCGGACTTATTTAGCTTAGTGTATGCCTTAAAATTTGTAGTTAGCATATAATTGGGTTAGAATTGGGCCAACTCAATTAGGGGCCAATTGGGTCCAAGTTTGGGCTATGTTGGGCCAAGTGAAAGGCCCAAACAGTGACCCAACATGTGGCACCATCGGTAGCTCAGTCTATGAGGCATAGTCTCCGAGACTGTGTCAGGCGGTGGTACCGCCAGACTGGGCGGTGGTATCGCCCACTGTCAGGCGGTGGTACTACTAGTCTGGGTGGTGGTACCGCCCAGACACAATCTTCTAGGTTTTGGTACTACCAGACTGGGCAGTGGTACCACCCAGTGTCAGTGCTACAGGTGGTGGTACCATCAGTACCCCGAAAATCGGGGATGAGACATTTTTAGGTTCCAAGTTTGAATCTACTTAAGGTCTATAAATACCCCTCTCATCCCTGGTTAAAACACACAAGAATTAAGAGCAAAAAAGAAGAAAAACTCTATTGTAATCTTATGAGAACTCTTCTAAAAACTCTAAATGTTAGTGTAGTTTAAGAGAGGAATAAGTGGGGGTGTAAAGGTTCCCTCCTGAGCAAGGATAATAGAGTTGTAAGAAAGAGGTTGATCTTCACCTATTGAACAAAAATCGTTAGTGGATGCCGATAGCCTCGATGGAATAGGAATTGGTAGAGTAGATATAGGTCACGATGACCGAACCACTATAAATCGGTTTGCATTTTTGTTTTGCTATTTACCTTTATTGCAATCTACTTTACATTACAAATTGATTTCTTACTCTCACTACGCTCTCATACACTTTCAAGTTAACATCTTCCAAGATCGATTTTAATTGTACGAAAAGATTTTTCGAACCGACGTAATGTTTTCGCTGCACTAATTCACCCCCTCTTAGTGTCGACTCAATCCTAACAATATTGATATAGACTTAATTGGAAACAATGACAACCGAAAGAGCATTACATATACTCTTGGAGGTACAAGCGAGATGTCACGAACAAACTTCTAAATAGGATGTTTGATCTTATGTATGTCCGTATCTTTTGGTATGTTCATGCTTTGCACAGCATATAGAGGGATAGTCGAAGGCTTAATAGTCCTATTTTAGTTGGGTTTGGTGGCTGCTTTAGGCTTGTAAATAAAGATTATGTTATGTGGACACTTGTGAGAGATATTCAGTCTGTAGTGGACAATTTTGACCCTTTGTTGTGCAACTGTTCAAAGCTTATAAAGTCTGTTTGTAATTTGTATTGTCTATGAAGTATTTCCTGGAATGTTTGCTTGTGGATCCCGAGTGAGGTGCTTTCTCTAACTCGTTTTCTCTTTTGTAGGTCCTAAGGGACCATGGGAGGATTCGGGGAGGCTGGTCTTTGCGGACGGACATGCAAGGGAGCCGCACGACTTAGACAAAGCCAGTTAAGTCTGTGACAATAAGATAAGTTTCTCAACCATAGAAAATTGTTGCTTCCTCCACTGCTAAGGCTAAATATGTCGTGATACCTGAACCCATGAAGGAGATGATTTGGCTTCAATAATTATTGGAAGAACTTGATAAGAAATAGAAGGAAATTATCCTGTATTCAGACAGTTGGAGTGTCATTCAATTAGCAAAAAAATTTATCTTTTCAAACTAGAACATAGCATATCTCAATGAAGCATCGCTTCACTTGGTCACTCCTAGAAGACAAAGCTCTTAAGCTTGAGAAGATTCAAGGAAATCAGAACCCTACTGATATGTTGACCAAGACAATGACCATTGATAAACTAAAGTTGTATTCAGCTTCGGTTGGCCTGCACGTGTAAGGGACATGCTGAGCTACTGCATTAATCAAGTATAAAGACATGATTGAAATTAGTCTTCAAGTGGGAGATTATTAGAAGTCATCTTTGACTTGGCAAAAGTATTGTTAAAAGTCCTCCCTTGACTTGGTAAAAACGATTGTAATCACTTCTCTGATTTGTGGCTATAAATTAGGGGCTATTTAGATTAGTTGGTTACATGTGATGTCTCTCCTTGGTGTGCACACTATAAATAGAGAGGAGCTCTCTTGAGAAGGATGTGTGTGTGATGGGAGTAGCGGTAGAAGTTGCTGAGACTCTAAAATAATAGTGGCTAGAGTTTGTGAAGCTGGTGAGGACTAATTGTAAGCACTTATAATTCTTTTCCTACGGTGAATATCTATAGTGGCTCCATGGACATAGCCTAGATTGGGTAAACCACCCAATCTGTCTTCGTTTGTGTTTTATTTCTTTTGCTTCCTTGAATATGATATCAGGAGATTTGTTTCTCCTAACCGTTGTGACAAGGTTTAGCTAAAATTTTTTAAGTCCTAAGATATATACTGTTCATATTTAAAATAAAAGATGGAAGATAAAGATTAACTACCATTGTACTTCCTAATACAAGTGATTCTAAACCATCATAGAGTAAGTTTAGGAACCAACCAAAAAGTTCCATATCAATTTTCATCTACTGTAGCCTACTAGTCAAATCAAGGCAAATAAAATTGTTATCTTTTTGCTGATCATAACTGAAAGAATGACACTCTGAAGTAGAATTCTCCTTTGCCATTGGTCCTGCACATTACCTGGAAGCACTTGGAAAGGGCATGATTTGGCAAGGAGTAGCTAGTGGCAACATACTTTTCAAGTTGAATGATAAAGAAGAAGTAAAAAGAAGAATGATACAACAATAAGACTGTTCATGACGAAAAATGCAAATCAAAAACCTCTTTTGATTACTGCTGGAATAAAAGCACATACCGGAAGCCATAAGCAGACTATAAATGCAGCAACTGAAAACAGTGATATGCAGAGGCAGGGTAAGAAGTAAGGAAACCTACAGTTGTGAATAGAAATGTATCTTAGCACAAGTTATAGTATGTGAACCAAGATACATATACTCATGAGTTTACCTCCCAAATAACCACTCCCTAGCAAATATGCTTGGATATTTCTCTGCAGGCTGATAACAGAAGCATCAATTTTCAATATAATAGGATGTTAACATCATGCAGTAGGTGACTTTTAGATGCATGGTATACAGTACTGAATGGTACCGCTCGGTACGGACGGTACGTACCGATCCGACGACATATCGGCATGCGGATCGTCCGGTACCGCTACAATTCTACAGTATTACATTGTAGTAGTATTACAGAGCTACAGTATTATAATGTAGCGGTGCTACAGTATTACAGTAATAAAGAAAATATATAAAATTATTCGGTACGCCCTGGTGTATCTCTCGGTACATCGGTATCATACCATATAGTATCGAGCCACCCTTGAAATATCGGTATGGTACGGTATTACGTACCTTGATTAGATATATATATAAATTTTAGATTTTTGAAAAAAAAATTGCTATTGATCTCTAGTGGAGTCGATAGATCCTGTAGGTCTCTCTTAGATGCTTATCAACTTATAGGACACAGATCTAGTCCTCGCATGGTATGTGCAATGTCATGTGCTAATCTTCTCGATCAGTGCAAGTGATGTGCATGAACATGCACACAATTACTGTATACGGACAAGGTACCTAGACAGGTGCATGCCCAATGTGATACCTGGCCTGGATGGTTTGTGCCTATAACAGAGGGCAATATGGCCATCTTGGACAATTCTTATTTATATTCAGTATTTCATAGAAGTAGATTACCTGTGCAAGAAAACCACCAATAGCTGGACCAAAGATCAAACCCATGGCCCATGATGTATCAACCTAGAATTCATTTGAAATTAAAATTGCTGTTACAAATTCGAGAAAGCAAGCCTGGTCAACAGGAAAGAAGGGAACGAGGGAACAGACATATATGGAGCATCTTACAATTGATAATCCTAGAGCTTGATACTCTTTTCGGCAGACTTCCGAAGCATAAGCCTAGATTTCATTCAAAGCACAAGCTCGTAATGAAGCCAGAGCAAATATCAGGACAAAACTTGAAGATTTACTTGACTATCGATATTAGAAAATTAATTACCTGTATTGGACCAAGTAATCCACTTAAGAGTCCAAGAAGTAATCTTGTCGCGATTGCCATCCAGTAACTTTTGCTGAGCCCAAATAACGTGTTAAATACAATTCTGCAATCGATCAGGAGACAAGACCAGATCAGGACACCGAAAAAGCAACACCGAGCAAAGATCGAGGGTGATCTCATTCCATGTGGATTTTGTTCTGACAATAAATGGTAAACAAACTATCAAAAAATCATATATTACATTGCAAACAGACTGATCATTATAACTGGTTTCCTTCCATAACGATCAGCCACCATTCCCCAGAATATTGAAGTCAAAGATCTTCCCAACATAAATGCCGATCCTTCAAAGAAATATATAATAAAACAAGTTATCAGTGCGCAGTCCCAGTGACAGTTGTGCTGATTTTTTTCATCATCACGTAGTGCTATCATGTCAATTTTAGTCAAATAATGTGGCAAAAGGTACTCACCAACGAAACCTGCAAAAAAACCAATATCTTGTGCTCGTTTGGCTATATTCAAGTCACGTATCTGCAAGAATCACAGTAAACGGCCAACAGCAGAAAGCCATTGGGATTGCAGAAAGTAATCTAAGACAGCTGAGAGATGCATTAAGATCCACAAACTTAAGATTCCAGATCACGCTGAATGGTACCATGAAGTACAAGAACGGATACAATGACGATATCGGTAATGCTGAAAGTTCAACAAGGACAAAAAAAGAAAAAAATTAGAGAACATGCAGAAGATAAGGCAATGAACTATTAGCAACAAAGAATTTCCACAGGATATTACTGTTTTAAACTTATTCATCATTGTAGGATAAAAGTGGATGAGAGAAAAGAAAATAATCAGAAGATATTGCAAAAGTCGAATCATTCTTGAGTGATGCTTTCTATAGCGGGGACCGTCAGAAGTTCATGTCCATCAAACATTTGTTTCGGAATGCAACTAACACAACGAAATGCAAATACTTGTAGTTGTTGTCTCTCAGAAGTACTCGACTAATCTAGTGTGATTTCACGTTCCACTTCTGAAATTGTTATAAAATGATTGCACCTAATGCCGTCGACAAACATCCCTAATGAGTCGATCGAGAGATTGTATGCCCTACCATTTAGAAATAACTATTAAGCGACAATCGCTACATGAATTTTCTAAATTCAAAAACAGAAAATGAAAGGAAGTGGGTTCCGAGGTGCGGTTGAGTCGTACCGGAGCAGAGGGCGACGATCCATATGAAGAAGAACTCACGGAAGGGAATCCCGAGATGGAGTTGGTTCCGCCGGTCCTGCTTGCATCCGGGGCAGTTCTCGTGGAAGAACGCCTCCTTGCTCGGTTCCAACAACGGCGTGGTCGGGTCCGCCATTGAGGATGCGACACGACTCAGCCCGATAAGAGGAGAGAGAGGAATGGCTCCCGGAATACTTTTACCCAACTCCAAACAGAAGAAAGTATCGATCGACCGAGGAGAACTATTGATTCGAACGTCGGCTCGAGAGGATGCCGATGGCGGAGAAGTATTGATGGAGTGAGATCGAAGAGGACTGATGCGGTGCCAAACACGAAAATACAAAAGAAGGGAAGAAGGACCCTAAACGTGTTTGAACGCTCCTTTCCACGTTGCTGGTCGGCGGAGTAGTCTGAAACGGGGGGGGAGACGGGTTCGCGCTGTTAGCGTCCTTATCAAGGTCGCCGCGCGTGAATCAACCAACCTTCTAGTTAAGGGCCCTTTCTACCTTCGACGATGAACAGGGAAGAAGAAAGCCATCCCGGTGACAGTGGAAGAAGGCTTTTCTCCTCGTCTTTCGTCATACCAAAACACGGCCACGAAAAGTTACGTAGGAAATTTACTTCACATTTATATCCGTTTTCATATTTTCTCCAAAGCTGCTCTAATTTCACAAGAAAATAAAAAATACTTGTAAAAACTAGCTGGATTGGTATATATATGTCATTTTTAGTTATTTTATAGGTAGTGTAAGTGATTTAATTTGATATTTTTATGTTATTTTAGCTATTTTTGATGGAATATTTCAGCTAAAAATTAACCAAAAACCTGGACTTTTTTGTTTATGATTTATTGTTTACTTATTATTAGCATCTTGTACTTGATATGAAATTTTAGACTCATACCAGGTCAACATTATTTTTCGATGAGATTATATTATTTTAATTAATAAAATTAAAATAAAATAATATCGTCCAAAAATGATATCAGTGCGGTTCCTCATGAATCAATGTGGTTAGATTTCAATCCATTATAAATCGACAAGCACTCATACCATATTTGATTTTAAACTCAAAATTAAAAAAGAAAAAAGATAGAGAAAAACAATATTGACAAAATTGTTGCAGTCTCATGCTAATTTGTAAGGATTATATGTTCTTTATGCATATAATGATGACAGAGTAATTTATTCATAAAATTGGGGGTGTAGCTCATATGGTAGAGCGTTCGCTTCGCATGCGAGAGGCACGGGGTTCGATTCCCCGCACCTCCATAAGGGTTTTGTATTTTTTATTTTTTATTTTTTGAAAAATAACGAAAAATGAGATTATTTGCGCTGACTTGTGAGTGAGGGATCTTCTTCCTCTTCTATCTACCGACGACATACCTACCATTCATAAAAACTGTTAGATCGTGCGGAAGGAGAATGGTGGCTGGGTTTATTTAGTGGCTGGGTTTATTTGCACTGCTGACCTGTGATTGAGGATATTCTCCTTCTCTACTCTCGTTTCTCTACCATTGTTAAAAGCGGTTGGTCACTCACAAGTCACCTCCATAGGGGTTTTTTATTTTTTATTTTTTGAAAAATAACGAAAAATGAGATTATTTGCGCTGGCTTGTGAGTGAGGGATCTTATTCCTCTTCTTCCCTATCTACCTACCTACCTACATACCTACCATTCATAAAAACTGTAAGATCGTGCGGAAGGAGAATGGTGGCTGGGTTCATAAAGGGTTTCTAGCAAAAACATACGAGTTACTGTGGATCGACACACGCAAAGCGCTTTTCCATGTGATGAGAAGGAGCGCCACGCTTCCTGTTACTCAACTGATCCCAATGCACTTGGAAAATTGATCATCGCGTTCTTTCAAACCTTTTTGTTTCTTTTCGTTCTTCCTGCACCTCTGCTTTATGGATCAACAAGCACCTAAATTGGACATGACGCTTTCTTCTATCTTACACTTTGAGGCAATCGTACTCGTATTTTAGATATCGAGGCAGTACGAAGATTCATGTTTGCAAACATAAAATCCAAAAACTAGCTCTAGTAATGGGGGCTGCTCTAAATGACGGAATCTGCTACTTTCCCTACCAGCTTTTCTGCAAAGTTCACTTTTTGAGTGTGACGATAAAAAAACAAACAGTTTGGTCACTAGCATTTTCTCCTAACATATTATTATTAAGTGAGAGGTGGTGGAGAAAATTTCTTATTTTTTCACTATCTGATTATATGTAAACTATAATTCTTTTTAAGTTGGTTAGTTAATCATAACTGAAATATAGATCACAAAAATTTTCATTCTCTCTCTATCCATGGTAGAGAAACCCACAAACAGTCTAATTATTTTCTTAGTATCATCCTTCCATTAAGATCTAAAAGTACATAGAATAATCAAATTATCATTAATCAATTAATATATCAAGTCTGGAACTCAAACTCAAGCAGCTGCCTCTTAACCTCCTCCACCCAAAAACAAAAAATATTTCTTGTCACTGATTGGACATTTTATGGTAGGACAAACACATGTTTATCATTGTCTTTTTTTTTTCTTCTTTTTACTGTGACGTGGAATTCATTTAGTAAATGATGAAAGTGAAATTCCAACTAAAAAATCTTATAATAAATTAATAATATTTTTTTTATCAACTAATATAACTAATACTTTTAACATAATATATGTTGTCCTCTTCATATAATTATGATAATAGGACAACTGTTCAGATGAGACATCTCAGGTAGGTAGGAGGACCAGACATCTCTTCCTTGTTTTCGTTGTTGATATCTCAAGACTCGATGATGTTCCTTCCATTAACATCAAACAAGATGTCAACATCGTGCTCCATATCAAAGAAGAACCACGGCGGCTCAGTTAGTGTATTGCGTGTAACACCCTACACACTTTTTTATTATCCCTTGATTTCTTCGTTCAAATTCCAATAAAAACGACATAATCAATCACACACAAAACACATGCTTCACTTACTTCGTCATGCGATCTCAGAATCACGCTAAAATTAATCATCTATCTAACTTGGTAATTTTAGTGTTTTCACTTAATACCATAACACATTCGAGACCCTTTTTAATTTTGGAAATTTGCTACAAGCTACCCTAATCTATATCTTTGATATTTTAGGATAGATTTCATGCTCAAAACCTTAGATAAATGAGTCGAGCAGGTCGGCTAATGTTTTGTATACTAATTAATAAGATAAGGTTTCAAACTCTTTAACTTATGCAAATCAAGTACATACTACTACATTAATATTATTAGATTTACAAAAAAAAAAATCATATATAATATGCATATGCAGCACAAGAATGTTGCATGTCTTCAAACGACAGAATTCAAATTAAAGCAATCTCATTAACATCTTAGTTTTTCAGTCAACCAAATTTTGTATTAATTTTGAGATTAATGTTGAGATTTATGACACATACTATGTGCAACCAATGCGTAAAGAATTGGCAGCATATTAGAGAGTCCGATTTGAAGATTATTTGGTTTTCTTTCTTATGAAAATTTTAGTATTATAGGCATTGAGTGATTTGAATACAAGTATAATATTTTTGAGATGCTTTATCATTTTTCATACAACCTTATATCTCTTTAGTGAATTATTTAAAAGTGATGAGCAGTATCTCCTTATTGATACTCTCTTAGATGATGATATCCATTAGATCAGATGATCAGCTTATTTACCTTCTCTTTAAGACCCGGTTATGTAGAACACATTCATAGATTACTGGTTACCGGAGGAGAATCAATATATTAGAGTGGCATCGGCATTCTCTTCCCTTGTGTTCTCTCTAAGAAAGACACATCTCACACCAGTCTAATAAATAAATTGCTACTGCAATAGCAACACAGAGTTTACTAGAATGGCAACACAGAGTTTATATTATATATTATATATATATATAATATAACTAATTAGATTCTTATAATATATATTAGCCAATATAAAAAAATTTATTTAAAATAAAATTCCTTAAGAGATGTCCTAATTATTTATCCTAGACTCTTGCCTATAAATAGACAGAACCTCTAGGGACTAAAAAAAAAAAAAGAAGAAGAGACGTTATGCATCTCATAGAGGATTCAATTGAGATATTACAATCTTTTTCTCAACTCTTCTCCCTAACTATCAATCTAGGTGGTACTGTGAAAGGATAAGAAGAGAGGAGAAGAATCTAGTTCCTCTTTACAGATTTACAGCGATCATTGATCTAAACATGGTGCTCTTGCAGATCAAAACAAAAAATTCTTTTTTAGATGGCATCAAAAGATATGCATCGTAAAATCAGATCTAATTACATTTGATTTCAATTCTGGTATAAAAGCTTATTTTGGTATTTAATATAGCATATTACAGATTTTATGCTAACAATTGGTATTAGAGCCTAGGTTCTTGAGATCAAATACTTTAGATATATTATTTTTATTTACAATGTATGAATGATCTCTATTCTCCAATGATCGTGAAACAGCAATGGTCGTCGTCGACCGTGCTGCGTACAACTAATGAATTTGCTGGCGACAGAGGCTGCATTGGGCAGTATGCGTGCCGTCGCAGCACAGCAGGTGGCATGCGTAAACAGGCATAACAGCGCCCATGTGGCGGCTGCACGCGGACAAAACCCGCGTCCATATGATGGTCGCACGAAGGCAGACAGCACCGGCAGCGGTCGCGCACGAGTAGGTCGCACCCAAGCGGCGACCGCATGCTAGTAGCAACCACGACCAACTGTGCATAGGCGATGGTAGCCGCGCTAGCAATAGCCACACGTGCGGGCAACCGCACCCAGGCGATGGCCACACGACGACAGGAACCGCCGGTGCGACCACGCACGGGGAAAGGCAGCCTCGCGACGGTAGCGCCACACACGCAGGCAGCAACGACTGCACTTGCGGTGGTGCAACAATAGGGTTTTTTTATATATTTATGAATTTTCTCTTGAGGTTAGGTTTTGCTAAATTATAGTCTTGCCCTTTACAAATCTCATAATTTTCGTTTATATTATGTCAAATATTTACAGTTTTACCCTTATGAAATTAAAAATTTTTAATTTATATTCTCAATTATAAAATTAATAAATATTATTTATTATAATTATGATTGAATTTAATCATGATTATATTTTGATTATTTGATTGGATTTAATTTTAATAAAAAACTATAAATTACAGTTTACTTTTATAGTTTTCTCAAATGAAGTATTGCTTATATTTTTACATGTGGTAAATAAAATCTAATTATTGTTCTTGAATATTCATTTAGTTATTTATATATATATATTTAAAATTATGAAATAATATTAATCTTTTATCAATATGAGTTTTTCTTTTATCGATTAATGTTGAATAATTATTATAGTTATTATTATATTATTGAACTGCTTAGCATAAATTAAATTGAATAAATTTAATGAATATTATTTATAACTCATCTCCCTAAATTTTATCTGACTTGTAGCTATCAAAGTGACATGAGATGATAAGTTTTTGTGATGTGAATTACAATAAAAGTTTTATTATTTATATAACGTTTTAAATTATATTTTGTATTATTGTATTGATCTTGTAGCCACCAAAGTGACCTAGACCAATAATTTATAAAACAACATTAAAGAATCAGTCCTAAATGACATCATGGAAATAATATTCACAATAACACATATAATTAGGAAATTTAGATAATCTCATAGGATAATCTATTTAAAATAATTATATGATGGGGTAGGATGATACTGTTTTAGATATCCTTACAGTTTATGGTTATATACCCAAAGGTAACAACATTATTCCACAAGGATAGTATTAGTTCTCCATAGATGATCTTGAGTGAATACTAGATATGTCAATATTTCACTCAAAGGTGTAATATATATGATATCAATAGTTCATCAAATTTTAAAAAAATCCAAAGTATTATTGTTATTTTATATTTTTCAATGGTACTTTCGTCCATACATTCTTATGCTTCTAGTGTCCTTGTACTATCTGGATCAAATTATTCAGAATGGTTAGAGTATGTGCAATTTACATTGGGTGTATTATATCTTAATTTAGTATTGCTTGTTGAAAAATCTACAAACTTGACTGATGAAAGTACTATGGAACAAATTGATTGGCTTAGTTTAATGTTCATAAGAATAATGATTGCAAATAATATAAACACTTCATTACTGATTGCAACTAGCGTATAGGAATATTTAAAAGTTTTTGAAGACAGATTTAAATCTGCTGATAAGTCATTAGCTGGCATATTAATGAAAGAACTAACTACAGCTCAGTATGATGCACTCGAGGAATTCATGATCACATCCTCAATATGGCTGATAAAGTTATAAAACTTAAAGTATTAGGTATGAATGTTGATGTATCTTTCCTCGTGTAGTTCATTCTCAATTCCCTTCCTTCTCAGTTTGGCCTATTCAAGATTCACTATAATACAAATTAGGATAACTGAAACTTGAATAAGTTTACTAGCATGTGTGTTCAAGAAGAATTGAGATTAAAGTAAGAAAGTTCATATAATGTCATGACTGCTACTCAAGGAGCCGGTAATAAGAAAAAAAAATTGAAGCATCATCCATAAAAAAAATTTGTCGAGTCTGGAAATATTAAACAGACTAATGAAAAGAAAGCTTTTACAATAAAGTATTTCTTTTATGACAAGAAAGGACATGTGAAAAAGGACTCCATTAAATGCAAGACTTGGTTCGAAAAGAAATATATTAACTCCACCTTTGTATGCTTCGCATCAAATATTACAGAAGTTCCTTCTAATACTTGGTGGTTGATTTTGGTGCTTCAACTCATGTTACCAATAATATACAGAGATTTCTTTCAATTTGGAAACCAAAAGAATATGAAAGATTCATCATTATCGGAAATAGTCTCAAAGCAAAAGTCATATCAATGGGGACTTATCGTCTACCCTTAAAGATGGGTCATCTGATGGATCTTATTGACACATATTATGTTCATACTATTTTTAGAAATTTAGTTTTTTATCTAGAATTGATGAGTTAGGATACTATCTTTCTTTTGGCAATGATAAATTTAGCATATTTTATGATTCAATAAAAGTTGGTTCTGAAATTCTATGTGATAGTTTGTATAGAATTAAATTGAATTTTAAATTTGTAAAGACATTATTGATCCTGCAATCAAGTGTTGGATTGAAACATAATTTTAATAATGAAAGATCTTCTATATTGTGGCATAGACGATTGGGGCATATCTCGAAGGAAATAATTAAAAGATTAGTGAAGGATAATATTTTAAAACATTTAGACTTCATTGATTTTGATGTTTGTATAGATTGCATTAAGGAAAAACAAACTAAACATATAAAGAAAAATATCATAAGAAGTAAAGAACTCCTTAAGATTATTCATTTTGATATCTACGGACCACTCCATATTCCTTGAGAAAGGTATTTCATCACATTTATAGATAACATATCCAGATATGGTTATGTTTATATAATACATGAAAAGTCTTAGGCCGTTGAGACTCTTGAAGTGTACATAAATGAGCTCGAGAGATAATTAGATAGAAAAGTTAAAATTGTTAAATCTAACATGGGTGGTGAATTTTATGGCAGATATGATGGATCTGGTCAAAATATTGGCCCTTTTGATAGATTCCTATAACAATGAGATATTTGTACTCAATATGCATTACCAGGTGTGCACAGTAGAACAATGTTGCTGAAAGGTGAAATCGTACTCTTATGGATATGGTTAGGAGCATGATGAGTTACTCCTCTGTACTTAAGTCGATGTGGGGTGAAGCTTTTAGGACAGCTATGTACATCTTGAATAAAGTTCCTGTTAAATCTCAGATTTTGATAATGAAGTCAATTGTAAATTGTTTGATCTAATCTATATGTTGAGAAAAGTGTGTAGAATTAACTATGATAGTAGTAAGACATAAAGTAGGTGTTCTGTCAGAGTCACCATTGAGATCTCGTTGGGAGTTCAAGAGTTCATCGGAAGTCCGGACATTCATCGTAAGTTCTGCTGAAACCAACCGAGAAGTTCAGGAGCTTACCAAAGAAGCTCATCGGAACTCGCCAAGAAGATCGTCGTAAAGTCCAGAAGCTTGCCGGGAGTCCGCCGGAACATTGCCAAGAGTTCATTGGATGTTCGCCGGAAGAGCAATTGACGCGCCGAAATAAGAAGTGCTATAATTATGTCTTAATTATCGTAGTTAGATCGTAAATTAAGTTAGGATTGGGAGGTAATCCCACTAACATAATTAGGGGCCAATTGGGCCCTTAATATGGCTGAATTGGGTCGAATTGAGCAACTTATTCAGCACTTGAAATCTTGGCTAGCGTGGCACCGCTAGGGCCAGTGGTGGCACCGCCTGGAAGACAGTGTCCCAGGTTGTCTGGGTGGTGGTACCGCCGATAGTGAATGCTGCCAATGGTGGTACCACCCCTGTCAGGCGGTGGTACCGCCTAGTGTTAGACCAACAATGGTAGTACCGCCCAGTAACCATGGTGGTATCACTAGTACCCCAAAATCCGAGGATGTGACACTTTTTGGCTTCAATTTTGAAGCTACTGGGGCCTATAAAAATCTCACCCTTTTCTGTATGAAAGGACATGAAAGTTTTAACATATTCTTGAATCTCTGGGGTGTTAAGTGTTGTAAAAGTTAGAAAGAGTCCTCCCCTCCCTCTCTTAGCTTTGTAAACATCTAAGAAAGAGGAGTGAGGCTTATAAGGGTTATCTCCTAAACTCGAGAAAAGGAGAAAGCGCTGTAAAGAGGTATTTGGTCTTCACCTATTGAAGTAAGGCCTTTAGTGGACACTAGTGATCTCGACGGAGGAGGAATTAGAAAGTGGATATAGGTCATATTGATCGAACCATTCTAAATTCTAGTTTGCTTTTCATTTATATAATTTACATTACTGCAAACCTCCTTAATCTTCTCTTTGTAATTTTACAAAAGCTTTCAAATTCAATTTATCTCCGAAATGGATTGAATCGAAACGATTTTCGTTAGAATCGGTTTTAATCGAAACAAAGACTTTTGAAATAGGGAAAGTTTTTCTCTGCACTAATTCACCCACCCTTCTAGTACCACCCTTGATCCTAACAATTAGTATCAGAGCAAGGTTCACTCTCATTTGGTTTTAAACCTAAGAGAGATGACATTTATCGGTAATCTAGAGGGTCATTCAATTACACGTCCGCCCATATTTAATGGGATGGATTACATATATTGGAAGACTAGAATGAGGATCTTCCTAATTTCAAAAGATTTTTAATTATGAAATATTGTAGAAAATAGGTTTCAAAAGTCTTCTCTTCCAATGAACGATTGGAATGAGTTAGAGGAGAAGACTTTCGCTTTAAATGCCAAGGCTATTAATGCCTTATTTTGTGCTTTAGATAAGAATGAGTTCAATCGTGTGTCTATTTGTGAAACGACTTTTGATATTTGGCACACACTCGAAATGACTCATGAAGACACTAGTAGAGTGAAGGAGTCAAAAATTAATTTTTTTAGTGCATACTTATGAGTTTTTTCGGATGAAACCAAGTGAGACCATTGGAGACATGTATACCCGATTTACGGATATTGTGAATGGTCTAAAAGGACTTGGTAAAAGTTTCTTGGATTTTGAACTTGTTAATAAAATCTTAAGATCCCTTCCAAAGAGTTGGGATCCTAAAGTAACGGTCATTCAAGAAGCCAAATATTTAAATAACTTTCCTCTTGAAGAACTAATCGGATGACTAATGACCTATGAGATGGCTTGTAATGCTCATGAAGAGCTTGAGAACAACCTTCCAAAGGACAGGAAGGATATGACACTAAGAACTCAAGAAGACCACTTGAAAGAAAATTCAAGTGACGAGGACATTGATGATGACTTGGCACTCATAATAAGAAAGTTTAAAAAATTTATAAAAAGAAATAAATTTAAAAATGGTACTAAAAATAAATTTGAATCCCAAGAAAGATCAAGTTATATGTTACGAATGCAAGAAGCCGAGACATTAGAAGAGCGAATCTCCCCAAGCAAAGAAGAGACAACCAAAGAAGAAGAAGGCTTTCAAAGCAATATGGGATGACTCAAGTTCATCCGAAGAAGAGGAGCCAACCAACATCGAGCAAGTTGCTCACTATGCACTAATGGCTATTGGAGATGAGGTAACAAGTTCATTAGACATAAATTTATCTTTCGATGAGCTTTTAAGTGTATTTCATGAATTATTTGATGAATGTAGAACCTTGAGTAAAAAGTATAACCCTTTAAAAAAGGAATATGCTTCTCTTATTAGTGATTTTGATAGACTAAAAATTGAGCATGATGATAGTTTAACTCTATGCACAAAATATCATGAAGTAGAAATACTTAGAAAGGAAAACTTACTACTCAAAGAAACATTTAAAAAGTTTGAGGTTGGTAGCAAGTCCTTGAACATGATCCTTGCCAACAAGGGTCATGTTCATAGAAAAGGCGGAATCGAATTTGTGAGTAGCTCTCACCAAAATCTAACCACCTTTGTTAAATGCCCTACTTTACATGTTTCACCCCGAAATAAATGTAATTTTTGTTATAAATTTGGGTATGTAGCTTATCATTGTCCATTTAAGAAATGTAGTCAACGCAAATTGATTTAGGTTCCTAAAGAAACCGTAAAGAACTCCGTGCAAAATGACAAGTTAAGTCGATCGATTTTTGAGGCACCCAAGGTCAAATAGGTACCTAAAAATTATCCTTTTTTATAGAAACGTCTACCATCACAAGTTAGGAGCAAGAGATGGTACCTTGATAATAGATGCTCAAGGCATATGATCGGAGATTCATCTCAATTCTCTAAGCTCACTAGCCTAGATGAAGGATATATCACCTTCGGAGACAACAACAAGGGTAAAATCATTGGCAAAGGAACCATAGGTAACAAATACACCTTTTCTATTGAAGATGTGGTGTTAGTTGATGGCTTAAAGTATAACCTTTTGAGCATTAGTCAATTATGTGATGAAGGATATATCATTAGATTTGAATCCAATACTTGCATTATTGAAAAATCATACAAAAAAAATCTATGATTGCTCTAAAATAAAATAATGTATATACTATCGACATTAATGATCTTTGTAATAAAATATATTTTTTGATTTTGAATGACGATGCTTGGCTTTGACATAGGAAGTTAGGTAATGCAAGCATGAAACTAATCTCTCAAATTTCATCTAAAGAACTTGTGAGAGGAATTCCTCACATTAAGTTCGTCAAAGACAATATGTGTGATGCATGTCAACTAGGAAAGCAAATAAAAAATAGTTTTAAACCAAAGAACTAAATAAGCACATCTAGGCCATTGCAATTAATCCATATGGACTTATTCGGACCAATTGCTACATCAAGCCTAGGAGGTAGTAAATACGTATTTGTCATCATGGATGATTATAGTAGATACATATGGACTTTTTGACATACAAAAGTGATTGCTTTAGGTATTTCTCTAAGTTTTATAAACTTATTCAAAATGAAAAAGGTTTTATGATTTCATCAATTCGGAGTGATCACGGTGGTGAATTTCAAAACCGTGATTTCCAAGAATTTTATGAATCTAATGGATACAATTATAATTTCTCTACTCTAAGAAATCCTCAAAAAAATGGAGTAGTAGAAAGAAAAAATAGAAACTTACAAGAAATGGCTAGAACCATATTAAACGAACATAGCCTACCCAAATATTTTTGGGCCGAAGCCATAAATACGGCATGCTATGTCATGAATAGAGTTTTAGTAAGACCATTACTCGCCAAAACTCCTTATGAGTTGTGGAACAACAAAAAACCCAATGTTTCATATTTTAAAGTTTTTAGGTGTAAGTGTTTTATCTTGAATGAAAAAGATGCCTTAGGAAAATTTGATGCAAAATTCGATGAAGGGATTTTTCTTGGCTATTCTTCTATTTCTAAAGTATTTCGTATCTTTAACAAAATAACTTTAATTATAGAAAAGTATATTCATATTATTTCAATGAAGTTTCCGAAGTCAAGAAAAATGATTTTGATGATGATGTTAATTTTGATGTTTTGAATTTAAATAAAACCCCTTCTTCATCTAGCAACTTAGATGTATTTTTTTCCGAAACATTCTTACCTAAGGAATAGAAGTATATAGATGCTCATCCTAAGGAGCTAATCATAGGAAACACATCAAAAGGGATTCAAACTCATTCTTCTCTTAAGAATTTTTATGCTAGTGCCACTTTTTTCTCCCAAATTGAACCTAAATGCATTGACGATGCCTTGAAAGATGATTCATGGGTTATCGCAATGCAAGAAGAGTTGAATCAATTTGAGAGAAATGAGGTGTAGAAGCTTGTTCATAGGCCAAATTAGTTATTGGTACTAAATGGGTCTTTAGGAACAAGCAAGATAAATTTGGTATCGTAGTTCGAAACAATGCTAGATTAGTGGCCAAGGGTTTCAACCAAGAAGAATGTATCGATTATAAAGAAACCTTCGCTCCTGTGGCACGATTAGAAGTCATAAGGATGTTTATTGCCTATGCTAGTAGTAATAATTTTAAGTTATTTCAAATGGATGTTAAAAGTGATTTTCTTAATGACTTTATTTCCGAAGAAGTTTATGTTGAACAACCTCCTAGATTTGTGAATGAAAATGTCTTTAATCATGTGTTTAAATTGACTAAAACTCTTTGTGGATTGAAATAAGCCCCAAGGGCTTGGTACGAGAGACTTAACTCATTTCTTATTGAAAATAATTTCTCTAAAGATAAGGTCGATACTACATTATTTATTAAAAATTTTGAAAATAATTTTCTTATTGTTCAAATTTATGTTGATGATATTATTTTCGGTTTCACGAATAAATCTCTATGTGAATCATTTGCTAAAAGTATGTGTCTTGAATTTGAAATGAGTTTGATAGGGAATTAACTTTCTTATTAAACTTACAAATCAAACAACTAAGTAATAGTATTTTTTTGGTCAAACAAAATATGCGTTAGATTTACTAAAAAAAGGTTTAATATTGATAGCTCAAAGGCTATCAATACTCCTATGAGTACCTCCAATAAGTTAGACATTGATAAAAGTGGAGAAAGCTTTAATTAAAAAGTAGGGGTATGATAGAAAGTTTATTATACCTCACCGCAACTAGACCGGATATCATGTTTAGTGTAGGACTTTATGTTATGTTTCAATCTAATCCTAAGATATCTCATCTTAAAGCAGTTAAGAGAATTCTTAGATATCTTAAAGGTACCACTAAACTAGGATTATAATATCCAAAATCCGAGAACTTTAAACTAATTGCTTATGCTGATGCGGATTTTGCTAGATGTAGATTATATAGAAAAAGCACATCTGAAACATGTCAATTTTTAGGACATGCACTTATTTCTTGGTTTTCCAATAAATAAAACTCGATTGCACTATCTATAACCGAAGTTGAGTACATTGCAACTATTGCATGTTGTGCACAAGTTGTGTTGATGAAAAACACTTTAGAGGATTATAAAATTTATTTTAAAAATATTCTCATAAAATGTGATAACACAAGTGCAATATGTTTAACAAAAAATCTCATTCAACACTCTAGAACTAAACATATTGATATTAGGCATCAATTTATATGATATTATGTTAATAATCATGATGTAATCTTAGAGTTTATTGATATGAAACATTAATTAGTCGATATTTTTATAAAGCCTTTAAGTTAAGAACAATTTAATTTTATTAGAAGAGAATTAGAAATATTAATTTGTCCGAATGCATGAATTTAATGTATATCTTTTCCGGACTATCTTTTTCTTAATGTATTTCATGAATGGAGCTTTTATAAATTTATTTCATTTTTATCTTCCTTGATATCAAATTTACTTCATATCCTTGCTTCATCACTTAATGATTTTTTTAAAAAAAAATTATGATTTATGATGTCTCATTTGTGATGCTTATCTACCATGAATTCTTCCTTATTCTTCTCATGAAAATTAAATTTTATGAATTCTAATGGATATCTTAATCCTTGAAAGATGAATTTTCGTGTGTGATAATTATTTGCAAGATTGGATATTTGATTTAATATGGAGATCTTGATCCTTTTCATGAATCTCTTCTCTTTGTCAAAATGAAAGCATGTTTTAACAAAAACTTATTTATCATTTTTTACTTGATTCAAATTATTTCACAAATTTAGTTCTTAATGGATTCCCTCCTTACCTTCTTTCCTCTTCTTCATGCAAAATTGTGATGATAAAGGGGGAGAAGTTGATGGAATCTATCGCTTTAATGTTGTAATATTTAATGATGAGAACTTTTGAGTGTGAAACTTACTTAAATTTTTTTTTTACCATACTTGCATTGTTGAATTATTCTCTTTTTTGTTGATGACAAAGGGGGAGAAATAATACCAAAATGTGGTAAATTAATGACAAATGTATGCAATGTATTTCATCATATATACTTGAAATGTTTGCTTGATAAATTTATTTCATTATGATAAGATATCTAGAACTTAACTTGCTATTTTACAATTGATATCTTGCCATAAAATGATGAATTGATATCTTTGTCATCTTTCATATTTGAAATATCATACTTAAAAATCGATGTCTTGACATCATTTTAATAAATACTTGGCATCGTATTTTGAGAATGTTAGATCATGATAGGAATCATGATGTGTATGTTGATAAGTTTAATGAACTTATCTTATCATTTTGTTTCTTAAATTCAAAGGCCTTGAATTCAAGAATGTCTTTTCTCAAGTATGATATATACATAGGGGGAGTTAAGGTTAACTCCGTCATCAATTGATTGTCATCATCAAAAAGGGAGAAATTATTGAATCTCGGATTTTGATGATAAAGTCAATTATAAATTATTTGATCTAATCTATATATTGATAAAAGTGTACAGGATTAACTACGATAACAGTAAGACATAAAGCAGATGTTGTGTCAGAGACATAAAGCAAACATAAAGCATTCGTCGGAAGTTCTACCGGAACCAACCGAGAAGTCGAGGAGTTTTCCAAAGAAGCTCATCGGAACTCGCCAAGAAGATTGTCGTAAAGTCTAGGAGCTTGCCGGGAGTCCGCCAGAACATTATCGAGAGTTTATCGGATGTTCGTCGGAAATTCACTAGAAGCTCGTCGGAAGAGCAATTGACGCACTAGAATAAGAAATGCTATAATTATGTCTTAATTATCGTAGTTAGATCGTAAATTAAGTTAGGATTGAGAGATAATCCCACTAACTTAATTATGAGCCAATTGGGCCCTTAACAGGGTTGAATTAGGCTAAATTGAGCAACTCATTCAACACCTAAAATCTTGGCCAACGATGGCACCGCTTGGAAGATAGTGTCCGGGGTTGTTTAGGCGATGGTGCCATCGATAATTAATGCTACCAGTGGTGGTACCGTCCAGTGTCAGACCAAAGGCGGTAGGGCCGCTCAATAACAGCGGTGGTACCGCTAGTACCCCGAAATCCAATGATGTGACACTTTTTAACTCCAATTATAAAGTCATTGGGGCCTATGAAAACCTCACCCTTTTTTGTATGAAAGGGCACGAAAGTTTTAGCATACTCTTGAATCTCTGGGGTGTTAAGTGTTGTAAAAGTTAGAAAGAGTCCTCCCCTCTCTCTCTTAGCTTCGTAAACATCCAAGAAAGATGAATGAGGCTTGTATGGGTTATCTCCAAAACCCAAAAAAAAGAGAAAGCATTGTAAAGAGGTGTTTGGTCTTCATCTATTGAAGAAAGGCCTTTAGTGGACGTTGGTGACCTCGACGGAGGAGGAATCTGAAAGTGGATGTAGGTCACATTAACCGAACCACTCTAAATTCTGGTTTGCTTTTCATTTGTGCAATTTATATTACTACAAACCTCATTAATCTTCTCTTTGTACTTTTACGAAAGCTTTAAAATTCAATTTCTCTCTGAAACGGATTGAATTGAAATGATTTTCGTCGGAATCGGTTTTAATCAAAACAAAGACTTTTGAAATCGGGAAAATTTTCTGCTGTATTAATTCGCCCCACTTCTTAATGCCACTCTTAATCCAAACAGTTCCTAGTAAGTTACTTCCATCAATTCCATTTGAGTTATGGACTAGTAGGAAGCTCATGAAAAGATAAGAGTATTTAATCCACATGAAAAGAAACTAGATTCAAGAATTATTTTTAAATATTTTATTAGTTCTAGAAAAATCCAAGGGATACAGATTTTATTGCTCTAATCATAGTACGAGGATTGTAAAATCTGGTAATGCAAGATTCCTAGAAAATGATAAAATAAATGGGAGGGAAAAATCTCGATGGATCAATTTTGATATTAAGGAGATTTAGGTTAATTCTCCCATATCATCCCCTATTTGAGAAATTATTGTTCCTCAAATCAATAAGAGCATTGACGAGGGTGAACAACAGAATAATATCAAAGAACTCTTACATGATGTTGATGTCGTCGCTGATGATCTTGTAGAACAATTACAATTAGCAACTTTAAGAAGATCTCAAAGGAAAAGGAAACATGTCATTTCAGATGATTATGTGATATATATACAAGAATCATATTATGATATAGGAATAAAAAGAGACACCTTGTCATTTCAATAAGCCATAGAAAGTAACGTTTTTGAAAAATGGTATGATGCAATGAAAGAAGAGTTAAAATCAATGGTCCAGAATGGTATCTAGGAACTCATTGAATTGCCCAATAATTATAAATAGTCGATTATAAATGGGTCTTTAAGACAAAATATGACTCAACGAGTAATATCAAACGATATAAAGCCAAACTTGTGGTCAAAGGATTTTCTCAGAAAGAATGCATTGACTATAACGAGACATTTACTCTAGTTTCTAGAAAAGACTTATTGAGAATCATCATAGTATTAGTAACTCATTATGATCTTGAGTTACATCAGATGATGTGAAAACATCATTTCTGAATGAAGATCTGAATGAGGAAATCTATATAGAACAACTTGAAGGATTCATAGGAAAGGAAAAAAGAAAGTTGGGCTTATAAACTTAAGAAATCCATTTATGGCCTTAAACAAGCTTCTAGACAATGGTATATAAAGTTTTATAATACCATTATTTCCTTCAAATTTAAGGAAAACACTATTGATCAATGGATAATATTAGCTTATTAAAAGATAATATTATTTTACATTAAGAGCAGAAAGAAAAGTATTGGACTAGCGTCATCATCGCACCCGACGGGCAAAAGGTGCTCACCTCAGAATGAACACCGTGGAACACATTGTGACAAGCATGATCATCGAGAAACACGAAGCCGGCTACCGCCATTCAGCCACTAACGAAATCCCTGTTCACCCACACATGTGACTCGTGTTGATGGACCATCTTTATGTCATCGTCGCTGTCGGAATACTCCTACAAAATGTCAAGGAGATAAGAAAGCAAATTAAACTAAGGCATATGCCATAACAGTCAGTCAATCAGATTTGCTTTGTTCAAATATGATCATGTGTTGTTAGCATAAAATCTATAATATGTTATATTAAATATAAAAATAATCTTTTATGCTAGGATTAAAATCAAATATAATTAGATCTAGTTTTCCGATGCGTACCTTTTGATGTCATTTAAAAAAGAGATATTTGTTTTGATCTGTAAGGGCATCATCTTTAGATCGAAGATTGTTGTCAATCTGTAAAAAGGAACTAGATCATTCTCTTCTTTTCCTATCATTTCATAAGATACATAACGTCTCTTCTTTTTTTCTTCTTTTTAGTCCATAGAGGTCTTGTCTATTTATAAGCGAGAGCAAAGGGTCCAGGATAATTAATTAGGAGAGTTCCTCTCATCAAGGACATCTCCTAAGGAATCTTACTTTGAGTGGACTTCTTTTCTATTGGTCAATATATGTCATCATAATCCAATTAGTTGTATGATATATATCCTATCCAATTATAAAAGGCTATAAAATCTAATATTCTCCTGACTCATTAATTGATAAGATATAAAAAGATATTTAAAATTAAAATAAATTAGATAAAATTTATTTAAAAATAATTTTACTTAATTGGATTCTAAAGAATTTTGAAAAGCATTTTATACATGGTCATGAATTTTAAAACAAGCTAATAGTCCAATAAACATAATAATACAATATTAAGTCCAACTATCAATGCAAGTTATAGCGATTGTATATCATCAATATCATACTCCCTTTTGTGTACCACAACATTGTTAGTCTTTCCTAATATAGTCCATAGTAGCCCTTGTAATTTATGTTATTAAGGTAATCCTGTTATTACATTCAACTATTACGTGCATAAATATAAATATAAATAGGATAGCAAAAATAAATAACTTTAATTAAGCAAAAAAAATATCAATAATAACATTCATATAAACATACATCACCATATCTTTTATGACTTGCTCACAAGTCTCATTCTAAGAACATGTTCTTTAAATATTTTACACTGTAAATCTTTTGTCAATGGATTAGTAATCATCATAGTGGTGCTCAGATTCTCAATTGAGACTTATTGTTTTTGGACTCTTTCTCTAACCACCAAGTACTTTATCTTGATGTGATTGGAACTAGTAGAGTACTTGTTATTCTTAGAGAAGAAAACTACTGTGGTGTTATCACAAAATATCTTCAACTACCTAGCAATTGAATTGATTAAGTCTTGAGATGAAATTTTATAGTCATAAAGCTTGATTTGTAGCATCAAAGCATGTCACAAATTCAGATTCCATTATTAATGATGCAATAACAATTGCTTTGCCCTTTTCTAAGAAATTGCTCCACCAGCTAACATGAATATAAATCCTGAAGTGAACTTGCTACTGTTGAGGCAATTTACAAAATTAACATCTAAATATTCTAAAGTTGATTTGATCTCTTATATATGAGTATATAATCTTTTGTCTCCTGTAGATATCTCATTACTTTTTTTTTAGCTTTCCAATGATTTATTCCTGGGTTGCTTTGGTATCTTACCAGCATTGTAACTACAAAACTAATATCTGGTCTTGTATATATTCGAGTACATAATAGACTTCCAACTGCACACCATAAGGAATATTCTTCATTTGATTCTTTCTAAGTCATTTTTTGGCATCAATTTTGCCTGAATTTTTCACCTCTAGTAATAGGTATATCATTAGCTGAGCATAGCTACATATTAAATTTCTCCAATATATGATTAATATATCCTTTCTGAGACAATCCTAATAATCCTTGAGATCTATTCTTGAATATCTCAATGCCGATAGCATAGATTGTCTCATTCATATTAAACATCTTAAAGTTCTTGTTGAGAAATATCTAAAGTTCTTGTTGAGAAATATCTTAGTTTCGTGCAATAAACCAAGATCACTACTAGCAAGTAAAATATCATCCACATATAAGACTAATATAATAAACTTACTCCAACTTACCTTCAGATATATGCACTTCAAATATATGCACTGATCAATAGTGTTTTCCTTAAATATTATCTATCTTTTCTTTAAATATTATCTAATAATATAATAAACTGTTGATTAATTATATATTACCTTTTCTAATTAATTATTCTTAGTATTTCGATCCTAACATTATTTTAAGTTACTTATACTTCTTACCCCGTTGATTTTGTTAACAAAAATATCATATATAATCAATGATAAATCAAAGTAAGATAGAGGATTCAATAGTAAATCCTATGATATTTTCATCAATAAAATCGATGATATAAGAAAAAATATAATTAAATATTATATTTTAATAAATATAAGGATCTTAATATAATTTTTAAAATATAAATATTAAAAATAATTAATTACAAAAGATAATATGTAATTAACCTATTAATTATTCGTTCAGAGTGCTATTTCTGAATTAACACAGTTCCCAATGAACATTCTTGTTGATAAAATTATATATATATATATATATATATATATATATATATATATATATATATATATATATATATATATATATATATGACCTAAAAAATCAGAGATGTATATTGAATTTTTTACATAATTACTAAGCTCGATATGATTAAACTTTGACTCATTTTTTAATTATCATCACGTCTAAAAAAGGGAAAGAATTTAATCAGAGTTATAAGTTGAATTAATATTAAATTATATATATTAGCATGAACCAGTTCGACTCAAATGATCCATAAATCAAGATTTAGAAATAATAGTACGAGTGAATCCAATAAAATAAATCGAATATTAACTGCAGCTACTCTCACAAATAAGCAAAACAAATGATTGGATTTTGGCGTGTACTGATTGCCGTGTACGGGCGGGAGACTGCGGGGGATGATGGTTCACATGAACTTCGCTTCTTCCATTTAAAATGTGATGATAATGCACATTTAGTGCTTTGCGTCCTCTATATTTAGCCGAGTTGACTGTGATAATATTTCTAGTTGGATGCAGACATATTGGAGTGCCGTCCTCGAAAAATTCTCGTAAGAAAGAGAAACAACATGGCTTCCATTGTCTTGCGGGCCACTCGAAATCTATGCTCGCAACACTTGTGACGACTAATCTGCATTGAATATACGACCAAATTCTCGCTATTCAAATCATTATATATATATATATATATATATATATATATATATATATATATATATATATATATATATATATATATATATATATTTATATATTAAGGAGTTCCCGAAATAAAACGTTGGGTGTCGCAGAGTCCACTAAGTGGTTGGTTCCTGGTCGCGTGTGCCCCCATATCCTGTCCTTGGGAAACGATGTGGGCATGACGTTGGAATGCACGTTGGTGTGGGTCTTCAGCAATAAAAGAGGTAGTTGGAACCAGCTAGCATTGGCAGCACGTGATTCACGAAACAAGCTGGACCAGTACCAAGTAATCAAGCAGGGCCGCCGTCATCTGATGGATGGGCGTAATCCTTTTGTGATTTCTACACCCAAAAAAATAAATTAACTGATGGCTCGATACGATCAAGCTTTTCGCCATGCCAGGTTGCCGTCGAACAAGGAATCACATCAGTCATGATACTTTCCAGATGTGCCGGCCACAGGAACTTGGAACTGATGCTGACAAGTTATGCTCAGAATTCTTGTGCCCATTTACAGATAACTCGATTATGGTTGTCGCAACATCATCATTCCATCACTGAATTAACGTGAAAATCGATGTTGGCGGGTTGCAAGTTGGGACATCCCATGACCCCATCGATAAACGAACGGTCCATTTCGTTCCTGTGTGTCGGCAATCACCGAGGCGGACAAACCACCCTTGCCTTCATCTCACCATCTCGTTCATGGGTCGGCAGAGTGGTTCTGGTTCGTATTTCTTATGAAAGAGACACTGCAGAAGAGCTCTTTCTACGGTGCTTTTCACGCTCTAACTCGTCCAACTACATCACGTAAATGTGATCGAGATACCCATGCCAGCCTTTATCGGAGCTCTTGTCACTCGAAAGCCTGAAATAGTTGATGTAATAATAGGATAAGAGAAACTTGTTTTCAGTGAAATCGTGTTACGTAATTTACTTATATCCACAAGACAAAATCCCATCTCCTGTTGGTTGGCGCAAAAAGTAAAAAGCCACATGTTCAATGCACTCTCTCTCTCTCTCTCTTGTCTCACTGTAGAGAACAGATTTCTGAAACCTGATACTTATGCAATCAAATGATTCCCTTATCGTCGAATCCAAACGAGTGGACCAGCAAGTTGCGCGATGACTTGTAACGTCGAACGCATCCGCTCATGGAGCAAAAAAGGGAAGGAAAAAAAAAATGCTAAATTGCCGCTTTATGTAACACAGTGGTGGACGGGACAATGTTGGTGGACGTCACATCACCAGACTTCGTCATCGGTTTCTCGTGCAAAAATGAACAAGTGCTGCAAATGGATCTCACCCAAATGGAGGAGGGAGGGGCGGGGGAGAGCGAGGGAGGTGCTGTTTGTGTTCGTATATATGTGTAGCCGCCGGCAGTCGTTCACCCAACAAAACATAGCAGAGACAGCCCGAGAGCAAGTTGATCGCTTGTCATGGAGCTTCAAAAGGCCTTCTGCATGAATGGCGGATCCGGTGACTTGAGCTATGCCAGGAACTGCACCATACAAGTACGTCTTTCTTGTTCCTTTCCGTCCTTCTCATCGATTCATCGTCTTCTACGTACCCGTTTCAGCCGAGGAGAAGATGTAGAGAGACGTTGTTTTGACCCAACGAAACCTGAATTCTCTTTGCAGAGCGTGATAGTGTCGTCGACGAAGGCCGTTCGAGTGGACGCGGTCGTGGAGTTCTACTCCACCTTCTTCCCTGAGAACATGATCATCGCGGAACTAGGCTGCTCATCGGGGCCGAACGCGCTGTTCTCTGCCTTCGACATGATGGAGGCGGTCGAGCAAAGGTGCCTTCAGCTCCGACGCTCGCCCCCGGAGTTCCACTTGCTCCTCAACGACCTGCCTGCGAACGACTTCAACACCATCTTTAGGTCGCTGCCCGAGTTCTACCAGCAGAGGAGGAGGATGGAGAGTTCCGGGTGCGGGCAGTTCTTCGTGTCAGGAGTACCTGGGTCGTTTTACGGGCGCCTGTTCCCGAGCAGGACCTTGCACTTTGTCCACTCCTCGTCGAGCCTTCATTGGCTCTCTCAGGTAGTTTGCTTCTTGACACACAGTTTGCACACGATCACATGCATGCATAATCCAAGCTATGCACACTAGTAGACTGCATGAGGTTGATGATGCGGTGTCTCGGATAAGGTCGACGAGTCAGGAGACTGTAGTTAGGCCTTACTTGGAACATGAAGCAAAGTATACACGACAGTCATCAGATCGTACAATCCAACAGTTTAACTTGTTTTAGATCTCGAGTGGTGCGTTCTCCCCTTGAGAAAGATGGGTCATATCCCCAAAAAGACGTTCATTTGCAAGTAAACAAAGCCACCGTCATATATCTTCCTCTCCTCATGCACGGAACAATATAGTAATCGTCATGCTGCTCCGTTTCAGGTTCCTCTCGAGCTTCAAGATAAATCTAATGCACCGATGAACAAAGGAAAGATCTACCTTTCCAAGACCAGCCCTAATTGCGTTGCAGAAGCATACCTGATGCAGTTTCGGAAGGACTTCTCATTGTTTCTCAAGTGCCGCGCCAAAGAAATAGTTGCAGGAGGCCACATGGTGTTAACATTGATGGGCAGGACGAGAGGGTCCGAGCCATCGTGGCCAGAGTACAGCTACATGTGGGAACTACTAGGAGAGGCTCTCATGGACATGGCCTCACAGGTACTTATCTTGTTGCTTTCCTATCTATCTTCTCTTTACCAGTTAAGCTTCAGTAACCTCCAAAATTTCTCACCATCGGTTAATCTTCGCCACGCCCCACCTGCACATCTTCACGAGAGGTGTTGCCAACCATTACCTTTTACGATGACTGTTTTCTCTCTACTTTTTCTTCTTCCTTTTGTTCCCCTCTTGGTCCGCTGACCGGATGCAGTGCTTTTCCCAGGGAATCATCGAAGAGGAGAAGGTGGATTCCTTCAACGCCCCCTACTTCTCACCCTCTTTGGAGGAGGTTAAACAAGAGATCGAAAGAGAAGGGTCATTCTCCATCAGAACACTGGATCTCTTCGAAGCGAGTTGGGATGCAGCCCACGGCAGCCGACAGACTAAGCAGGAGGCGGCCGCGCTCGGCGAGATCACTCATGCAAAACGCATGGCCAAGGGGGTCAGAGCCGTGCTGGAGTCCATGCTGGAGAGCCACTTCGGAGAAGGCATAATGGAAGAGCTGTTCTCGAGGTACACTAGCTTGTTGGAGGGCTACTACTCCAGAAACAAACCTCAGGTGACCAACATAGTGATCGCCCTGACAAGAAAGTTGGAGGAGGAGAACATATTACGAGCTTCTGTATTTTGAGTTATCATCACCAAGAAGGTTCTCAAGTTCCATTACTTATCTGCCACATTTAGATTGTACAAACCTTGGTAATGTGAAACGAGGAAGAAGTTTGGTTCGGTTTGCGTCACCTGTAACAAAGCACATGGAAATCTCACAAGACATTGCTTGTCGTTCTGCCCGGACGGCACCGACTTGCAAGTCATTGCGTAGGAAAGAAAAAGCTCAGCGTCACAGGTCTTGTTAGGACAGTCGTCCAATCAATCGATTTCAAGACCCGTCCTCTGTCACGCTGCAATGTGGACGTCCACTCACATGTCCCCAACTCACGACTGAGCACTGTTTATGGGACCCTCTTTCACACTGCGTTTATGGGATCCTATCAACTCCATCCCTTCACGTAAGATAAACCGAGAAGCCACCGTTCGTGAAGGAAACTTAAAAGAGCTCGATTACAAAAAATGATATGAAAATTTACATGGAGCGATGAATGAATGCTATGGGTATCACATCTTCAAAACTAGTGATCATCATAGGAAGGAGTAGAAAGATCAATCCTGGAGACCCTGTCAAAATAGGGTAGACGCGATTGCCATCCAACATCAGAGCAAAAACCTGGAGAAGAACAATCAATCGAAGCAACATTAAGAAAACGTAGGCTCAAGAACAAAACAAGGCTTGTGCTTATTACTATCGATATTGGCTCAGGAATATTGACTGACTGATGCTTAAGGATAATATATTATAACCTTAAGTAGATGGAGTTTAACCTTTAGATAGTATTGTTTTGCTTGAAAGACCTCTTGTCGATTCTTTTACTTTTTCTTTTTATGCGAATAAAAGTGTAGGCTCGATGGCCATATGGTAACTAGAAATCTCAAGCTCTGCTCTTTGTCTTTTTGGGGGCAAAAGGCAACGACTTGGAATCAGTTAACAGTGCAAAGATAATTCATATGCAATGTGTTTAATTCTTTAGTCAGGATTCGATTTACTTAATAATGCTAAAAGCTATAACAGACGAAAGAAAATGAAAAAAAAAATATTACTTTTTTTTCTTAATTTTCAATCACAATTTCTACTTACGATAATTTAATCATAAATTCTTCCATAAAAAAGGTAATGTATTCAACTTAAAATAAAATTATTAAGCTTCAAATTATAGCAAAAGCACATCAAACTTTCGAGGGAATCGAATCTTTTGTCTTTCATTGCGCTTTTTTGCCTATATCACACCTTGTATTGCTTTTAGAACTGACGCTATATTTCACTTGGAGCAAACTGATGTCTTTTAGATGTTGAAGCATTCGGACGCATTGCTCTGGCTTGATTTGTTCATTTGCTATATCATCAGAAGCTTCATGCTCGTGATCATATTGGTTGAACTCGAGATGTGGGCAAAATGTATATATAATATTAGACAAACACATCATGGATTTATACAACGTTTTATTGCTAATGCTAGTGGATCAGCGATAAGGATAGTACATCATATTTATGTAGGAATATTCTACTAACAAATGTGCTTCATGGAAACTGTTCAAGAACAGCTAGCTTCGTCTCGGATTGAAGCTACCGAGTTCATCTTTAATTAGGAGTCTAGGAGTCGTTCAAGTGTACTTAGGAGTCGTGTCGTGTAAATGAATCTGAAAGTTTCCCCACTATAACTATAAATAAAGGGGTTGTTGGCAGCCACACAAAATATAAACGAAAGAGCATAGAAAGAGCGAGCGATAGTCTAAAGATAGTCGGTGCTAGGAGAAAAGAAAGAGGGAGGCAACATCAAGTTGCAAAAGTCCCAACTTGGGCACAAGAAGTCCGAGCTTGTCGCTAACGAAGTCCTCCCATAGTTGCATGTTTTGGTATTCTTTTTCTTCGCAAGATAATTTAGATTTATTTTCCTCTTTCTAGTTCTCTCATCTTTTGGCGAATCTATGGAGCCTCCCACAAATTGTAAATCAACTTGAAGAAAAGATGAAGATCATCAAATCCTTTCCCTAAATAGAATAAGCGGTATATGTAGGAAAATCTAAGGGGTGACATCACATGTGCAGTGGAAGAACATAAAACAAAATTTTTAAATTTTCCAAAGATGTGTTTGTTGTCATGCGAAGGTTGGTACGTAAAATCCGTAAAACTTAAAATTGTGTATATTAAAGATTGTGTTACTTAGGAAGATCGTATATCCTGAATCTTTACAGATCTATAAGAGATGATGAAGGAAGTCAAGCGTCATCATCTCTAGCAGTGATCCATATAGCAAAGCTGTGATGATGCTCCTCAAAACTTCAGCCTGCTATCTGAAGAGGAGAAGGGGAGGAGAATAAGAAATGGTAACCCAAAGATGCTCTAGCCTAGCCCATGAACTATTAGTTTCCTCTTATTTATAGAGGTTCTCTATCCACTTAACTCTAATTAATCCTACCCTATTGGGTATTGGATCTCCATCCAACTACCCAAGCCTCTTAAATTAGTGAATTTCTATCTAATAATCTCTCATTTGCTCTTATTAGATTTCATCAATAGGATCCAATAATTCAGAGATTTATTGGATATCCAATAAGATAGGGATTTCGGCGGATATCTCTATTTAAACCTCTACGCAATGCCTACTATATGTGTGTGACCCTCTAGGCCTAATATTGAGTTGGTCATGATTCATACCTATCAGAACTCATTCTGGCTCAATAAATTATTATCTTAATAATTCACTCGACTCATCGGCTATGGACATACTATGCCACTACGTTATAGTCCTTAAACGATACAGGAGAATCCAATCCATTAGACTCGTTTATCCTCAATTACCATATACCTATACTCTCTAATCCATCTAATATCCCAAAGACTATATACCAAGGATGGTGCTGTCAGACCCATACGATTTGTGGTCGAGTCTCACTCTAATCGGATTCTCTCGGAGAATTCTTTCTCTCTCAATCTGAATGACCCAAGCTAGGGATTTGTCTGAGCAAGAACACATGAGATATTTTTCTCATGACATCAAGAGTAGATGATCCTCTATCGATACTCAATAGTCCTTGTAAGATTGGCTACCACTCCCGATGATCGGTTGTGCTAAATCCGGAACCTCTAGACCTATAAGTCTGGAATCAAAGAATGAAGTACTCATACAAGACATCTTTGGTGTCTCAAGTCTAAGGATCAAATACACCATTGGGACTACGGAATCGCTATCTAATAATAAGGCATCATCAACCATCTGGTCAGCGAATCAATTAGTGAACTTATTCTCCAATGAGCATCTATATTGTATCCTAGTATCCCCACACGAGCAGCTATGAGACCAGCTGCATCCATCATATAGATGAGTATATAAGCACATTAGTCTGTTCGGTTATCTCGATATCCCTCTTGAGTAAGCTATGACCGGGATGATTTAAGACCTGTATTTAAAGGCTAATCGATCTTATTATTGTGATCTCATTACGATCGGATTCTCATTACACAGATCCATGGACATCATAATATATTCAAGCAATAGGCAATATAAAGTGATAAAACATCAAGTAATAATAAGCAAAAAGACTGTGTATCAAGTCACATATGTCATCACTCACGTGATTGACTTGCAGGACACCTATGACTAACAATCTCCTACTTTACCTAAAGCAATCACCTATGTGTCTAATCTCCATCAGACCCATGTGATGCTCAAAGACAATCTGAGACAATGACTTTGTCAGTGGATCTATGATATTATCTTCAGATGAAACTCTTTCCACTGCTATATCTATCGAGCCATGATCTCTTTAATAAGCTGGAACCTTCTTAGAACACTTTTGATGAAACTCAAGTTCCCTCATTTGAGCAATCGTCTCATTGTTGTCACAATATAAGGGAATCGACTCCTCCTTGCTCGGCACGACTCCTAGATCTGTGATGAACTTCTTTATCTATACTTCCTCTTTTGCTGTCTCTACTGTAGCAATGTACTCCACCTCTGTGGTCGAGTCAATAGTAGTATATTGTTAGAACTCTTCCAGCACACTGCTCCTCTATTCAGGGTGTACACATATCCCGAATTCAACTTGCTATCATCGACATCGGACTGAAAACTCGAGTCCGTGTAGCCTTCAACCCTAAGGCTACTACCTCCATATACTAGTAAAAAATCTTTAGTCCTTTTCAAGTATTTAAGGATACACTTTACTACTTTCCAGTGCTTCAAGCTTGGATCCGCTTGATACCTGCTTGCGACATTCAGAGCATGCGCTATATCATGCTTGATACATAGCATGACATACATTATAGACCCTATCGCTGAGGCATAGGGTATCCTATCCATGTTCGCCCTTTCTTCATGAGTCTTTAGGGATATACTCCTAGAAAGCGATATCCCATATCTATGAGACCTCCCTTAAAATTTTTCATGACACCTTTTGACAATGGTGTTTATATACCTGGATTGAAACAAGCCAAGTATCCTCTTAGATCTATCTCTATAGATCTGAATCCCTAAGATATAAGATGCTTCCCCTAAGTCCTTCGTAGAGAAGTGTCTAAATAACCAAGTCTTTATTGTGGATAACATTCTTACATCATTCACAATAATTAGGATGTCATCCACATATAACACCAAGAAGGTGATAGCGCTCATACTTACCTTCTTGTACACACAAGGCTCATCTTCGTTATTAAGGAAGTCATAATATTTGATTACCTCATCAAATCTTATGTTCCAATTCGGGAAGCTTGCTTTAGTCCATAAATAGACTTAAGCAACCTACACACCTCATTTGGGTAGTCCTTGGACACGAATCCCTCAAGTTGTATCATATACACCTCCTCCTCGAGGTTGCCATTGAGGAATATGATTTTTCACATCCATTTGTCAGATCTCATAATCATAGTATGCTGCAATAGTCAATAGAATTTGGATGGATTTTAGCATGACTATGGGTGACTATGGGTGAGAAGGTTTCGTCATAGTCAACATATTTCCTTTGACAATACCTCTTAGGCACTAGCCTTGCTTTATAGGTCTCTACCTTTTCATCTACTCTAATCTTCTTCTTGAAGATCCACTTGCAACCGATGGGTACAATATCCTCGGGTGCATCAACTAGGTTCCAAACTTTATTGGAGTACATGGAATCCATCTTAGGATTTATGACTTTTTGCCACTTCCCGGAGTCTATACTCGTAATAACCTCCTCGTAGGTCTAAGGATCAATGCCCTCAATATTCTCTCTTTTAATATGTCTCATATATCTCTTAGGAGGATGAGATACTTTACCGGACATACGTAAAATCGGATCTTGTGTGCTAGGTATCTAAAATCCCTCGGGCTGTGAAGTAGTGCTTAAGCTAGGTTCTCCAACCTCACTCAACTCTATCATGCTCCCATTGTCTCCACCAAGAATGTGTTCCTTCTCAAGGAACACCGCTCTCTTGGCTATAAAAACCTTTTGGTCCTCGAGATGATAGAAATAATACCCACAAGTTTCCTTAGGTATCTTATGAACTTGCACTACTCCGTCCTTGATTCAAACTTATCGGGGTTATGTTTTTTAACGTGGACAGAGTAGCCCCAAATCTTAACAACCTTAAGGTCGGGCTTTTTGCCTTTCCACATCTCATATGGTGTAAACACTATCGACTTAGTTGGAACTCTATTCAGAAGGTACGCTATAGTCTCTATGGCGTATCCCCAGAATGAGATGGGTATGTTAACGAAACTTATCATGGATCACACCATGTCTAACAATGTATGATTCCTCCTTTCATATACACCATTGAGCTAAGGTGTATAAGGAGGTGTCCATTGGGACAAAATCCCATAGTCCTTGAGAAATTGAGCGAACTCTGAACTCAAATACTCACCTTCTTGATCTGATCGAAGAGTCTTGATACTCTTTCCAGTCTAGTTTTTCACTTTATTCTTATACTCTCTAAATTTCTCAAAGGCCTCGGACTTGTACTTCATCAAGTACACAAGTCCATACCTTGAGAAATCATCAGTAAAAGTAATAAAATAGGAGTAACTACCTATAACATGAGTTGACATGGGCCCTTATACATCACTATGTATGAGTTCCACGGCTCTCTCTCTAGTTCCACTAAAAGGAGAGTTTGTTAGTTTTATATGAAAGCAAGGCTCGCAAGTTGCATATGACTCATAGTCGAATGAATCTAGATATTCTTCCTTTAGCAACTTTTGAAACCTTCTCTCATGGATGTGACCTAGCCTACAATGCCACGAGTATGCACTATTCACCTCATATCGTTTTCTCTTAGACACAATTACATTCATAATATGTGGAGTAGTGTCTAGCGTAAACAAACCATTATGTAATATTTCTCTCGTGATGATCTCATCATCTAATAATATTGAACAACCATTTTTTTCAAAAACTAATTTATATCCACTGACTATCAAGCATCAAATAGAAATAATAATTTAGATAATAGAAGGAACAAAATATCATGCATCCAATATAATAATAGCTCCACCAGGTAGATGTAGGTCGACCTCGCCAATAACTACTGCAACAACTTTTGCTTCTTTGCCCATCTTGAGGTTCATCTTGCCTCTCGCTAATTTTCTAGGTCTTGCCAAAATCTACAACAAATTGTAAATATGATAAGCACTACCGGTATCCAATACCTATGTTATCATAAGAGTTTGACAAATGGAGACTGATCATGAATGTACCTAAAGCTTTTCCAAAGTTTTATTTCACCCTCTCTGTAAGATACTCTTTTTAGTTCCTCTTTCAGTGTCCATCTTTACCGTAGTGGAAGCATTGGCCTTTGTCCTTTGTTGGGTCTTTCTTAGTAACCTTTGGTTTACCCGGTCTACCCTTGCCCTTACCCTTCTTAAGGGACTTTTCTATTTTTCTTTTCTTTCTGGTCTCACCAGTATAGAGAACTGGCTTCTCTTTCTTGATAGTGTTCTCTGCGTCCCTTAACATATTGAGAAGCTCAGGGAGAGTCACCTCAAGCTTATTCATTTTAAAATTCATAATAAATTATGAAAATGAATCTGGTAGGGACTAAAGCATAAGATCCACACACAGGTTATCCTCTAGGACCATTTCTAGACCTGTGAGTTTCTCTATTCACTCAATCATTTTTATGATATGGTTCTAAACTGATGTACCCTTAGTCATCTTAGCACAGAAAATACTTTTGGATATCTTATATCATTGAGCCCTTCCCTATTCCTTAAATAGTTTGCGGACATATAGAAGATCTGACATCCATCTTTTCATGTTGTTTCTGTAACTCGGGAGTCATAGAACCCAACATGTAATACTGAGCAAGAGTGGAGTCATCTATGTACTTCACGTAGCGAGTGATCTCATCCTCGCTTGCCCCTTCTCGGGCGTAGGCATCATTGTATCAAGGACGTACGCGATTTTCTCTACCGTGAGAACAATTCTTAAGTTGCAAAGCTAATCTATATAATTCGGATGACTAAGGCGGTTGACATCAAGTATGCCACGTAAGGGATTTGAAAGTGATATTTTTCTGAAAATAAATATGCAGTAGAAATAAATAACATGCAGATTTTATAAAAAAAATAAACAAATAAGATATGGACTTCTAACTTAATATACTCTCACTATTTTACTAACAAGTCACGCTACACTCTCAAAACGTGAAACAGAAGTCTCCGGCAGACTTCTAGTAGGGATCGAGATCCAATTATCTTCTTTGTATAACCTCGAGGGACTGGACCAATCATACTAAGCCCAAAAGGTAGGCAACTTTTGACGATCATAACTACTTTTGATTCCTATCATGTTCGACCTCTGAATCACCATGGTCTCGAGGGACTCGACCAACCATGGTGTTCAGTTAAGTCAGCACCATCGTTATAAGATGAGTCTGATTCGATGATATGCCCTCGAGGAACTAAACCAAGCATACAATGTCCTCATGTCACTTGTGACATCTCTATGTCGTAGGCAAGATAGCGAATCACGATATAGGTGAGCCTTGAGGGACTCGACCAACTCAACCTATATCGAGAATCGGTCCCTACCTATAATGATGGAAGGTCACATGGGTCAATCTAATTGTCTTACGTTTACTGACTTAATATTATCGAGAGAGAGAATTTTGATTCGGTCTCCTAATATGATATGTCACACATATACATATTTAATATATATTTACATCGTATACAAATATATATACATATCTAGTAGATGTATAAGCATTTACACATCATATGAGTAATCACACCAGATGATCATGGACCACAACCTAATGTAACCAGGCCCGAGCCAATGGGCCTAATCACTCACATCCAGATCTATGTTTGCAGCAGTGCATCTTAATGCACTGTGATCATTTATCTTATCCTCGTCGGTTTCGTCGGTATCTCGACGCATCTCCATGCATCACGATCATCCATCTCGGCATCGTGGGTCCCGCTATTGCTTTTATGCTCTCGCTATGCCTCCTCATGCAATTACAACTTAATCATAGACACGTAGGCCCGACAATAAACGAGAAATAAAATAGAGGCTCGTAGGCTCTAATAATAATACTCACAAGTACACATACATCACATGGTCCATGATCATCTGTTCACATATCATACATCACATATACACATCATCATTTAGGACTACTAGATAATAATAATAATAATAATAATAATAATAATAATAATAATAATATTAAACTTTTTAATTAATTATTATTTTCTAAAATTAGGGACATGTAGGGAATTTTTTAAATTCTGAGGGGTATTTCAAAAATTTGGACAAAAAAATAGAATTCACAATTTCTGAAATTCTGAGGGGAAAAACTATCTTTTGCCAAAAACACCAAACCCTCCCCATCTCCTTTGCTATGCTACAACCGTCGCTACCCTACCGGCGGCAATCGTTGCAGGAGTGGGGGTGGGGGCACTCCCTTTGCCCTGGCGGTTCACTTGCGAGCACCGCTATAGGCAGCTCGTTTGCGGGTGCTGTGCCGGGTGGCACAACCCCTTAAGGGCAACTGTTGCCCCCTGCAGGGCCCCGCCCTTGCAGACAGCTCACCCGCCGGCGAGCACCGCCCTTATAGGCGGGTCACTCATGGGCTGTGCTGCCCTTGCATATGTTGTGCTCGCAGGTAGCGCCCGTGGATGGGGCACCCATGGGCTGCCAACCCCTGTCGATCGGCTGCTGCAAGTGTAGCACCTACGCGTGCATCGGCACTGTGTTGCCTACTTGCGATCGACGTTGCACGCACACCGATGGTAGCAGGATACTATATGCGAGGGCAACAACAATTGTTGCCCTTGCTTTCTTTTGCATCAACGATTTTGATGTAAAAAGCTTCTCCAAAACATAACACGCAATTTAAAACTAATCTTTCACATGAACAACCTAGCTTTGATACCCCTATAGGGAAATCTAGGGGGCGACATCAAATGCGCAGCGGAATATCATAAAATAAAATCCTAAATTTTTTAAAGATGTGTTTGTAGTCATGTGAAGATTAGTGCGTAAAATCCACGAAACTTAAAACTATGTATATTTAATATTCTGTTACCTAGGGAGATCGTATATCCCTGAATCCTTGCAGATCTGTAGGAGAAGATGAAGGAAGTCAAGCGCCCTCCTCTCTAGTGGTGATCCATATGGTAAGGCTGCGATAATGCTCCTCAAAACTCCAAGCCTGCTATCTAAGGAGGAGAAGGGGAGAAGAATAGAAGATGGTAACCCAAAGAGGTTCTAACTCATGAATAATTGGTTCCCTCCTATTTATAGAGATCCTTTGTCAAATTAACCCTAATGGATCCTGCCCTATTGGATATTGAATCTCCATCCAATTGCCCAAGTCTCTTAGATTAGTGGATCTCTATCCAATAATTTCTCATTGGCTCTTATTGGATCTCATCCATATGATCCAATAATCCAGAGGCTTATTAGATTTCCAATAAGATAGGAGCTCGGACGGATATCTCATATCCGAATATCTACTCATCATAACACCTACCATATATGTGTGACCCTCTAGGCCCAATATCGAGCTGGCCATGAGTCATACCTGTCAGAACTCCTTCTGACTCAATAATTATTATCTTAATAATTCACTCGACTCATTGATTGTGGATGTACTAGGCTACTACGCTGCATTCCCTAAACGATACAAGGGAATCAAATCCATTGGACCTGTTTATCCTCAGTTATCATATACCTATAGTCCCTCATTTATCTAATATCTCACAGACCATATACTGGGTATGGTGCTGTCAGACCCATACGGTTTCTGCTCGAGTCTCGCTCTAATTGGATTCTCCTAGAGAACTATTTCTCTCTGAATCCAAATGACCCTACCCAGAGATTTGTTAGAGCAATAATATATGAGATATTCCTCTCATGACATTGAGAGTGAATGATTCTCTATCGACACTCAATAGTTCTCATAAGGTTAGCTATCACTCAAGATGATCGGCTGTGCTAAATCTGGAACATCATACAAGGTATTCTTGGTGTCTCAAGTCTAAGGACCAGATACACCACTATGACTACGGAATTACTGTCCGACAATAAGGCATCATTAACCATCTAATATTCCGTAAGCGAATCATTAGTGAACTCATTCTCCAATGAGTACTTGTACTATATCCGTCCCCACACAAGCAGCTATGAGACCAGCTACATCCATCATATGGACGGGTATATAGCATACCAATTTATTCGGCTATCTCGATATACTTCTCGAGTAACCTATGATTGATATTATTTAGGTTTTGTATTTAAAGGCAAATCGGTATTATTATCGTGATCTTATCACGATGCGATTCCCATTACATAGATTCATAGACATCACAATGTATTCAATTAAGTAACAATATAAAGTGATAAAACATCAAATAATAATAATAAATAAAAATATTACATATCAAGTCACACGTGTCATTATTCAGTAGTATGCATCTCCGAACCTAATTATTGACTAATAATTAGAAGAAGAATTATTGGACTGGAGTATCAAAACTAATTATTGACGAAAAAAATAATGACGCAATAGTAAAAAAGTGCTCCAGTAGCATACATAGCCGAACCTTCTAACCTAAGTCGTAACAAAAATATTTGAAGGCTATTAGAAAATACTTAACCAATTGATATACCAAATTAGGAATAGCAACATCTAAATAGGGACAAAGGCGTGTTACATTATTTTTTGCTACTATAATTAAAACATTATAAGTCTTTTTGAGAACACTATAAATTATCTAAATAAACTCGTAACATCATATAAACCAATTAAATTATCACATTAGCCTTCAAGTTAGGTATCATAATTGTGTATAAGAAAGGACTCCTTGTAAAGAGGAATGAAAAGAATGGTTAGAAGAATGGTTAGAAGAGCAGAGGAGCACAAGAAGAGTGGAAAGAGAGGGGCACGTCTACTTGCTGCTTCGAACTCAAGAAGAGTGGAAGGTCAAATCCAATTCGAACTGTGTACGAGAAAGGATCTTAACTAAATTAACAACTTTCTAATCTCACGAGCACACTTAAATCAATCTCTTATCAAAGTTTAACCTAATTTCATAACTCGACATATACAACTTTTAGGAACTGAATCAAGTTGGTTTGACTCTGTGACGTGGATCGAGTTAATTTTGACACTAACATCAACAAATTATGTTTTCAGGTATAAGTTTGTCCACAACATTTAGTAGTCCAAAGTCGTGAAATAAATATCTTGCAATTTGCTTGTGCTGCTTATTCTCCAGAAAATGCTTAGAATCCGAGTTGGAAGCCGCGTTAGCAAAATGCTCTCTGCGATCCGCCCTTTTCTGCATTCAGTTCCCCGGTAATATTAGAACTGCACTCCACGGTGATGCGATCGTGATCGGATATGTTCCAAAAGTGCTGCATGCAATGCTTTTCGGATAAGAGAGAAGGTAGAAGAGGATGAGACAGATGCGGAGCATCTATTCTCTCTTCTTCGTATGATGTTATAGCAGGATAGGGATCGGTAGGTTGTCGAACTGGTAAATGCGCTTCCGGTGAGCTCTCCAGCTTTGTGGTTCCTTCGGAAGGGTTTTCCTGCTCTGACTCCTCTCTCTCTCTCTCTGCATGTTGATCGTTTCTGTTCTTAGATCCATCCATGGAAGACGTTACCGGACAGGGTGGTGAGCAGGAGGATCCCATGAAACGACAGCAGCATATGCTGCTTCCTAATGGATCGATATTTCTATCAGCATTCACTCTGTTCTTGAATGTATTCTCAAAGCCTGATTCTTTAAATTATTAAAAACATGATGTAGATTGTCAAGATTTTTTTTTTTTGTTTTTTTCAATAAATCTTTTTGGGACTCCAAAGAAGCTACGATTTAATATTCTTGAATCATGTTTTACTTTCTGTTTAGCTTTTCCTCTTCATGCTTGAGAAAGAATCAACAAAGGCATAAACTAAGTTCCTCCAAGCAACCATTGCATTCGAAAGTCAATGCTATTAAGTAAAATCAATAAGGAGATATTTAATTGCATCATCATATGTGCAGCCGTAAATATGTGAACGTTGGAGGGAAAGGGTATTTCCGATGGCGGATAATTAGGTGTAGACATGACATAAATGACTTCATATACTAATTAAAATATTTTCCACCTCGATTAATTTGTTGTGGGAATGGATTAATTCCTCCTGAGGAGAGGAAAGTTGATTATGAAGGGTATAAAGGCGTAAAGTGCCGGATACCAAATAGCTTTATTCTTGTTCGATTTTTTTTTTTCTTCTGAATTTTAATGTATACGTGGAATGAAGCATAATATTTCCAGCAGTTGCATCAACTGTTTACAGCTTCAGATAATAAAAACTATACACCTTAGCAATAATATGTTCCAAAGCACGATATCGTCGTAGTGGTGGTGGTGGTGTCTGGTGTTCCTGCGGAAGCGACAACTGCGGCTGTGGACTCCTCCCGGTGGAATCTCCTCAGCTGCTCCGAGATGAACGCCTCGATCGTCCGCCGGAACTCCTCCGCGTCGGCCTCCCTCTCCTCCTTCTCCGTCGCCGCAACCGCCACCTCTTGGCAGGAGACCTCCGACTTAGAACGGCGGAGCTCCGGCACACGGTGACCCCGCCGCCGCTCCATCCTCTCCGACCGGCTCCTCCGCCACGCGCGCGGCGCCTTCTCCTTCCCGGCCGCATGCGACCGGATCCCCCGGCTTTCGTAGGAGAGGAACTGGTCGTGGATCTCCCCGCCGCTGGCGGAGGGAGCTGCGGAGCCGGGGTGACGGCCCGACATGGCGAAGAGGGCGAGGACGATGGCGTTGCCAAGGAGGAACACGAAGCGGGGGCCGAGTAGGACGGGGGCGACGCGTCGGAGGAGGCCGGCGGAGAGTCTGGCAGCAGCCGGGAGCCGGGCAGTGGACCAGGAGAGTAGGCAAAAAGCGGAGAGAGCCTCGAGGCAGCAGAGGAGAGTCTGGACGTGGCGGATCCGTCGGTATCGACGCCTAGCCGCAATCTTCTCCGCCGTGACGGGGTCCATTTCGCGAGCTTTTGCTGCTGCTGCTGCTGCTGCTGCTGCTGTTGCCTGCAAAGCCTATATAGCAGTAGAAGGGGGAGGGGTAGAGAAGCTTTTTTTTTGTTGTCGTGTGACGCTTGCGCTCGATCTGTCCTCTTTTAATGCGTTAGAAGGGCTTGAAGAGAAGAAACTACACACGCACCTTTATATATGCTTTTTTTTTTGTTTGTGTTAGCAAAGTGATGATCATGATTAGATGCATACAATAAGATAATTAGGTAGCGGGTTGGATAAGGTCTCCAACTAACGAAAAGCATCAGATGCCGTGGAACAGCTTCGGGTCCGTGTCCGATCCGACTACGCAAAGCGTGCTTCCGATCTAGCGATGGATCATCATATTCTTCTTACGAAATATTCTATTCCGAGCACTTTATATAAATATATATATATATATATATATAATTTCCATCAAAACCCCTAAATCTGTTGCCAAAGAAATAATTGAATAGTTTAAAATCCTGGAAAAGAGAACTCAGAAGATGATGGAGACTGACTGTTGTGGTCAATGCATACATAGTAGGTGATCATAATATGCTCTCACGACGAGAACCAACTTGATGTTACTTGAGAATTCACATAACCTTTGTGCTCGTTTGTGGGAAGAAACGTTAAGAGTAGAATTTACCCTTCGACGGAGGCAATTGTTGTGATGTGAGGTCTCAGACTCGGTATTCCGGTTCTTGCCCATCGCTTCGTCGCTAAGCTCATGATAACTGCAATCTGATGCTCGAGAAACAAGAAGAATTCACATCTAAATACCCGTTGGTTTGTCCAACAGTATTTTTCCCTTAGTTTTGTTCTTATAAGTAGGATGTCCCAAACCTTTTAGAAATCTATAAAGTAGCCGTGAAAAGTCTGCTTTATAATGAACGTCATACCGACGTCATATTATTTTTTATATACATCGGCTTACATTATATAGTTTGATCTAAATATATTATAAATATAATTAAATTTTGATTATAATTATTGATTAATAAAAAATAGATTTAAATTGGATACATAAAGTAAAATTATTGAGATTATAATTTTTTTCTTTCCTTAATCCATAATTCATAATGATCATATGAATGATAGGAAGAAAGAATAAGATGAGCATAGTTTTTTTTTACATATCAGTAATATTATAACTTTTGAATTTGACGACAATGTAGAATATATAAAAATCTTTTGAGTAGCAACAAAAGATGCAACATCGTAATTTTTTTATTTTAATTTTTTGATATTAAATTTTTTTATATAAAAATAATATATTATAATTTTTATGTTTACAGTCCTATCATCCGTATTGCATCATCTAAATATCAAATCTTAATAGCTAATAATTCATCGATCAATTAGATCTAATACAATAAATCTTTCATGACCATAGATAATCAGGGCCATCACTCTATAAATACAAATACAGGCCTCTCCTAGTAACAATATTTTTTTATGAAAAGGTAATTATTTATCCCACATTAGATCAGTGGAATGTCATTAGACACGTCGATAACTAGTTTTGTAATAACACCACGATGGGAAAACTATTGTTGGAATCTGTATGTTAGGAATGAATCTCCTTTAAGACAAGACAACGTATTTGCACAGAAATGGATCAAATAGAATAGGATGAGATCAGGATTATAGGTTTCAATTCATTACTCACTACAGACAGCCAAGCTGTTACTACTGTCGTCTATAAATTAGAATTTTGATGGATTTTACTATCCAAAAATTCAGGATAAGTAATCAAAACACCAGTAATGCAAGGAAATCAAAGTAGCGGTCGTGTGTGCATACAACTCTTCTTTGTGCAAATATAACAAAGAGAAAACGTGTCCCCTACTCTTCTGCATGCCTATCTCCTTTTCCTAAACAACCACATACTGTGAAGTTTGGTAAATATTTTAATTTTTTAACTATATATTTAAATTATTCAAAAGAATCATAATTAGATTTTAACTCATCATACAATTAGAATTATGATTATGATCAAGGATTCAAGTATAATAAAAGAGAGAGAGAGAGAGAGAGAGTTGAGATAAAAGATTTTTATGATTTATATGAGAGGTTTTAAAAAGGATTCAGGATTTAGGTGTGAGTTAACTCTAGAGAGATATTTCTTGCATTCATTTTTCAGATGTAGTGAAAAAATTTATAAACATTTAGGGGTACCGGCGTTGTCACATACTGAATTTTTTTTTTATCATATATTTCCACGGAGAAGTAGATAAACATCACTTTGTTTATCATTTATAAACATTTATTACAATTCATTTATTCATCAAATCACAAGTAGAAAAGTAAACATAGTGATATTAACTTCAAGAATCATCCAAATGGCTCTACCTAACGGTAGAGGAAGATTTGCTCTCCACTGTAATCTGATTTAGTACTAAAGGGATGCTATTATGAAAATAAAAAACAAAGATAATTCAGTAACACGGAGTAGGAAGCCCAAAAGTCAACTCAAAATGAATACATGATCAAAATTTAATCATCCTATTGCCGTATATCAAATACTCAAATGAGCACTTCCCCAACAGTGGATGAAGAGGCTTTATCTTACAGGATGAGTTTGTGTTCTCCTAACAGCCGATGGAGGCAAACTCATATCGCACTCCTAATAGCGGATGGAGTGGTGTCCCTCACCCACCAAAGTAGGGACACGTTCCTCCTAACGACGGATTAAGGAATCATCCAACCGCCATGTTTGACGGCTCGTTAATCCCCGAAGGGAATCACCCTACCTACTCTCGGTAGGGAAATAACATAATCTCGCATCGGTCATGTCTATATCAAAATGAAAAAAAATATTTAAAACATCTCTTTCAAATAACATCAATATCAAATAATACAAATTAGCCTTTAAATTGACTTGAACCATATTACAATCGATCCAATTAAATATGATTTACTAGAACCTAACTAAACTGATCTCTAATCCTAATTTAACTAGTCTGAAACCACCCTAGACTAGTATAATTTGGACTAGATTAGGTTCAATTTAGGTTAAACTGACTTGAATAATTCAATCAATTCATAATCACCCTAAATCAATCTAGACTAATCAATATTTGAGTTCAAATTCAATAATAATATTGGACTAGACTAGGCCAGCCTATATTCTGGTCACGTTCATTTCACATGACTGGGCATGCATCACACCAGGCTGGCCTAGCCCTGGCCCATGGACTGATAATGTGCGTCGCATATGACCGCTCATGATGGTTGGGATGGGTTAGCCTATAGGTCATAGCCTAACCCATGGGTTGAGCTTGGCATACGGGCTGGGCCTAGTCTACTAATTGGGTCTGCCTATGAGTAATTTCAATCCAATTCATATTCAATTTCATACCATAACATATATTCACTAACAATTATATAAATAAAAACATAATTACACATTAAAGATAAGCTTTAATACAAAGAAATAACCTTCTAAATTCAAATAGAAATCATACTTTCAACACATATAATTTTAACATATTCTAGTCAAATAAATTTTAAATTATCTAGAATAACACATTTTAAATTTCAAATCAAAGAATATCAATAATTTTAGATAACATATTTTAATCTAATAAAAATTTTAATCCAGATAAGATTAAAGATAAGTTGTAATGCTAGAAAATATCATATATTTAATATATAAAACATATCAATTTTTAACATGTTTAGGGGTCAAAGAACATTATAAAAAAAAACTTCAACTAATAGATTTTAATATAATAATAAAAAATTTTGATATTTAAATAATTGATAACTATTTTCAAACTACAAAACTTTCAATATTTAAAAAATTAAAATTAAAACTAAAACTTTTATTTTCAAGAAATGTAGGGAAACCTATCTCTCATCAGTAGGGTGTAACTTCTCGTTCCTCTCGCTACTGGGCTCCGCTAGGTGAGGAATAAAGGAGAGAAATCCCTCCCCTTTAATAAGAGGAGGTGAGCCTCCATTAAAGAAAAAATATTTTTAATTTTTATATTTATTTAATATAAATTATTTCTATTTAATATACTAACAAATATGATATCATTCTATTTGGAATGCTTAATAGTTATTTCCTAATTCATAATAGCAAATAAGGAAATATATTAAGATTTCCTAAATTACAATGACAAGTAAGGAAAAAAAATTAATTCCTAACTTAACTATTTGATTTGATTACACGCGGTACCACTACCAAGTTTAGGCAGTACAACCGCCAGATCTTACTACAGGATCCTGAATAAGTCAAACAATAAGCTCAATTCAGCCCTGATTCAGGCACAATTAGCCCCTAATTGAGTTGACATTGTTTCATCCCAATATTGACTTAATTAGACCTAAACTAACTCAATCTAGACAAATTATTATAAGCATGAATCCTATGTATCTGATATGTCATTAGTTCATTTGGCGCTTCGTCCGATCATTTGGCGCATCATCATCTCCTTCGACATATTGCCAATTCGACATGTTTGTTGGGAAATCTTGGGGGCGACATCACATGCGCAGCGGAAGAACAAGAAAATAAAATTCCTGATTCTCAAAGAGATGTTCGTCGTCATGCGAAGATTGGTGCGCAAAATCTGCGAAACTGAAAAATTACGTATAGAGTAGATTGTGTTACCTAGGGAGATCGTATATCCCTGTTTCCTTGTAGATCTTTAAGAGAGGGTGAAGGAGGTCAAGCGTCCTCCTCTCTAGCGGTGATCCACACAACAGGGCTGTGACAACGCTCCTCAAAACTCCAAGCCTACTCTGAGGTGGAGAGGGAAAGGAGAATAGGAGAGGCAAGCAAAGGCTCTAGCCTATGAGGCTTTGAATCCCTCCTATTTATAGAGGTCCCCTGTCAAACCCTAATGGATCCTCCCCTAGTGGGTATTGGATCTGTATCCAATAACCCAAGCCTTTTAGATTAGTAGATCTCTATCCAATAATCTCTCATGGGCTCTTATTGGATCTCATCCATGGGATCCAATAATTCAAGGGCTTATTGGATATCCAATAAGACAAGGGCTCTGTCGGATATCTTATATCCAAACCTCTACTCATCGCAATGCCTACCATATGTGTGTGACCCTCTAGGCCCAATATCGAGCTGGCCGTGAGTCATACCTGTCAGAACTCCTTCTAACTCAGTGAATTATTATCTCTGTAATAATTCACTCGACTCATCGACTCCGGACGTACTAGGCCACTACGCCGTAGTCCCCATACGATACAGGGGAATCCAATCCATTGGACCTATCTATCCTCAGTTACCGTGTATCTATAGTCCCTCATCCATCTAATATCCTAGAGACCATCGAGTATGGTGCTGTCAGACCCATACGGTTTCTACTCGAGTCTCGCTCTAATCGGATTCTCCCGGAGAACTCTTTTTCTCTCAACCCGAATGACCCTGGCCAGGGATTTGTCTGAGCAAGAACACATGGGATATTCCTCTCATGACGCCGAGAGTGGATGATCCTCTATTGACACTCAATAGCCCTCGTAAGGTCGACTACCACTCCCAATGACCAGCTGTACTAGATCTCGGACAGCCAAACCTATAAGTCTGGTATCAAAGAGTGGAGCACTCATACAAGACATCCTTGGTGTCTCAAGTCTAAGGACCAGATACACCACTAGGACTACGGAATCGCTGTCTGACAATAAGGCATCATCAACTATCCAGCATTCCGTAAGCGGATCAATTAGTGAACTCGTTCTCCAATGAGCACTTGTATTGTATCCCTAGTGTCCCTACACGGGCAGCTATGAGACCAACTGCATCCATCATATGGACAGGTATACAGCACACCAGTCTGTCCGGTTATCACGATATCCCTCTCGAGTAACCTGTGACCTGGATTATTTAGGATCTGTGTTTAAAGGTGAATCGATCTCATTATCGTGATCTCATCACGATCTGATTCCCATTGCACAAATCCAAAGACATCACAATATACATACATATATACAATAGTGATAAAGTGATATATGCCAAAATATAATAAGCAAAAAGATTCTGTATCAAGTCACACGTGTCATCACTCACATGATTGGCTTGCTAGGCACTTATGACTAGCAATGTTGTCTTCCCGCAACATCCGATCTCCTTGACGCAATGTCTGATCTTTTTGGCCCAATGCCCGAACTTATGACACGAAGCCTTCTGCCAATATGTCGACCGATCCTCTGGCCCGACGTCCAATTTTCTGATAAGTTCACTCCAGCCCAACGTCTGATTCCTCCTACTTTAATCAATTTGTCTCTCCTTGATCGAAGCTAGTCCTGCATCACTTAAATGCATATTAGATGACTAACACATCAATTGATTTCATCATCAAAATCAGAGATTCAACGCTTTAGTCATTGATTTTTTGCTACGTCCTTGTAGGATTTTTTTTTTGTTAATTTTAGAAATATTCTTTTTCTCCACGGTGATGAAAGATACAACAAGAATATAATGAATTGTTTCAGTAGGTTTTACTATAGAGAAAATCTTGATGGAAGAACTAATTTCATCGTAGAAGATGGTAATAAAGAATGTTGAAGGGATAAGTAAATAAAACAAAAAAATGAACAACAAAGATTGAAAAGTTGAACGATGAAGATTAGGAACAACTTGAGGTAAAATATGTAAGTACTATTCATTTTTACATTACTAATAATATTATTAATAATGTTATTGATAATGATTTCATTGTGTTATAAGGGATAAATATATTAAAGCTATACTTGGAATTTGACTAGCAAGTTATAACTAAAGTATATAAGTCGAGGAGGGAAGAATATAGGAATTCGGTAGACCATCTAAACATATATAAAAGAATATTAAATCAATTAAAGAAAGTTAATTTAAATATTAATGAAGAAGATAAGGTACTGTTATTTCTTGCATCATTTGTCGACTCTTATGCTAACTTTATTTAGATGATAATGTGCAAAAATGATATGGTAACTCTAAAACAAGTTGAAGAAATTTTAATATTCATATTAATATGAAAAAAAATAAATATGAGAAAATGAATGATGAGAAGTTAGCTCGACAAAATATGATTTTTTTTGACATAGGTAGATGTCAGCATGATCAAAAGTCAAATATTTGAAGACTACGGATAATATATTATAATTATCTAAAGAAAAAGAAAAAAAAAAGAACAAAAGGGTCGCTTATTATGGATTGACGAAGATGTCGTTGTAGTCTCCAAATGTATTCTTATAAATGATTTAGTCAATTTGGCAAGTGGCTTCATGATGATTCACAAATAGAGGTAAAACATGGTCGCCAAGGCTATCAGTGTCTTGCAGAAACCTGAGGTCAACTTGGCCAAAGCAAAGCACCAGTGACTGAGGCACCTCGTAATCTCCATCAACCACCCTCTGTGCGAATCGAGGAGGAGTTACCTCTGTGGCATTCCCATCGTATATTTTGGTGACGGTGAGTGATTCTACAATCTCAGCAAATAGTTTTACTGAGAAAATGTTCATAAATTCTATGTGCGTTAGGTCACAGTTTCGAGATCTAAACGCAAGAAACTCCAGAAGGACAATGCTGAATTCCTCTGACCGCCGAGGAGTCGATCGGAAATCTCTATGAGCATACACCTATATGACTCACCCAAGTGGCTGTAAGCTCTCAACACTTCCATCCAGATCTTGAAGACGAGAACCATCTCCCCTGCTCCTAGTCCTGCATGACACCGAGGAAGCAGCAAACACCAACTCAATATAAGTTTATCAAACAAAAGCATACTAAGTTCAAGATGTTCTACAACCACAATGTTCTTCTTCATTAAAAACATCATCAAAATCCGGAAGGAGACGGGAAATATGGCTACTCGCTTGCCTTGCCACAGTCCACACACCCAAAATTCCATCTTTTCTACCTTCCATTTCTTTCACAGTTTTATCCTAACTAAAACAGGGAAACCTCCGTCACAGCACTTTGAAGACATCGTCGGATCTAACAATAGCAGCGCCACCGCCGTTTTGGTAGTTCCTGAAGAGCGCCTTCACCACTCCGTCCGCTGCAACCAAGAGGTAACCCTCGGATCGCATCCCAAACCCCTCGGTACCTCCCCGGAGGTCAAGAGCCAAACCGAGCGCCCTTGCGAGCTCAGCGTCGGGGTCCGACAGCATCGTCACGCCGGCCTCCGCCGCCCCGAGCTGCTCCCCCCACGCCCTCATCACGTACACATCGTTCGCCGCCACGCAGGCGACCACCACCCCGCCGCCGCCTCTTTGTTTCATCTCCGCCGCCCTCTTCACAAGCCCCTCGGCAGAGAGCCCGAAGGTGGGGCCACTGCCGCTCCACCATCGGGGACGCCGCGGGGGCGCGAAGGCGCCTGGAACGGCCATTATGACGGTCCTCCTGCCGCGAGTAAGGCCGGAGATGGATACGGTGCGGACGGCGCCGCTGCGGTCGAGGTAGGATAGGGTCGCGTCGGGGAGGCGATCGCCAGCAGAAATGGTGCGCGGAGGAGGGGCGGCAGAAGGACCGGGCAGGCGGAGGGGACGAGGCCGAGGGCCTGGGAGGCCGTAGATGCCGAGAAGCGAGGAGCGGCGGGAGCGAGGGAGAACGGAGTGGGGGTTCCACGAGGCGGAGATGGGCCGGGAGCTGGCGGCGGACAACGCTACCGTGGGCGTCGTCGGGACGTGGGGGGAGGAACGGGATGCGGTGGAGAAGGTGGCGGCGATGTTGTTAACGGCGGCCGCCATCACGACGCAGAGCTCGTTGTTCACTTGCAGTCCCGATTGCATGTTTTATGAAGAGAGCAAGCGAGACAAACGGGACCCAACTGGTGTCTCTTGGTGACGTGGCGTTCTGTGACAGGTAGGAAGTGCAAAACTTGGGGCCCGATGAAATCGTTGGTTTCCACGTCACAGTGTGATGTGATTTAAGTGCCGTGCGCAACAAGCCATGTTTTGGCTTCGTTAGCTGTCGCATAACACCATCAGGCCTTATCCGTTTTGGAAACATCAAACCTCACGCAAGACTCGTTTGAACACGTGGGGCCACATGTAAGAAGAAGGGAGTGGGACCGGCGAGGCACAATGTGGTGCGTGTGGGAAGAGATACACCGTATCATGCAACAACCATCAATACAGTGCTTGCCGACATCACTCGCGTCGTTGACGGCCCTTTCGTGAACGCCTCTGCAGCGAACGCATGTGGCACGACCTCATACCTCGACCTTGCACCAGCAAATGGCCCAGAAGATGGCCTCGGCTCCATGAAATCCAACGACCATACCTGCTCGGGGCATAGACCGGTGGCGCTCGCTCGAGCCCGTGCTAACCGTGTCGGAGGGCGACGCGATGGCGTGTCGATGAGAGCCGACAAAGCCATTGGTGGCTACCATGAGTATATCGATGTGATCGTCACAGACGATGCCCACTACATCGTGGATATCAATCTTGTCATAGAATTCGAGATCGCAAAGCTGATGTGCATCGTGATACTCCTTCGCATCCTTCGGACGGTATTCGTCTTAGTCGAGATTTGCTTGAGCGCGTCGTAAAACTAATATGCATTGTCATAGTCGTAAGAAGCACAGGTATGCACGCATCGTCGTAGACGTGGAGGAAGTATGTACAAACAAAATGGTTCAACTCCTACGGGAGGACCACTGATAACGTGCATACAGAGGAGAGTGCCGTTTGGGTTGCGAAAGAGGTGACAATCTCGTGTTGGTGGTGGGAAGCTGTGCAAAGTAGATGTTGGGTGTAGGAAGATGCGAATGAGCAGAAAAAAGTTAGTAATAACACAAGGGTTATAAAATTACTTTTTTTACCTTGTTTTAGGGTTATTTTCTACACATAACAGAATTAACAGTGTGAGAAAAAATGAGATTAAATATTTTACTGGCCACCGTCAAAAAAGAAAAGAAGGAGAAAAAAAATAGAAGAAAAAAAAAGACTCTCTGTTAATTAGATTTACATTTTGGATTATAAATTTGATGAATCGTGATGTCATATTGTGAATAAAATAAAAATATAAAAATAATAATTTTGGAAAAATAAGAGAATAAAAGGAGGCATTAGAAATATATACTTATTGGTGAGGTTATGAAATTAACGTAAATATCTAATGACTTCGTTTGCGTCTGTTGTCCAAAGTATTAATGCATACGTTTGAAATTTATAAATATATATAATTTTAATGAAATACAATTCAGTTTATTATTTAAAATATTCAAAATAATTTATATGTTGATAAGTTGGAAAAGCATATGATTCGAACAACATGTGTTATGTTATAAATATTTATTGATTAATATTATATTATTCAAATGAAAATATCTATCCAATATTATATTTAAAATGATTAAAAAATAGATAAATATTGTTAGTTTTAAATGATATATGATTGCATCAATTTTAAAATTATATATAAAAGATTTATTAAAGCTCCTAGTTTTGTAATAAAGTTACTAATATATTGTTTTTAGTAACATTAAGATATAGATGATGTGGCTCCTACTAACAAGAGTTATATAATAAAATATATTTTAAAAATTATTCTTTTTTAGACCTTGAATAAGGGAAGATATGTGTTGTCTACATGAAGATTAAATATGAGACGTATCAACGGGATACAATATGACCTCATCCATTAATATTACTATGATTTTTATTTTGACATGTACATCTTAGTTATATTTAACTTCAGCTATATTTATACGAATGATAATCTTTGCGCTATAATATTTTATGCTCCAATATGTGACATTATCTATACTTATATTTTCATTATGAAAATACATTTAAATATATCTTCCATCGAAAAGTATTATTAGGAAGTCATTATTTGAAAAGTATATGAAATTGATGCTTTACAAACTGTATAAACATGATGAATGATTTGATATTCAAGCATTTTATGTTAACAAGTTATAATTTTATAAATTGTATCAACATAAAGAAAATACTTGAATTTGCATGAATGTTTTGAAAATATATGTTGAATGCATAAAAAAAAGTATATATTTAAAAAAAATAACTATTTATGATAAGTTTTGATTAGCATGTGAGTCATAGTGTTTACTAAACTATAGTTTGTTCATATAATTATATCTTAATTTTTTAGATGAGCAATAGAACAATTATTCGATTGAATTATATAATTAATTTATTGAACAACTATGAATGGACTATGGATGGATTGATTATGGTTTGCGTCATATAATATATGTCTTGTGGATCGATTAATTATGAACAGAATTATGTAATAATTATTATGTAAAAAATAGTTATGTAGGTTTTAGTCTTACTATTCTTATAGGAAACATATAGAATGTCTGATAGGCTGTGGGGATGTTAGCCTTCTTATTTGCAAATGTCTCATTTTAGCACCTATCCATCCTCTCATTTAGTTTACAACCTACCAAAACAATAAAAAACTATACCATCTATATTGAATTTGATCCATCCTCGTAAAGGTTTATTCCATATCCTCTTAACATAAGATTGCTCATCATGTAGATTAAATTCTGAATATACTTACAGGGGGATGTCAATCTCATTAAATACAAGGATATTTTTAATATTCTAAATCAATCAAAGATTATTAGTAATAATTTTCTTAAGAATATAGTAGCTAGGCTTAGTTAAATCATGACCTTCCATGCGCCTAAAAAAAAAGAATATACAAAGTTAATATTTATGATTGAAAAGAAGATCACCTATGTGAGATGCTCACACAAATAGTAAAAGCGTACATTATAAATTCTCATTTTAGGTACAGAATAAAATTACTTTTGGAATGACAAGAATTAACCAAACTCTACGCCATAGATCCAAATTGATAAATGAATTATTATCCTTAATAAAGAGGAATCCAAGTTGTCATATGGATTATTATGCCCGATAGAGAGGAATGTATGTGCTAGTCTAATTGATGGCTATTTATTAGAATAGGATGTTCAATTTGAACCAAAAAAATCAAATCAAATCAAATTAAAATCGAATATAAATTAAACCAAAAAATCAAATCAAATTAAAATCGAACATAAATTAAACCAAAAAAATCAAATCAAATTGAAATCGAACATAAATTAAATCAAGAATAAGTTTGGTCTAAATTAATTCATCAATGATTCAATTTGAGGATTATATTATAAACAGATATTGTTTGAGTTTATCCTTTAATTTAAAGGATATCAATCCTATTGAATTTACTATCCTAAGTCCTTAACAAGTTTAAACCGATTAATTTTATAAATGATATGGGTGTTCCATTTAATTAAATTGAATCGATTCATTTAAAAAATATATATATTTAAAATTATTTAAAATTATAAATCAATTAGGCATATCAAAATCGATTCCGATTAATGATCTCACTATTAGAACACTCCCATATTAAAACAGACCTCCGACATACTCATCTTTTGGGGATGAGATATCTCACTATTAGCAAATTTATTAGCACTAACGTTACCAAATAATTTCTGAAGTAAGATGAAATTCTAATTACCATCATTTATCAGTTTAGAAATAAGTATTTGATCATTATATAACTCCATGTTACGTACGTATTGACTGAAAAGAAATGTCAAGTAGTCAATTGAGATCTCAAAACTATAAAGGTCTGAATGAAATGACTCCAACACCAACTAGATTTATCATGGTAGAAATTCATCCATAAAGATTATATAACTTTATTAAGATATATAGATATATATATATATATATATATATATATATATATATATAATTTGAAGATCAAATTGAAATAATTTAATATTAAGAATATTAAGGCCATCTTAATCTTTGGAACAGCTAACCACATCTCATGAAATAAGAGACATACTTTTAGTACTATGATCAGTATGTCAAAGACAGGATCTCATTGTTTGTTTTTTCTTTCTTTTAGCATCCAAAAGACGAAAAACTGATTTAATAAGAGTAAGTCTGTGATCGTGAGACAATTTGGAACCTGCCCTGATTACCAAGTCTGCTTTTCATGTGTTGAATAGTAGAATCAAAAGTAGAAAGAGAAATCCTGCAAGAGGCAATTAATTGTAGTGCCTAAATATTTAAAAGCTAAGGATGCTTCTTAATATTGAAAAAGGAATTAATCTTATTCGAATTTATCTATAAGTTTTCCGGGGAAAAATATTTATAGATTTTCTAAGATTTAATTAATTTTTTGATAAGCGACGGTTGTACATGATTTTTTATTAGATCTAAACACAAGTAAGATATCATCTCTATACATTAAATTTATTATTAAAGTTAAAAGGATTAAGAGTACCTCTATAACAAGCATTATTAAGTACGTGAGAGAAAATTTGAGCCACAAGAAAATATAAAGATAAAAGAGAACATTATTAATATAGCACAAGAATAAAGGAGAAGATATACACTCTCTTATCTGATTAATAAATATATAAAAAAGTTAAATAAATGAAGAACTATAATAATAGCATTCCAAGATAATTTATCATTTGTTTTTTTTTCATATATATTTTAGTGATTAAATGATAATTTTTATCCCTAGAATCGAACATAAAATATGGAATCTCTTGAGCCATCAAAATGTTATTGTGTATGCTACTATGCTTAATAAAATCAAATTACTCAATTGAAATCAAGTTATTGAGAAAAAAAATTAAACACAATTCTACATTTAATATTACAAAGGAATATCGGTCAATAATTGGTAACTATAGCAAGGTTTGTGCTTTTGGGAATGAAAACAAAAAATATATATATTTTAGTCCAGTCTTCTTCAAAAATTGCTGTCTCATTAAATTGTTTGAAAACTGCAATAATATGATCACTAATTATATTCCTAAGTTTTTACCAAAATGGACGGGTTTCAAAAGATTTCATTCTTATAGAAAGGTAAAATTAGTTTATCTCTATCAGAATCCGAAACTAAATTTATGTTTAAGAAAAGAGAGGAATTCCAATATTGAATCCTATCATTTGTCCATAATTTTTTATAAAACTAAATAAAAGTTTCTCGAATCTTGTCTTGATTTGAAAAATAAAATTGAAATTCTGTTTTAATTCATCAAATAAAGTTTCTTCTTCTCGCGGATAGTAATTTGGTTAGGGCAGCATTTGAATTTTTTTTATTTGTCACCCTTAAATCACCTATTTTGCTTTTTTTGACTTAGCCTACTATTTCATATTAATTTATCTCATAAATGCTTGAAAATAGTTATAATTAAATGTTGTTCTTCATTCAAAGAGTGACCCGACTGCATGCCCTTAAAAGTGATGGAGAAAAATCTCTCTTTAGTCTACTATTTCACCTATTTTGTTTCCGACTGCTGTTCTTCATTTAGTATATTTTTTTTTTATAAGTGATTGATTGGTATTAAGGTCGAGTCCATTAACTTTTATGCCTATTGATATAATCTTTTTTTTTTTTTAATTAAAAACATATGTCGATGTTCAATTCCTTACTTTGATGATAATACGAGCGCGTTTGTATTATTGATAATCAACTATATATAGAAAGTTGAATGTAAAGTTAACGTATTTTTTATTTTTTTCACTTAATTCTTTTTAGATATAATAAAGAGACATACGAGTAATATTTAATTATTTTTTTTATCATTTCTCTGTCAGAACATAAGATACATAAGTATATATATTAATATAATAGATTCTAAATCCAAAAATCTTTTACTTAAATATTTTTTTTTTTGGATTCCCTGTCCTCCAAAATACTCACTAAAAAAAGAAAAAGAAAAGAAAAACATAGGTCCCCTCTTTTTCTTCCACGCTGCTTCAGGTCAAATACAATGTCCAATATCGTAGAGGATTGCAGTTAATGACTGCGCCATCGTATATCGTTGCTGCTCCTCCAGATTACTGGCTTCAACTTCATCAGATTACCGCACGGATTGACGGTGACGTCTAGGAGAAGTGTGCTGAGAAGGCACCAGAAACGGCTCAAGAATAATTGGAGGAGGATCGAAGAGAGGGAGTCCGACGGCGAGACAGCTGCAGTTTGGAGCTCAAGGAGGCGGCAACCTTCGTTGGGGGGAGGTGATAGCTCAACGAGGGCTGTTCTGGTTCGGCAGCTTCCTGGCCATGAACAACTGATGATTGACATCCTTCTTTTCTCGTAGAGGTTAGGGTTGTTGAATCGACATAATTGATGCACATATAGCCGATCCAACAAAGAAGAAGAAGACAATAACAGTGCACTTTTGCTCTGCTGGGAAGAATTCTGTTCGAATCATTGCCGTGTTTTTTGCTTTGGCACCCAAACACATCGACATTTGCGTGCAACCCCACAAGCTGTTCTTTTACGTTGGTACGTTGGAACTTGGTGTTAATGCCGTATTATTATTATTATTTACTGATATCGAACGATATAACTCAACATATTATTTTTGATACATTAATTCGTAATAAAATTCAATTGATTATTGAAATTAGTATTGAGTTGAGATCCAACATCAACACTTCCTTGCTGTAGTCAACTTAGATGGACTTGAACCATGACTTGCGTGGTACACGAGGAATTTGTTCCTTACCCTCGGAATCATCTTTTCGAGGACAAAGAAGCCATACAAAATACCCTGCGTACGTATTCATACACACTTCCTCGATTGATCGATGATAACACCTAACACGCAACCTCGATCACGAAGTCCAATCCATCCGATTCGTGCTCGCTCGCTCGCTCGCCTGTTGATCTGTCTAGACTCGGATCACTAGCGAAAAACCGGAGGCGTCCGGTGACCTCACCGCACCAGGATTTCTCTTACGGGAACCAGTTTCGGTAACTCCGCATCCACCCCTGCCACCGCAGTTAAGCCCATCGATCGGACGGACGAGGCGGTGTTCACCAGCTACCGTTGGATGGGCGGGAGAGAGGACGCTTGATCAGGAGGCGTCGCCTGCCGATCCGACGGCTGGAAGGGGTTGGGTTCGGAGAAGAGATGGTCTCAGTAACTGGCACTGGATATATAAGCGAGCTTTCACCCCTCCAGTCCCTTGGTTTCAAGACTCATCTGCCCCTCTTTCTCTCTCTCTCTCCCCCTGGCTCGCGCTCCCTCCGCTCCATAGATAGAGGCAAAGAGCGGCTAATCGCCCCCTCTCTCTCCTCTCTCGTTTCGGCAGCCTTCGCTTGGACTTCTTCCTCGAGCTTGTTTTACTTCGATCCGCCCTAATTCACGCTCTTATATCGGGTCGACCGGAATTCGAGTCGAGGAAGGGGGCGCGCGGAGGACAAAGATCGAGGATTCAGGGTTTGATCCGTGGATTATTGGTGGAAATAGGGGAAAGGAGGCGATTTTGGTGTCTCTGCAGGGTTTTTTCTTCCTTGGTTGTTAGATGACTCTATGATAGTGGGAGGAGGCATTGATGGGTTCTCAGCTCAAGCGGCCCAACGTTCCCCGAGCCGATCTGTGAGTTGCTCGCGTATCGATTTCTTTCCTTAACGGAGTCGACTTTTCTCACGGTTTGTTTGGGCCGTGTTATCATTCTTCTAGGGCTGATATTTCGGATAAATGCGATGTTTTCCTCAGATTATTTCGGTTTTTAGGGAGTTTTGGAATTTTACGTCCCTTGTTGTCCGCGAGAGAAGTGGATATTGGAAAGCTTCGGGTTTCATCTTGCTCTTGTATTTCAATCAAATTCGGGAAGCTACCATTACCCGATCATTCTATTTAATGTTTTTTTCTTCTTCAATTCAGATATATAGAATTGTTGGGATCATCATTTATTGTAAGAAAAACTCGCTCAACGAGAAAAGTGAATTATCTCCCTTTATTTCTTTCCTTTTTGTGGTCGTTTTGGTCGAAGATGATATGTGGTCTTGGATCTGTTGTAATTCAGTGGGTTTTGGTCCAGGTCCGGGCAAACCCATATGCCGCCGGCTCCAGCAGTTGGTACCACTCCCAAGCTCACCACCAACGATGCCCTAGCCTACCTGAAGGCTGTCAAGGATGTCTTTCAAGACAAAAGGGAAAAATATGATGAATTCCTTGAAGTCATGAAAGACTTCAAGAGCCAGAGGTTCAGTTTGATCTCTTCTCTATTTATCACTAGTGCTCTCAAGTTCTTTTTTTTGCCCTTGATCTCCAGTCGAGTTGTATTTAATGCTTCTTTACTCATTACCTGTATTTCCTCTTGTGAGCTTGCAGGATTGACACTAATGGGGTTATTATGAGGGTGAAGGAATTATTTAAGGGGCATCTGGATTTGATATTGGGTTTTAATACCTTCTTGCCCAAGGGATATGAGATTAAGCAACCAGAAGACAAGAAACCAGTTGAATTTGAGGAAGCAATCACCTTTGTTAACAAAATTAAGGTATATATGCGGTCAAAAATTATTTTAATCCTAAAACTTCTTTGCTACTTCTTCATACGTACTCATTTGATGCATTTCTTCTGCTGCAGAATCGTTTCCAGAATGATGATCGTGTTTACAAGTCATTCTTGGATATTTTAAATATGTACCGAAGGGAGGATAAGTCAATCCATGAGGTCTACCAAGAGGTATTTTGCTTTTAGATAAAACCGTGGCTTATGCGAACATGTCTGGATTGAACAATTGTGTGTGCTTATATATTTCTAGGTTGCAGCTCTCTTTCAGAATCATCAAGATTTGCTCGAAGAATTTATACATTTTTTACCTGATGCCTCGGCAACATTTGCCCCACAACATGCATATTCTGGTCGAGGCTTTGTGCGCCGAGATGACAGGAGCTTTCTGATGCCAGCAGTAAGGAATGTTTATGCGGATAAGGTGTGTTGCTTGTTGTCACGATTGAAAAGCTGCAATTTAACGATTCACCTAAAAGGAGTTGACTATGTATTTTTTTATTGTAGCAAAAAAGAATTCACTTTTGACCTAGTAAAGGAAGTTGTCATGTCATACTTTTCTATAACCTTTCTTGATTCATGTTTCAGTTTGGATAAATTTGCTGCTATCTTTGTGTGCATATGTTTTTAAGACAAGTCAACTTTAAGAATGTTTATGGGGATAAGGTGTGTTGCTTGTTGTCACGATTGAAGAGTTGCAATTTAAGGATTCACCTAAATGGAGTTGACCATGTATTTTTCAGTGTAACAGAAAAGAATTCACTTTTGGTCTAGTAAAAGAAGTTGTCAGATCCTGCTTTTCTATAACCTTTCATGACTCATGTTTCAGTTTGGATAAATTTGCTGCTATCTTTGTGTGCACATTTTTCTGAGACAAGTCAACTTTAAATATATCTTCATTTCTTGAACTAAAATGAACCTTTTCTTGAGTTTACAGAGGGAGACAGCATATATGTCACGTACCGATCGTGACTCTAGTGTTGATTGTCTTGATACAGAGCATGGTAGGCAGAGAAGACGTGCAGAGAAGGAAACAGATAAGAAGGAAGACAGGGACAAGAGAGACCACGAACGAGATGAGGACTCAGAGCATGATTGTGGAGATTTAGAAAATTCAGAGTGTAGGCATAAAATTTCATCTAGAAGGGTGGATGACTCTATTGATGAGCCGATGCAACAAGGAGGTGATCGTGCCAAGAATATTGGCATCTATAGTTTTTCAGTTTCATCATTTGATGATAAGAATGCTTTGAAGAGTAAGTCTTCTAAAATTTGCTGTTTGATTTAAGTCCAACCTGAATTTGTCTCTGGATGTGGCATCATTATCATGCTTTGTCTTCCTAGTTGGCTTGATCACCTTAAACAGACAGAAAGGGAGATCCACTTGATTGGTAATTGCCATTAGAGGTCTAATTTTCTTGGAAGTTTTAGGTTTGCTTGAGCGTGAAGTGCTGAACTCCTGTGTAACTGGTTCGAGTAATAGATTTTTACATCTGGAGAGATGTGCTTCAGTTATGTCCATCCAGTGAATTTGTAGACTGATTTATGCAGTTAGGTTTGATGAATGTGTAGAGATACTTCTTTTGTTTGTTAGAATAACTTGGTTAAATCGACTATTTGCTGGCTATGGTGCATTTGTCTAGTTACAAGTTTATACTAGTGATTAATGGTTCTGTAGTGCAAATGTATAATCTGTTAAAGTTTTATCCTTCGTTCAATTTCAATGTGGCAGGTGTATATACCCGAGAATTTAACTTTTGCGAGAAAGTCAAGGAGAAGTTGTCTCCTGATACATACCAGGAATTTTTGAAATGCCTTCACATATATAGCAAAGAAATAATAAACAGAACAGAATTAAAGAATCTGGTAAGCTTTTGAATATTGAAGCATCAATACATTGAAGGCTTCTGTGCTAGTTTTACAACTTACTAGAATTCCAACAATTGTTATTCACAATAGTTGACCTGTTGTTTTGTTCTACTTTGCACTTCATACTTCCTCAGTTTTTAAATAACTTGGTGCCTAATTGTCTCCAACTAATAATTTAGAAGGGCATAAGTTTTTAAATAACATCTACCACATAAGTTTGACAATGTCATAGCTAGTAAAGAAAATTAATGGCCGAAAGGACCACACTGTAGATATTTATGAAGTTGATAATTTACTTTTATTTGATCGGACAAAATAGGAAGTATGTACATTCAAGGTTTCAGATACAGGCAGGTCCAGTACAGACTAATAGGTATTTCTCACTTCCACCAAGGTTCAATGCACAGTAATGACCTAATACCATGATATTAATTTTTGATTTTTTTCAGTGATATTGGGTAAAAGATGTAGGTATATTATCCCAAATATCAATACTATATCAATCTGATAATGCGTTGAATACAATATTGGATCGGGATTTCAAACCCTGCATAGATTATTAATTGTCTAAGTGTTTCAACTAATTGATACCTAGATGTAGGTCAATGGGAAGACTATCCATCTTATGAAACATGATCCACATGTTATATATCAATTTGACATTTTTCTTTCCTGATTGGCCTAGTATTGCCAATGCTTAATTAATACAGTACTCGTCACGTCTAAAAATAATTTTTTCATTCTAACTGTTTAGGGAGCCTATTCTTTTGGGGCACATAGCTGCTTATTACAGTTGCCTAAGTAAATGTTTGTGATCATCTTTGTTGCTATATTTCCTTTGCCGTCATCCAGGCTGGTGTTGTAACCATCGATGATTATGTTCTGCCATCTCATCTTGTTCTCGATAAGGTTTGCATCTTGTTTGTGGCAGCATTGGTATCACTCTGCAGACATTGCCTTAGTTGATGTACATATTATCCCATTTGGTTGCACCTTCATAATTGTTAGTGCCTTTCTGTGCATCATTTGTTCCCCTGCTCCCTAACCTTCCAATTTCACTTTCAATACTCTTATGCCGTGTGTTAGTTCTCTAGTAAAGCAGGTAGCTGCTTGAAGTATGCTTAACAACCACAAAAATTAGGATTAGGTTGTCTACTGCTAGCCTCCTAAGTTTACCTTGTATACTCTTGTGACTTATGGTAGCTGTTTAGACACTTGAAATATGCGTAATTGACATAGTGATTATGATTAAGATGAAAAAGTGCAAAACCTGGAGAGAATATTGAAGTCTTATAAGCAACAATTCTAGTTAATGTTTTTCTGATAAGGTAACTGTTTGCACTTTCTTAGTGCTGTTTATGCATTTTCAAGGTGCAATAACCAAATATTGATGAGACCACTCTTGGATTTTGTGCAGATACAGACTGCATATTGAGTATATGATTATAAGAAATATGCAAATCAGCTAACGATGATTGATACCGGGATGGACAGAATGGAGAGAAAAATAAGTAGAATAGATTGAAGGGTAGATAAACAAGCTCACCACCCTAGTAAAACATTCAAGGGATAAAATATCACTACCCAAGGAGTCTAACTAGGGATATAAGACTTAAGAACTTACCAATCTAAGGAACAAGGAATCCACCAAAAAGACGTGACACAGGACATCACTTAAGAAATAAGGCTTGTATGCAAAACACTCTATGCCCCTAAATCTTTCAAGCATGAGGTATATACTAACAAGCTTGGAACAACTCTCCAAGCATGGATGATTAATTTCTTTACTATATTTATAATTTAAAGTAAATGAAAACTAATTAAAGAGTCATTGAATAACTAATAGTCATTTAGGACTTCAAAAGGTGTGAAATGAGTATTCCTGATTATTGAAAAACTAAGAAATTAGTGTAATTATCTTGACTTCCTTTGACACAAAGATTGAAGACACTCCTGTACCAATGGTCTATAGTAGTCCATATATAAATATATCGAGTAGAGCAGGCTGCTGAACTATCGTTTAACACCTTAAACTCGAGGCTGACTGTGGAGTGTTATTGAACTATGAAAATGTCGAGAGACAATGTTGATCCTGCTGGTGTGCCAAGCAGGAATATACATTGATGATTGATGCAGCATAATTTGAAGTAGTTAATGATTTGTTAGCATGCTGGATCCTTGGCTCATTAAGCAGAAGACACTCTAAAGTTGTCTTATGTCAAAAAGGTTGATACTGAATATGATTCGGTTCTAGTATGATCCAGTGTTTTAAAAAGGCGCTTGGGCGAGGCGAGGCAAGGCCCGAGAGCCTCGCACAGTTGTCGGGTGAAGTGCTTTAATGAAGCGTTGCTTGGGTGCTCACTTGAGCCCATGCGTTGGATGCCTCGGGCGAGTGCCTGGTTGAAGGCGAGCAATTGAACTAGATGGCCAACACTGGTTCGGTTGAATAGTAACTTAATTGGTTCAATCGAACCTAGCACAGTAAATAGTATCAGTAAACCCTTCCTAGTTCCTACCCATTAACACTAGGTACTTCACCGCTCTGGTCCCATCGCTGCCTTCGTGCGTAGCCGTTGTTGACCTACAGGTCCGATTCTTCCTCTGCCATCAACGGATGGGTTCGAAGCTCCCGCTGCTGTAGCTTTCGTGTGCAGTTCCCTCCACCGAAGTTGCTTCTGTGTGCAGCTCCTTTCATCGTCGAGGGATAGGGCCGCAACTTTCTCTGCCACCGATGGACACATCTGAAGCTTCCTCCCCCCCTGACGTGGTCATCCGTAGCTTCCTCTACCGTCACTGCCATTGTCTGTAGCTTTCTTTGTTGTTGCTGTCGCTATCCATAGCTTCCTCCACTATTGCTGTTGTCGTCTGAAGGTTCCTCTATTACCATCGCCCTCTTCTTTTCCACGTTCAACCGTCGGTGACTCCTTTTCTCCCCCTCTACCGTTATGATTATTGTTAATAGTGGATTAAATACTATTAACAGTGGAATATTAATCCTTATTTGATATTAAAACTGCTGCTATCATATAATAAACTAAAATTGATATTAATCCTTAGAACTGTTGACTTATTTAGAACTAATCCCTATTTAGAATTGTTATTAGTCTCTATCTAGCATTGTTCATCTCTATTTATTTAGAAATGTTATTAGAGTTTCAGGATTAATAGCAAGTGTACATAGCAACAAAGAAGATTCATAAAAAAATTTAATTTAATATTGTATTCTATTTATATAATCACGTTTATTAATTGTATTATATATTTTAATATTTTAATATTTTAAAGCATCTTGCTTCGCTCGGGCAGGTGCCTAGGCGAGCATCTAGCGTTTTTTAAAACACTGGTATGATCTAGTGCATGAGCTGAATGAAAACTTAGATTCATCTTCTAAAGATGATACGTGAAAGAAAGATGATGGCAGTGTTCAGAGTAAGGAACTTAGATCATCTATAGGTGAAATTCAATACATATGTGGTCAAATGGCAAAAGTTATGTTGACAGATGTATACATTGGCTTTCCCCAAATCTCTTATTGATGGAAATTGAGTGTTCTACTCTGCCCCTTTTACTATGGCAGATGGTTTGTTTAACAGTCCATAAATTTTTTGCAATATTGAGTTAGTATATGTGACATTTTATTTACCTTATCTTATTTAGGCACTGTTTTTCATGGAAGGATATGCTTTTGACCTACTTTTGTACATAGAATAAGCTGGGCACCTCTGTAGAGATCATCGAGTCATATGGGTTTTTTTTTGTGTGTTTTTGTTTTTTGTTCCTATCCTTAGTGTACATGTCTCTGGCTCAATAGTTGTGTCCATTAAGCTATTAATGCCTTGTGCATATCTGCATTGTGGTTTTGTATGCATCTAAAGCTCATTGAGTACTTTATGAAAAATTTTGATCATTGTGTCACGTCATGTCATAATGGGTCATCATTTGTTGAATATTAATCTCATGGTTATTCAGTTTGTGAAAGAAGTTTATGTTAGTTATTCTGTCATTTAAAGACCCGTAGTGCTTGGGTAAATATAGATTTCTTGATTGCTTCTGTAAGCTAATGCTTCTTGTTACAGGTAAGTGATATCCTGGGGAAGTTTCCTGATCTCATGGAAGGTTTCAATGAATTTTTGGCCCATTGTGAGAATATAGGTGGGTATGTTTTTCAGGTTTCTAGGGTTCCATCTGTGTTACATGTTTTATCAAGATGCTTCAATCATATACATTACTTTCATAGTTTTCTAATTGAAACCTTCTGTGCAGATGGATTTCTTGAAGGCGTATTCAGAAAAAGTATGTCCACAGATCTTATTCCTTTCAAATGTTTGCAGTTGAATTTCGTTTCTTTTTCTGGATAAGAAAAATACCTTTTTCTGACAGTACTAACAGAATATGTTTTCTGTTTAGTTCATAAAATAGGCTGTTATTTCTTGGACTAACAAAATCCTTGTGCAATGAAGGACATATGGCTCGACCAGTTAAGATAGAGGATAGAGACAGAGAAAGGGAGTGTGAAATGGATGAGCAGGAGAAAGTTCATGAAAGGAGGGAGAGAAATAAGGAAGGAGACAGGGTTGATAAAGGTGCTCTTTTCAATTCTAGGGATGGGACCTCTCACAAGTCTTCTTTGCTATCGAGCAAAGAAAAATATAATATATGTAAACCAATTTCAGAGCTTGACCTCTCAAATTGTCAACGTTGTACCCCAAGTTATCGTCTTCTGCCAAAAAATGTAAATATTATCCAAGTTTAATATTTTCTTTTTGCAACTTGTCACTTTTCACTTTCCATGTTTCTTATTCACACTTTTGCCTGTACTCTGTAGTATTCAATCCCTCCTGCTAGCCACAGGACTGAACTTGGAGCATCAGTCTTAAATGATGTATGGGTGTCAGTGACTTCTGGAAGCGAGGATTATTCCTTCAAGCACATGCGCAAAAACCAATATGAAGAAAGCTTATTTAGATGCGAAGACGATAGGTACTTAATCAGATTTTTTCCAAATTTATCTGCCCAATTGCCCCCACCCCCCCAAACAAGACAAAAAAAAGGAAAATAAACCCTTACCAAGTGTTGACTCACTATTTTCTGTATTTTGTTTTTTAGGTCCTTTTTTTAATCTCCATATCAGTATTTTATGGCAATCATTCTTTCTTTGACTATATGGTCTATCATTGACTTCCATTTTATCCATGAGATGTTTCCAGATTTGAGCTGGATATGTTATTGGAATCGGTTAATGCGACCACTAAGCTAGTGGAGGACTTGCTAGAAATGATGCAAGACCCTGTCAAATCAGAGAATCCATTTCGTGTTGAAGATCACCTTACTTGTTAGTATGCATAAAATTAATGGATCTTTTTTAGTGCATTTTCTCCTTTTCAGCTTTTCATTATATTGTCTTTTTTTCTGTTTCTTATTACATTGTTTTGATTTTCTTATTTTTGTTTGTTTTCTCTTCTCAAATAGCTTTGCATTTGAGATGCATTGAGCGATTATATGGAGATCATGGACTTGATGTCATGGATGTGCTTCGGAAGAATGCTAGCCTTGCATTGCCAGTCATATTAACCCGCCTAAAGCAAAAGCAAGAGGAATGGTTTAGGTGCCGTTCAGATTTTAATAAAGTTTGGGCAGAAATATATGCTAAAAACTATCATAAATCGCTGGACCATCGTAGTTTCTATTTCAAGCAACAGGATTCAAAGAGCTTGAGCACAAAAGGTATGTCTTGGTCATTTACAACTTTTTGAGTATGATGACTAAATGGAAGTCTTTTGCATTTAAAATGGGGATTCTTGATTCTTGTAGACGGTGTTAAGTTACAAATTTAGATGTTGTCGTTTATGTTGCTGTAAATATGTTTATATGTTGCTTACTTTTTCTGACAGCTTTGCTGGCTGAGATCAAAGATATAAATGACAAGATGAAGAAGGAGGATGACGTTCTTCTTGCCATTGCTGGTAGAAATAGGCGTCCCATAGTTCCCACTATGGAATTTGAGTATATAGACATGGATATTCATGAGGATTTATATCGGATCATTAAATATTCATGTGGCGAAGTTTGCACATTTTCTGATCAGTTCGACAAAGTCATGAAGATATGGACTACCATTTTGGAGCCCCTATTTGGTGTTCAACCTCGAAACCAAGGAGTAAAAAGTTTGCAAGATGTGAAGCCTAAGAGTCATGCTGTCAAAACCATTATGCCAGGTTTGGGTGAAAGCAATGGGAATCCTGGTGCTTATAATACCAAACAATGTAATGGTGATCAGAACATTCCATCTGAACAAGCACCTTCATTCACGACTAAGTCAGCTGATGGGGACACAACAGTTACTGAAAATGGATTTTATGACACAATTCAAGCCACTAACTGTGGTGAAAATATTTGTAGTAGTCCACTTCAAGGAAGAGTGCAATGTTGTGCTTCTGTGGCTGATGAAATGCCTGAGATAACTGTGCCAGATTCTGTTGCTGGTAGAGCTGAACAAAGTCACAATAAAATAAGCCAGGAGATTGCATCAGGTTCAAGAGTTACATCTTTTTCATTTTTGATATTTCATTTTTTTATTGCAAAGTGACTTTATCTTACCTTCTCTGATTTTCTTTTCAAGGGGTTAGCTGTGGATCTATAGGAACTGACCATTGTGGAACAGAGACACTAGTTGAAGCTCGGGCTACTAATGAGAATTTGCCATATTCAGAGGTATAACTTTGTTTTTATTTTTTACTCAGGTACATGACTTATGATTGATGTTTTGGTGATTAACCCTTAGAGGACTTTTTGTTAGGATAGTTGCTATTTGATGTCATCTTTTTCAAGGATTTAAGTTATGATTTCTGCTGGTTAATTCCAGCTATATTGGATTATACCAACAGGGTCGGGACACATGGTCCACGGCATACCAAAGGCATATGGTCATTGTGATGATTTGACTAGTTTCCTTTTGACATAGGATAACCTAAAGTGTGATAAGCTTAGTGGTTTGGGAGCAGAAATGGTGAAATATAGAAATAAGAACAAAAGAAAGAGGAGAGGGTTCGATAGAACAAGCTCTGTTCACAAAATTCTCAAGTCAAATAATAAAAGAGTAAGTAGTGCAAATTCAGACACGCTACTTTTGAGGGAGAAAAATACAAAATCTCTCTTCTTGAGTAGCTTGGCTTGGTTGTGAGGTTCTAAGTACCTTCAACAATGTTAGGTTTTTAGCAATTTGGGGTTTGATGGATCATGTATTGTCAAAGAAAAGTCTAGGATAGTAGAGAATACGGGATAATAGAGATTTTGCAATGGTAAAATTCAGGCGGTATGATATTTGGGGAAGAAAGGAGCGGAAGATAATAAATTGCTAACTTCTTAAGCGCGCTCCAGCTCTTTTGAACTCCACTTTGAGGGAAGGTTGTGGCCTTACACTGGCAATATATATTGTGAGGAAGAAACTCATTCATCCAAACATTAAGTGATGTTCCGATTGTAGTACCTTTCACCTTCTTATAGGCCCTCAAGTACAAGAAATAAAAAAATTATAAAATTAATAAAAATAAAAATAATCAAGTCAAATCAATCATTTAGTCTTTCCATTTTTTGAGGAAGATGAATTTTCATATTGGCCTTGGCGAATATTCTTTCATTTTTATTATACATCTGATATGAAGGCTTCCATCTTTGTATCGTAATGAAACTTATAGAAGTATAATCTTTAATCAAGATTCTTATTTTTTCTTCAATTTGGGTAGTCTAGGAAATAAAAATAGAAACTTGGGAGATGTTGTGTTATACAAAAATCCCCTCTAAAGTATTAGAATTATTCCCATAATAGGAAAACAACTAGGCAAAACTGAAAATATGTTAGGTAATGACCAATCCAAAGAGATTTGGGTTGATCTTTCTTCTCTCCACGCTTGGTGTAATGCCTCAATTTGCACCACCTTCGGAAAACTTTTTATTTTAATTTTGAGTTGTCTGCTCACATGAAATTCTTGCAGCAGTTATGATTAGTTTTGGTTTACATAAAAAGTCTATAGAAGCTTGTTATGTCTGACTAGTACTAATATGAGGGATGCACTGTCTATAAATTCCTTATGGCAACATTAAAAAAACAGCAAATAAATGGTCATATCTTTGGCCTTCCATGTGTATATGAAGTTATGAACCCAAGTGCTGTTTGCATAATAACAGTATTTCTTGGTCTGTCTTAGAATTGATGATTTCATCTAATACTTGATATGACTATAAAAAATCTGCTAGGGTGGGCAAACTGGATTGCAAATCATATCAATTAATGGTGGTAGCATCACTGAAAGCAACAAATACTACAGACCTAATGATGTTTTTGTATCCCTTAATAATCTCAAAGTTGAAAGAGAAGAAGGAGAATTATCACCTAATGGAGATCTTGATGAGGATAATTGTGTGGCTCTTGAGGATGCTGCTACAAATGTAGCTCATACAGGGAAAGATACTTCTGCTAGCGGACAGTACCAAGTCAGGCCTGGAGATGTAGAGGCTTCTTGTGGAGAGGATGCTGGGGATAATGGTTCTGGTGCTGCTGCTGATGATGAATGTGAGGAAAGTGCTCAACGCTCTACGGAGGTCAGTGGAAATGCATCTGAGGCTGGTGAGGATGTCTCAAGCAGTGAATCTGGTGATGGTGAGGAATGTTCCCATGAAGATCAAGAGGAAGAGGATGATGCTGAGCATGATGATCAGGATGCAAAAGCTATAAGCGAAGGTAAGGCTGATGCACATGATGCTGAAGGAGAACTATTTCTGCATACAGTTAAACCTCTTGCCAGGCATGTGCCTGCAGCACTGCATGATGAGCAAGATAAATCATCACGGATCTTTTATGGAAATGATTCATATTATGTGCTGTTTCGGCTTCATCAGGTCAGACTTTTTTGCATTTACTTAGCTTATAGCATATATTTCTAGTCATAATTTATATTTATATTATTTCATAGCAGACTTTGTATGAAAGGATACTTTCAGCCAAGACAAACTCATCAGCTTCTGAAAAAAAATGGAAAAGTTCTAAAGATACAAGCCCTCCTGATTTGTATGCCAAGTACTATACATCAATAACCACGTCTTTCACCTTTTATTTGTGCTTGGGCGTGGATTATCATGCATAAAAGTCTCTTATATGGCTTTGCAGATTTATGAGTGCTCTATTCAACCTTCTTGATGGTTCTGCTGACAATACCAAGTTTGAAGATGATTGCCGTGGTATCATTGGAACTCAGTCATATGTGCTTTTTACAATGGACAAGCTAATATATAAAATAGTTAAACAGGTACTGATGTACATATATAACATATTATATGGTTCTTGAATAACTGTATCCTTTTTTCTAAGGGTGCACTTATGTTTTTTTTTTGTTTTCAGCTTCAAGCAATAGCTTCAGATGAGACAGATAATAAGCTTCTTCAACTATACTTGTATGAAAAATCAAGGCAAACAGGAAGATCTTTTGATCTCGTCTATCATGAGAATGCTTGTGTCCTTCATGATGAGAGCATATACAGATTTGAATTTGTAAGCTTCTTTTATCTCCTTTGTCCCTGCATGTTTAGGGTGATGAATATCCATTTTGTTTTTCATTCATGTCCTTTTATGCGTACTTGTTGTAGTGATTTGTTGTTAAAGAATTGTTGCATGTAGTATGTCACTTAACTAGTTTTGCCTAAGTCGTGCAACACCCTTGCATGTTCGTCCGCAAAGGTCAGCTTCCTCGAAACCTCCTATGGTCCCTTATGACCTACAAAAGAGAAAACAGATTAGAGAAAGCGTCTCACTCGGGATCCACAAGCAATCATTTCAGTAAATACTTCATAGCTAATGCAAATTATAAACATACTTCATAAGCTCTGAACGGTCGCACAATAAAGGGTCCAAAATGGTCCACTACGGACTGAAATTCTCACATAACATAACCTTTGTTTACAAGCCTAAGACAACCACCAAAACCAAAGAAAATGGGATTGCTAAGTCTACTATCAGCCCTTTACATGCTATGCAAAACATGAACAAAACCGAAAGATATGGACATACATGAGCATTACATCAAACACACCGTTTATAGATTTGTCCGTGACATTCTCCCTCACTAATTCCTTCGACGTCCTCGTCGAAGCCTTTGCTGACGCTGTATCTCCTCATCTTTGTTGAGTCTTCAATCTTTTGCTCCAGTTGCAATGCACCTCTTGGCTCTCGGCTGCACTCTGCCACTGTTGAGTAGTCGAACTTTGATCCGTCATGCTGGTTCAACTCGCCAATGACTTTGACTCAGGTGTGGGGTCGGTTGAGCTAGGTTGATCCTTCTTGTTTCTTGCAGATCCCTCAGATGAAAGAAAAGATCATTCTTAGTATGCGCCAGTCTCTCAAATGTCTCATGTCGCTTGAACTAGGTTGATGCTTGTTGGATCTTTAACGAGCATTGTCTTGTAGACTTTAAAGTTTTTGGGTTATTCCTCCGTAGAATTTGCTCATCGATTCTTCTTCCACTTAATCGTCACTTCTAAGTAGGTTCGTATTACTTCCACTTTCGATTGGTATTCTATTGGGAAATGAAGCGGATAATCTACTTTCAGTGGCACTGATCACTTTTGGTGAGGATTTGACAACTATTTTCTTTCACTAAGTTTCTTCGAAGGGTCTTTGAACCTGTTAGAGCTCCTCTGCTAGATAGATAAGAGAATTGGGGTACTCGATTTCGCCAATTCTCTTAAGAGTTTAGAAGGCAAAGGTTACTTGACTTCGCTTCGTCTCCTCGAGGTTTGTACTCCATGCATCGAGCTGGTTACTAGCCTTCGCCTGCTCTTTACTCACACTTCTGAAGCACTCGAAGTGTTTGCACTCCTTACGTTGAGTTAGCTACTGCGATTCACCTTCTCAATGCCATCGAACTTTTGGAATGCAAGAAGTTTTCACCCTAACTTGGAGCAAGTCTTTAATAGTTTTGGTCGCCTCTAGGATTGTACCGTATTCTCCATCATCTTTGCCATCTACTTCTCTGAGTCCAAAGGTACAGCACCGCATACTGCCTACTTTGTTTTTTAGTCGAGCACTTTTGCATCGACCTGAAGTCCTCTACTTTCGGCTATCTTGATGAGAAGCTCGTTGACACCGATCTTACGAAGTTCCCTAGCCTCTGCCCTTCAGTCTTGTCTCGGTACTTGGAGTTTGCCTCTACATGCTCCACCTCCTCGGCCCCTTTCACGACTAAGCGCTTTCCCTCCATGAGAACAAGGGATCGATGACTTCACGAAAGTCTCGCCTTTGTGGGACCATGGTGCTGCCATGCCCATGGCCCTACTATTCGTCGCCTCGCATCTGCGTCCCTTTCTTTGCAATCGGTGGATTTGCCTCTGTGGCACTCCTATGAGTCCACCGTCATTCTAACCGATACTTGGTTTTTGGGTAGCTATGTCCCTTTGGACTCGTCGCTTCCTCGCCCCTTTCGACCCTCTGCTTCAACACCTTTGTGTTCTCCGAGCAATTCCCCTTGGTTGGTGGAAAGACAGATTACAACTCCCATGCATGGCCTCCGCCATCATGTTATTGGGTTTGCACCGATTATGTTCTCTTTAGCTTCCTTGGTAGCAACGTTTGCTTACTCGGTCTTGTCCTCTGACTTGTCGGGCTCTCTCTTAAGCGAATATGAGCTCTGAAGCAATCCAACTCTTTAGCCGCTTCGATCATACCTCTGCATGATCAAGTCCCCCCTATGGGACTCACTGGTTTTTGGGTAGCTAAGTCCCTCTAGACTCATTGTCGCTTCCTCACCCCTTTCGACCTCCTATTTCAACACATCTATGTTTTCCGAGCAGTTTCCCTTTGTCGATGGAAAGACAGACTATAACTCCCATGCATGACCTCCGCCATCATGTCGCAGGGTTGCATCGATTTTGTTCTCCTTAGCTTCCTTGGTAGCAACATTCGTTTACTCGGTCTTGCCCTCTGACTTATCGGGCTACCTTAAGCGAATATGTGCTCTGGAGCAGTCTAACTCGCCAGTCGCTTCGATCATACCTCTGCATGATCAAGTCCCCCCCATGGGACTCACTGGTACTTTGCATTCGATATTCTCCCTTGTTGGTACACAACCCCCTATGTTGATGACCAAGGTTTTTATCCAATGCAAAATTCGATGCATGCACAGAAGATTCGCCTCTGTGATACCATGACATTCACTCCTTGAATCTATAGCTTTTCTTGCTATCGTGTTGTTCACCGAAGTGGAGCTCCTAGTAGCTCCCGATCATACCTCCGTATGATCTAGTCCCTCGTTGGATTAGATCGTGTGTGTATCGCATTGCCACGAACTGTTCCACCACGATCCACTGCACCATATCGCCTCTGATAACATCTCCATTGCATTCTGATCATTATAGGATGAACTTGGATTGTGATCCCTCCATATGTGGCCTTTGCCAACACATCGCAAGGCCTCTTCTACCTTCGATTGTGTTCGCTCATTTGACAATCGACTTTCGTTCACCCCGCTCTTGGGTCATACCCAGATAAATCACAGCTTTAGAACAGTCCGTCGCCTAGTAGCTCTCGAAGTTCACTGACTTCGCTGAAATTGGTGCACCATTGTCTGGATCCTAGGCCTCTGCCCCTATTAGCACAATCTCCGCTGCGCTCTACTTCCTTCATGGCAACTTGAATGGCAGCACTGTGGTGTATTCTTTAAGAGTACCCTCCTCTGTATCCTCTTGTCCCGTTCCAAGGCCTTCTGAACCTAACTTTGCCTCCGCAAGTTGAGTCGCCTTGGTTCCTCCGGTAAATGCTTCTTCGAGATAGGGTGTATGTGCCTCGAAGCTCCCTTCGTCTTTGACACCATGCAAGAAGAGTCTGCTCCATCAGAATGAAGGACCCATGGAACGACATAATCCCGCTCTTGCCTCTGCAAGAGTTCATGTCCTTGACCTCTGTCCAAGGAAAGTTTCGTGCCTCCGCTCCATGTTCCATCTTCTATGTCGACTCTCTTCATGCGGTTTGGGTGTTTCACTAAGTTACACCCAAGTTACTCCACTCCTCGATTTGCATTGAGTTGATGGTGGCCCTCGCGCCCACCATTCCATGGGTCGACCCTCCATTGAGTTCGATCTCCATATCAGCTCCAAGTGTGCCTTCATTTTGTGTTGCCTTGGGTCACTCCCCGACTTAATCTCACAATGCATCCTCCAATGCATTACCTTATGCGAGATCATGCGATGACTCCTCGTCACTCGCTCGGTCCGTTGCACATGATTCTTCCTATAGAGAATCGGGACTTATCCCCTCTAAGGTATTTGTCTCGTTGGAGCAATTTCTCTTTTCGCATCCTTCCCTCTAGAAGTTTCAGAGACCACCATCTCCTTGGACAACTCTACCTTGTTGAATAAACTATGCATTGTTCTACCCCCACAAATGCACTTACTAGATTGAGACTCCTCGCCAATACAGCCCCTGCTGCAACCCTCGAGGCTTAGCAACATGCTGAACTCGTTGCATACTTCAGCCTCCTACATACGTATCCTTTTCATGCCGAAGAGAAAGTTTTAATGCTTCATGGCGCCGAGTTTCGGTCGCCTTGGGATGGCCACGAACATTCCATCGTCTGTATACAAGCCCTTGCATGGGTATCGAAGTCTTCGAATTAGCAATTCCCCTCACCTTCGTGATCTTTGCACAACTCTTTCGGTCGTTGAGCAACCCATTCCACTTTGCATGGTCTTATCCTTTACCAAGCACCTCGCTTGCCTTGAGCACCATCAAGTATGGTTGCCAACGTCGAGCCGTAGCTCGAACTCAGCCATCCTAACTTTTGTGCACTACGCATTCTTCCCAGCTTGCTTGTCCTTATGGTGCCTCTTGTGCGAAGAGTTGGCTATTCCTTTGAATGTCAATCTCAGATGCCTGCTCCTCTGAGCGACTTCTTTTCCCTACATCTCCATGTTCGTTTCCCCTAAACGATCGCACATATTGGTTGCCCTCAACATAGTCTCGCTAGGTCCCCCACATTTGCATGCCAAGTATTTCTATGTGTGCTTGTCCCGCTCTGATACCATATATCACGCACTTAGCTAGTTTTGTCTAAGTCGTGCAGCACCATTACGTGTTCGTCCGCAAAGGTCAGTCTCCCCGAAACCTCCTATGATCTCTTAGGACCTACAAAAAAGAAAACGGATAGAGAAAGTGTTTCACTCGGTATCCACAAGCAATCATTTCGGTAAACACTTCATAGCCAATGCAAATTACAAACAGACTTCACAAACTTTGAACGGTCGCACAACAAAGAATCCAAAATGGTCCACTACAGACCGAAATCCCCACAAGTGCCCATATGACACAATCTTTGTTTACAATTCTAAGACAGCCACCAAAACCAAAGAAAATGGGGCTGCTAAGCCTACTATCAACCCTTTACATGCTGTGCAAAGCATGAATAAAACCGAAAAATACGGACATATATGAGTATTGCATCAAATACACTGTTTATAGATTTGTCCGTGACAGTTTGTAGTATTCAACATTTTGTTCTTGCTTTAGTGGGCTATAAGGAAGAAGATGTGACTATAAATGTGGACTGTTTCAAATATTTGATTATGGAGAGTTAAACAATTACAGTATCTAATTATTTGAAATAGTCACTTCTTTTTCTCTTTTCAGTTTTCGCAGACTTCAGATGTGACCCAACTATCTATTCAGCTCTTGGAACATGGACATGTAAATCCTGAAGCTGCTGCTGTCTCAGTAGATCCCAACTTTTCATCTTATCTGTACAGTGATTTTCTGTCGAGTGTTTTGGTTAGGAAAGGAGCACAGGGTGTCTTCCTGGGAAGGTAAGGGTGATTGGGGCTCGTCACGTGTTCTTATGGAATCCCATGCTTGACTGGTTAAATTTCTGCAGGAATAAACGAAAATATGGGGATGATAATGAGCATTCTGTGGTTGGCAAGGCCATGGATGGAATCCAAGTTATCAATGGTTTGGAATGCAAGATTTCTTCTTGTTCTTCTAAGGTACTTGATTGGAAGCCCTGCCTTAATCTCCAAACTTGTTAGTTGTGTGAATATATTAGGTAATTTTTCTTGCTTTGTTTCCCAGGTGTCTTATGTGTTAGACACAGAAGATATTTTATTCCGAGCTAGAAATAAAAGGAGATGTTCTGGAGGAACCGTATGTCATGACCATTCACAACCTTCACAAGTACATGATGCAAAAGTACAGCGATTCAATAACTTGCTGTCCACTTTCCTGTCCAGAACCTAATGCATCACGCCCCAAGGAAATTGGTAAGTTCTTTCTTGGAGAAAAGAACAAAATTTTTTTAATGTTCCTTTTCATGTTTATTCAGTTGCAGTAATTCACATCATTTCTAGTTTCAACGAAGATCACCCATTATCAAAAATTTTGAATTTGCAAGGCTTTAGCAGACAATGCCACTGGTTATATCAATTTGAAACTTGGAGGAATTATGAGTTTGAGCAAATATCGAGCAGTTGACTTAGTTGTTTCGGTATCAGCAAGTGTTCGCTGCTTCTGATTCGGCGTCTCCTTTCTCTTGCAGTGGCTATTCATCACAAAGTCACCTTGAACTCCTGTTGGGGCTTGCTAGATTTCACTATCTGATGGCGCCGCTTGCTCTTCTCAAAACAACAGTCTCAAAACAACAGCTAGGTGGATTTCTGGTAAATATGTCAAATATTGTCACTTAATTCTGGTGGCTTTTTGCGTCAAAAATCTGTATATATATGTATGCCACCAACTTTGCTCCTCTTTCATGGATACCACTCCACAAGAGTTCCGGCCTTTTTGCTCACGTATTGTTAGTCCATTAAAACACAATGCTCACGTAACATGCTGATGTAAACTGCTTACTCCTGCAATAAAGTGCAGGTATCTGCAGCCTATCCTGTGTCATCATTGAGAATTTCTGGTGTTTGCATCATGTTGGGTGTCGGGAAGAGGAACATTCAGAGATAAATCATCTTCTACATGCAAACATCGTGTTGTTAATTGCTATTTGGCCGAACAAAGGGAAATTAAGGTGAAGAATTGTTGGAATGAGCAGCAAGCTCAGGTCGCTTGACGGTGTGCTTACCTCCCAGTAATATGGCCTTAGAATAAGCTAAAAACAATAATTTTTAAGGGCATATGATTTAATTATATATTTATATTATTTTTTTAATATTTCAATTTTTAAAAAATTATATTAAAATTTTTATAGTTATAAAAATAAAATATTTATTTTTATTTATTTTAACGTTCTCGGTTTTACTAATGAAAGTACGAAAGACAGAAGAAGAAGGGGGAGAGCTTTTGGTGTGTCGGTTGACAATAGATATAGAACTGATTTCTGCCATTTGAATTATCATGGGTGAAGACGAAGGAGCAATAGCCCAATGGTTCAAAACGAGCATTAGACATGATCGTTGCACCTAACATCTTTCTTTTGTCGTCAATAATGCCTTTGGCAAGAGGTTCGGCTCCTCTTATGTGATAATTATCTGTCTTAATATATCAATCTCATCCTTTATGCCTCTTATCTTTATTATAACAAATAAATCGTTTATGAATTTTTTTTTAGAAATTATGAGATAAAGAATTATATCAAATAAATCATATCAAATAGACGGCAAATAAATCATATTTATTTATTTATTTGTCGTTTCCCATAAATGATAAATAAATTGTTTATGGGAACTTTTTGAATTTACCTCAATACATTTTGGGTGATTTCAATTATATTTTAGACCCTCATTATTTTAGATATTTTTTATTAAATATTATGATTTAATAAACTTGAGGTTTTTATATTTTAAATATATATGATGGTAACGATCATCATGATTCTGCTCGTATTTTGGTTTAATTTGATCATGTTTTTGGTAATGCTATTTAGACGCAAATATTTTATTAGTTAGTCTTCAATTTTTCATTTACCTAAATAATTTTATGATCTCACTCCTTTAATAATTAAATTACTTACTTCGACAACACCCCTACCGAGAGAGCTCTTCCCATTGTCCCTAAACATTTCTGGTCACCACAATTTGGAACTCTTCCTCTCCTCACCGATTCCCTCCCATATAAAATGTAAAAACAAGACCCGTCTATTTTTCTCCTTGGAACGAGCTTATTCCCTCGGGAAAATTGGAAGACCGGCAGCTTGATTCTGTCACCGAGACCGTCCATCATAGCCTTAAAAACCATATTTCCAATTTACACTTTTTGAAATTAAGTGATGAAAAGTAATCTAAAGAAAAAATCGAACCATCCAAACGATGACCGCCTCATCAAACAAAACAAAACAAAAAAGACACAAATACGGGAAATATAATAAATACTATCACTAATAAATCCAAATCTTTACGAGAACGCAGGCCCCACCGACTTCGTTCCCCCCTCGATTCCCATAAATGTCCTTCGTTATTGGACCTTAGCGACTCGAACGTCCGAGTCGAGGCCACCGCATTCGGTGCGTCAACGGCGAATCTGGTCAACATTCCGTCAATCCCCACCATTCCCCCCCCCCCCCCCCCCCCCAACGCACCTTATTTACTGGGTCACCGCGACTCAACCGGTTCGAGTCCAACCGCACAGCGCCGTCCGGATCGACGGAAGATTGCGTGCATCAAAGGGGATGGTGTTGATAAAAGGGTATTTTGGTCGACATGGTCACAAACTTCACCGTTCCACGTCGTCTCATATAGTGGAATGACGAAACAACCGTTGCCGTGGTGAGCGCAGGGGCAGATTCGTCATGATAAAGCACCGACAACGGTGGTGCCGGTCCAGTTAAAAGCGGTAGCGGTAGCGATCGCGAGAAGAAACGGGGCAAAAGGGTGCGGTCGCGAGGCCCAGCGACGAAAAGTTACCCTCTCATCCTCCCGTTCTGCGTTCTCTGTTTCTCCTCCAATTCTAGGTTTTTTTTGCCCTCTCTCCCCCTCCCTCTCTTTCTTTCTTTTCCATCTCCTCCCTCCTCCCACTTTTCCCCGCGATTTCTGTTCCCCTAATATATCTGAGGTTTCTATTCGGACTAGGGTTCTGAAGCCCCCTTGATCCAAGTTCCCCTGTTGGCCAAATCCTTGAACAAATTCGCGGATTCTTGCTCGCCTTCTTTCTAGTCTTCCATCTTCTTTTCTTGATTTGGAGGTGCCGATATTAGCGTCTGTATTGTTAGTATTGGATTGTGGGGTCTCCAATTTGGGACCGGGAGGCCCTTCCGTTCGTGCTGGTCTTCGTCTTAAAGTTTCTTGATGAGGAGCTGGGGTTCTTGATGTTTACGCCGCAGAGAAAAGGGTGGTCGCCTTCGCCAAGGTATGGCGATGGGGTCGACAATAGGATGAAGACCCCTGCGGTGAACACTAGGACTGGCAGTGGAGTAGCCTTCTTGAAGGGCAAGGGGAAGAGCGCGGTGGAGGCGCTGCCTCCGCCACCTCCACTGCAGGCTTTACTTGGAGAGAATGGCAGCATTGGGGTTGTGGATCAAGGCGATGCGGAGGTATGGCGGAGTTTCAGAGAGGCTGGACTGCTGGATGAGTCCAGCCTGCAGAGGAAGGACAGGGACGCTCTCGTTCAGAGGATTTCAGAACTGGAGAAGGAGGTAAGTGGTCACATCGTCGCTTTGTTTGCTTGCTGTCTTAATGTTTTGTTTATGCAGATCCCTAACCATGCTAATTGTGAACGTTCAAATTCTTGTGTTAATTATGGATTGTATTATATAGTTGATGGCTTCTTAGTGGAATTTTGTGTCAGAAGTCAACTTGCATGTTATTTGGGGGATGGACAACTTCTCGTTTACAAGGCAAGACTGAATTGTATCCTACAAGGAAAAGTTATTTGCATGTCTTGAATCTTGGACCTAAAAGTCCTGGTTCTTATGACCTCTTTCAACCCATTGGATATTTTGACTTGTTTATGTGCCATTTTCTTTGGTTCGGATATTTCTATGCCTTTTGATGTAGCACCCTGCCCATTTCTGTCCTTGGATACAATTGATCTATATTTCCAATTAGTGTTGTCTCATTTTTGGCAAAGGATGTGTAAGCTATCTAACATGACTTTGGTTGAAAGGGAAGTGTAATACAGGTAGCAAATTCCATAATCATTGAAAGAGAGACTGTGTATGTTGAGTCTGATATATCCGAAAAAAGTATGCTTTAATTATTGGTTGATTCTATTTTTGTTTGAACTAGCTATCAACTCATGCCATGCATTGTTTTTTATTTCAGAAATTAATAAAATAAATATTTTATCTTTCAGAATTATCAAATATTTTTTAATTTTGGTATTCACATGGATTTCTTTATGCAATATATAGGGTGACAAGCGGCAACTTTGCAAACATTGTAGCATGGTTTAGAAAGTACTTGTGGCGAAGCCTTGTATAGTATAAATGCGTAGGTTGGAATTTTGAAAGAACTCTGTTTTGTTGACTTTTGTTATAGAATATATTAGCATGTATTGTCCCAAGTGCTAGACAATGTGCGTGGCCTTAAGTTAATGGTGAGCACCTCTCTTCTTTCTTCTTTTCATCTAATCTTCATGTTCTTGTTTGCATCTCTTCCTTAGGGCCAAGCATCTGTCATAGGAAAGGGGAGTGGTGAGTATGAGGAGTTGATTGTGATGTCACTCTTTTTCCGTCTCCCTCTCTTTTTTGTAAACCGGAAAGAGATGGAGTGCATAGACAAATGCACATGCCATGGTTGAGAGTTGAAGTCTGATATCAAGTAATTAAAGTTAGAGGGTGAAAGGTTTCTGGCTTTGTCTCCTTGATTTCATGAGATAACATGGAGTGGCTGGATTTTTCTATGCTACATTTTTGCAAAGGGATAGTGCATCTTTTTTCTGTTCATTGCTTTTCTTATTTTGCATGCTTGTAGATTGAGAACATATAAGTAACACATGTATTTTTGGAGTTTAATTGGACTGAGTTGGTCTTTTTGTGGATTTCATGATAAGGTTATGCTTTGAAATAGTGATCTGATGATTGTTTACTTGGCTACATCAGTGTTTCTCTTTTGGAGTATGCTAGTGTAGTTCCGCATAAATATACCGGCATTACATTCAGTTCTACTTTCTGTTTTGCTATTTATCCTGTCAGTAAGGAATGGACGAACTGGGGGAACTATAATATTTTATTTTTCTTTGTGGAGGGTGAATTCCATCGAGATCCAGATGGAGCGAAAACTTCGTTTATTTTGTTTAGCAATATTTCTGTGTTTATTTTATGCATCTGTGACATCCACAATGAAAGTATGAAAAGTTCTACTTCAATTTTGTTTATTGACAAGCATGTTTATTTTGGTTTCTTTATCGTTTTTGTCTAACAATTAAATATGAACTGTGCTAAGTGAATTATATTCATCAAATGTTTTATATGTAGCTTCACGAATATCAATACAACATGGGTCTTCTTTTGATTGAGAAGAAGGACTGGGCTTCGAAGTATGAAGAAATTCGTCAAGCACTTGCAGAAGTAGATGAAACTCTAAAAAAGGAAAAATCAGCATGCTTGGCTTCCATTTCTGAATTTGCAAAACGAGAAGAGAATTTGCAGAAGGCCTTGGGAGTTGAACAACAGTGTGTCTCAGATGTATGAGTTGAATTTAATTCTCACTCATCTTCAATTTTTTTGTTGAACAAAAGCCTCTAGGGTCATGCTAAATCATGTTTCTTCTTTTAAGAATAAGCATGATAATTCTTGTTGAGCAAACTAGATTTCTAGATATGTGCTATTGGATATCATCTTTCTGACTTAAAATTCTCATTGAGTCAGTTCTTCTTTTTGTGCAGTAATTTTCCATGGATAAACATGAACATGTAATTAATATGGTTGTGGTTCTTAGCAAGGCTGTAAGTTCCAATGTCATTATTGGAATCGCTAGTTTGTTTCATTGATATGTTATGCCTTCGTTCACAAAATAAAATACCAAAATGTAGGTGATATATAGGTACTATGCAATGATATGTTATGCCTTTGTTCATAAAATCAAATACCAAAAATGTAGGTGATATATAGGTACTAGACGCTGACAAGTATAGCCGTGCATGTATGCCTTTGTGGTACCAGGTCTTTGTGATATGGTTGGTACCATCTGTACACAACAATGATATTTGAAAAAACCATGGTTCCTTGTATCATAAGTTAGGATCTCTTTCTGCATCAGGTTAAAGATTTTTTCTATTTTTATGCCTTTGGCATAATATGTTATTAAATATTTTGTTTTTGAAACATAATGGGAGCACTCAGTGATGTTTGAATGCTTATAATAACTTCACATGTGAAATCAATGTGGCAATCATACTTTTCATGCCACTTGCTCATTAACAAGCACAGTTTGTCTTTGTGTCTGGATTAAATCTTGTTATGAGACTAGTTTATAAGCTGGGTCATTTTAGGTGTTGACACTTTCTCAAGCGGTTTATTTTATTTTGCTTGTGAATAAGTGGAAGAGTTACTTTAGTATAAAATTGGATAG